>NC_092775.1:18479009-19079009 GCF_047496795.1 Chiloscyllium punctatum
CATTTCCCTGAGAATACTTGTTCTCAATTTAGGTGCCCCAGTTCCTGCCTAATAGCATTATAATTCCCCTCCTAGTTAAATAGTTGCCCTAACCATCTGCTATACTCATGGAGAGGATAGGAGCAAAGATCAGGGAGTTGTGACCACAATGACTGAAATGCTCTCTCACCGAGAGATCTGACACCTGGCATGGCTCACTACCAAGCACCAAATCCAATAGGCCGACTAGATGGGAGGCCATATCTACATAGATAGAGAAACCCTTCCTGAACACATCTGACAAAAACTATTCCATCCAAACCATTTGAACGAAGAAGGTTGCAATCAATACTAGGGAAGTTAAAGTCACCCATGACAACACGCCTGTTACTTCCGCACCTTTCCAAAATGCCGTATCTGCTCCTCCGTGTCTCTGTTGCTATTGGGAGTTCTACAGAAACCTTCCAATAAAGTGACTGCTCCTTTTCCTGTTTCTAACTTCCACCCATAATGACTCGGTAGACAAATCCTCCTCGACAATCTCCCCTGTCTGCAACTGCGATAATATCCTTGATTAGCAATGCCACTCCCCCACCTCCTACCTCCCTTCCTATTCCTTTTGAAACACCTAAACCCCGGAATATCCAACAACCATTCCTGTCCCTGTAATGGCCATAACATCGTAGTTCCAAGTACTGATCCAGGCTCTAAGTTCGTCACCCTTATTCCTGATACTTGTTACATTAAAATAGACAACTTCAACCCATCATACTGAATGCACCTTGACCTTATCAAGTGCCTATTGCTCCTCACAGCTTCCCTGAGCACAGTATTTTGCTGTTCACTACCTACTCCATCATCTGATCCATGGCTCTGGTTCTCACACCCCCTACCAATTTAGTTTAAATCCTTCTGAAGAACTCTAGCAAAACTCCCACCAGAATATCCAGTTCAGGTGCAACCCACCCTTGTACAGGTCCTACCTTCCCCAGAAAGTATTCCAATGATCCACATGTCTAAAGCCCTTCCTCCTACATCAGCCCTGCAGTCATGTGTTCATCTGGACTCGCTCTCTATTCCAAATAAAAAGTAGTGAAACCTCAGTTCATACAATGTACTAAAGATGCAAAGTTATAGTCAGTCTGCATCCCAAACTTGAATCAGACCAGTTCTGTTCCCAAAATAGGAATTAAAATGTCATATGGACTGACTGCCTACAGATTGTGTAATTATTGAAAAAAAGTAGAATGTATCTGCAAATACAAACGCACTACATAGACCTACATGCACGTGTAAGGGGGAGGGGGGGGGGGGGGGGGGAGGCGGAGGCGGAGGCAAGTATGTGTGCACATGTGCATGCTTGACAGTGTGTGCATGCAAGTGTAACAAAATATGCCTGTGACAGTGCGCATGCACACTTGTACTTTCTCTCCGATAAACGTACACACATGTGTAAGAGAGAGGGCTGTGAGAGTGAGAAAGTGTGATCATGTGTGTATGTGTGTGCACATATGAGAGAATATACAGTGTAACAGTGTCATCTGTAGTGTGACATGAACCCATGATCTCATCAGCAGCAAAGTGACTCAGTGGTTAGCACTGCTGCCTCAAAGCGCCAGGGACTCAGATTCCATTCCTGCCTCAGGCAAATGTCTGTGTGGAGTTTGCACGTTCTCCGTGTGGGTCTGCGTGGGTTTCCTCCCAAAATCCAAAGATGTGCGGTTAGGTGAACTGGCCATGTTAAATTGCCCATAGTGTTAGGTGCATCAGTCAAAGGGAAACGGGTCTGGGTGGGTTGCTGTTCGAAGGGTCAGTATGGACTTGTTGGGCCCAATGGCCTGTTTCCACACTGTAGATAATCTAACCTCGGTTGAAGCCAACGTCGTGGGAACCAAACTTGGCTGTCAGCCTCTGCTTGGAGACTCTGCATTGTTGCATATCCTGAAGTCAGTCTTGGAGGACAGTCACCAAAAAGGGGAGGCTGAATGTCCTTGATTGCTCAAGTATTCCCCAATTAGGAGGGAACATCCTGTCTGGCGAATATTGTGCAATGTCAATTCATCCATTGTCGTAGCATCTACTTGATCTCGCCAATATACCATGCCATTGGGTATCCTGATCTGCAGTGCAGGAGATAGACAACACTGGCCAATCACGGGTACCTGTTGTACACAGTGGGTGGTGTCCCCACACGTATGTCCTGAGGTATGGTATATTGGCGAGACCAGGCAAATGCTATGACAACAGATGAATGGACATTTTATTTGCCAGACAGGATGTCCCCTCCCAAGTGGGGAACACTTTAGCAGTCAAGGACATTCAGCTTCAGATCTTGAGGTGACTGTCCTCCAAGGCAGACTTTGCGATACACAGCAATGCAGAGTCACCAAGCAGAGGCTGATAGCCAAGTTTGGTACCCATGAGGATGGCCTCAACCAGGATCTTGGGTTCATGTCACATTACTGGTGACGCCACTCCACTCCCCACACACACACACACACATCTACAGGATAAATTTGCTTTGGCAGATTTATATTTGTAGATGCATATTTTGTTCAATAAAGGACACAATCTGTCGGGAGTCAGTCCATGTGGCATTTTATAAATTCCTACTTTGGAACCAGAACCAGTCTGACTCAAGATTGGGACACAGACAGACTGCAACCTCACACCTTTAATGCATTGTCTGAGCTGAGATGTCACCTTTCTTTTATAAAATCTTAAAACTATTTTCGGAATGTGACTTGAAAGTAGTTCTTGGATTTACATATTAATTAAACGAAACCTGCAATCCCATTCAAAGTGATTATAAAGACTTAACAGCAATCTAAGTTTGCTCAATACATCACATCAGTTGTGACACTTTGATCTTTCATTATAAAAATTGTGTCCTATGATCCTTCCCCACTAGCTACTTGATGAAGCAGCAGCGCTCCGAAAGCTCGTACTTCCAAATAAACCTTTGGACTACAACCTGGTGTTGTCAGATTTTAAAATCAGTGGAGGGGAGGGACGGAAAATGTATTGCAAAGTACATAAACTGCTTTCCCTATGAAAGCATCGGAGGATTTGCAAAATTGGGCAACAATGAATTCATGGAACAATTTCAAGACAGTTCATTTAGTTGCAAATAGAAATTCATCTTCCATTCCCCGTTACATTTTTGGGATCTTTTTAGATGGTGCAGGTTCACTCATCATTATTGCCCCATCTTGTCATCCATGATTCCACTCTGCTACTCATCAGGCTTAGGTAGGTTTCTGGATGCAGAATAGTTCTGCTATTTTCTAGTGTGGAACCAAAGAAACGCACTTGCGGTCACAATTTATTTCTGGGAACCCTGGGGCACGATTTGTTGTCTGGAAACTGATATGGGGTGAAAAGGTTTTTCTTTATCTATTCGTTTCATCCATAGTGTAAACAGCTGAAGAAAAAAAAACACCTACAGAGATTGGGCAGAAAAGTGGGACTAAGCAAGTTACTTTGTTTATTTCACAGACCTCCAATCTAACTTAAGAGAAACAACAGATGCCATATTTCTACACTTACTCTGCAAGTGTGAAGTAAAGATTAAATGAATAAAGACACATCATCTCATGGCAGATACTACTGGAATCACTCCTACAGAAAATCAGAGTCTATTATATACAGATTCTTTCAAAAGGTTGATCGTAATAGGCCAATTTGATCACTGTTCTGTCATTTCTATTCACTCTTCTGGATGAAGAGGTGGCACTACAATAGATCTAAAACCTCTGAACAGTTCAGTTTGAATATGACATGATACAGTGAACTTTAGAGCTAGTCATTTATTCACAGTTCATAATTGATCAGTTTAATCCAGCTAAACAAATAACCAACTATCCTTCAACAAAAGATTACCCACATTAGACCTACAGAACTTGCACAACATGCAAAAATTATTTAGTTCAGTGTTTAGTTTTAGTTCTCCTGTACATTCCTCGATTGAGACTATGGAAATGAGCCAGAGTTTTGACAAAAAGATGAAGAAATGTTCTAGAAATTGCTTTGTGAACTAGCTGTAATTACATATTTTCATAAATTTTATACTGTTAAGTTTTGTTCTGGGTCATAGTACTGTGGTTATCCTTTCAGATCATACTATTAACAAAATCCTCATACTTCTATTTATCACCCATTAAAGTACAAAACTTCAGTTCAAACTTTGGAAAACCAACTCTGATACTTTAATCAACTGTTCAGACATGTTACAACAAATCTCTGAGCAGGTAGGGCTAAAAGCCAGATTTCTGGTCCAAAAATAGGGACACTGCTACTGCACCACAAGATCCCATCTGCTTCTTATACAGTTAGTTAAACATAACAGCTATTACTTAACATCCTGTGGCAAGCTATATGAAATATGAAAATTTACTAACCATGAAGCGAAATGGATGCTCCACTGACTTCTAGTTTGGCATGTTTTGCTAAAGGCTACTTGCTTTCCAATGTACTTAAGCCCTCAACCTTCAGTTTAACAAACCTAGGGTCATAGTGTTCATGGTGGTGGCGCTCTTTTTTTGGGGGGGTGGGGTTTGGGGGAGAAGAGCAGTTTGGGGTCACTGGCAGCTGAAAGAAATTATTATTGTCAGTGCCCACAAGTGACACTTCTGTAATCTATTTAAAAAGCCTTTTACTCATCATAACGATAAAGACACTTACAAATATTTTAATGAAAACCAAGTGCTGGACTTCAGTATGAAATATGGATACGGCAAGGAACAGCATTACTTTCAAGTGGCAAAATGAAAAATAACTTAAAACACACTGCACCAATTGCAAGAGTTAAGCAACACAGAAAATGACAAACAAGCCCAATAACATCAGAAATCAAAGGAAAGGAAGCATAATCATCAGAATTGGGAATCATACTCATGTAGACATTCAAAAACATTCACTGGGGCTTTCAATTTTGGC
The DNA here is from genome assembly GCF_047496795.1 of Chiloscyllium punctatum. Taxonomy (NCBI): domain Eukaryota; kingdom Metazoa; phylum Chordata; class Chondrichthyes; order Orectolobiformes; family Hemiscylliidae; genus Chiloscyllium; species Chiloscyllium punctatum. The sequence goes on from NC_092775.1 coordinate 18,483,927, forward strand.
AGAGGTATGATCTGGTGTATAATCGATCACTTGTAGCTGGTAACAGTGGGTAAAAATAGGCATCCTGCCAGCAGTTAAGTGTCACAAGTGACAGGTTAGTCATCGAGCTATACAGCAAGGAAAAAGAATCTTTGGTCCAACTCATCCATGCCAACCAGATATTCTAAATAAATGTAGTCTCATTTGCGAGCACTCTGAACCCTTCCTATTCATATACCTAATCCAGATGCCTTTTAAAAAATGTTGTAACTGTACCGGCCTCCACCACTTCCTCTGGCAGCTCATTCCACACATGCACCACCCTCTGCATTAAAACAGTTGTCCCTTAAGTCCATTTTACGTCTTTCCCCTCTCACCCTAAATCTACGCCCTCTAATTCTGGACTTCCCACCCCAGTGAAAAGACTTTGTTTATTTATCCCTGGCAAGTGAACAGTTCCTGGCACGAATAACTGGATATTAGGAGTCGCAGGAACTCTGGACATGTTTGCATCTTCAGTTCAGATGTTGAACTCACTAAAGCAACCTTATAAACAGGTGAAAATAGCACAAAGCAGAGACTGCATGTGGAATCAATGTGATCTGTATATAATCACCATATCATTTCTATACTGAGCAATCAAGAGAGAGATTCTATTTCAATGCTTGAACAGTATTTTCCCCTTTGAGTTAAGCATTCAAAGTCTATCTTCTACTCATTAACATAACTGGGCTAGTGCTATGTCTACTTCACAGGAAGCAGAATAAGGATGTTGTCAGGGTTGGAGGATTTGAGCTATAGGGAGAGGCTGAACAGGCTGAGGCTGTTTTCCCTGGAGCGTCAGAGGCTGAGGGGTGACCTTATAGAGGTTTGCAAAATTATGAGGGGCATGGATAGGATAAATAGACAAAAGTCTTTTCCCTGGGATCGGGGAGTCCAGAACTAGAGGGCACAGGTTTAGGGTGAGAGGGAAAAGATATAAAAGAGACCTAAGGGGCAACATCTTCACGCAGAGGGTGGTACGTGTATGGAATGAGCTGCCAGAGGATGTGGTGGAGGCTGGTACAATTGCAACATTTAAGAGGCACCTGGATGAGTGTATGAATAGGAAGGGTTTGGAAGGATATGGGTCGGGTGCTGGCAGGTGGGACTAGATTGGGTTGGGATATCTGGTCGGCATTGGCAGGTTGGACCAAAGGGTCTGTTTCCATGCTGTACATCTCTATGACTCTATGCCTAATGGTCATGCTGTTAATCTATTCTCAAAATAGGTGTGATCAGCAGTGCTATCGAACAGAATTTGCTCAGCATCCTGTTCAAAGCCCAGCAGGGTCACTCAGCTCCAGATCACATACAGCCTTGGTCCAAACATAGATAAAAGAGCAGAATTCTAGAGGGGACACATGAGTGGCTGCCTTGATACAGCATTTAATCACAGGTAGCATCCGAAGCCCTGACAAGGCTGAAGTCAATGGGTAGCCTGGGAAAATTGTTCACAGTACTTGGACATGCCTACAGGCATTTCTCATAGCTGTGCTTTAGGCTTATCATCTTCAGCTGCTTCACCTATGAGATTTCATCAACACAAAGTCAGAAGTACCGACGGTTGCAGTGTGTTCAGTTATGTTCACAATCCCTTAGAAAATGAAACAGTCTTCTCACGTTGAAGGCTTGGACAACATTCAGCTTTGGGCTGCTAAGTGATAAGCACCTGAGCAAAAGGTTACCTAACATTGACCATTGCCAGAAAGGATCTGACCTCTTACTTCTGAGTGTGAAAAGTATTACCATCGAAATCCTCATCAATAGGCATTACTACTGTTCAGGAATTGAACATGACCAGCAATATGAACATTGGGGCCACAAGGCATGCAAAAAGCTCAGAACTGAGAAGCAAGCAACTTATCCTCCCAACTCCCTAAATCCTACCCACCAACTAGAAGGCTCAAGTCAGCTCGATGATGGAAGACTCTTCAGTTGCTTAGACGACTCCAAACACCTAAATCTTCATAGTTTATAAAGGGCAAAGTACCCCACCCACCGCAAAAATTTATTCCCTCTACCAACGCAAACCTGCAGTGTGTACCATATACTGTACAAGGTGCATTGGAACAAGTTGCCCAGCTTCCCCTGATAGCACATCCCAAACTTCTAAGCTAGAAAGACTGCAGGTCAGTGGGTCAATAGCAGCACTGTCATGTATCTACACTACATAGTCTGAAGTGGTTCAAGAAGGCAGTTATCAACAGGCCATAAATACTAGTATTCCCACTCATGTTCACAGCCCAGAAGTTCCCAATGACAATAGAACTTGCATCCGAAAATTCTCAAAAGGAAGTCACACGAGTCATTTGCCCTGCAAGTAGCCAAGGAATACAACCAGAAAGCTATCCTTTCTGTGTTAGTTAACTGATACAGCAATCCAAAACTAAACATTTCGTGTTTCAAAGCAGTGCAAATGCAAACCATTTTCAAATAGTTTTATGTGAGAAAAGAAGTCAGAACATTTTTTTAAATGGTCATTAATCAAAGTATTTCAGACAATTTTAGTTTCGGCATTAGAAAAATTCCTATCCTCTTGATAGTGCCATGGGATAATTCATTAATTAGTTTGCTTTAACATCTCAAAAGAATCTTGGAATGTCAGAATGGGGCACTTCCTCAATAATTCAGTGCAATATCAACCTAAACACTCAAAGTACAACTTGAATCCACACCATCTTTTGAAAACAGAGGCTAGAGAACAATCACCTGAAGCAAACTAATCTTGCTCACCTGTGGAATATTTATTTTAAAATTATGGTTTTCCTCAAACTATTAAAGAGAGAGATATAGAAGGGAACAGGCGAGGACCACTCATCCTTGCGAACAGTGTTAAAAAGCCATAAAAGGAGGCTGGTAATATCAATAGCTCCATAATAACTAGATCATAAGTCACCAATAGCACTGATTCTCCATCTCTATTTTAAAATGCCACATGCATTACATACATATTCATTAAATGGAGTGTGACAGCTGCTGAATCATGCTGCTCATATTCAGTTACATAGTGACTCTATTTTGAAGTTATTTGAATCCTGACAGCAAATATTAGATCAAGCATTAGCATAGTCTATCAGGTTGATTTTGCTTCCCTCCCCCCATTTTAAAACTGTGTACAACATTCGAAATGCCACACTAAAGTAGAAAGACAATCACAACACCATGCAGAGATTGGTTTAATAATTATTTGTGAATACATTTTGTTTACCTGCAGTGGTTAAGAAAAACTTAAGAGTACAAATGAAAGACATAATTTTTGTTGTTTTCCACAGATTTCTTTCCAAATTACTTCAGAACTGAACAAGCACACGCAACCACCTAGTAATACACTAAGCTCTCAGATGATGGGATATTTATACATAAACTCAGCATGGAAATGAAGTAACAGAGACCATGCAACCTTTTCCAGAACACTGGACAGAAAATAACTTAACAGGCCTAGAATCACTGGAAAACATTTGTAAAGACTTAGAGTATTTCATAGCTTTTACGAGAGTAGGGATAATGAATTATACATTAACAGATGTAAATTCATTAGCTCACTGACAAAGATTGCAATTTAATATTTAAAAAGCAATTTTGAAATATACAAGTTCAAATTTCACATTGAAATAAAGTTTAACAATGGGCAAAATGGAGCCTGCAGAAACAATGCACAAGACAATAGGTTCTTTCTAAAAACTACTAGCCACTTTTCCAGCACCACCACCTCTGCTGATTCTAGTGAACATGCAATTTCATAATGTTTAAATTTTCTTAACTCACTCAAATATAATCTTTTTTTCTATATAAAAAAAACAATAAATTTTGGCTGCCCAATTATAGTAGACTCAACAGTCATATCCATTTTCTGGCAGGTGTCACCAGGTATCATTAAAAGAGAACTCTGATTTCTTGCACAACAGAAGGTATTCATTTTCTAACATGTTCTTTTGTGTGGGCATCAAAGACAACAGCATAAATAAAAACGCATGCAAGTTATACCCTATGTTAAAGTACAGATTTGAGACGGCCCAGGGAAACTCTTATGGACTCAACGTGTAAGCTTCTCTTGGTTCATCCCCGAGATCGTACCCTTTGGTAGTCTGGAATAAAAAAAATTCTAACAGACAGTTTAGTTTAATTTTAGTCATCCCCTTTATTTACCAATAGCATCACTACTACAACACAAAACTGATATCTATAAAGCTCAATTAACTAGGCTCTAATAACCCAGGAGAGTAGACATCACTCTTCCTTTAAGAGCCCCTGCAGGCTACTGTCTTACTGTCACAAACAGGCTTCCTTTATACAAAAAGTTGACAAAAAACACTGCATGTTCCTAATTAAACAGATAAGTGAAAGACAATAATTCGTAAGGAAGAGAAGTTAATTGACAGATGTGTGTGTGCTTGACTGATCACTCATACAGGCCTTGAGCTAACTATCAGGTGGGAAACAAATCCAGCCAAGTCAGGTGTCTGGTGGCAAGATAGCTTCCTATAAAGAAGTACCAGTCTAAATTAAGTAGGAGGTGTCATAAGGCAACCTTGTACAGCTCACATGTCTGATACCATTGTTTTATGAAATGGTTTCTTAGCAAGGAGGGCAAACTTTTGACCATAAAATGGCTTCCTGACAGATTGAAGAGATTCTGACACAATGTTAGGTTTAGAATAATTTTAAGCTGGGAGCAGACTCCTTTTTTTTACCTTAAGCACAGAATCATTCTGTACCTGAGACTGAAATGTTACCTTAAGGTTGTATTTAAAATGATTCGAATAATTCTCGGATTAAACATGCCTTCTTTTCAAGGTTGTGATTCAAATTCAAATAAGACATAAGATCTGACTAGCTAGAATTGACAGTGGGACAGTCTTGGTCTGTAAAAACAATAAGTTAAAGCTTCATCAATATTTCCTTTTACAGAATTTGCAATTCATAACCAGTAATGGCCACTCAAAATCATCATGAAGTCTCAAAATGCAAATAAATTCAATCCATTGCAAGTAAGCAGAGTTAATTTTCTACTGGCTTCAGCATTTGCAGCACTACAAAACAGTCTGTCTCTCTCTCTCTCTAGTGCCCTTTTGAACTCAAGTCAGGGACTTTTCACAGAAAAGATGTTTTTCCTTCTGAGTCTGCCTAGCTTGCAAAGGGTAATAAGAATCCACTATAATTGATAGGACCTGACCGTCAATTACAAGGCTTTTGATTGTACCAAGTTAGATTAGATTCCTTACAGTGTAGAAACAGGTCCTTTGAACCACCAAGTCCACACCAACCCATTTCCCTCTAACTAACGCACCTAACACGATTGGCAATTTAGCCTGGCCAATTTACCTGACCGGCAAATCTTTGGACTGTGGGAGGAAACCAGAGTGCCTGGATGAAACCCACAGAGACACAGGGAGAATGTGCAAATGCCACTCAAACAGACAGTCACCAAAGGCTGGAATCGAACCTAGAACTCTGGTGCTGTGAGGCAGCAGTGCTAACTATTGAACCACCGTGCTGCCCAGTGTCACTCAGTGTCCTGTTCACACAGATTCACTGATGTTAAGGCAAGTGTTTTTAATTGCCTTACAGCATCCTGTTATCATTTGCTGCGAATAGATGTCTTTCTTTTCTGCACAGCTTGCGTTCCCCCTCTTTTGTTTTATGGTCCAACCCTTCCTGCCTGTCTATTTTCTAGTGTGCAGCAAATGTGTTCTATAATTCAACATTCCATTTTAGTCTAAATGTTTAAGGAAAAGTTTTAAGACTATAAACTTTCTCATTCCCCACTTCTGTCATTTCATGACAACGACATAGCTCATAAGTGTAATTAGCCCTTCAGTCGATTTGTATTCTCAATAAGCAAAGTACCTCCTCTGCAAGTCATTGTCCAAAGGAGCAGAAAGATACTGGATTTCAGCATGGACATTCAGACATGAATGAGCAGAGATAGACAAGGGTCAATTTACCAGATTCCGCTTTGGCTGAGATGAAAAGCAATGTACGGTCCATTTCATGCATAAGCAGATGACAATGTATATTCCTAGGACGAGACCAAGGACAATCAGCGAGTCCCACACGATCCATCCGCACTGTGCCTTGACCCGCTTTGTTGATAACATCTGTATCGTCCATAATATCTTTCGAGAAATCATCGACGCAGATGCAACATTGCAGGCCAATGACTGAATAAACGCCTCCTTTTTTAGCAAGGAGGAAATCTAGCACTAGCCAATTCTTAAGCGGCATCATCCAGGTCTCCTGAACTCTTTGAACAAAGCTTGGGAGAGTAATGCCTGGATATGCAATGTGAGTAGTTTAAACAAGTTTCAGCTGGGCAGCTGCAATCGTAACTTTCAATGGTATCAGCACAGATTTATTTTGTACAGTCATATTGGAGTTTTAGCCAGTCTGAGATATCACAGAGGGATCAGTTAAATCTGGGTGTATGTACTTGGGTTGGATTCTCATCGGATGCCTCTATCAGTGCTAACACTAGGACTGCGAGACGCATACAAGTTTGCAATGTCCTTTGTAGAGCCATGTTGAACGTCCTTCTACCTTTACTGCAGTTTCAGTTGTCAAAAGAACTTGACAAGGACCTTTTCAGCGGGGGCCCGATTTTTCCCAATTAAAGTCTTTCAATAATACATCGTCACCAGAGTTAACACCTTTCAACACTGGAGCTCTTTCTTCTTATTTCCCTGGTACTCAATAGGCTTCTTTGACCTGATGATTTGGAGATGCCGGTGTTGGACTGAGGTGTACAAAGTTAAAAATCACAACGTGTGACTATAACCTGGTGTTGTGTGATTTTTAACTTTGACCTGATGATGAGACTGCAATGCTCTGGTTAACTTAATCAGGTACCTGTGTATTTCTTCTACCATGACATGCACATAAACACGTGTTGGGCAGTTAAGGGTCCTCAAGGGCTTTCCAGATATCAGTTCAGCCACCGAGAATTCAGTCTTTTTCTGTGTCATGGTTCTCATATTAAAAAAGGGCAATTGAGAGCACTTGCAGCCAATTAAGGCCCGTTTCTTCTACCAACTGGCTTAGCTGACCTTTTAAAGGTACCATTGGCATTTTCTATAATTCCCGCTGCTTGGGGATGGTTGGCACAATGGATTTTTTTGATTCATATTCAAACTCTTACATAGTGCCTTGCTTACTCTGCACAGAGGCGGGGGGCCATTATCAGAAGAGACCTTAACTGGTATTCCAAATCTGGGCATCATTTCCCTTAACAGAATTTTACAAGTAGGTGTTGCTGTGCAGTTAGTATGGGGTTAAGCTTCAATCCATTTACGTTGATTATCACTAAGCAATAGTTATAAGAGGTAAGCAAGGATACCACAGAATGGGAGGTACAGAGTTGCACGAAGACATCAAAAGGCAGTATAAAATAGTTTGATTTTCCAGAACAAAAAATATTCTGCCAATACAACATTTTCCCTCCTTAGAAGAGAATTCAATTGACAATATTTTAATATTTCTATATGAGGAACAGATGCCAAGTCTTTAATTCTCAAATCTTTAAGCAAAACTTTACCCACTGAAAATTCCTTGACAAAGATTTAATTTCACCCTAAAGTTAATTTGGAAAACATCAATTGTATACAGAGAGCTAGACTAACAATTTAAACTGATCCGTTAAATTATTTCTGTTTAAACTAAGGTGAAACAAAGTAAATTGATAATCAGATTAGTTTAAATGGTTCCTATTTTATTAGAATAAGTATGATTATATAGGTATCTACTCAAACTGTTGCAATTTTAATAAAAAAATTGTCAGCAATTTTTGCGAAGATTTGTCAGCGGCAAAAAGATTTTCCCTACACCCACAATTTTCTTTCAAGAGTGTGAAGACATCATTGCTAACTTCGTACATCAAACCCAAACAAAATTACACATTCTAAGTACTGGTGTCAGTGATAAGAATACTCTCAGCATTTTCAGTTACCTATTAAACACTGAACTCTCCAAGTGAACTCTATCTGACCATGAGAAACTGGCTTCTAGTTTAGATCCAACTTATAATAAATTGTGTTTCAACTGGTTCAGGTGTCTGTAACTATAGCAACACCCTATTCTTTATGTACAATGAACTATTTTTGTTGGCTTGAATAAGTTATTTCTAATTCTAACATCTGTTTTATGTAATGGAAGAGAATTCAGTGACAAATCACAAAAAACACACACAAAATTGCAAAACGGTCAAAACTAAATAGGAAGTTGAAATGAATCAAATAGTATGGAATAAACTGAACAATATTTACCAATAAATACAGTCCACAGACTTCACAGCAACAAACCCAAACAAGCAGACAAAATGTGACCAGAAACCCTAGTCACTCGCTCCTACTTGGAGATGACTGCCAGACGACTCAGACCTCTTGGCATCATGGTAGCCCACAAACCCACCCTCACACTAAAACAGCTAATGAACTTGAAAGACACCATATAGACAAGCAAAGCTAATGGCCTTTATAAAATACCTTGCAGGAACTGTAACAAACACTATATTGAACAAAACAGGCAGTCAAATGCTAATATAGGAGACCAGAGCCCAGGTATTCAACTATGAAAGACTTATTTCAGCCCATCCAAAACTGCTCACCATCTACAATCCACTAGGCAGATAATGAAGTAATACTTGCAGCTGCACTTGCACCACCAACACCTACTAGCTTAAAATAAATCCTCAATACTCATGATGCAGGCTGTGTACAACATGTCCAGTATCAAAAGATGAATTATGACAACCCACCAAAGCATCTTAGTATAATTTGCTATAATCCAATACATAGGAAGTGTGCAGCTGAGACAATAACTCCAAATCTTCAACATCATTCCTTCACCACTGCTGAATCTGGGACTCTCTACCTAACATTGCGACATGAACCCTGCCACATAAACCGGAGTATGTGTCAGTGATGCATACATCCAAGACAATGAATTTTAAAATATCAAAATGGTCTGTTATGACACTTAGTGCCTTCCCAAGTCTCCAAATGCTCATTCTAATCATGGCACAGTTATGACCAACATGAGCTTGTAATCACAGAAAATTGACAGTGTGGGATTCAAAAAACACCAGTAAAAGCAGACAAAAAACACAGCACACCAGTATTTGAATGAATAATAAAACAAAGAACTGTGGATGCTGGAAAACTGAATAGTGGAGTCCATTCTAAACAACAGGATGGAGGATGTATTCTCCCTAGCATTATAATGTGGGAAGTTCTGTACTCTCAAACTTTTGAGAAGATAACAGTAGCATTTTTAATGCTATTTCATTAACTGCTTTTCCTCTCCAGACTGGCCGAGTTTCCCTTGTAATTTCTGCTTTTGTTCCAGAATTTCAATTCTTACAACACAGCGGTAAACCCTTATACTAATTAAACCAAACACATTCAAAAGGTTACCTCTCCCGTAATCTGTTAAAAGTATGGAGTGACAGAACTACCTAAATTCCACTATTAAAGAATAAAATTTTATTTTTTTCAGTAACTAAAATAAAAATTAAACAACAACAATTTATAACACTCAGCCTCCTTTCTCCCACTAACAATATACTGATCCAATAAAGCCCCTATTAAATTTACAGCAACTCAATTTTCAAAACGAGACAGCAACTGTCATCTCCAGTGTCGATCTTTCTCAGTTTGTCGATCACCCTGGTCTTCTTCTACTGCACTATTTTTCACATTGTAAAAAAGGTACCTTTTACAAAGTGTGTGTTTTCAGATAATCTGTCTGAAAATGGCAAATGGCAAGCTTTGAGAAGATTTGTAGCTTAGGTTGAGGTTTGGGATGTCGGTTTGCTCGCTGAGCTGGAAGGTTCATTTCCAGACATTTCATTACCCTAGGTAACATCTTCAGTGCACCTCAGGCAAAGCAATGTTGAAAATTCCTGCTTTCTATTTATATGTTTGGGTTTCTTTGGGTTGGTGATGTCATGTCCTGTGAAGTCACTTCCTGTTCTTTTTCTCAGTGGGTGGTGGATGGGGGTCTAACTCTATGTGTTTGTTGATAGAGTTCCAGTTGGAATGCCATGCTTCTAGGAATTCTCACCTGTGTGTCCTTGTTTGACCTGTCCTAGGATGTGTGTGTTGTCCCATTCGAAGTGGTGTCCTTCCTCATCTGTATGAGAGGATACGAGTGAGAGAGGGTCACGTCTTTTTGTGGCTAGTTAGTGTTTATGTATTCTGGTGGCTAGTTTTCTGCCTGTTTGTCCGATGTAGTGTTCGTTACAGTCCTTGCACAGTATTTTGTAAATGACATTAGTTTTGCTCATTGTCTGTATATGGCAGATGGTGCTCTTTCTGGCTAACTGTCCAAAATGCCTGCTTTTTATACCCCAAACATCAGATCATCTCATTGGTTCAATGTTAAAACAGTACAATTCAAATTTGATTGGGTTTTGGTATCTTGGGGCATAATTTAAACTGCTGTGAAATCAACTGGTATCTAGTTTACAGCCAAAATGTTACATCTTTCAATTTTCCAGCACATTGACATGAAAGGTGCTTGCCAGCTTTGACTCTCAAGGTTACAACATGCACCTTCAACTTCATAACACAATCAACTACTTACAAATTTACCTCTTCCCTAATAGAATTTAATTTGGCCATCTTATCTGCTTGTGACCTATTTTGCAGTCAATGTATATTTAATACTTGAAATTTATCAACATTAAATTTTAAATGTCGACTTGTCTACCCCATTTCAAGTAACTCCAATTTTTGTCATACACCTTTCACTTCTTTACTAAATTTATTGCTCTCCAGGTTGTTTGTCAGGAAGTTTAATTATCTCAATATCCATACAGTTGATGAACATGTTTTAAAGATAGATTTCATTTAACAAGTATGGTCCAGTAAACTATATAGCTATCAGGTGTACTTTAATTAATCCAGTACCATAATCCATTCTAGACTCCTTCAGATTTAAATTTAATTGGGAGTTTTCATAAAGTTTTATATCAAATGCTTTTCCTTCTTCTGGACAGCTATAAATCATTGAAAAAGCCAGTTATCTCACAATATCATTAAAAGCAATCTGAGTGTTCGGAACTTCCCGCATTATAATGCTCGGAAGAGTACCACCTCCATTCTGTTACTTAGAATAGATTCCATTATTCAACTTCCTATTGATATAAAGCCAACAAGCCTTAACACAAGCAAGCTGTGTTCCTTAAACTGAGCATTTGACAGTATCTAAAATGGTCAGGAAACCAAAACAGCTAACTCCAGTTAAACAAAAAAGGAATCTGCATTCATGTAGAAAACTTGAATATTATATGAAGCCTTTTCACAAATTTAAACATTGCAGTTACAACCAATGAAGCACTGCAACTTATGCACACACACAATTCCAGTCAAAGTCAAGGACACCCAGTTCATTTGTTTTAATATCATTGAATGACAGATGTTAAAATGATAGCCAAAATATTGGTTCATAGGAAAAGAAGTGCCATGTAGTATTCACCTGGTTTCACACGTACAACCTCTGTTTTTATGAAAAGTTGTGAGCAGTGAACATTGGAAACCATTTGAATACAGTGGACTGTAGCCATGCGAAAATCCTCGAACTACCCTTTAGTGGCACTGTGGGAGCTGACAAAGCAGTCACTTCTCAAAGCAGTCTTTCCTCAAAATATCAAGGTGTTGGCTTAATGGTATTATTGCCGGATTGTTAATCCGGCGATCCAGATAACATTCGAGACCCAGGTTCAAATTCCACCATAGCAGATGGTGGAACTTGAATTCAACAAATATCTGGAATTAATATAGTGATGACTCCATCGTCAATTGTCAGAAAAACAAACATCTGGTTCCCTAATGCTCTTTAGGGAAGGAAACTGCCATCCTTACCTGGTCTAGCCTGTGTGTGAACACCAGACACAGAAATGTGGTTGACTCTTAAATGCCTTCTCGGCAATCAGGGATGGGCAATAAATGCTGCCCAGACAGAGGTGCCCTCAACCCGTAAATGTGTAAAGAAAACAAAACCCCTGGAATTAATCACTCCAAACTGCTTTTTAAAAATAACTTGTCAAAACTCTACAAGGCCTCTATTCAAACCAGAAGTGCAGTAACATAAACTTCACCAATCAGACCTAAAGCTTAAAATGAATCAGTCTCAACAAATAATGCTGTTTATTTTAAAGTTTCAGGGTAATATGGGGGATGAAGCTGGTAATAAAACAAGACAAGGCAATTTTTATAACAGATGGGTCTCTCAGTTGCTCCAAACAACTCAAATTTGTTTCTAACACAACTTAAGTAGAAGCAATGCAAAAACTTGATAGCAGCACGTGACCGAAGCTCTCACTAGAGCAAAAACATAAATTAGAGTCAGACACAGTAAAAAGTACAAAGATGGATACGTCTTTTTCAAAATGCTTGATATTTGGTTACTTCAGAAGATATTCTATAACAAACTTAATCCTGGCAAGTGTTTCTGGATGGTCATGAAGACACAGTGGGGCTTAGACAAAGATGATTCATTTCACCACAGTAGAGCCGAAAGCAATTTGTATCCACTTTGGTGAAGAAAACAGCGCATAAATGAAATCAGCCCTTTGGTTGTCTGACAATATACTAGCAGATGTTGGAAGCATTTATTTCTCACTAAAAACCAGGCTTCAATCATATGCAAACTCTGAGTGTGTATTTATTGGTGGACGTGAGCCGTCATCAGTACCGACGCACAAAGGAGATTTTAACTTCCAAAGACAACTAGCGGGCAACAAAGTCTATCCAAATGTTCGCTGAGAATATTTCCTCCTTTAAGACGAATAATCCAGCGTTCACTGAAGGCTTCATTTTTGAAATTTCGAATTACATTTGAAACAAGATCGGCACAAGCTCAGCTGTACTCTCACTGGCAGTTCAAGACCATTTACAAATCAAGCCACCTGTTTCCACTTTTCAAATCATGACATTAAGTTCAATAATAGTAGTAGCAAGCACTGTGGAGAAAAACGGTGGGGTCCACGAACCTGTGAAGCGCCTCTGAACCAGGAATAATCCTTGTCTTGAAGGATCAAGGCGGGCTAGTTGCGTGTACACCTAGCCCCTTCCACTTGGAGATGGCCATTCTCCTCAACCCTTATTCATCTCCCCCACACCAACCCCCCCCCCCGCCCCCCCGCCACCACCACCCCGCCACCACCACCACCACCACCACCACCCCACACACACATACACACACACTCCGTTATCCAAAAAGGTGATGGGGGAATATTTCTGTTCAAGTCTGGGCCTCTGCCCTTTTGGTCAATGTAGCCATTCACGTACATATCTCTATAAAGCCTTTCTTTACCTCGAACATCAGCCCTAGCAGAATCACCATCGCGACACACGACACGATGTCCGCATGGTTCTGGATCACGAACTCATGACTGAGGACGGCAGGATTTTTGCTTTTCTTCCTCAGGCCCATGACGGCTGACGACCGAAACTACTTTTTCCTCTATTCCCCCCCCCACCCCCCAACTACAACGCAAACAAAATAAAACTTTAGTGAATCGGAGGGGGGGGGGGCGGGGGAGATAAGAAAACGGGGTCAGGAAGGTGTTTGAAATAAAGAAAATAAAAGCACGCCCCGCTCCACTTCCCTCCTCAGGTTCCCTAGCACCCGCCAAGCCAGACCCTCGCCGGCCGTCTCCCACAACAACTGTACAACGTTGACGCTACTCGGCCCACCGCTTCGCCGACCATTCCTGACGCCACGCAGCTTTGACTGGCAGCTGCGGTGACCAATCCGAGCACCGGGTGGCCATTGTGCCGCGCCTCCTAACGGTCGTTCGGACCCCGTTGGCCGCCAGCTGATTGACAGCCCGGTTAGCCGCTCGCATTGGACATTTGCGTCCCAACGGCCGACGCCGTACAACCAATCATATGTGAGGACTAGGTCAAACGAATGGAGTGGGTTGAGTCAACCGCTTGGCGTTCAGCGCATGTGCAAATGGCTTCCCAGCAGATGCCAGGTAAAGTGTCAACTGTCAAATGAGGAAAGGTGTTGCTTGTGTCTTTCAGTGTTGTGCCTGCCTTATTGAGGAGGTATTTCTGACATATATCATACCATTAATTTGAAATTATTTTGTCGTGGCAATAACTTTTCTAATTGTGGCCATCTTTTCTATTTTGTTCAATTTTATAGTCCCTTTTCAAACAACAATAATTAAAAAAAACACATTTACATTTCTCTCAAAATTCAGACCACACAGTTTTGTTCTTTAAGGAACTTGCATTAGATGAAACATATACTGTTTAAACTATGCCCCTTTGACACCTGTGCCAACAGCAACAGTATTGCAAAGTTATTATGCAAGATGAAATTGTGAAGCTTTGTTTGTTTCCTGCAGATGTAGTTGTTGCCAAGGATAGTGTTCAGGCATGTAACCTCCTAATTTGTAAGAAGTGATTTCTACTTGTGATGCCTAATCTATCTGGGGCAATGTGACCTGACGTGAAGACTTGGCTTTTGTTTTGTTAATAAATTAGCATTGAACACTTTACATAGCATACTAAAAAGAGAAACAACTTGATCTGAAAATGGAGGTTAATGATTTAACCAGAGGACTACTAGTTTCTTTTAAACAAAAATAAACTTTCAGATTGTAAGTTCTTCTTTTGTACTGTCCAATCAGGTTTGTGCCAAATGAAATATGCACAGGCATGGTTTTGAGAAAGAAAGATTTCATAGCTGTATTTGTCTGCTTTAAAACATCGTGTTTGCTGTTTACATTTTGCTTTAAATTCTCTTTCAAAATGCTAACTTTTTCAATTTTTCAATCATTCACTTAATCATTTGTTTTTGGTGTTTAATATATTTAAAGGCACCAAAGTGAATGTTGCAATGTAAATAGCCTATGAGTGTAAAGTTACTGGATTTATAAACATACCACAGCTCAGAATAGTTTGACTTGGGAATGTGCCAGTGACATCTCCTGTCGCAGACTTCCAGTCTTGGCTGAGCTGTCAAAGTGATAAATGGAGTATTCCAAAGAGTGAGGAAAAACTGAGCAAGTAACAGTAACCTGTAGCTTAGTATGTCATCACCATAGTCCTGGAGATTGTTGAATGCAGAAGTGTCAAAACATTTTGTCTTTGCCTCTGTGTCACATAACTCCGGGCATTGCTGGGTGACATACAACATTCAAATCATTACTATTGTCAATTTGTATATGTGCATTAATAGTTCTAAGTGTGCAATTTATTAATTAATCACTGAGGATGCAGCCTCACTAAAAATAGTTTCCTGCAAACTCCAAACCACAAAATTCTATCAGCTTACCAGAAATAAAAGTGCAACAAGAGTTTCTGAGATGTTGAAGGCAGTTCAATATGGACCAATAGCTCTGCATTAGCGACTTCACCTTATATCTCTTGGCTTCCCTCCTGCAGTTTTTCAGGGCAGTTTTAAATATAAAATCATTCACAGGTGAGGAAGGTCTTCCCTAATTTTCCAGTGACCAGGCCCAGCGCTGGCCAAATGAAAGTTAAGGGAGAAAGATCTCAGCTGTATTTGAAATTTGCATCTTTTGCATGATGGATCCCTACCAAGGTTGTCCTCAATTAAAACCATTTATTGACAGATCACATGTAGCTGGGTTAATGATCGTACTGTGAATTCAAATTTCATGATATTTGCTATCAATGATGTTTGTATTGCATTGATCATTGTGTTGCAACCTCCCCCTATCCACAATCCCGTGCAGTTCCTTTCATTTGCTTTCCATTTTCTTCTTTTGTCATTCTTTAAAACAAAGCATTCTTTACATTGTAGAGTCCACTGCTTTGTTATTGAAGATACTATCATCAAGGCATCACATTTAATACATTTACTTTGGATATTGTTTGTAGTTGATGGAAGGGAACTTCCCATTTTAGAACTCTAGTTTCTGGAAAAATGCGTGTTGTAAATCCAGTGTGAAATTTGTTTTTGTCTTGAAGGGGATGCAGAATAACCTGTGTTACCGTGTATGCAAAGATCCCAGAGATAACTGCCCATATTTGATGATATCTACCAACACATGCCAAAACACCAGACTGACAGCAATCTAAACATTCCACAAATTATTCTTTTTGCCTTCAACAGTTAACATCATTGGGAAAAGTGTATTTTTTAATTAAATCTCTGCAGAGACAAATCTACATTTTTCCCCTTTTCCCGATGTGGATGAATGTATGTTTGTGTTTGAAGTTTGGGATATTTAGAATGGTAGATATTTATGCTTGCATATTTTAACTTGCGTTAATTAATTTTATATCTTTGCCAAATAAGTTTCATTTTCCCAATCAGCCAAACCTAACATAGATTGACCATATTGGTAACTGGGTAAACCACTTAAATATAAGTGGTGGTCATTGGACTAGTGGGACTAAAAAGAATTTTAGTGCACTCCTCCAATCTCAGTCAAAAGAACCATTACTCAGTCTTTTGTTCTATTCACGATTTTTAGCAACAATTGCCCTTTTGACATGATGTCTGGATGATACAGCTGAAGTAGTAGCACCTACAATAAAGGGCACTGGAGTGATTTCCCCCAATTTGCATTAACTGAAGCTTCATTCGGGCTCCTTGCTGCCACACTTGCTCAAAACATACTTTCAGTTATTGAAGCCATGTTTAAGCAAATCTGGAATATTTTTCTGGAAACAAAATTAAACGTCAATGAGCAGTTTATTCTTGTGTAAGTGCTCTTCTGTAATACCGTTGATGACTGTTTTCACTACTTTACTGATAACTGCGAGTACACTGATTACGGCATTAATTGGTGCAGTTGGATTTTTCTCCTGTGTTTTGTGGTAGGACAGATCTGGACAATGTTCCCATATTGAGAAGCAGATGTCTTGTAGCTGTAATGAAATAGTTTGGCTGGTGTGGAATAATGGATTAACTATACCTTTATTCTATTAGTAGCTACTGAGCATAAAGATCTATGACAAGGCGATGTCAGAACGAGATGGAATCAAGTGAGTATGTCGGGTTCTCCGACTGGCTCTTTCCTACCCACTCTTGTGTACCATATTATCTTCACTCACCTGAGTGTACACCTGATCTTGCTACAAGGAGACTCTTGTAAAGACCTAGGATACTAAGGCAGCAATCACAAACAGAAGACAAAAAACAAAACTCTGGAAGAGTTCTGAACCTGGAAGATATCAGTCTGATGGCAATGAAGAATTATCCAGGAAGACACCTATGTGTGGTTCAGGGACAGCCGTCCTGATTCAATGAGAGCACTGGGTTCAGTGAGCCAGACTAGGGAAGCATAGGAAATTGTGTAGCAGACAAAATCCAGAGGCAGTCCACAGAGCATTCAGGCAGGAAAAGAAACAAAAAGCCCACAGCCAGGAACAAAGCAAACTGCAAACTCATTCAGCAAAACAGTTAAGTGCACATAGCACAAAGCTGTACAACTACACATAAATGGGAAATAAAAGGATACAAAAGAAGTCCACCAGCAGAAAGTGTGAGCAGGGACAGGGTGCAGTTTCTGCCAAAATGGGACCCCATTGGTGGGAGTTTTGTCCAGCCAGTCATGCTGAGGGTCGTGACTGCAAGGATGCAGACCACTTTGGAGTTCATTCAGCAACAGAAAAAAGTTAAAACAAATCCTAACAGTATGTAAGTATCTAAGGTTTAGATAACACTAAAGAAGAGGAGGAATTCCTCATGGGGATCATAACAGACCCCAAAGATGATTTCCAGTACAGTAATAGAACAGACTCACTGAATCGACAAATTAAATACCATGGTGTTGAAATCATAGTTCACAGTGAGCAAATTCATATTATTTGAAGTGAAAGATGTCCAGTGTTCTTTCTTTTGGATTCTGCACTATGCCTGAAGCAAGACCTTCTTCAACCATCTAACATTCAGAATAAGGGTCTGGGATTGGTCCCAGATGAATATAAGTATGGATGACTGCTACTCTGCTACAAGGGGTGAAAAATCACCAACACCCTGTATGTTATTCCTGATTGCCATGAATCTTTCATAAGCATTAAAGCTTGTATGGCTTTAAACAATACATCTTTAGCAGTTACAGAAGCAACTAAAGTCAACTCCATTTGCTATGAATTAGGCTCCATTTGTGAAAATCTTGCCCTGGGATTACAGAATGATAGTACAGATCTTCCCTTTCTCTCAGAAGAGAGGCTAGAGTGAGCAAAAAAAGAAGGCATCAAGAATGAAGGTGAGCAACCAAAATAAACCATTCGAGACTTTTACTTTGCTCCTTCAGAATGGAGTGACAGAGGATGAAGCTACCACTGATGCTGATGATGATGCAGAAGAAAAGGAAAAAAATGTACATTCCCTCGCACTTCAAGGAGTAGCAGCTAAACAAGTGTATATAGTATCTCACTTTCACATGAACACCAGTGAAGTGCCATCACTTTTCGTAGTCAGCAAAGTCACCATAATATTGAGAAGTCTCATTTCAGGGAGTTGAAGATGATCTTCAATCAAGCACAAAGGAGACTTCAGAACTTTGACACAAACTCAAGAACATTGCAGCTTCAAACAGTTTGGATAGCACTTTACCTCTACTTACAGAAATCAGTTGGATGAAAAAGATCATAGAACATAGAACAATACAGCACAGAACAGGCCCTTCGGCCCATGATGTTGTGCCGAACATTTGTCCTAGCTTAAGCACCTATCCATGTACCTATCCAATTGCCGCTTAAAGGTCACCAATGATTCTGACTCTGCCACTCCCACAGGCAGCGCATTCCATGCCCCCACCACTCTCTGGGTAAAGAACCTACCCCTGACATCCCCCCTATATCTTCCACCCTTCACCTTAAATTTACGTCCCCTTGTAACACTCTGTTGTACCTGGGGAAAAAGTCTCTGACTGTCTACTCTATCTATTCCCCTGATCATCTTTTAAACCTCTATCAAGTCATCCCCTCATCCTTTGCCGTTCCAATGAGAAAAGGCCTAGCACTCTCAACCTATCCTCATATGACCTATTTTCCATTCCAGGCAACATCCTGGTAAATCTCCTTTGCACCCTCTCCAAAGCTTCCACATCTTTCCTAAAATGAGGCGACCAGAACTGCACACAGTACTCCAAATGTGGCCTTACCAAGGTCCTGTACAGCTGCAACATCACCTCACAACTCTTGAATTCAATCTCTCTGCTAATGAACGCTAATACACCATAGGCCTTCTTACAAGCTCTATCCACCTGAGTGGCAACTTTCAAAGAGCTATGAACATAGACCCCAAGATCCCTCTGCTCCTCCACCTTACTAAGAACCCTACCGTTAACCCTGTATTCCGCATTCTTATTTGTCCTTCCAAAATGGACAACCTCACACTTGACAGGGTTGAACTCCATCTGCCACTCCTCAGCCCAGCTCTGCATCATATCTAAGTCCCTTTGCAGCTGACAACAGCCCTCCTCACTATCCACAACTCCACCAATCTTCGTATCGTCTGCTAATTTACTGACCCACCCTTCGACTCCCTCTTCCAAGTCATTAATAAAAATTACAAACAGCAGAGGACCGGAACTGATCCCTGCGGAACTCCACTTGTAACTGGGCTCCAGACTGAATATTTACCATCTACCACCACTCTCTGACTTCGACCGGTTAGCCAGTTCTCTATCCAACTGGCCAAATTTCCCACTGTCCCATGCCTTCTGACTTTCCGCATAAGCCTACCATGGGGAACCTTATCAAATGCCTTACTAAAATCCATGTACACTACATCCACTGCTCTACCCTCATCCATATGCTTGGTCACCTCCTCAAAGAATTCAATAAGACTTGTAAGGCAAGACCTACCCCTCACAAATCCGTGCTGGCTGTCCCTAATCAAGCAGTGTCTTTCCAGATATTCATAAATCCTATCCCTCAGTACCCTTTCCATTAGTTTGCCTACCACCGAAGTAAGACTAACTGGCCTGTAATTCCCGGGTTATCCCTATTCCCTTTTTTGAACAGGGGCACAACATTCGCCACTCTCCAGTCCCCTGGTACCACCCCCATTGACAGTGAAGATGAAAAGATCATTGCCAATGGTTCTGCAATTTTCTCTCTTGCTTCCCACATAATCCTAGGATATATCCTGTCAGGCCTGGGGGACTTGTCTATCCTCAAGTTGTTCAAAATGCCCAACACGTCTTCCTTCCTAACAAGTATCTCGTCTAGCTTATGATAATGTGCGAACAATGACAGGATAAAGACAGGAAAAACCTCAAACATTTGAAACAGCCATCAGAAGAGTTCAGCATTTGCAAACAGCTGTGAAATATTATCCAGTGAAAAGATTAGAGAAATGTAGAGTCCCTATTTTGCCTGGAAGCCAAAGAGAGTCTGATCACAAAGCCATGGATATGCTCAGGTCTTCTTCCAGGAAAGAAGCATAGGCCCAAACTACAGAGCTTCCATAGCTGAGAAGTACCTCAGTTAGGGTAGCACAGTGGCTCAGTGGTTATTGGGAGGCAAGGGCTATTCTCTACACCATGGCTGATGACTCTATTATACAATCCTGCTGACTGAGGCTGGGGCCAGATATAATGATTCCTTTCAGTTCCCCTCCTTCTATAAGCACAGTCAATGGCTGGTAGTGCTTGACTGGGTGCTTAGTTGGGGTTAAAGATGACACTGGCATCAGGGATCTCAGAAACTCCTGACAATATTAAATACTGTAGTGAAAGGGAAGGCACAATGGATGGGGAGTCATGGGAGTGTGGAGCCTATGTAATGAGATGGGTTTTAAATAAAAGCATGAGCATTATCACAAGGAATTGTGGAGAAAACCCTCCATGAAACTCGTCAAAATTGACACTGAGCTGATCGCTGATAAAATTCAGCCCATAAAAATGTAAGCAACTTTTGAAGAAAACTAACTACCTGAGAGGTACTATTGAACTAAAAGCCCAGCTATTCGTAGTCACACTGCATTACCAACTCTCAAAAGACTGAAAAGGAGCAGTTTCTTTGGGAAGTAAAATAATTGTAGCAGCTACTTGATAAGGTGACAAAAGAAAATGAAGACTGCCAAGCCTCACATTCCAACATTAGTGACCCTCTGGCACAGGTTCAAATCAACATAAGCGACAAGAGTGCGAATGAACATAACTGTTGTGCCAAGAGAAAAAGAGAAGCTGTAAAGGAAAAAAACGTATAAAGATTTCCACAAGTTCTGTCAAGAGACAGCTATTATCTGAAGGAATTGACAGAAGAAAGAAACGCCCTGATGATGGAAGAGGACTCTGATAGTGAAATTTTCAGCACTCAGCAGCATAGTGAATTATTATCTGAGGAACTAAACTGCTGCAATCATATTTTTAAGGCCTTTCATATTTGAAAAAAAAATAGCCTTTTTGAGAGAACTGAAATCCTTGTTTAAGTTTGTGGAGGACTACCCTGAAAAATCAAACCTTCACTAAAAAAGAAAGAAATCAACTAAGAAGTTATTTATGACCCTTTCTTAGGAAGGAATTAGAAATAATATGCGGGAAGTTGTGGAGCCAATGTATGTTGTATATTGTGTTTTGTTTGATTAGTTGTGTCAATCTTCATTGAAAACCAGCTCTCACTACAGTTAGTGGCATGACTAATTCTAGACCACAGGTCTTCAACATTAGAATCATGATACTTTCTAAGCTCCGTAGCATTTGATGTGGCCAGTGGATTAGTCTAATCTTGATATCACATGGTGAGTGGGTATAATAAATTCGTTAAAAACTGACATTTGTGTTGGCGGTGATCTCAAGAGTTCGACTGAACTTCTAGTTGATGTTGGTTGTAAACACAAAGACTGATATCTTCCAGCTTAAATTCATAATTGTTAGCAGACTAAAGACTGGATGCTCTGATCCTTCTTGCCAGTCTCCAAATCTCAATGCACACAGTCTTCACTTTCACCTTCGTCCTCAAGTTCCACTTTAACTATCCCACTTGCGTTCTTTGTTGCACATCACCTATCTGAGTACTAATACTCTGCCTCTGCTCGTCAAACCTTATTCATTCACAAGTCTTGATGAACTACCTTATCCCATCCACCTAACTGAATCCCAGAGTTTTTGTAGCTTTCTTCTCCCACCTTAGTGTGAAGGAAGTTCATTAAAAATTTTAAACTGAAAGAACCACGAACGTTGGAAATCAGAAACAAAAGCAGAAATTGCTGGAAAAGCTGAACAACTCTGGCAGCATCGGTGGAGACCATCCACAGATACTGCCAGGCCTGCTGAGCTTTTCCAACAATTTCTGTTTTTGGCAGTAAAAATGTCTATTGAATGCGTTGTTCATGTTCACAGTACTGCTGTATGGCACATGCATTGTACATTCAAGAATGAATTTCACTGACAATTTATAGAAATAGATCAGAAGATTTAGCATTTTATTGTTAGTTGTATTGATTAAGTACAGATCATTAAAAGTTATCATTATGGCAATATTCCACAGGATTCACAAATATGAATTCAGCTACTCATCAGCAATTGAGCCAATTAATCCACAATGCCATTAACTCCATTCCAGATTCATATCAAGAAAATAAATGTATTCTAATTATTCCTTAATCTGTGTGATGGATTTTTGCCCCCCCCCCTTTAATTTTAACGGGATTTTTACTTCTTTTGGTAGAATCGTATTTATAAATATCTCAATTTTTTTTCTTATTTTTAGGAAACAGAGGATGCTCACCCTAGGATTTCCAGGTGAAAAACTATAGACATCTCCAGAACATCTTATAACGCATTTCTGCGATAAGTCAGGAAAAAGTGCTGAAATATAAAACATCCATTACACACCTCAACTTCCATCAGTGCTCTATCTGACATCAGCGCTGCATCTGTGGCAAGCCAGAGTGCCCATGAATGAAGCGCAGGTCTCTGAGTGTGGAATATACTACACCACAAGAATATTTTACTTTTACAAGACAAGAAAAGGACAGGATTCTCAAGTCTTCTTTACTCCTGGTTAGAAATTTATAATTGTTCCAAAGTTATAACTTATTATGAATGAATTATTAAATCAATCATGTTAAATTCCAGACTTTTCCAAGACAAATCTTTTAACTGGTTCTTTTTCTATATTAGGAGAAATCACAGCAACAATTGCCTTTTTTGAAAGCATGTTGCATTTTAAGAAATTATGTTTTAAAAGTTGTGAGAAAATTAAATTAACATAAAATGGGAACGGGTGCCACAAGGTCATAACATATAACGTATAATGAAAACACATTTTCCTATAATGTATTTCTTTGAATGTAATAATAAATTAAATCACCAAAGTCTCACAAATAATTTTCTAATTTTCAATATGTCTTAATCTTATTTGACTAACTTATCAAGCTGGTAGATCCTAGATCAGAAAATTTAACTGAAAATTTGGAGTTGAGTAAGAGTCTTAGATTGGTCGAGCCATTAGGATTGGGAGCCAAATATCGACTATTGCTCCTACAGCACTTCCAAGGAAAATAATTTAGCACCTCCTACAACAATAAACTTTGAGCTTGATCAATAATATTAAATAAAAAGAAGTAATCAAATTGAACTACAATAAATAACTTCCTGGCTTTTCTTTATAAATCAGCCTCACTCTGAAGATCTTTCTATATTAGGAAGAGTCAAAAAAGCGTTGTCAGGAAATTAGCTTGTTAATAGTTTTGGAAAGATTTTTAATGACCATAATATGATCAATATAACAATATGGAAAATATTTCAAAAAATGCAGTGTTACAGTGGTCATGGTATGTTGGGTCAAAATCAAACCAATGTCAGGTGCTTTTCACAAGGTGGAAACATTACTAAGAGACTGACCAAAGGGCATTGGTCACCCACCTACCTCGTGGTTCCACAGCAGCACTAGCAAGAAGCATAAATATGGTTTAGCTGTCTGTCTGCTCTCTGCTGTCCTAATGCCAGTTCAGTAACCAGTCAACCAGAGGTATGACCTCTGTTAGTGCCCATGCCCCAGGCAGAGGGTCTGCAATCAGGGTGACCATGAAGAAGGTGGAGGAAGGATCACCGGTCGATCAGGCCTTTTTCATGAAGAGAGCTCACTTGGATTGCTGCAGGTTACAAGCAACATATATGTTCCTGAAGGGCATGACCTTCAGGAGCGTGAAACAATGTGAGTGTCTCCTGAAGAGAGAGGAATGGAGTTCTTCTCTCCATCCTGTCTGCGGTACCACTGTTTGTTCTCCTTGCACAGAGGAGTTGGGTTGTTACAATCTACAAGTACAGCCCCTGCCTCCCAGCAGCAGATGTCCTGATCTTCTTGAGAATGTATGTACAGCGTGAAACGAGCAGCAGCAATGGAATAGACCCCTTTGGAATCTACATCAGCAAGTGGCAGATCAAGGTGGCCTTGAAGGTGTACGTTAGTGGGAACATACTCTATCCACCCCCCTGTTTCACAGTTGGTGGGTTCCAAGGATATGTGAGGCAGCCTAGAGACTGCTGAATGTGTAGAAGTCAGGGAATGTAGCAACAAACTGAAAAATTACCCTTTTGCAGGAACTGCAAACAGTAGGGCCATCTGACCAAGGACTGCAAGAAGACCAAGAGCTGCAACCTGTGTGAGGGAAGCAGTCCATCTGTACAGGCTTGCCCAAGATGGGGAGGGGACACATACACTCAGATGGCTGGAAGTGGCAATGTGAGGTATGGACCCACAAAGGTCAGTAAGGTGCCACTGTCCAGCAATAGAACTGAAATGAGGAACACCCAGAAGGAGGGACAGAGAGCAGAGGAGGAAAAGCTAGCTATCATGGATGCATAGCAAGTGACCCAAACTCCACTGAACAGATGGAGTCAATGGAGGAGGAGGAAATGAAGAAGGCAGGGGAGTGGATACCAGTGAGAAACAACCCCAAAAGGGAAACGTGTCAAACCTCTGTAGGCCCACAGCAAAATGGCAAGAGGAAGCTGCATGATGGACACACTAGCAGCTCCTCTGACAACAAAAATGTGCTGAGGGATGGCCACCACAAGTGAAAAAGGCACAGCACCACAGGGGAGAAGGAGAGGAGCAGCACCACCAAACACAGAAACATTGGACACTATGAGGCACCTGGTGAAGCCCAACCTCCAGTTGTCAGGTTCCAAGGGGTACCCACTGCACCACCGCTGCAGCCAACTGGAAGCAGTGATGCTCCAAACCAGGAGCAGACCTCAACATTTCCTTCTTGGCTTTGCTCTCACCCCAACGACACCTGATCAGGGCAATCCCCCCAGGGAGGAACATGATGGCCAGGTCAGTGCTGACAATGTCCAGAGTGCTGTGAGGATGCAGGGAGTTCCCCTGTGACAAAACCGTAGGTGAATGGACTTTGGGTCAATGGGTAATTCTATAAACTCTCAAAATAGGTATTAAAATTGCCAGTATTAACATGAGTGGCATTAAATCTAATATGCAATGTATTTCCACACTGGCTTACATGGTCAACATCAAAGGGGAACTCCAATGTCTGTAGAAGAGCAGGATGTTGCACCTCAGAAGCTACAGGAAATGGTCAAGCTTCTGAGTCCATGGGCCATTGATCTGGTTGGGAGAGAAGCAATAGCTGATTCTCATGGCCTGGGTATTCTGCTGCAAGGAGGCAACTTCACCATCTTTGAAATTGAGGAGGAGGTGGTGGGTGGGTGCCTCCTCGTACTAGATGTTATGTGCAGAAGTGCTGCCTGAGACTAATTAATATATTTATGCCTTGGTGGTAAAGAGCAAGCGGATGGTTGTCCTGCAGCAACTCCCACTGCTGCTGGCGATATCCAGACCGGTCATTCTGGCCAGTGATTTCAACTGCATCATCAATGCAAATAGACAATCTGGAGGGGCTGACAGCAAATCAAACGCCACATCCATATTTCTGAATGGAAATAGTTACAGTCGCCAAACTGCACAACATCTTCACAATCCGTACAGATGGAACTCAGTGTAGATACACCTGTCCATAGCCCGACAGGTTGATCTGCTCAAGTGTAGATTTCCTGTTTGTGTCCCACACACTCTTGATCAGATCCACCAATTTCAAGTTAGTATTCTTTTCTGATCATTGCGTCTGCTGGCTGACTGTCAACAGGACAATCAACGCAAGAGAATGTGGAAGCTAAATGTGAAAACATTGAAGCGCTGAAAAGGGATTACACAGGTTGGTGAACCATGAAGCAACTCTTTCAGTCTCAAATGGACTGGTGGGAGATAGCCATGGGGAACATCAAGAAGTTATTTATCCCCAATGGCAAGAGAGAGATGGGGAAACTGTCCAATCTCTAGAAAACCATGCAGAACCTACTCCTGATGCAGACAATGGAGATCGATGTCATGGAGAATCTCCAGAAGGTGAAGAGCCAGAAAGTCTCAGTCTTTGCCTCAGAGGTTACCAAGATAATCTTCCAGTCCAGGATTTGCGCCGTGGAGCAGGATGAGATGTGCTTGTGCTTTTCTTCAGAAGGTGCACAGGGAAACCACTGTGATCAGCAGTCTGAAGGAAGAAGTTGACTTGGTAACGTCATCACAGGATAACATCCTGAGGATCAGCAAAACGTTTAATGCCGCTCTGTATGGCGCACCCCACAAACAGCGCAGCTTCTCAGTCATTCCTGTCCTCTGTTACAGAGGCCCTAGATGGCAGTATGTGGAAGAGTCTGGACCAGCCATTGTCTCTGAATGAGCTGACTAAGGCCTTTGATTCTTTAACAAAGAGTAAAACCTGGAAGCGATTGCTTACCAGCCAAATTGCATTCAGCTCTGTGGGAAGTGGTTGGCCAGTACTTGCTGGAGGTGTGTATATGAATCCATGAGGAAAGGTATCATCATCTCCATCTATAAGCGGAAGGGGGAGAGGGACAAAATTGGAAATTGGCAACCAATTTCATTACTGTATGCAGATTACAAAATCCCATGTAAGGTCATAGAATTATAGAATCCCTTTGTGTGCAAGCAGGCCATTCAGCCCATTGAGTCCGTATGGTCCCTCCAAAGAGCATCCCACTCTGACCCAACCCCCTACCCAATTCCTGTAAACCTGCATTTTCCATGGCTAACCCACGTACCCCCGTAGTCATGGGATATGTCAGGTCTGCTCTAGGATCAGTGATTCATCCAGACCAACCTGTGTTATGCTGGACAGGATGATATCTGAGAGCCATGCACTCCTCAGGGATACAATCACCTACGTGCAGGACAGGGGGTTGGATTCCTGCCTCATCAGCCTGGATCAGGAGAAGGCCTTTGACAGGATATTACACACCTAAATGTGGGATGTCCAAAATGGGCTTTCAGGAGGGAGTTTACAAGTGGATCTGACTGGTTTACACGAAAATTGTTAGTGCTGTCTCAATTAATGAGAGGGGATCAGAAGGTTTGCCGACCAGATCTGGAGTCAGGCAGGACTGCCCTCTCTCTGCAATCTTGTTTGTGTGTTGCATAACGTCTTTTGCCAAGTCCACCAGGAAGGATATGAGCCTGAGAGGGGTGACTATTCCAGGTAGTGGAGGCCTTCAGGTCAAAGCCTCCCCGTAAATGGATGATGTCGTCGTTTTCTGCTCAGATCCATGATCAGTGTGCAGACTCAAAAGCACCTGCAATTGTTTCCAACTGGCCTCGGGAGCCAAGGTAAATTGAGGCAAGAGTGAGATCATGTTCTTTGGGAACTGAGCCAACCCTTCACCCTGTCACGACAGATTACCTGAAGGTGCTGAGAATATGGTTCAGAGGGGCCGGGCATGTGCAACAACTTGGGAGGAGCGCATTGACAAGGTGAGGCAGAAACTGGTCTTCTGGGAGCACCACTAGCTCTCCATTGAAGGTAAAAACCTGGTCATCAGGTGTGAGGCACCCTGTCTCTTGTGTATGTGGTATAGTGGTGCTTCTCAGAACCTGCATTATTGCATTCACCTGAGCCATCTTCCACTTGATTTGAAGGTCTAAGATGGACAATGTATGCAGAGACATATGGATAAAGCTCTGGATTAGGAGTTACCCAACACTGCCCTCATCCTGATGACCAGCTTCGTATATGGCTGCATCAATTTGTGAGTAGACCCTCGGTACACAAACAAAGTGTCACTTCATACTGAGGTTCTACCTGTTCCTGGTGTTGGAAAGGATGAGTCTGGCCTCACTACCGCAGATCACTTCAAATAGTTGGACCATTCATAGTCATAGAGATGTACAGCACGGAAACAGACTCTTCGGTCCAACCCGTCCATGCCGACCAGATATCCCAAACTAATCTACTCCCACCTACCAGCACCTGGCCCATATCCCTCCAACCCTTCCTATTCATTTACCCCACATGCCTCCACCAATTACATGTTGCAATTGTACCAGCCTCCAACACTTCCTCTGGCAGTTCATTCTATACATGTACCATCCTCTCCGTGAAAAAGTTGCCCCTTAGGTCTCTTTTATATATTTCCCCTCTCATTCTAAACACCCCCACCCCAGGAAAGAGACTTTCCTTATCCATGCCCTTGATGATTTTATAAATCTCTATAAAGTCACTCCTCAGCCTCTGACACTCCAGGGAAAAACAGCCCCAGCCTATTCAACCTCTCCCTCAAGCTCAAATCCTCCAAACCTGGCAACATCCTTGGAAATACGTTCTGTAAC
This sequence comes from Chiloscyllium punctatum, assembly GCF_047496795.1. NCBI lineage: Eukaryota > Metazoa > Chordata > Chondrichthyes > Orectolobiformes > Hemiscylliidae > Chiloscyllium > Chiloscyllium punctatum. The sequence goes on from NC_092775.1 coordinate 18,512,534, forward strand.
CTTTCAAGTTACACAACATCCTTCCGATAGGAAGGAGACCAGAATTGCACGCTATATTCCAAAAGTGGCCAAAGCAATATCCTGTACAGCTGCAACATGACCTCCCAACTCCTTTACTCAATACTCTAGCCAATAAAGGAAAGCATACCAAACGCCTTCTTCACTATCCTATCTACCGCAACTCCACTTTCAATGAGCTATGAACCTGCACTCCAAGGTCTCTTTATTCAGCAACACTCCCGAGGACCTCACCATTAAGTGTATAAATGCTGCTAAGATTTGCTTTCCCAAAATGCAGCACTTCGCATTTATCTAAATTAAACTCATTTGCCACTTCTCAGCCCATTGGCCCATCTGGTCAAGATTCCCTTGTAATCTGAGGTAACTTTCTTCTTTGTCCACTACACCTACAATTTTGGTGTCATCTGCAAACTTACTAACTAAAACTCTTATGGCCACATCCAAATGTTTGTATAAATGACAAAAGTAGTGAACCCAGCACCGATCCATGTGCCACCCCACTGGTCACAGGCCTCCACTCTGAAAAACAGCCCTCCACCACCACCCTCTGTCTTCTACCTTTGAGCCAGAAGACAGAGGGTGGTGGTGAAGGGTTGTTTTTCAGACTGGAGGCCTGTGACCAATGGAATGCCACAAGAATCAGTGCTGGGTCCACTGCTTTTTGTCATTTATCCATATTGCCTGTTCTTTGTGGAGAAATTTGCAAAGAAAAACACCTTTGACCAGAAGTCCATCAGGAAGTGATCAGTACACAGAGTCCTTGAGGCCCCATGGGAAAAGGAGAGGGTGGATCCTGTCAGGTTGTCCCCTGAGCAGACTGTCAGTAATTTGCAGAATACCTCATCATGAGACCTTCCAACAAGCAGCATATATTGCTTAGCTGGTGATGAGAAGGGCTCTACCTGTGAGATCCTTCAAGTATGCCTGAACTTTCTGCACCACCGCATACTGCCAGGGTGAGGGGGTAGAGTCTGTGACACATCTGGTGGAATGTGCCTTTGCAAAGGAAGTCTGGAGAAAGATGCAATGGTTTTTGTCAAGGTTCATCCCAAGAAGCCTGTGACACAGGACTCTGTGCTTTATGGTCCGTTCTCCAGGACGCACACTGAGACAAGCAACAACTGGAACTGGAAGACCATCAACTCGGTGAAAGATGCTGTTTGGTCTGTCTGAAACTTGTTGGTCTTCCAGAGCAAGGACTTTGACCGAATGTGGCACTCCAGCACATTCCAAGGTCCAGGGCTAGGTGCTGAGGGACAGAATAAAGCTTGGGGCAGCTGCAAGGCACAGTGGGGAAAGACCACCATCTAAGGTCTTACTGTCCAAGTTAAATGGGTGTCCATTCAGTTATTGGACCCTCCCAATGTATCTGAATATATTCCCGTATATGTAAGAAATGCTTTTGGTTTGTTTGCTAAATAGAGGCAAACTCCAATGTTTGTTTGATTCTTCATAAGTTAATGTACGCAACCGAACTAATTACTGACTATGTCTGTACATATAGTTTTGTGATTGAGGTCTATTTTTGAAATTAAAAAAAGGCTGCCCTCTGCTGTCCTTCAACTATATTACAATAGGAGTAGTCTAATGAGAAGTTAATTGAAAATTATTTGCAATATTGTCTTGCTTTCTGAAAGGCCGAAGTTTAATTAGTTAATTCTTAATCCCACTGACCAAAATTTCAGAATAATCTTGAATGCAAATGAATCAATAACTGATTTGAATTGCTCAGACAGTGGTCATTTGATTACCAGATTCTGAATCCCATCAACAATTTATGTGGTTTCACAGATAAAATTACTTTAAATATTGACTGTTATCAAGCCTAATTTGCAGTATGGATTCCTTCTTTCTATCCCTTGATTTAATTCATATTTAGTCTCTTAATTGTTCACTTATTTCATCAGAGCAATGGTGGAATCTTGTTAATAGTTCCAGAAAAATTTAGTTTACCATTACAAAGTTTAGGAATGGCCGGGAATCCATATAGAAATAGTCACAAACTGAGTTCTGCAGGAACTGATGCTAGAGTTTTCTTTCTTTGTGAAACGATCTGATACATCAATGTGGATGAAAGCATTGGAAGTACCACCAGCAAGTTTGCAGATGACATGAAGATCTGCACTAGTATCAGAAATTTTGAGGAAAAACAAGTAAAATTTGACAAAGAAAGTAGACTGTGTACAGTGGACAGATTATTTTAAAATCCTGCCAGGATAAAACAAAGTTATATTTCAGGAGATATTTCCTAGAGGATTATTTACCCTTAGTCGAAGATTATCAGCTGATTTTAAGTTTACTACAAGCATTCAAAAGGTTGCTGAAGAAGTTGCTAGAGATGGCTATTAACTCTGCATAGAAAAACTCAATGGGATGTTTGGTAATGTTTTCATAGAAACATAGGATCAAGAGAATGCTGTTGAGCCCATCGAGCCTGCTGACTATTCAGTACAATCCTCGCCGATCAAACACTTCAGTGTCTTTTATCCACCCCATCTGCATAACTGTATAGACCATTGGTAATCAGAAATCTATCACTTTTAAACATATTCAAAGACTGTACTTCCACAGCCCTGTGGTAGAGAATTCCAAGGTGTACAACCCTCTGAGTGAAAAACATTCTCCTCAACCTGGGCCTAAGTGGCATCTCTCTAATTTAAAAATTATGTCCCCAGTTCTAGATTCTCCAACGAGAGGAAACATATTATTTGCAACTTCTCTGTTTATCCGTTTAAGAATTTTAGAAGTTTCAATTAGATCACTTCTTAATCTTCAAAATTCCAGAGAACACAAGCCCAATTTACCCAATATTGCTTCATCTGATAGTCCGGCCAACCCAGGTGAACACTTGTTGCACTCCCTCCGTAGCAATAATATTTTTCCTGAGACGAGGAGACCAAAGCTGCATCAGGACACCAGTCTAACCAAGCACCTTTCAGCTTGAAGCAAGACTTCACTACTCCAGTACTTAAATCCTTTTGCCGGAAAAGCTAACATTTCATTAGCTTTCCAAATAGCTTGGTGTATTTGTATGTCAGCCTTAAATGACTTATTAACAAGGGCACCTATGTCGCTTTGTGCCTCCATACATTCCAACCTCTTGTTAAGTATTAACTGGCCCTTTCTTATTATACAATGATAGATTCCTGGTACTCTAAATCACCTGCTATATTTTGTGACTGGTAAGTAATGATCCATTGCCTGTCTGCCTGTCTACTAATCTATGGTGTGACCACCTTCCTATATATGCAATCCACATAGTTTGGTGCCTTGCGATGCACGACAGTGACTCCAGCTACTGCTTAACTTCCAAAATTCAGAGCTCAAGTTTGTGTTACTGGTGACAATTCCTGCAGATAGATTTGTCCAGCACACATGCTACATCCATGATTTCACACACATTTCAGAATGTGAAATCCTCTTGACCCTTCAGAGCTGCCATTCCATAACCCCAAAATTATTGTTACCTATAGAATAATGATAAACTTAATATGAAAATGTAGTAAGCTATTTATCAGAAAAGGGGAGAAAAGAAGCCGAGAGACTTCAATACAAAGTCAATATCCAAGATTTAAAGATTAGAAATACTGTCCAATCTTTCTCACCAATCAACTGTTTTCCCTGCACTTGTGACATCATGTTACCATTGGCATGAGTAGAGGTAGGCCTTTTGATCCAAGCTTTATTTTCTCTCTTTCTTGTCTCTGGCTCAGAGAGTTTATTTCTTAATTAAAACCCCAATTTTCCCCTCTTTCCCCAAAACCCCACATCCTCACTCAGTCGCCTTCTCACTCCAACCAAGTCTTCTATATTCTGATCACACAGCCTACTCTGATCATACTCTGAAATGAGATGTCACCTTTTTTTTATAAAACCTTAACTTATCTCGGGAATGTGACTTGAAATAAGTTCTGAGATTTACATGTTAATGAATTAAAACCTGCAACCCATTCTAAAAGAAGAAAGACTTAACAGCAATGTAGATTTGTTCAATATATCATATCAGTTGCATGACACTATGATCTTGCACTACAAATTTTGTGTCAGATGATCCTGCCCCACTATCTACCTGACGAAGGAGCAGTGCTGCAAAAGCTCATACTTCCAAATAAACCGGTTGGACTATAACCTGGTTTTGTGTGACTTTTAACTTTCTACACTTTGAACAATCCCTTCTTATATCGTTGTTCTTATATCCTTGTTGCCATAATCTTATTTCATTGTTATGTTCCTGGTAAAGCAAAGAATATGGGTTCAATATCCATCATGACAGTTTGAGAATTTGTATTTAATTTTTGAAATCTGGAAAAAATGCTGGTATTAATTAGATAAAAGGGTCTTTTTAAGTGTGCTAACATGTTATTATGTGACTGATTTAAATTCTAATTGTTAATGCTTCTATGAAGTCCTTTCGGATGATTTAAAATTGCCATAACAATGCAAGTTGGTGTTGCACAGTTCGGTGGTTTCATAGCAACATGATGATGTTGCAAATATCGAAGAACTATATCTTTTTAAAGCTACCTTTAAAAAGATTGAAAGTCAAACCAGCTTCCATGGACTACAGACATTTGAGTCAATTGGAATGTCTTAGCTCAAGAGGACAAAAGCTACCTTGCATTGTGAATCACTAAGTCAGAGAATAGAAAACGCCCCTCAAAACCTTCATTGGGAGAATGCAGATTTTCCTTTGCAAACAGAAAAGGCTTTGGTGGAGAAGAATCAAGACTGCTGATTGAATTACCAATATACCTTATTTGAGCCATGACTCAACACTTCATGTGAGACACTTGACACAGTGGCTATCTTCCCTGCTAAAAGATATAACGAATTCCATCACAAAGGAAGTATTAACAGAAAAGACATCAGAACACTGCACTCAGCTAAGCTACCAAGTACTATACCTGCAATATGTTAAGGGGGAAAAGAGATAGAAATAATCTATCCAGCAAATTGCTGCACCTTCATGTTCACTATATCCACCTCCAGCTACATCAACTGCAAAAATCTGCACAGCTACCAAGAAATTTTTGCTTCCCATATCTTCACTCCAGCCAAAGTATCAACTCCACTCAGAAACATCAATTCTATTCTGAAGTAGAGACTGACTTAAATTCTGTTTTTCTAATTACTATTTTATCTTAACCTGTATGTAATTTCATCTGCATTTATTGTGTGGATATGTTGAGAGAGTGAGATGTCATATTTTCATTCACCTTCCTGTCAAGTGTGTGAAAATAAAATAACCTTTTTAAACACACACGAGCCTGTTGCTGGTTTATTAAATTTGAGTCAATTACTCAGTGCACACATCTATGTACAAATGTAGTGATCTCTGACTCATAAAGGGAAACATTTAAAATTTGCCCAGCTCAGGGGTATTTAGCAATCTTGCATGTGAACATTGCCAAAGTCAAAGTAGTGACAAACTTTTTTTTAATAGAGCGACCAGTTTTAGTAAATGCAAACAGTTAAACAGGTGCATTTTGTAGAGATGTTCTCCTAAATCTTTCATTTGGTTTTATGCCTTTTGTAGAGAATAAACTGGAGCAAAAACTATAAGAAAATTCAATACTTCATGAAGAACACTGACATGCGGTATAAAGTGAACTTATAAAATTGTACTGTGATTTTCCACATACAAGTCGTAGTCTACCACTAATACTGAACAGAAATAGTAATTTTATAACCAACTCCAGCATATTTCCCTCTCCCTAGGAAACAGGAAGTCAAAATTAGAGTTTGGGTGTATTCAAGCAATTGTCTTCCTTCCCCAGCGATTAGGGATTTCAAGATAGAACATAGAACATAGAAAAATACAGTGCAGTACAGGCCCATTGGCCCTCGATGTTGCGCCGATCCAAGCCCACCTAACCTACACTAGCCCACTATCCTCCATATGCCTATCCAATGCCCGTTTAAATGCCCATAAAGAGGGAGAGTCCACCACTGCTACTGGCAGGGCATTCCATGAACTCATGACTCGCTGAGTAAAGAATCTACCCCTAACATCTGTCCTATACCTACTACCCCTTAATTTAAAGCTATGCCCCCTCATAATAGCTGACTCCATACGTGGAAAAACGTTCTCATGGTCAACCCTATCTAAACCCCTAATCATCTTGTACACCTCTATCAAGTCACCCCTAAACCTTCTTTTCTCCAATGAAAACAGCCTCCAAGTGCCTCAGCCTTTCCTCATACAATCTTCCTACCATACCAGGCAACATCCTGGTAAACCTCCTCTGCATCCGTTCCAGTGCCTCCACATCCTTCCTATAGTATGGTGACCAAAACTACACACAATACTCCAGATGCGGCCGCACCAGAGTCTTATACAACTGCAACATGGCCTCAGGACTCCGGAACTCAATTCCTCTACCAATAAAAGCCAATAAAAGATGTTGGGAAGAGAACACTTTCTATGCTATAGGTTAACAAAACTTTGTCCAAACAGACCAGGAGGAAAAAGGTTTAAAATAATTTCTATGTTATATTCTGTCATGACAATAATGTCACAGTAATTCTAATATATTCTAGAATGATTTCTGTAATTCTTAACAGATTCATTCTGTTTTATAAGTTAGGTACTTGTTCTTTCAGTGCAACTGACTTTCATTCTAACTATGGCTCAGCATTGGTACAATATTATACTCTAAGAATTCTTGTTTATAGAAATGTTCCATTAAACATATTGTAAACGTTGCACAACCTTGTCACTGGTGATTTTCTTTCTCTAGGTACTGACTATATAATACCTTTTTCAACAAAGATGGATGCTCTATTACTGAACCACTGTTTGTTTTATATTTGGTAAAGGCGTTGGACTTAGTTGGAAATGAGTTGATACTTTGACAGGAGTGAAGGTCTTGAAAAAGCAGAAATTTCTTGGAAGTTGCATTGACTTGGAGGTGGATATTTACATGTATGTGGAGCAGCTTACAGGACAAAATTTTTGTAGCTTTAAAGATGTATATTTCACACTCCTAACCTAACTTTCATAACGAACACAAATCAGCACTGTTAATTTGATCAGAATACATTTGGCAACTTTTTATTACTTTGGTAAAGTGAGCTGCAAATACAAAGATTAATCTTGGAATGAAAGAAATTATAATGGTTCTGGGAATTTTCTATATTCATCTATTCTACACCCCAGAAATGGAAAACCCCAAAATTTAAGACATAACACATAACATTGCACTAAATAATTCTGCAGAAAATCTAGTAAAAGATATCCAAATGAACTGTGAATGCTAAAGATTTGAAACAAACAAAAACAGAAACTGCTGGAGAAACTCATCAGGTGTGACCCAACTGTGGAGAGAAAACAAAATTAGAATTCTCAGTCTAGTGAATTTCTCCAGCAATTTCTGTTTTTGTTTGTTTCAGATCTTTAGTATCTGCAATTAAAGACACTTTTGGTCAATGAGGATAATTGCTGAAGAACCAGTCATCGACTTATTTAATCAGTACTTTGAAATGAGGGTTTGTTAAGTTAAGTTCAGAAGAAGGATCACTGGAATCAAAACAATAACTCTGTTCTCTCCACAGATGTTGCTAGACCTGCTGAGTTTCTCCAGCAATTTCTGTTTTCGTTTCAGCTTTGTTTAATCTATGTAAAATTCTTTGTGCAATTATATCATGTTTTCCAAAAATCATTATGTACTGTTAAGCAATCCTCCTTGCAATATGTGGATTTGCCTTGACCAGCAATTGTTATGTAAACTATTGTAAATTACTGTTCGCACACTTAGCAAGTGAGAATGGCATATTGACCAAGGGTCTCAATCACTGGTGGGTATGAGAACAAGAGTGACTATGCTTTTCCTGTTGGTGTTTGAATTGTCCAATACCTCTGAATGTGCTGGAATTTATCAAAGCAAGGAAGGATAGAAGACTCAGGTCACCACTCCTGCAATGAATGACCGAATACGCTTCTAATCAGCCTTTTTCGCCAATGTAAAGGAGAAAAAGGCAATTTATAATTTACAAATCACTGAAGCCCAACAGTTTGGTGCAGATAGAATATAATAATAGAATCCCTACTGTGTGGGAAGAAGCCATTCGGTCCTTCAAGTCTGCACCAACCATCCGAAGAGCATCCCACACAGACTTAGCCCCCAAACCTAACCCTGTAGCTCCATTTTTACCATGACTGAATTATGGGAGGAAATCCACACAGACACAGGGAGAATGTGCAAACTCCACACAGACAGTCGCGCAAGATTGGAATTGAACCCAGGTCCCTGATGCTGTGAGACAGCAGTGCTAACCACTGAGCTACCATGCTGCCCATAAACATGGCCCATATGTGACAGTACTGTCTGCTTCAATGCGAGGACATTTAGAATTTTTCTTGATCATGAAAATACTAAACGACTCAAGATTTTTTAAAAATTTGGATCAGATTCAGCTCTTTTTAGTAGGCCAATTGTCATTTCTCGACATGGTGAGGCTGCCGTATCTTTAAGATTGTGCTTTGCCGCTCCCACAAACAGAGGCCCCGTTTTTAATGACCACACTGAGCAGCACCTCCCTGACTGAGCTTTGCATGACTAATTGGGTACCCAGCTAAATGCTGATTGAATTAGGATATCTACATTTGAAAATAACATTGCATGAACAACATAAATGCAAAATAGGGTCACGACCCAAAATACGTGGGCAATGGATTTCCAACTTCAGACTGAAAATCAAACCATCCAATATTCAATTAAAAATACAATTAAGCCATCACAGTTATTTTATAATCCCTTTAAATGTTTTCTCATTATTTGTTCATTCTCTACTGCTGACACATTAACAACTTGATCTTGAATCATGGAAGGGAGGAAGTGGATATTGCTGCATGGGTTTGGAAGCCTTTATTTTTCCAGCTATTTTGCAGAAACCCAAATTACAACCAAGACTGAGTGTTGGATAAAGAGTCTGACAGTTGGAGATAATCAAAGGAGCAATTGTGATGTGAGGGGTCTATGCCTCTGACAAAATGCAGTTGAGGGAGAGAAGGGGCAGAAGTTTCCTGGAGAAATTTGAAGCTCATAATACAACAAAGTAAAGAAAAATCATTACTGGAGATGTACTGACTACATTCAGATGCACAGAAATGATGCAAGGATTTCAGATAAATGATGGAGAATAGCTGTCAGATGAATGTGGCATACTCATTTATATTAAAAGATGGAGAAAGATGAAGAAAGCAATGATGACTAAAGCAGCACAACCACTAGAAATTAATGGTGCCTTGCTTACTACCTAATTTGCTATCTATCCTTTTCCATTGTTAATGTTATTTTTAAGGCAGCAAACAACATTCGCATGCAACAAATCCACTTTGTCATCACTTTCTTTCCATATAACAGCAGCGACAAAATCTTAGTTTAAATTGTTAATATTATCCAATTTTAAGGTGGGCTATTTCGCTGAATACTTCTCCCATATGGTAGCTATTTTGAACAAAATATCAATGTGGTATATGGCAACTAGAGTAACTAAATATTGTGGGACTTATTTCTGTTATCTACATAAAAGAATAAACTAAATGTGTACATTGCTAATGAGGCCAGCATTTGCTATTCATACTGAATTGTCATTGAGAAGGTGATGAGTAATTTTCTTGAACCACTGTAGTTCATGAGGTGTTGTTCGGAATGGAGTTACCATCGCTGAATTCCCCAATATTGTAGATAGTGAATGAGGAGGAGAGTTATTTGGGGCAAAGTTCACAGCCCCTGATCTGCTCTTGTAGTCACAGTATTTAAGTCGCTAGTTCAATTCAGTTTCTGGGCAATGTAACATCCAGGATGTTTTTAGTGAAGAATTCAAAGATAGAAATGCCATTGTATATCAAGAGGCTGATCACTACTTGATGCCTCTGGCATGAATGTTATTTGCCATTTAGCATCTCAAGCCTAAAAGTTGTCCACATCTTGCTGTATGTGGACCATTGGCAACTTCAGTATCTGAAGAGTCTGAAACAGCACTGCACATTGGGCCCAAGACACTACCTTGAGAAATTTTCGCAGTTACATCTTGGGGCTTAGATGATTACCTTGTAGCAATCGTAACTATCTTTCTTAATGTTATGCATTACTCCAATCATTAGAAAACTTTCTCCCTTATTCCCAATGACTTCAGTTTTGCCAGAGATCCTTGATGCCACACTCAATCAAATGTTACTTTGATGTCAATAGTAGACACATTTTCCGAACCACTTGAATTCAACACTTCTGTCCATACTTGGGCCAAGGATGTAATGAGTTCTGGAGCTGTGTGATCATGACAAAATTCAAACTGAGTATCAATGAACAGGTTAATGGTATATGAGTGCCTCTTGATAGCACTGTTGACCACATTTTCCATCATGTTGATGATTGAGAGTCCACCGATAAGGTGGTAGTTTGGCCAGGGTGGATTTATCCTGAGTTTTGTGGAAAGGACATAATTGTGCAATCCTCCATATTGTTAGACAAATGTCAGCATTGTAACTGTAATGGAACAGCTTGACTAGGTACCCAGCTTGTTCTGAAGCACAAGTCTTCAGTGATATTGCTGGAGCGTTGTCAAAACTTGTCTTTTCAATTACCCTTGCCTTTGCCCTTTTCTTGATATTACATCATAAGATTTGAATTGGCTGAAAATTGTGATAAGTCTTAGGACTGAGGACAAGATTAGGACTTCTCAGGAGGAAGCTGAGGTGGGTCATCTATTATAATCTAGAGCTATCATTGTCATTCCTCAAGATTGTTTGGAGGACAAAATTGTGATGCAATCACCCAAGAGGGTCATATGGAATCTGGTAGTATTTATTTCCTAGTAATTTGAACCTTACAAAATTATTTATATTATATATTTTTAAAAATTACCTATTATGTGTTTGACATGTTTAAGACACGATACAGGTAGTTCTTCTACAATGCGGTGGTTGCATTCTTGTGCAACTCCACATTATAGAAAAATTGCGCTTTAGAAACAGCACTTAAAATTTAGGCAATATAATCTCATTATAGCCAACACACATTTAAAAAGTTTGCAATTTCAAAACAGTGTTCCCAATACAATAATCGCGTTACAGCGAATTCGCGTTAATGAACTGCGGATATAGCATAATGACCTGTAGTCCAATAAAATTGTTGGACATCCGCAGTGCTCAATAAATCAGTCCTCAACTGTAAAACTTGTTATAGCTTGTTGTGAACTAATTTGTGCAGATTGATTTGAATAAAAATACTTAGTGCTAAAGTTTAATGCTGAGATCAGTGACTCAACCCATATAAAGGATCGTGGATTCAAAGTCACATCCCATTTTACAATAATGTTCTAATACATTATCCAATATCCTAATTAGTGGTTTCTCCTGACAAAACTTCAGAGTCTCCCGAGTCACTGAGCTTGACATTGGAGTCAATACAGTACAATAATTCACTGAGGAGAAATCAGTTCATGAATCTGTGGAATTCACTACACCATATTCCAATAGATCCAGTGGCATTGAGGAATTTCAAGAGGAGATAGACAGATTTTTAATTAATAATGGGGAGAAGGGTTATGGCAAAAGTGGATTTGAAGCCTAGATGAGATCAGCCATGTTTGTTTCAAAATGCAAAGCAAGTTCAGGGAGCTGAATTGCTTGCTTCTTATCCTGGTTCTTATGTTATAAATAGAAATTTGCTATATTTCTTTATTGCTCTTCGAAGTGAAGATGTGAATGCTAAGGGAATGGATCTCTTCCCTCATCACAACTATGAAGCACTTGTATCAGGTTGAGTAGTGCAAGATACAGAACAAAATTCCTTCTGTTGTCTCATCAGAAAGTCACCCCTTCAGCCATTGAGGAACACCTCCTATTAGTGCAATATTATTTCCATCTCCAACACCAATCATTCTTTGGCCTCAATGAGGAAAACTGCCAAATATTGCCTTTCCAATTAGCAATAGTTTTAAGATTGAATTGAGAGTTTCCAAACTCATTTCATACACTTCCCTTACAAGTTACAGAAAAAGGCAACTTTCTGATGTCAGATTAGGCTAGATTTGATCCTGATTCCATGTGAAAAAGCTAGTGTCAAAACTATTGCACCACTCTGTTTTTCAAACTCCTCTTTATAATCTATTTCAAAATTTGAGTTTAAAATCATGTCTGATTTGTCATTCCTGAAACTAGTGATACAAGAATAATTGACAGTATTCAGTGTTCCATCTGGCCTTCTGCTGTCTGATGCTGAGTATCCTGTCCTCTGCCAAGGTCTCAATTTTATCCCTGTGCATCCTTTCCTTAGTGAGTTTCAGGCATGACATGATGTTGAATTATTCTTCTATTGACTTCAACTCAAGCACATTTCTTTGGACAAGAGTCCTCTCCCCGTCTCACAGACCCCTTTGCTCACCTCCAACACTCTCCCTTCACCTGGACGCCTTCCATTGCATTTTCCTGCACTCAACCTGTTCATCGAGAACTATCAATGTGACATTGGTCACCTCAATTTCTCTGCTCGCTTCATCCATTCCAACCTATCTCCCTGTGAACTGACTCTACTCCATGGTCTCAGACCAAACCCTGATGTTGTAATTAAGCCTGCTGACAAGGGTGATGCTATTATAATCAGGCAGACTGACCTCTACATTGCAGAGGCTGAGTGCCAGCCTAATTTCATTCCATATCTTATTCCTAAAATCCAAAACAGAACTACCCTGGAAGATCCATTGTTTCTGCCTCCTCCTGTCCGTCTCTACCTACCTTAACTTAATTCTTTCTGCATCCCTTCCTACTTAAAGTGTCGAGGAATCAGAGATGAAAGTCAGTTTCAGAATTTCCAGTTTGCAGACTCCAGCCATTTCCTATTTACCTGGACATGAAATCTCTTTTCCGATCTGAAATAACTCCACAAAGGCCAATATCCCCTCACCACGTCACCCTTTATTTACACGCGTATATTACTTGACACTGGTCCAGCTTTCTAGGAGCCAGCTGTCAGAGTGAACAAAACCTGACAGTCCTGTTTATATCTGTCAGCTGGGGCTCCCTGACTGGATCAGATTGACGACCCCAATCAAGGAACTCATATTCTTTGAGGTCACCTGGCTGACCTCGTTATTATGTTATCCATCTCCCATCAAGATGGCTCGGAGATGGCCCTGCGTACCCACATAGGCCTCAGTTACGCCCATCTCTTTGCAGTTTACGTGAAACATTCTGGAGCCCACCCATAACTCTTTCTCTGGTTTACCGATGATATAATCAGTGCTGCTTCCTCTCTCTTCCAGAATTCGAAACGTTCATCAATTTCATTTCCAAATTCCAACCTGCTCTCACCTTCACTTTGTCCATCCCTGACTCCTCCCTTCCCTCCCTTGACACCTGTGTTTCTATTTCTGGGGATAGGCTGGCCACCAATATCCATCAATAAGCAACTGACTCCCACAATTACCTTAACTATACGTCCCCACCCCCTGCTTCCTGTAAAGACTCAATTCCATTTTCCCAGTTCCTCTGTCTCCATTACATCGGTTATGATTATCAGCATTCAGGAGAGACCACTCCCTCCGCGACTCCCTCACCAGGTCCACACCCCCCACCAACCCAACCTTCACTCCCGGCACCTTCCCCTGCAACCGCAAGAAGTGCAAAACTTGCACCCACACCTCCCCCCTCGCCTCCCTCCAAGGCCCAATGGATCCTTCTATATCTGTCGCAAATTCACCTGCACCTCCACACACATCATTTACTGTATCCGCTGCACCTGATGTGGTCTCCTCTACATTGGGGAGACAGGCCGCCTACTTGCGAAACGTTTCAGGGAACACCTCTGGGACACCCGCACCAACCAACCCAGCCTCCCCGTGGCTGAACACTTTAGCTCCCTCTCCCACTCCGCCAATGACAACATGCAGGTCCTTGGCCTCCTCCATTGCCAGACCCTGACCACACGACGCCTGGAGGAAGAGCACCTCATCTTCCGCCTAGGAACTCTCCAACCACATGGAATGAATGTAGATTCTCCAGTTTCCTCATTTCCCCTCCCCCCACCTTATCTCAGTCCCAACCCTTGGATTCAGCACCGCCCTCTTGACCTGCACTCTTCTTCCCGGCCTCTCTGCCCCCACCCCCTCTCCGGCCTATCATCCTCACCCTCACCTCCTTCCACCTATCGTATTCCAAGCGCCCCTCCCCCAAATTCCCTCCCCCCTACCTTTTATCTCAGCCCGCTTGGCACACCAGCCTCATTCCTGAAGAAGGGCTTATGCCCGAAACGTCGATTCTCCTGCTCCTCGGATGCTACCTGGCCTGCTGTGATTTTCCAGCACCACATTTTTCAACTCTGTTCTGATTATGCCAAATTCAGCAACAGGCCCTCTAAAATGTCCACCTTCCTCCTCAACAGAGGAATTCCCTAGCACAGTAGTTGACAGAGCCCTCAGCGGGGTCTGACCCATCTCCCACACAGGCCTCACCCCCACTCTCCCCTTCCACAACAGCAATAGGGTACCCTCTTCCTCACCTACCATCCCACCAGCATCCACATTTAGAGGATCATTCGCTGTCATCTCCACCACCTCCTGTGGAATGTTACCCGCAGATACATATTCCCCTCCCTTTCCTGTCAGACCTCTGCAAGGACCAATCGCTTCTGGCCACTTTGGTCCACTCCCCCTTCACTCCCAACACACACCCACAGTCCCTTGGTACCTTCCCCTGCAATCGCAAAAAGTGTAACACCTGCCTGTTTACTTCCTCCCTCCTCAGTGCCCAAGGGCCCAAACATAGCTTGCAGATGAAGCAGTGCTTTACCTGCATTTCACACAATCAAGTCGACTGCATTTGCTGCTCACAATGCGATCTCCTCGACATTGGGGAAACAAAGGGTAGACAGGGTGACCACTCCACAGTCTACCTACGTTCTGTTAGCAAAAAAGCAAACTGAGCTTCCAGTTGCATGCCACTTCAACACACGACTTTGTTCCCTGGCGAACATCCCCGCCTCAGTGCAGTGCAGTGCTCCAGCAAAGCTCAGTGTGAGCTGGAAGAACAACACCACTTTTCTCCTTGGGAACTCTCCAGCCTTCTGGACTCCATATCGAGTTCAACAATTTTAGAGCTTGAGGTACCTTCTCCTATAAGAATATTCGACACATGAGCAGAAATTAGGCCATTTGGCCCATCGAGTATGTTCCACCATTCAATCATGGCTGATTAGTTTCTTAACCCCATTCTTCCGCTTTCTCCCTGCATCCCTTGATCCCCTTGATACTCAAGAACCTATCCATCTCAGTCTTAATTATACTCAATGACCTGGCCTCTAAGGTCTTCTGTGGCAATGAATTCCACAGATTGACCACTCTCTAGCTGAAGAATTTTCTCCTTATCTTCAACTTCCCTTTAAGGCTGTGTCCTCTGGTCCTAGTCTCTCCTACCAATGGAAACATTTCCCAACATCTACTTTGTCAAAGTTATTCAGTGTCTTGTATGTTTCAATTAGATTCCCCATCTCCTTCTAAACTCCATCAAATATAGACCCAGACTCCTCAAACATTCCTCATATGTTAAACTTTTCATTCCTGGGACTATTCTCGTCAATCTTCTCTGAACACACTCCAAGTCCATACATCCTTCCTGAGATATGGGGCCCAAAACTGTGCACAGTGCTCCAAATGTGGACTGACCAGAGCCTAAAAGTGGGTCCGAAGTACATCCCTGCTTTATATTCAAGTCCTCTCAAAATAAATGCCACATTACATTTTCCTTCCCAACTACTGATTCAACCTGCAACTTTATCTTGAGAGAATCCTGGACGAGAACTCCCAAGTCCCTTTGCACTTCAGACTTCTGCGTTTTCTCCCCATTTAGAAAATAGTCCATGCCTCTATTCTTCCCACCAAAGTGCATGAGCTCACGCTTTCCCACGTTGTACTCCAAACATCATATCTCACAAACTTGATTGAGTTTTCGGAAGAAGTAACAAAGAGGATTGATGAGGGCGGAGAGTAGATGTGATCAATATGGACTTCAGTAAGGCATTTGACAAGGTTCCCTGTGGGAGACTGATTAGCAAGGTTAGATCTCATGGAATACAGGGAGAACTTGCCATTTGGATACAGAACTGGCTCAAAGGTGGTGGTGGTGGAGGGTTGTTTTTCAGACAGGAGGCCTATGACCAGTGGAATGCCACAAGGATCGGTGCTGGGTCACTACCTTTCATCATTTATATAAATGACTTGGATGTGAGTATAAGAGGTAGAGTTAGTAAGTTTGCTGATAACACCAAAATTGGAGGGGTAGTGGACAGCAAAGAAGGTTACCTCAGATTACAACGGGATCTTGACCAGATGGGTCAATGGGCTGAGATGTGGCAGATGGAGTTTAATTCAGATAAATGCAAGGTGCTGCATTTTGGTAAAGCAAATCTTAGCAGGACTTATACACTTAATGGTAAGGTCCTAGGGAGTGTTGCTGAACAAAGAGACCTTGGAGTGCAAGTTCATAGCTCCTTGAAAGTGGAGTCGCAAGTAGATAGGATAGTGAAGAAGGCACTTGGTATGCTTTCCTTTATTGGTCAGAGTATTGAGTACAGGAGTGGGGAGGTCATGTTGCGGCTGTGCAGGACATTGGTTAGGCCACTGTTGGAATATTGCGTGCAATTCTGGTCTCCTTCCTATCGGAAAGATATTGTGAAACTTACAAGGGTTCAGAAAAGATTTACAAAGATGTTGCCAGGGTTGGAGGATTTGAGCTATAGGGAGAGGTTGAATAGGCTAGGGCTGTTTTCCCTGGAGCGTCGGAGGCTGAGGGGTGACCTTATAGAGGTTTACAAAATTATGAGGGGCATGGATAGGGTAAATAGACAAAGTCTTTTCCCTTGGGTGGGGGAGTCCAGAACTAGAGGGCATAGGTTTAGGGTGAGAGGGAAAAGATATAAAAGACACCTAAGGGGCAACTTTTTCATGCAGAGGGTGGTACATGTATGGGATGAGCTGCCAGAGGACGTGGTGGAGGCTGGTACAATTGCAACGTTTAAGAGGCATTTGGATGGGTATATGAATAAGAAGGGTTTGGAGGGATATGGGCTGGGTGCTGGCAGGTGGGACTAGATTGGGTTGGGATATCTGGTCGGCATTGACAGGTTAGACCAAAGGATCTGTTTCTATGTTGCACATCTCTATGACTCTATAATGGTGAGGTCCAAGGGAGTGTTGCTGAACAAAGAGACCTTGGAGTGCAGGTTCATAGCTCCTTGAAATTGGAGTCACAGGTAGATAGAATAGTGAAGAAGGTGTTTGGTATGCTTTCCTTTTTTGGTCAGATTATTGAGTACAGGTTTTGGGAGGTCATGTTGCGGCTGTACAGGTCATTGGTTGGAATATTGCATGCAGTTCTGGTCTCCTTTCGGAAAGATGTTGTGAAACTTGAAAGGGTTCAGAAAAGCTTTACAAGAATGTTGCCAGGATTGGAGGATTTGAACTGTAGGGAGAGGTTGAATAGGTTTGTGCTGTTTTCCCTGGAGCGTCGGTGACCTTATCCAGATTTATAAAATCTTGAGGGGCACGGATAGGATAAATAGACAAAGTCTCTTCCCTGGGTTGGGGGAGTACAGAACTAGAGGGCATAGGGTGAGAAAGGAAAGATATAAAAGAGACCTAAGAGGCAACTCTTTCACTCAGAGGGTGGTATGTGTATGGAATGAGCTGCCAGAGGAAGTGGTGGAGGCTAGTACAATTGCAACATTTAAAAGGCATCTGGATGGTTATATTGAATAGGAGGGTTTGGAGGGATATGGACCGGGTGCTGTCAGGTGGGACTAGATTGGGTTGGGACATCTGGTCAGCATGGACAAGTTGGACTGAAGGGTCTGCTTCTGTGCTGAACATCTTATGACTCTATAGCTCTATCTGCCACTTTTTTGTCCATTCTCCTAAGCTGTCCAAATCCTTCTGCAGCTTCCCCAGCTCCTGAATGCTATTTGTCTCTCTATCTATCTTTGTGTCATCTGCAAACCTAGCCAGAATGCCTTCAGTTTCTTCTATTCTATTTTTAATGTATAAAGTGAAAAGTTATAGTCCCAACACAGAGCCTCAAAATACGCCACTTGTCACCGACTGCAATCCTGAGAAGGACCCTTTCTTTTATCCCCACTCTCTGCTTTCTGCCAATCAGCCAAGCTTCTGTCCATGCTTGCGCCTTGCCTCTGACACCATGAGCCCTTATCTTACTCAGTAGTCTTCTGTGCAGCACCATGTCAAAGGCCTTCTTGAGGTCCATGTAGATAACATCCATTGGCTCTCCTTGATCTAACCTGCTCGTTACTTCCTCAAAGAATTCTAGCAGATTTGTCAGGTATGGCCTCCCTTTGATGAAACCGTGCTGACATTTCCAAGTATTCAGAAATCCCATCTTTCACAATGGATTCCAGGATCTTACCCACAACTGAGGATGGGCTTATTGGTCTGTAATTTCCCATCTTTTGCCTTACTCCCTTTTTAAACAGGTGTGTCACATTAGCAATTTTCCAGTCCTCTGGGACCCTTCCTGATTCTAGTGATTCCATGTCCTGACCCCAACACCCAATATCAGATCTTGTTGTCACGTGGTCTGCTATTACAAACTACCCATTGTTAGCCACTAATATTCCCTATTAGCAGTCATTCATTCTCCTAAATTGACCATTATCCACTCCTTTTTCTGTCCAACTGTTCTTCTTTCTCTTTGGGCTCTATCTCCATCTATTGTTTACTCCTTACCCATTCCACCCATCCTATCTTCTGCATTAAAAAAAACTGTTTCCAAGCTACCATTTGTTCTGAAGAAGAGTTACTGGACCCAAAATCCTAACTCTGATTTCTCTCCACAGATGCTACCAGATCTACTGAGCTTTTACAGCAATTTTTTTGTGTTTCTGATTTCCAGCATCCTCAGTTCTTTCGCCTTTTAATTTACAGAAATGTCTTTCCATGATCTTATGACTAGATGCAGCCATAATATAATTATATTGTTCACTGCACAGTGTAAAATTGGACTAGATCCAACAATATCAAAATATTTTAGTGAAATTATGAAGATATTTTCTTTAAGGTTACTTACCACATAACTCTTTTGTCCATATAGAAGGAACTAAATAAGAAAAAGAACAGAATACTTCTCCTAGCCTTACACCTGTATTTATGTAGTCATTCTTTTGAAATCAATTAACTTAATTGAATATTACCGTTGTGAAAATTCTTGGATTAATTTCATAATATATTTTGCACAGGCAATATAGTTCCTGAGGTAGGACATGTGAGATTCTCAGCACACAAAAGGAACATTGCACCAATTTTGCTGCAAACACTCTACAAAAGATTATCCTTCTTAAATTAATCATTTCATTTCAAAATCATGCATTTGTCACCATGAAATAAAGGTTTATATGTCTAAGTTGATTGATTTTGTACAATAACAAATATGGGAACTAAATCAATTTAGCTTTAGTAATTTAGTTTGGATGAGTAATTTATGCCATTGAGTGTCACTTTTTCCATAGGCAGAATAAGCCCAGGCTCGGGTGTGAAGTATTTTCAGCAATATTCAAAATACATTACTTCTTCTGAAAGTAGAAATTTGCAAGCGCTGTCCTGAAACCATATCTATGTATTCACCGCCTATTCGCAACTGATCCTTGCATGTTTGGATCTCTTGGGAAACGTATTAAAAACGTTAAACACAATGATCTCCTCATGCTGTTATCGTTCAATCCAACCCAGAGGTGTTTCAAGGTGCCCTTTCTATTTTTTAAACAGCTTTCAAAGAATTGAGAAGTATTTCTATCATTTTAAAAATTCTAATAGAAATGCTTTGTTGGCGAGAACATATGGAGAATAAAAAGTCCATGGAGGTAATTATAGCTGAATGTAATGATATAAGCTAGGTGATACTGAATTGGCAACACATTTTACAGCTTACCTAATTTTCAGTTCCAAATAATTTTTACTTCATTCCATTCATTCATGGGATGTAAGTATTGATGGCTGGGCTAGCATAAATTGCCCTGGAGAAAGTGGTTGTGAGCTGCCTTCTTGAATCACTGCATCGTAGATAGGCCTGCAATACCATTACTAAGTGTGGTCCAGAAGTTTGCCATACTGACACTGAAGAAACAATGATATATTTCCAATTTGGGATGGTGAGTGTCTTGGAGAGGACATGCTGGCGATGGTGTTCCCAAGTATTTGCTGTCTTTGTCCTTCCAGATGGTAGTGGTCAGGGTTTGGAAGGTGTTGTCTGATGAGGCTTAAAGAATTTCTGATTTTATCTTTTGTATCGTAAAGACTGCCACTGAGAATTGATGGTGGAGGGAGTCAGTGTTTGTGGAGATGGTGCCAGTCAGGTGATTGCTTTGTCCTGGATGATGTCATTCATCTTGAGTGTTGTTGGAGTTGTACTCATCCAGGCATGTAGGGAATATTCCATCACACATCTGACTTGTGGTTTATCAATGGTAGACATGTTTCAAGGAGAGAGGAGGTAGGTTATTGCAGAATTTCTGATCTCTGGCCTGCTCTTATAGTCACAGTATTTAAATGGCTGATCCAATTTAGCTTCTAGTAAATGGTAACCTCCCCAGGATGTTAGTACTGGGGGATTCAGTGATAGTAATGCAATTGAATGTTAAGGGGCAATGGTTAGATTCTCAGTTGTTGGCGATGGTCATTGCCTGGCACTTGTGTAGATAATTTCAAACCGGCCTGTGCAGAGATGTAATGACATAACTCTGGATCGGCTGGAATTTGAACACAGGTCTCCTGCTCTGTGGTAGGGACACTACCACTCCATCACAAGAGCCCTGGGATTTGTGTAACATGGGAGTTGCTTGCCATTTGTCAGCCCAAACCTGGACATTATCTTGACCTTGCTCCTTTGGACGTATCAATGTCTGAGTCAATGCATCAATGTCTGAGGAGTCAAATTTAACAGAACTGAACATTGGGAGCAATGTAAAAGAGGCAACCAATTGACCATCAGTCACTTTAACTATGCAAAAAATAAATTACCTCTCATAAATTATAAAGACTTTGTGTCATCTCAAAGGGTGCAATGCAGTCTATTGATTCTCACTTTGGGCTTTTTGTTGAGTGAGAGATCCTGGGTTCAAATCTTGATGAACCTGTCTGTTAAACATTCATTTGCCCCAGGTGCTTGGTTTACGTTTCTATTTGGCATCTTGTGGCACTGTGATTGTGTCCCTATTCTCAGCCAAAAGGTCTTGGTTCAAATTCCACCTGCCATGAAGGTGAATCATAACATGTCCCAACAGGTTGAAAAAAGAGCACAGTGGCAATTTATGCAAAAAAAAGTATTTTGTTTCAGGACAACTTGTATATTTTTGAAATTTAAATTTGAAAATGGACAACATTTATTGCTCGCAGTTCAAAATGTGTCACCTAACAGCATGACCTAATTACCTGAAAACAAAACTTACTAATCAGTAACCAGAGGCACTTGTTGACCTAATTCGGTAAAAGCAAAAACTTTTTAAGTGAAATATTTTTTCACATTGTGCTCAGAAAGCAAGCTTGGATCGGGATTAGTGGAGGATTGCATGAGTATTTTGTATATTTAGAGTCTTCAGGTTTTCTTAAATATAACACAAGATTTAATAGGGCATACAATCTCATTTCTATTTACATAAATTATGATAACTAGCACTAGATAAATAGATGGTCTGGGTGAGTGCAATTTTCAGACTGGGGTCTGCTGGTATTCTTGGGCCTGTTTGAAAATATTACATTGAGGACTGGACAAAAAGGAACAGTTATTTCCTAGCCAAACTAGACCTGTTGTGAGCTAGACCAAAGCCCAGTAAAGATGCATATGTTTAATTTTTTTAAAATTTTCATTTTTAAGTCAGGCTAGGCAGGATTGTTCTTTTGAGTTAAAGAAGGAAATTGACTCCCAGATTGTGAGTACCCCTACCACCTCCTCCCCCAGATACAAACATTGCTCCCCAAAACCCCAAATGGGTTTCAGTGGGACTTTTAGTTTTGGAAGTGAGGCCCAGGAGGAAAAATATCTGGAGAATTTGGACTGTGCCAACATGTGAATTTGTCATTTTTCCGTGCACCATCTCATTAAACCTTCCAAGCTGCCTTGTTCCAGAGACATTTTTAAAATTTACATACTTTTTTTAGACTATTGGAATGCTCGTGTCCTTTTGATCAGTTGATAGCTCTCCTCTGACGCTGCTTGTTTATTTTGAGAATACCTCAGCCTACAGCTGATAGAGCCCACTTCATTTCCTGTTTTTGATGATTTAGTTGATCTCAGCCAGGACAGTAACAGGAGCATTGCAGTGAACCTCATCAATCTGGGTTACACTTAATCTCTATCCATGTCATTCATTGATAAATATTTCTAGTTTAGCTTCCTGTTAGAATGCCACCTGTGACATTGTACCATTGAGATTTGCAGAGCACAATTGAGCTGGCCATAAAGATTAACCTTTAGACATTACAAGACCTTATCATTATGCTTTCATCTCGCACAAGTGTATGTTTATTATCATTGCTCACAAGATGGTGCTCACAAATGTCATCTGTCAACCATGCAGTGGCAGGAAATCTGTGTGAATGGTGTTCATCAAAGTTTTGTTAAGTGAACATATAAAAAGCATTGTAATTAGAACTCTCCTGTATGACTCATTCCAGTCATTGAGGGAATTTCCAAAAATACTTTTGCTTAAAATAAGACTTGAAAATTTGCTGACAAAGGGACACCTCAGAATTCTAAGACTATTTCTTTCAAAAGCCACAACAGGAAGAGCTAACTGAAGATCAGAAGAGATCCATTTATTTTGAATGGGCTTCAAACCTCAAATTAGATTAACTTGAGCCATCCAACCCCAATAGTCTGTTGCTACATATAAAGGGTGCATACATGTTCCAAATTATACACCAACAGTTCACAGCCCTGGTTGTCATGTTAAGATTTAAAAGTTATAATAATATTTAAAATTAGGAGTCACCCATAACTGCACTCATGTGAAGAAGATTACATCTAGTTGTCTTATTCATTTATGAATCAAAGGCTTTGCAAGGCTTTGTGGAAATATCAATTTTTCATCCTCAGTATTTGCTAGATTTCATCGAGTTATGTGGGATGTCACTTTTGAACCTACGATTGGTTGATGGACATCTAAGAATGAGAGAGAACCCATGTACTGCTTGCTGATCTTGGAAAACATACTATTCAGAATTTGGGTGGCTGTTTGAAACAAAAGAATGTGACCACAGCTTTAGCATCTGGTAGAATTAGACAAATTTGATTCGATCAGATTTCTATTTCAATGACAAGATTGGTATTTAGGTTTTGTTTATTTGAAAGAACTGGAAGAGAGAGCACAAAGAGGTACAAAATTACCACTGAACAAATGACAGAAATTAGGTGCTGTTATACTTGCTTTTTAAAGATTTTCATATCTCATGAGTATTATTCTATTTTTAATATTTCCATTAAGTGTAATTATTGTCATGCTGTTGGGCTACAATGTAAATCCAATTAATTTAGAGTTCAAATGAAAGGAACTCGAATCCTGTGTTATTTTATTGTAACAGTAGACTTTAAATCTGACATCAAGTTCATAAGCCCACATTTTAATGTGTGTACAACAGAAAATGCTGGATACATCCCTGTCTCACTTAGTGCTCCTTGTCCCTGGAATATTCCAATGAAGCCTCGTAAAAGCTCAAGGAACAGAACCCCATTTTAGGATTAGATCCTTCATAACCTTCTGAACACAATGTTGAGGTTAATTTTACTATCACTGCTCCCATTTTTGGGTGATTGATATTGATGAAGGTTTTTAGATTAGATTAGATTACTTATAGTGTGGAAACAGGCCCTTCAGCCCAACAAGTCCACACCAACCCTCCGAAGAGCAACCCACCCAGACCCATTCCCCTACATTTACCCCTTCACCTAGCACTATGGGGAATTTAGCACGGCCAATTCACCTGACCTGCACACCTTTGGACTGTGGGAGGAAACCGGAGCACCCGGAGGAAACCCACGTAGACATGGGGAGAATGTGCAAACTCCACACAAACAGTTGCCCGAGGCAGGAATTGAACCCGGGTCTCTGACGCTGTGAGGAAGCAGTGCTAACCAATTAGCCTCCTCTGAAAACAGGATATCCAAGTCCAGGTGCGTGGTGAGTAAGGGCTATTTTGACATGGGATTGGGTGGGAGGTAGGGTGATTTGAACGAGAGAGAAGGAGTTGGAGGTGGTGGGTTCAGAAGAGATGTGTAGGATGTATGAAATCCAACATGGGCTTGCCTGGACCTGTATCCCTTTGTGGCCTTTCTGACTATCCCTTTCAGGTATGCTCAGACTCCCCTTCGTAGACCTATTCGTGTCCTCAATCAAGTATCAAGAGAAAACATCTTAATTATATCATCTGTATTTAAGTTTAACTATGGATATTTGACAAAAGAAAGAGACTCAGTACTGAGCCCTGCAAACATTACTGGGAACAGCCTTCTGGTTGCACAAACAACAGTCAACTATAACGTTTTCTTTACTGCTGCAGAGCCAAATTTGGATTTTTTTTTCACGAATCTTTATTCAATTGCCACCACCAGGAAAATAGGAAAACACCCGAGTGGCCAGTGACAAGCACTGCCCTTCACATCAAAGGGAAATGCTGTGTGATCAAAACAGTGAAGGGGAGGGTAGGGACTAAATCAAAATAGAGTTGGAGGGAGAAATGATGCACTCCACTCCCTGCGGCACCCACCTCTCCCTGAACAACTCCAGGGTGTTGGTGGACTCCGCGTGCTCCTTCTCCAAGGACACTCGGGCCCTAACGTAACCCCGGAAGAGGGGCAGGCAGTCGGCCCTAACGACCCCCTCCACGGCCCGCTGCCTGGACCTGTTGATGGCCAGTTTGGCCAGGCCCAGGAGCAGACCCACAAGGAGGCCTTCGGACCTGCCCTCCCTCCTCCGTACCGGGTGCCCGAAGATCAGGAGCGTGGGACTGAAGTGCAACCAAAAGCAGAGGAGAAGGTTTTTAAGAAAATCAAAAAGGGAGTGCAAACGCCCACACCCAATATATACATGGTCCACGGACTCCACAGCGCCACAGAACAAGCAGTTGGGCTGGGAGTCCGTGAACCATCGCAATCTGCGGTTGCAGGGGACTGCTGTGTGCAGCACCCTCCACCCCAGATCCCCGAGAGAAAGGAGGAGGACTCCCGCGTAGAGAGCCTTCCACTGGGGATCCCCACCGCCTGGTGGCAAATGGGCATGCCAAGGCGTGTCCGGACGGTGGATGAGGGAGAAGAGGTGGACGGTGTGCAGCAGCAGTCTACACAGGGCCCTTCTTTTCACATTCTTGAATGAGACAAAATTAAAATTCCGGAAGCGGCTCAGGTTGTGGGGCACAGGCTCCCGCGGGAAGTACGGGACCTTGGGGCCAATGTGAAATTCCGTCCGGGCTGGGGTGAGCGCAGGCGGGATCCCACCGCACACCTGAGCGTCCTCCAACTGGTGCACTACGTTGGGTCCGAGCACCACCGTTTTAAGGCGTCGGATGGCGGTGGCCACGTACCGGACGTCTACCGCTGCCCTGCTCGCTATGTCCTGCGGTAGCGTCCAGCCCAGGCCCCCAGCACCCAGCACGTCCCCGACCCTGGTCGCCCTCGCCGCCACGGCCCTCCCCTCCGACAGCCACTCGAACCCGCGAGTACGGAGGTGCGGATTCCTGACCAACGGCTCCCTGACGACAGCCGCTACTCCAGCCGGAGGGTAGGCGCGACGCAATTCGACCATGTTCCAAACAGTGATCAGGTCCTGGTAAAAGACAGGCAGCGTCTTGAGGGCGACCTCCAAACCGTCACGGTCGACGAACAAGAGCTGCGTGCCGTAGTTGAGGTTACGCACCTGGCGGAAAATATACGTCGCCAGGGCGCACCACCTAGGAGGAGGCTCGACATAAAGGTATCGCCGCAAGGTCTGAAGGCGGAACGTTGCGACCTGGGCGCGGACGCACACCAGAGACTGACCGCCCTCCTCAATAGGGAGACTCAGAACCTGCGCGGCGACCCAGTCCATCTTTTTATCCCAGAAGAAGTTGACCAACGTTCTCTGGATGTCAGCGACAAAGCCAGGAGGAGGGACCAAAGTGACCAGCCGGTACCACAGCATGGCGGCCACCAGCTGGTTTATGACCAGCACTCGACTCCTGTAAGATAGCACTCGGAGCCCAAATTTGAATTTATCTTGATACTTTCCCTTGAATCCTATCAACATTTAATTTGCTGACCAATTTGCATGTGGCCCATTATTAAAAGGTTCACTAAAACCAATGTTAGTCAAAGTTCTTTGGAGAAGATAGCTGCTATTCTTTATTTTCCTCACTGTTTGGGATATGGGAGTGTTACAAGTTGTATCGAGTACTCATAACGTGAGAGGCAGGAAGTGAGAATTTGTTTGTAAAAATGAAAGGAGGAAAGAGTGTATGGTGCCTTTAAGAGATAAAGAGCTTTTCTAAGCTTGGAGATGTAAACCAGAAAGTGCAAGCAGCTGCAGATATACAGACAGTTCTAAGATGGAAACATGTAACAATTGACTGTGTGATTAGAAAACCTGAGGCTTGTTTTGATGTTTTGCTAACTCGCTTGAGTCAGCCAATTAATTTAAACAAAGTCCTTAGATACTGAAAACCTACCAAATTTAAACCTGAGGGTTTTACTTTTTTTTTCCTACCCCCACACTACCGCCTAACTGCAGTAGTGCTTATTTTTTTCCCAGCACCCATGGTGTGTGTGTGCAGGTGTGACCTGAGGGTTTTAACTATCTGGAACCAATCCAATTGTAAAGAAGTTAATAGGTCATCAATGGTATAAAGATGGGAACATTTTGAAAGCTGAGAGAGAGTGCACCTGAGAAAAACCTCTTACTTTCACAGAAGTTGCCATGCTTCTTTTTTTTGAAAGAAGTACTCTCTATTCATAAAGACACATGGCACTCTTAGATAATGTTCCTGACACTGGAATGTGAGGTTGAGAGGTGTTCAGAACAGAAGAATTCCCAGAGAAAAGGAGAAGGCAGAGTGTTCTGGAAGACACATTCAGTGTGAACTTTGAGAGACTAAGTTTTCATTTATTGTTTTCTTATTACTTGGGTTTATGTAAGTGGGATTTGTGTTTATTGAAACAGCATACAAGTAGAAGTTAAATCAGTACGGTAATAATTAGTTGGGAGGAATTGTCCAGTTTTAGTAATTCTGTTAACTTGTTCACTGCTGCGGTTAAATAAATGAATTGTTACTTATATATGAAGAGAGTATCAGGGATTTATTTCACTTAACCACACTTTTAACAGATATGAAGCCAGGTGATAAGGTTATTAACTCTTGGAGGTGTGGTGGGGTGGGCAACCTCTGCTGCATAACAGGTGTCTCTGGTGAGGTGAGTATTTATTGCCCAGAGGGCAATTAAAGAATCCAACATATTGCTGTGTGCATGTCATATGTTGGCCAAACCACATAAAGATGGTAGGTTTCTTTCCCTAAACAGCATAAGTCAAGTAAATTAGGTTTTTCTAATATTTGACTATGCTTTCCTGTCAGCATTAGTAGATTAATTTCAGATTCTTTACTGAATTTAAATGCAAGCATCTGCCATGGTGGGATTTGAATGCAAGTCCCCCAAACATTATCTGAGCTTCTGAGTTAATAGTCTAGCAATAACACCATTAGACCATTGCCACCTCATATTCTGTTATGAGGGAACTAAAAAACCTATCTCATGTCACCTTCGCAAATCTACCTATCTCTCACACATCTGACCATGGCGGTTTCAATAGAAGAGACAACTGCACAGTCTTTTGTGTTGATATTTTGAGCATATTATGATTCAACATTGTGCTAAATAAATACCCATCTCAATGGTGGAGTGCAACACAATACAAGACTGAAGCATTTTACAACCACTTTCAGTCACAAATGCTAAATGGATGAGCCATTTTAAACTCCTTCTGAGGACTCTTCTATCACAGATGGCAATCTTCAGCTAATTCAGTTCATCTCAGGTGATATTATAAAAAAAAATCACTGAAGAATACTACAAGGGTGATGGTCCCAAATAAAATTCCACTAATAGTACCTCCTACTTGTGTTTCAGAACTAATCTTGTTTCTAGCTAAACATGGCCAATACAGCTTAAAACACTAGCATCTACCCAGCAATGTGGAAAATTGCCCAGATATAATCTGTCCATTAATAGGAGGACATATCCAATCATTTATCCTGGCCATTTATCACACCATCAGTCTACTCTAAGTTATCTGCATTGTGATGGAAGGTGTCACCACTAGTGCTACCAAGCAGCACTGATTCAAAACTGACCTCATTGACTCCCACTTTGGGTTTGGTCAGGCCACTTGACTCCTGACCTCATTACAGCTTTGGTCCAAATGTGGACAGCAGAGCTGAGCTTAAGGAAGTGAGGGTGACTGCTCCTGGTATCAAGGCAGCATTTGACTGAGTGTACCATTATGGAGCCCTAGCAAAACTTGAGTCAATGGGAATCAAGGAAAAATATTCTCCACTGGTTGGAATCATACCACACCTAAATGAAGAGATTTAAACTGGTTAACTGCTGCTGATTAAATACCTCAAACACGGGACATCTTTACAGGAGCTTCTCAGGTTGTGTCTGGGACCCTATCATCCTCAACTGCTTAATCAATGACTCTTCTTTTATCATAAAGCCAGAAATGTTCCCTGATAATTGTACAATTCAGCGTCATTTGTGATTCCACAAACACTGAAGCAGTCCATGTCTAAATGTAGTAAAACTTGGACAACATTCAGGCTGTTATGATAAGTAGCAACTAACATTCACCAAACACAAATGTCAGGCAATGGCCTTTTCTAACAAGAGAGTATCAAGCCATTCAATGGCTTTGCTAAATTTCCTATGCTCAATAACTTATGAAAGTCATAGAAATATACAGCACAGAAACAGAACCTTCAGTCCAACTCGTTCATACTGACCAGATATCCTAGCCTAATCTTGTCCCATTTTCCAGCACTTGGGCCATACCTCTCTAAACCCTTCCTATTCATCTACCCATCCAGATGCCTTTTAAATGTTGTAATTGTACCAGCCTCCACCATGTCCTCTGGCAGCTCATTCCATATATGCACCACACTCTGCACGAAAAGGTTGTCCTTTAGGTCCCTTTTAAATTTTTCCCCTCCAACCCTAGCAACATCCTTGTAAATTTTTTCTGAACCCTTTCAAGTTTCACAACTTTCTTCAATAGGAGGGAGACAAGAATTGCACACAATGTTCCAAAAGTGGCCTAACCAATGTCCTGTACAGCTGCAACATGAGCAGCCAACTCTTATTATCAACACACTGACCAATAAAGGAAAGCAGACCAAACACCTTCACAATTCTATCCATCTGTGACTCAATTTTCAAGGAACTATGAGCCTGCACTCTAAGGTCTCTTTGTTCAGCAACTCTTCCCCTTAAGTGTATAAGTCCTGCTCTGACTTGCTTTTCCAAAATGCAGCACATTTAAGTTATCGAAATGAAACTCCATCTGCCATTCCTTGTTTATTATTTACCGGGAACTGAACTGGACAGGCCATGTAAATACAGGTCAGGGACTTGCAATTTTGCCTTGAACGACTTGCCTTCCAACTCTAAACCTGTCCACTGTCGACAAGTCGGGAGTTTGATGCAATACCTGCCATTTGCGTGAGTGAGTGGAGCTCCATTAACACTCAAGAAGCTCAACTAATATTTGGAAGTGTATTTGCCTGGGAACTCATTGAATAACAGTAACACTGCCACCAGTTGGGGAATGTTTTTTTCTGCACATTGACATCTTGAACTATGAATGCTGATAGAAAGAGAACAATAATAGTTTATGTTCCTGAGTTTCTCAGACCACCAAATTTCCAGTTAACAGCTGAACACACTGACTAATTGTGCCAAAAGGTCTAATATAAAAATCATTTGCAAGATTCACAAGCCAGAGTTTCAACAACTTTCTGGAACAGCAATTGTCCTCTATCGGTTTTACTCTTCTGAAATAAAGCCTCGAACATTCATTGTGGATACATAGAAAATAATCTGATCCCACCCACTGCAGAAATATCACAGGAACCAGCTGTCATGCAAATGGGGCCTTCTCCTTTTGAGCGCCTTGGTGTTTTGTTTACTATCAAGTGTTCAAACCCAAGAGTAGCTTCTATTTCTTGAGTGCAAGAATGAGAATCTTTTCAATGTATCACCAGTTGATTGTCAATTATGACATTGGAGTTATTAAACGTCTTAAAGGAGGGAAAGGTACATTCACTGTCTCTGGTTATTGAACAGTTCACTCTTCATTCTCTTCTGGTTCCAGTTCCCAAAGACTTTCAAAGCATTCACAAAACAGGAGATTAGATTTTCTGTTTTGTTTCCTTTCCATTTTCAACCTGCCAACTGATGGTATTTTCCAAACCTTTGTCACTGAAATCCATCTTAAGTCCAGGGATAAGGAAACATCATTTTGTGGAGAGATTGTACAGGCCAGGGCTATCTCTTCAGATGCAATAAAGTGAAGTGGAGAATTCATGATGCTGTTTGTAATTGTGGGGTGGAATCTGTGAAGACAGGTCATTTGATGAAGTAGACTGGGAAAGATTGTTTCTCCTGACAATGTTCAGTAACCAGACAACTGGGATCAAAAATAATTAAAGACAGGCAGACTTGCAGGTGTAAAATGTTTTTCACCACCAACAGACATCTCAAAGTATTGCCCAACCAATTAAATACTTCCTGGAGTACTGGCATTGATACATGTAGGATGCAAATATCCATTCAGAAAACTTGCACAAACAGCAAGATGATAAGTGGAGAATCTGTTTTGTGTATGTTGACTGAAGCATAAACATACACTCAAAACTTCCATCCCCCTCTCTCAAATATTGACATGGAATCTTTTACACTCTGGCACCTAAATAACATTAATGTCTTTTCATTCCTCACTGAGAAAGAATGTTTCACTGGATCTGCACTAGGCCTTAGTTTCCTCATCTTTCTGGTGGTCTTTTCTTTTCCTCTATTATGAAGTTGGCTTATGGAATGATTCTGTTACCAATGTGTCATTTCCTCAGTTTCAGTTACAGAATTAGCTTGTTTCTATTTTAAGTGTTTCTATTACTATTAGTCACTGTTCGACACGGTGAGCAACCATGTTAACTGGTAATAAGAAACACATTGATTTCTGTTGCTGAGTGAACAAACCACTGAAAGATCTCTAAAGTGATAGAAAATATTTATAACATTTACTATTTTGTGTGTCATTAAATTTCCTCTCTTTATTTCATGGAAAGATACTTGGTCCTTTGAGAAACATGGCTTTCACAGAGTTGTACACCACTGTGTTCAGTTAACATTCAACAACAATTTTCACTTAAAGAAACGTGGGTAACAACTAATAATGCTCCTGTTCAGTTTCAAAACCCAAGGACCTTGAACATGTGAGGAAATGTGATCACCACTACATTGCAGAACTACTGTGCTGGGCGATCCAAAAGAAACTTTTAAAATGATAACCTTAGTGGTTAAACAGTGCTTTAAATATTTGTATTGCAGAAATGGGATTTGGCTGGTCTTATTAGGAATGCTGGAGACAAGGTGATCTAATAATGTCGTCATTAAACAGCACAAAATCCTAGGAGATCTTTCGACTACTACATATGTATGCCAATTATTTTCAAAGTGCTTTCCAATTAATCTTACTTTCTTTTTGTTTCTCCATAACACTGATTTCACTTCCTTTCAAATCATTATCCATTTCTCTTTCGAAAAAGGTGCAGGAGTTTCAACTGTGACCCTGTATGTAATAATTAACACAGTTTCCCAAAGCTATTGACATGAAAAGTTTTACTCAGATCTCTTGTATTTTCCGAAGACTAAACAAAACTTATTGATGTAGCTATTTTCAAATCATATGTTCCAAAATCTTTATTCTGATCAAGCATGTGCTCATTCTTCCTGTTGGGATATACAATATAATTTTCCTTATGCTACAACAGGCAAATCATGGCAGGACATATACACTTAATGGTAAGGTAATGAGGAGTGTTGCTGAACAAAGACACCTTGGAGTACAGGTTCACAGTTCCTTGAAAGTGGACTCACAAGTAGATAGGATAGTGAAGAAGGCTTTCAGTAGGCTTTCCTTTATTGGTCAGTGCATCGAGTATAGGATTTAGAAGGTCATGTTGTGGCTGTACAGGACATTGCTTCAGCCACTTTTGGAATACTGTATGCAATTCTAGTCTCCCTGTTGTGGGAAGGATGTTGTGAAATTTGAAAGAGTTCAGAAAAGATTGATAAGCAAGTTGCCCAGATTGGAGCGTTTGATCTATTGGAAGAGGCTGATAGACTGGAGCTATTTTCCCTGGAGTGTCGGAGGCTGAGGGGTGACCTTATAGAGATTTATAAAATCATGAGGAGCAAGGATCAGGTAAATAGACAAGGTATTTTCCCTGGGGTGGGGGTGTCCAAAACTAGAGGGCATAGTTTAAGTTAAGAGGGGAGAAGATTTAAAAGGGACCTAAGGGGTGACTTTTTCATGCAGAGGGTGGTGCACATATGGAATGAGCTGCCAGAGGAAGTGATGGAGGCTGGTACAATTATAACATTTGAAAGGCATCTGGATGGGTATATGAATAGGAAGGATTTAGAGAGATATGGCCCAAGTGCTGGAAAATGGGATTAGATTAATTTCAGATATCCGGTCAGCATGGACAAGTTGGACTGAAGAGTCTGTTTCCTTGCTATACAACTCTATGACTCGATGTTACAGATGCAATTATAGAAAAGGTACAAAGGTTTGCAACAGTTGTATAAAGCTCTGGTGAGTTCACACCTGGGGGATTGTGTAGACTTTTGCGAATCGCATCTTATAAAGGAACAATATTCACTGTAAAAGTTTTGGAAGTTGAAGGTTGTACATCAACAGCTTGTGGCACTATTCCCATTGCTATTCATTTCTTATTGATGCTAAACACAGTTGGTGCTGTCATTGGCTGAACAAGTCTCCTGTGTTTGAACTAAACCCTGCTATTATTCGGCACTCCCACTCTTGTCAACTGGGTTTGTCTTTCATCGGAGAATGTTGTTTTCATGTTGCTGTGTGAACTGTGACAATGAGCTGATTCTGGAGCCTGTTCCCCCTGGGATGTACAAAACTCATTACTTCTCCCATTCTCACTCCTTCATTCTGAGTTTCAATTGGTTCTCCTTTCAGACGTTTCAACAAATTCATTTTAGCAGGACAAGTAGCAGGTGAAATATCACCCAAGGAAGTGTGAAGTGATTCACTTTGGTCAGAAGGACGGCATCAAATAAAGTTGCAATTCTTGAGGGCTCCTATGTTAAACAGTGAGTGTTGAGGATCTGGAATGCATGACCTGAGAGTGTGGGCGTGACAGGTTTAACTGTGGATTTAAAGAGAGAGTTGGACAATGATTTAAAGAAAAAAAGAAATGCAGGTCTCAAGGGAACTGTCGGGAGAGTGGGAACAGGTGAGTTATTTTCCAGAGGCTTGGCAGAGACATGAACTGAATGGCCATGTCACCTATTTTCTGGTACTGTTTTTATGTGAACAACAGTAGTGCAGGTGTTGACCCTGTTGTTATTGTTGAATGATTACGGCTATGCATTTGAAATGAACCCCATGGATTTTTTTTATCTTCCTGACTGCCTGTTGCTTATTCATGACTTTAAACAAGTGGCTGCAGAACTAACTTATCAGTTAAATTGAACACAAACCATGCAAATCTTGCATCTTACCATCATGAATCCGTCAGCATTCACAAAGTTTGTACTTGTAAACTGTGGGATCTGTTACCATCGTGGTGCGGCTGACACACTTAAGATTCTACTTTTTGCAGGATGCTGGTTCAATTCCATATTTCCATAGCTGCCAAATTTCCTGTTAGTCTGCCTTACAAACATGTCAGCAAACTTAATGTGAAGGGTATGTGGTGTTCTACTTTGACAAAAAAAAATAAGTAAAGGCAGTCTAACTAGAAATTGCTGGACATTGTTGAACTAGTTCCTTTTCCAAAGAGTCAAGTGATAAAAAAAGGTAGAATGATAGACACAGCTGGCAAGAAGGAAAGAGAAAAAAACAGATGGAGAAAGAGGGAAGCAAAAACAGTACTGGCTGGAAAATCTCCTGGCAGCATCTGTGGAGAGAAATTAGAGTTAATATTTCTGTCCCAGTGACACTTCTTAAGTCTGATGGTAGCCGGGCAAAAATTAATTTTTATGCAGACAATGGGGGTTGGGGGTGGGGGGCGGTTAGGGGGTAAGGAGTAAATAATAGGTGGAGATGGAGCCCAAAGAGAGAGAAGAATGGCTGGTCAAAGAAGTGGATAATGGTCAGCCTCGGAGAATGAATGACTGCTAACAAGGTCTGTTCGTGGCTATGGGTTGTGTGTAACAGCAGATGATGTGATAGAAAGGCCTGATTTGTTGGGGTCCGGTTAAGGACATAGGGGAAGGTGTCTCAAGCCCAAACTTTGTTAGTTCAAAAGGCTGTAGAGTCCCCAAACAGAAAATGCAGTGCTGTTCTTCCAGCTGGTGCTAAGCTTCACTGAAACATTGCAGCAAGCCAGAGACAGAGGTGTTGGCCAGGGAACAAGGTGGTGTGTTAAACTGGCAGTAACTGGAAGATCAGGGTCTTTTTTGCAGACAGAACATAGGTCCTTGTTATCACATTGTCTCTCACTTCGGCCTCCCACTCCATCTATCATTTACCCCTTGACCCCTTCCCCCACCCTAACTTCTGTATTAATACCTAGCCACCATCAGCTCTGAAGAAGGACTCAAAATATTAACTGATTTTTTTCCAAAGATGCTGTCAGACCTGCTGAGATTTTTCAGCAATTTCTGTTTTTGTTTCTAACTTCCAGCATCTGCAGTTCTTTCGATACTTTTTATTTAAATGGAGAAACAGATTAGGGCATACACTGAAAGGGACACATACACTTCACTATTCCATTCAAATGTTTTAGAGGTTATTAGTTGATTATTTTAACAAATAACATTGAGTCTTATGGAGAAAAGACAGGAGTTGTGATATGCTTTCAAAGACTGGCAGAGAGACAAATGCTGAACAGTTTCCTTCTGCACTCTGACAATTCTGGGATCTTGTGATTCAAACTACAGTTTATCCACATGTTCTAACCAAAGTTTGGTTTTAATTATTGATATGAACTTTACAATGATGCATAGGAAGTTGGCCTGCTAATCTACAGTTTGAATCTTAACATTCAGTTCGGAATAGTGTTTTTTAAATGATTTCTAATCACTGTCCCTGTAATGAAAAAGGCAGATGTATTCTTTAAAATTCAATAGGAGCATGATTAGATTCCCTACAGTATGGAAACAGGCCCTTCAGCCCAACAAGTCCACACTGGCCCTCCAAAGAGTAACCCACCCCCCTACCCTATATTCACCACTGACACTCTGGGCAATTTATCTGACCTGCACATCTTTGGATTGAGGGAGGAAACCCACGCAACATGGGGGGAATGTGCAACTCCACACAGTCGCCCGAGGCCGGAATCGAACCTGGGTCCCTGGTGCTGTGAGGCAGCTGTGCTAACCACTGTGCCGCCCCTAATTTAGTTAGGTTAGTTAGATCAATCCAGTGGAACAATCTAGTCAATAATTTAGTATGGATTTAAACATAGGGCAATAAAGGGCAGGTGTGAAAGAACCTTCAAACTTTTTAAGGGAATGATTTATCATTTTTCTTTCAACTATGATTGCATTTTAGCTTATGAAGGTGTTATTTGTTGAATATTATATTAGTGAGGGTATCATAAGGCACTTTAGTATTTTATTCTGCAAGAGGCGAAATCAAGTGCTCCCAGCTTAGGTATGGGATGATGTAGAATAAAATTCCCTCTATTCTGTTTCATTGAGGTGAATTAAACTTAAGTCAGAAGAGTACACTGTTGTAAATCAATATTGTTTTGTTTTATGGCTTATCTGAAAGAAATGAACATTTCACTGACTATTTGTACCAATTTATGGACAGTCTTTTATTTTGGATCCAGAGGAACTCACTTTAATCTTATTTCTGTGTTGTATGTTTATCAGATCCAGAAGAGAGAAAAAATGGAAATATTTAATATCCTTTATACTGTCTCAAAGTCCTTTTACAATCAATAAATTAGTTTGTGAAGTGCAGTCCTTTTGTTTTTGTAGTTATGTGCAGTGGCAATTTATGAACACCGACCTCCCTCAAATAGTCATTTGACTTGATTAGTTAATGTACTTTATGGGTGAAGGGATACATTTTCCTGTACATCAGAGGAATTTCTCTGTTCTTGAAACGGTTCCATGAGCTATTTTATGTCCACCTTAAAAGGGAGATTGTATTTTGATTAAATAGCTCACTGGAAAGGTGAAATAGCACTACAATTGCTCAGTGTTGCACTTCTGTTATCAGCTCAAACCTGCAACCTTCTGACTTAAAGGTGAGCTAAGGAAGCAGACTTGGGTGCTTTCAAACACCTAGCAGCACAAAATACAGACACAACTATGTTAAAACCTATCTCAAATAAACTAGTTTTACCACAGTAAGTTTTGGGTGTAGCGTTATGATAATATTAATATTATCATCTTATCTGGTTCCAGTCTGGCTGCAAGGATGGTGTAGGAGGGAGGGCTTCAGGTATTTGGACAATTGGACTGCATTCTGGGGAAGGTGGGACCTGTACAAGCAGGACACCAGAAGGG
This sequence comes from Chiloscyllium punctatum, assembly GCF_047496795.1. Taxonomy (NCBI): domain Eukaryota; kingdom Metazoa; phylum Chordata; class Chondrichthyes; order Orectolobiformes; family Hemiscylliidae; genus Chiloscyllium; species Chiloscyllium punctatum. The sequence continues at coordinate 18,549,354 of NC_092775.1, forward strand.
CACCAATATCCTGGGAGGTAGGTTTGCTAGCACTCTTCGGGGGGGTTTAAACTAATTTGGCAGGGGGATGGGATCCAAACTTGTAGTCCAGCAAGTAGGTTAGCTGTTTGTCAGGATGTCCAAGAATGTAGGGAGGCTGTGGAGAAGGTAGCACAGACAGGGAATACTTGCGGACATAGAGATGGGTTCAAGTGTGTATACTTCAACGCAAGGAGTATCAGAAATAAGGTGGGTGAACTTAAGGGGTGGATCGGTACCTGGGACTACGATGTTGTGGCCATCACGGAAACGTGGATAGAAGAGGGACAGGAGGTTCCTGGTTACAGATGTTTCAGTAAGATTAGGGAGGGTGGTAAAAAAGGAGGGGGGTGGCGTTGCTAATTAGAAATGGTGTAACGGCTGCAGAAAGGCAGTTTGAGGGGGATCTGCCTTTGGAGGTAGTATGGGCTGAAGTCAGAAATAGGAAAGGAGCAGTCATCTTGTTGGGTGTTTACTATAGGCCCCCCAATAGCAGCTGAGTTGTGGAGAAACAGATTGGGAAACAGATTTTGGAAAGGTGCAGAAGCCACAGGGTAGTAGTCATGGGTGATTTCAACTTCCCAAATATTGATTGGAAACTCTTTAGATCAAGTAGATTGGACGGGGCGGTGTTTGTGCAGTGTGTCCAGGAAGCTTTTCTAACTCAGTATGTAGATTGTCCGACCAGATGGAGGCCATATTGGATTTGGTACTTGGTAACGAACCGGGACAAGTGATGGGCTTGTTAGTGGGTGAACATGTTGGTGATGGTAACCACAATTCTGTGACTTTCACCTTGGTTATGGAGAGAGATAGGTGGGTGCAACAGGGTAGGTTTTACAGTTGGGGGAAGGGTAAATATGATGCTGTAAGACAGGATCTGAGGAGCATAAGTTGGGAGCGTAGGCTGTCAGGGAAGGATGTCGTTGAAATGTGGAACTTTTTCAAGGAACAGATACGACATGTCCTTGATATGTATGTACCTGTCAGGCAGGAAAGACATGGTCTTGTGAGGGAACCTTGGTTGACGAGGTAGGTTGAATGTCTTGTAAGGAGGAAGAAGGAGGCTCCCTTAAGGTTGAGGAAACAAGGTTCAGACAGAGCATTGGAGGGATACAGGATAGCCAGAAGGGAGCTGAAGAAAGGGATTAGGAGAGCTAAGAGAGGGCATGAAAAATCTTTGACCTTTAGGATCAAGGATAACCCCAAGGCATTTTATGCGTATGTGAGAAACATGTGAATGACAAGAACGAGGGTATGTCCGATCAAAGACAGTAGTGGGAGACTGTGTATTGAGTCAGAAGAGATAGGAGAGGTCTTGAATGAGTACTTTTCTTCAGTATTTACAAACGAGAAGGACCGTATTCTTGAAGAGGAGAGTGTGAAACGGACTGGTAAGCTAGAAGAGATACTTGTTAGGAAGGAAGATGTATTGGACATTTTGAACAACTTGAGGATAGACAAGTCCTCCGGGCCTGACGGGATATATCCTAGGATTATTTAGGAAGCAAGACAGGACCATAGGCAATGAACTTTTCTTCTTCACTGTCAACGGGAGTGGTACCAGGGGACTGGAGAGTGGCGAATGTTGTGCCCCTTTTCAAAAAAGGGAATAGGGATAACCTCGGGAATTACAGGCCAGTTAGTCTTACTTCGGTGGTAGGCAAAGTAATGGAAAGGATACTGAGGGATAGGATTTATGAGTATCTGGAAAGACATTGCTTGATTAGGGACAGCCAGCACGGATTTGTGAGGGGTAGGTCTTGCCTTACAAGTCTCATTGAATTCTTTGAGGAGGTGACCAAGCATGTGGATGAGGGTAGAGCAGTAGATGTAGTGTACATGGATTTTAGTAAGGCATTTGATAAGGTTCCCCATGGTAGGCTTATGCGGAAAGTCAGGAGGCATGGGATAGTGGGAAATTTGGCCAGTTGGATAGAGAACTGGCTAACCAGTCGATGTCAGAGAGTGGTGGTAGATGGTAAATATTCAGTCTGGAGCCCAGTTACAAGTGGAGTTCCGCAGGGATCAGTTCTGGGTTCTCTGCTGTTTGTAATTTTTATTAATGACTTGGAAGAGGGAGTCGAAGGGTGGGTCAGTAAATTTGCAGATGATATTAAGACTGGTGGAGTTGTGGATAGTGAGGAGGGCTGTTGTCGGCTGCAAAGGGACTTAGATATGATGCAGAGCTGGGCTGAGGAGTGGCAGATGGAGTTCAACCCTGTCAAGTGTGAGGTTGTCCATTTTGGAAGGACAAATAAGAATGCGGAATACAGGGTTAACGGTAGGGTTCTTAGTAAGGTGGAGGAGCAGAGGGATCTTGGGGTCGTGTTCATAGATCTTTGAAAGTTGCCACTCAGGTGGATAGAGCTTGTAAGAAGGCCTATGGTGTATTAGCGTTCATTAGCAGAAGGATTGAATTCAAGAGTCGTGAAGTGATGTTGCAGCTGTACAGGACCTTGGTAAGGCTACATTTGGAGTACTGTGTGCAGTTCTGGTCGCCTCACTTTAGGAAAGATGTGGAAGCTTTGGAGAGGATGCAGAGAACATTTACCAGGATGTTGCCTGGAATGGAGAATAGGTCATACGAGGATAGGTTGAGAGTGCTAGGCCTTTTCTCATTGGAACGGCGAAGGATGAGGGGTGACTTGATAGAGGTTTATAAGATGATCGGAGGAATAGATAGAGTACAGTCAGAAACCTTTTCCCCGGGTACAACAGAGTGTTACAAGGGGACATAAATTTAAGGTGAAGGGTGGAAGGTATAGGGGGGATGTCAGGGGTAGGTTCTTTACCCAGAGAGCGGTAGGGGCATGGAATGCGCTGCCTGTGGGAGTGGCAGAATCAGAATCATTGGTTACCTTTAAGCGGCAATTGGATAGGTACATGGATAGGTGCTTAAGCTAGGACAAATGTTCGGCACAACATCGTGGGCCGAAGGGCCTGTTCTGTGCTGTATCGTTCTATGTTCTATCTATTTTCAGTCTCAGAAATGTCCTCTGATCATCCTTCATAAAAATTGACAACTGGAAAAGAGGATAAATGAATGTTTATTTTACTCAGCCTTCTTTGAATACCAATTATTTTTTAGGAATGTGAGCACGATGAGGTAAAAGACAGCAATCTGAGAAAGAGACATATTTTGTGTCTCACCCTTTAAAGACCACATAAGAACAGAGGTTGAAAGCCAGTTCAGCCCTGATATGAGTGTGCTTGTAGAAGAAGGAGTGCTGGTGTGCTGAAATATTGTGGGTACTAGTCTAGATTCAAGCACTAATGTGTTTGAAGCTCACCATCTAAGTCTACCAGTCACCCTGGCATTACAGGCAACTGTTTCCTGCTCTAAGTATGAGAAGTCAGCTAGCCAGCAAGCCACTTAAAAGGGTACAGCAGAAAAGGATTTCAATTAAGCTGTAAAATCAAGAATTTTGAAATTGACTCTTCAATTATCAGTTTCCACTGTCCACTCTTCATGAGCTACCCTTGGAGATGGATCTGTATATTCTTTGACGCTTATCTATTTTTGGACTCACATTTCTAATCTTATTATTTCTTCTTTCTTTTGGTAACACAAACTCATTAATTTGTTAACTCAGGAAAGCCTAGCTAAATTAGCTTCTTTTAAAACATAAATTCATTTGGTTTGAGCAAAAGCTATTCACAGAGAAAGGATCCTTTTCAATTAACTTTGTTGGAATCGACCAAGAGGCTGGATGAATAAAGAAGGTGAGTCAGTTGATTCCTCCTCACCTGGGACCTTAACAATTTGGAATATCCTGCCTGGAATCATAATAACCAGTCATAACATTATATAATTCAGGTCTGATGTGTGTCAGCAACTGACCGACACTTGTGTAGATCGGAAATTCTTTGCTACCTCAGCACTACCAAAAATATCACTAACCATAATGTTGAAAGTACAAGATTTCTTAATTAATGTCAATATAGGAACTAAAATCATTAACCTAAACAATGTTTTAAACCACAACACATTTTGCCATCTTATAGGCCAGACCAGAGACATCTGTCTTCCTTGAAAAACCATTTATCTTTTTGTCTGGTCGCTTTAATAATTTATTTCTTCACTGGACATTTCCCAGTTAATTGGATATTGTTATTCACTACAGTTGACCAGATGCGCACAATTCTGTCTTAAAGATTATGCTGTAAGACTGTGATAAATGAATCCATTACTACTTATGTGAAGAAGAAGAGTCGGTACGTGATACCAAAGAGATCATAAATTGTGACAAAATGCAAATTGTAGTGATTGTAATGGGGTTAGCCAGGTGGACCTCATAAAATATGAGTTCCCTGATTGGGGCCATTAATCTTGTCCAATCAGGGAGTCCTGGCTGACAGATATGAGCAGGAGTGTTGTCGGCTGGCCTTCTTAGCGCAGTAGGCAGCGCGTCAGTCTCATAATCTGAAGGTCCTGAGTTCAATCCTCAGAGAAGGCAAGACTGTGGCCTTTGTCACCGGACGTGTTTGGGTGACGAGGTGGCCGAGAGGTTAAGGTGATGGACTGCAAATCCATTATGCTCTGCACGCGTGTGTTCGAATCCCACCCTCGTCACTGTCATCAACGGCATTTCAGTGGTGCTATTTTCAGATGATCACAGCTGTTATGTTGAATTTGGAGCTCCAACAGTCAGTTCATATGCATCGACGCTATTCCAAAATCTCAAAGAATAGTAATTGAAATGTTGGTTGCATTGGGATAATAAAAAGGAGCGTGGTTTTCTTTAAAAAAAAATGAGCAGGAGTGTTTCCAACTCGACTTTGATTTAATTCCTATCCTCTCCCTTCGCCATTTATTTCATATTGGCATTGCCCCCATTGGGCCTTCCTTTTACTGGTTCCCTGATCATGTAGGTGCTTTTCCTGGTGATGGAAATATTGAATAAAATTATTTGCTCAATAGTGTCGTCACTATAAGAAAGAACAACAAAATTTTAAAAAAGGAGTGTCAGGGGTTCTGCTCACTCTGATGGAGCTGAGTCAGTATCAGATAATATGCACATGTAAATAAAGGTCGGGGTGGATGTGTTGGTGAACAATTGGGCAGTGCGGGGTTCCTGAACTAGCCCGGCCAACCCATCGTCTCAACCTGCACCTGCCCCACCGATTTCATACTGTCCTATCTCTCCTGGTCCACGAACTGCCCACATATGTTTGGGACATCATCCACGCACTCCACCTGCTCCAAGGCCCCAACGCCTCACCTTCACCATAGACATCCAGTCCCTCTACACCTCCATCCGCCAAGACCAGGGCCTCTAAGCCCTCCGGTTCTTCTTCTCCCGACGTCCCCACCAGTACACTTCCACTGACACTCTTATTTGTTTGGCTGAACTGGTCCTTACCCTCAACAATTTCTCCTCTGAATCCTCCCACTTCCTCCAGATGAAAGGGGTGTCCTTGTGTACCTACATGGGCTCCAGCTATGCCTGTCTCTTTGTCTGCTATGTAAAACAGTCCATCTTCCGGAGTTAGACTGGCAACACTACCCACGCATCTCATCCACATCCACACCTCCGCCCTCGAACCCAACCCCTCCAACCGCAACAACGCTAGAACCCCCCCCCCCCCCCCCCCCCCCCCCCCCCCCCCCCCCCGCCCCCTCACCCCCTCGGTACTCACCTTCCAGCCCACCAACCTCTGCATAAATTGTATCATCCACCAACTTTAAACCAACCCCACCACCAGGGATATATTTCCCTCCCCACCCCTATCGCTTTCCACAAAGACCTTTCCCTCCGCAACTACCTGGTCAGGTCCATGTCCCCCCCCCGAATAACCCACCCTCCCCTCCTGGCACCTTGCCCTGCCAACACCTCCCCCCTCACCTCCGTCCAAGGCCTGAAAGGAGCCTTCCACATTCATCAGAGTTTCACCTGCACTTCCACACGTCATTTATTGTATCCGTTGCTCCCGATGCGGGCTCCTCTACATTGGGGAGACCGGATGCCTTCTCGCACAGCACTTCAGAGAACATCTCCAGGACACCCGCACCAATCAACCTCAGTACCCCATGGCGAACATTTCAACTCCCCCTCCCACTCTGCCGAGAATATGCAGGTCCTGGGCCGCCTCCATCGCCACTCCCTCACCACCCGACACCTGGAGGAAGAACGCCTCATCTTCCCCCTCGGGACCTTTCAACCCCATGGCATCAATGTGAACTTCACCAGTTTCCTCATTTCCCCTCCTCCTGCCTACCCCAGTTCCAACCTTCCAGCTCAGCACCGTCCTCAAGACCTGTCTCACCTGACGATCTTCCTTCCCACCAATCCGCTTCTCCCTCCTCTCTGACCTATCACCTTCATCCCCACCTCCATCCACCTATTGCACTCTCAACTACATTCCCCCAGCCCAACCCCTTCCCATTTATCTCTCCACCCCCAAGGCTTCCAGCCTCATTCCTGATGAAGGGCTTTTGCCCGAAACATTGATTTTCCTGCTCCTTGTACCTGCTGTGCTTTTCCAGCACCACTCTAACACTGTTCCAAATCAGCAGTTGTTGCCTTATACAGATCACTTATTTTAATGGTTTGGCTGTCTTTGAGGTTGAAGTCTTCCTGAAATTATCAATAGTGCTGACAGCAGAATTTTAGTCACTAAGATATAATTGTAAATGACTGGACAATTAACAGATGATCGGTGCATTTCTGCTCTTTTTTTAATCAGCCTGTTCAGACATGTTATTATACACCTCTGGAACAAGTGTGACTTGAACCCAGGCCTCCTGGCCATCTGCTGTTTTTTTAGATTACCAAGTTCAGATCAGCTGCATTTCAATAACCTGAAAGCAGTTTGTTCAGACAAAAGGAAATTGGCAAAAATGACAGTAAGTTCACATGGTATACAGAAAACAAACCTGCAAGAAGCTGGTAGCCATTTAATGATCATTGATGGCCAAATCATGCCTGTTGCCTCAGGCTGACTGAAATCTCCTAGTCATATTCCCAAACCCCTGAGCCCTTTTAGGGGCGTTGGTGGGGAGGTGGCTCCAGCAATGCTTTGTGCAGGTTTTGATGCCCATTTACGGAGCTAAGAACTCTTTTTAATTTCAAATATTAGCAAGATGGTGAAAAGGTGCCTTCATCTTGAAATGCCCTGTTCTTTCTCTTAGCTAAAAGTGCAAAGTTCTGTTTCATTAGTGCTGGAGGACCTTCTACTAGAGCTGTAACTTTGAGAGCCCACGCACTGTCTTTAATTTGATGGAGAAACTGCCCTCTATCCTTTAATTGACCAATTTGGGGAAACTTATTCACAGGCTCTGACCCTGATTTCACTCTGACATTGGGATTGCAAAGCCGATGGTGAAGATCCTGTCCAGGGATTGTGATCAGAGAGACAAATGACAATCACAAGAGGGCCTGAGGATTGGATTAAAAATTAAATTTTGTTTCTGAAAATATTGTAAATTGTTGGAATTGATGCATCATCAGCGAATACAGAGATTTTGTTCTTTTCAGGTACAGTGAGATTTGGGAAGCAGTTAGTAAAGTGATAGAATCCCTGCAGTGTGGAGAGAGGCCCTTCTGCCCATCAAATCTGCACCAACCCTCTAGAGCTCATGCCACCCAGATCCAATCACAACCCCCTATCATATCCCCATAACACCCCATTTCCCGTGACTAATCTGCTTCGTCCACACATCCCTTGGACACCATGGACAATTTAGCATGGCCAATCCACCTAATCTGCACATATTTGGACTGTGCTCTGGTTTTAGAGCACACAGAGAACATGCAAACTCCCCGCAGACAATCACCCAAGGCTGAAAGCAAACCCAGATCTCTGGCACTGTGAGGCACCAGTGCTAATCACTGTGCCACCGTGCTACCCATCCACTTCAAAGCCTGAGATCAGCCACAATCATGCTGAATGGCTGACTTTCTGTATTGTATTCTCCTGCTCCTGTTTCTAATATTCTTATGTTCTAACAGTCAGTTCACATGGCACATTGGAAACAAACATACATAATGAAGACTGATTCATTAACTTTGATTTTCCAAATAGCAGGAGTGGGTTATTTGAGTAAAGAAGATAGTTATATGTCACTGAGTGTGGAATACATGCATTGAATTTGGTCTGAAACATTTACATTGTCTTGGTAGATTTAAAAGGCACTTTAGCATTTAGTTTATGAATCCTGATTTCTGCCAGCCTTTTTCTGAATCACTTGCGGCTTAACAGCTGCTGTTCCTCTGGTTGCCACTCCTTGGTTTGTACTGTTCATCCTTCCCTGGACTGTGATAATCTGGAATTATGACATTATGTTTGCTGCTGTTTTCTTCTGTGAAATCTAGCCAACCCACTACAATGTCTAATGTGGAACTTCCACAGCTCTCTGACCTTCTTCAAGTGTATGGGGTTTTACATGGGATGAGAGTGATAGGCCTCGATATCAAGGCCATGTTGGACATTGGACAGTGTGGCAACAAGGAGCCTTCACAAAACTGGACTCACTGGCTATCGGGGTCAAACTCTCGGCTGGTTACAATCAAACCTGACACAATGGTATGGTTGTGGTTGTTGAAGGTCAATCATCTAGCTCCTGGACATCTCTGCAAGAGTTCCACATGGTTGCATCCTAAGCCCAACCATCCTCAGCTGCTTCACCAATGACCTTTCCTCCATCACAAAGTCAGAATTATGAATGTTTGCAGATGATTGCATGATGTTCAACACTATTTGCAACTCCTCGGATCCTGAAGCAGTCCACGTTCAAACGCAACAAGATCTGGACAATACCAAGGCTTGGGTTGACAAATAACAAATAACATTCAAGCCACACAAATGCCAGGCAATGACCATCTGCAATAAGTCTAACCGCCACCCCTTGACATTCAATGGTGTTACCATCACTGAATCCCCAATATCAACATCCTGGGAGTTATCATTGACCAGAAACTCAGCCAGATACATGACATAAAACACAAGAGGACACAAGAGCAGGTTAAAGGCTAGGAATACTGTGGCAAGTAGCTCACCTCCTGACCAAAACATGGCTAAGGGAGGGAGAGGCCTGGCAGATTAATGTGCCAGGGTACAGGTGCTTTAGGCGGGCAAAGGTGATGGAAGGAGGGGAGGGGGAGTTGCATTTTTGAATAGGGCAAGTATCACAGCAGGCGTCAGAGATTAAGTAACTGAAGGATCATCCAGTGAGGCTTTTTGGATGGAGCTAAGAAATAGCATGAGGATGGTGACGTTATTGGGGTTGTACTATAGGCCCCCAAATAGTCAATGGAAATTAGAGGAACAAATAAGCTGGGAGACTGGGGAGACTTGCAGGAGCAATAGGATTGTCTTCGTAGAGGATTTTAATTTTTCTAGCATAGACTACAACTTCCAGAGCATTAAGGAACTTTAAGGGATTAGATGGGGTGGAATTTGTTCAGTGTGTTCAGGAAAGTTTCCTCAAGCAGTATATATAGGGTCCTACAGGGGCAATATTTGACCTTCTCTTGGGAAATAGGGCAGGACAGGTGACAGAAGTGACAGTGGGGGAGCACTTTTGGGCCAGTGATTATAGTTCTATTAATTTTATAATAGTTATGGAAAGGGACAAAACTGATCCACAGGTTCAAGTTCTAAATTGGGGCAAGGCAAATTTTGATGGAATTGGACTGGAGCTTGCAGGGGTTGATTGGAGTAGTTTGTTTTCAGGCAAAGGGACCTCTGGCAAGTTGGAGGCCTTTAAAAGTGAGAGAGCTAGAGTTCAAGGTCTATATGTTCCTATGAGGATGAAGGGTAAGGTTAACAGGAATAGGGAACCCTCTATGACAAGAGAATGAGGCTTTGATCAGAAAAAAGGAGGCATGGCTCAGGTAGAGATAGCTGGGATCAAGGTAATCCCTAGAGGTATGGAGGGAATAAAGGGGTTTACTGAAGAAGGAAATCAGAAGGGCAAAAAGGAGACACAAGATAACCTTGCCTGTGAAGATTAGGGTGAATCCAAAGAGGTACTTTAAGTATCTTAAAGGAAAAAGAATAGAGAGAACACATGGCCCCTCAAGGACCAAATTGGACATGTATGTGTAGAACTGCAGGAGATGGGCAAGGTTCTCAATCAACATTTCTCCTCCGTGTTTAACATGGAGGAAGAGATGAAGACTTGAGAACTTGGGAAGGTAGTGGGGTTATCTTGGGGACTGTCCATACCGCTGGATGTATTAGAATGTATGAAGGTGGATAAATGTTCTGGTCCTGACCAAGTATATCCAAGATCACTGCAAGAGGCTAGAGAAGTAATTGCGGGAGCCCTGGCTGATATTTTTACATCTTTGTTAGCCACGGGTGAGGTCCCGGAAGACTGGAGGGTAGTGAATGTTATATTATTATTCAAGAAGGGCTGCAAAGAAAAGCTTGGGAGCTATAGACCAATAAGCTTAACATCTGTGTAGATAGTGTAGATAAGTTACTTGTGAAGATTCTGAGAGATAAGATGTACATGCATTTGGAAAGACAGAGTTTGATGAGGAGTAGTCAGCATGGCTTTGTGAGTGGGAGATCATGCTTTGCAAATTTGTTGGAGACTTTGATGAAGTGACCAAGAAGGTTGACGAGGGCAGGGTGATAGACGTAGTCAAAATGAATTTCAGTAAGGCCTTTGATAAGGTTCCACATGGTGGGCTGCTCTGGAAGGTTAAATCGCATGAATCCAGGATAAGCTGGCAAATTGGAAACAAAATTGGCTTGACGGTAGGAAGCAGAGGATAATAGTGTAAGGATGCTTGTTGGACTGGAGGCCTGTAACTAATGGAGTGCCTCAGGTGTCAGTGCTGGGCCCATTACTGTTTGTTATCTATATCAATGATTTGGATGAGAATTTCCAAGACATGATTAGTAAGTTTACTGATGACACTAAAATAGGAGTGAGGAAAGTTATCAGAAATTGCAGCAGGACCTTGATCAGCTGGGGAAGTGGGCCAAGAAATGGCAAATGGAACTTAATATAGATAGGCATGACGTCTTGCATTTTGGAAAGTCAAATCAAGGTAGGAGTTTCATGGTGAATGCTAGGTCCTTAATTAATGGAACAGTGGGATCTTGGAGTTCAGGTTCACAGTTCTCTGAAAGTGAAGTCACAGGTAGACAGGGAAGTGAAAGAAGGTTTTTGGCACACTGGCCTTCATCGGTCAGGGTATTGAGTAGAGAAGTTGGGAAATTATGTTGCAATTATACAGGACATTGGTGAGTCCGCACCTCAAGTATTGTGTTGGGTTTTAGTCACCTTGTTATAGGAAGGATGTTTCTAAACTGGAAAGAGTGCAGATGAAATTTGCAATGATGTTGCTTGGACTCAAGGGACTGAGTTATAGGGAGAGGTTGGGCAAGATAGGACTTTTTTCTTTAGAGCTTGGGAGACTGTAAGATCATGAGAGGTTTGGATAGGGTGAATGCACTCAGTCTTTTTTCCCAGGGTTGAGGAATCAAGGACTACAGGTCATCAGTTTAAGGTTAGAGGGGAGGGAATAAAAGGGAGCCTGAGAGGCAACTTTTTATACAGAGGGTGGTACACATATGGAATGAGCTGCAGCAGAAGTGGTTGAGGCGAGTGTATTAACAACAGGCATTTGGACAAATACATGGATAAGAAAGGATTAGAAGGATATGGGCCAAGTATAGGGAAATTGGGTTGGTGTGGGTGGACATTTTGATCGGCATGGACCAGTTTGGGCCTGTCTCCGTGCTGTAGGACTCTATGGCTCTATGACTCCTGACTCACCAAAGCCTATCCACCAACTGCAAGGCAGAAGTCAGGAGTGTGATGGAACACTCCCCACTTGCCTGGATGAGTACAGCTCCAACAACACTCAAGAAGCTTGATGCCATCCAGGACAAAGCAGCCAGCTTGATTGGCACCACATCCACCACATCCTCCCTCCACTACCGACACTCAGTAGCAACAGTATGTATTATATACAAGATGCACTGCAAAAATTCATCAAACATCCTTAGAGAGCACCTTCCAAACCCATGACCACTTCCATCTAGAAGAAAAATGACAGCAGATACACGGGAACACAACCACTGGCATGTTCTCCTCTAAGCCACTTACCATCCTGACTTGGAAATATATCATGGTTCCTTCCCTAAGAGCACTGTGCCATATGGACAGCAGTAATTAAAGACAGGAGCTCACCATCCCCTTCTCAAGGCCAACTAAGTACAAGCAATAAAATGTGGCCAGCCAGTGATATCCACGTCCCACGACTGAATGAAAAGAACCTGGTTAACAAAGCAACTTGGCTACCCATTCTAGAGTTACGCCCTGTGCTGACTCATCATGATCTATTCCTTCCTAAACTGCTGATGTATCAGTTTCCAAGTTTAGTTGTGGAATTTCTAAGAGACCACCATTAGTTTGCCTTGCACCACCTAGAAAATACTTGATACCTTTGTCAACAGTTCCCTGACTCCTGGTTGATTATCTGTCTTTGGCCTTACCTAATACAGATTGAGTGGTTGGCCTGTTTAGCAGCACATTCATGGGATGACTCAAGGCATCTCATCTATGCATCCAGCATCACAGTGCTTTCCCATTCTTGATCTTCTGTGAGCTCATCCACTAAGGTTCATATCTACATTTTCCACATTAATCTGAGAGTAGCTTTCTGGTCAACTGACAAATGAATAGATATTTGTACCTTGCCTTCTGCAATGCATAAATGCACGCATGTTTCACAATGTATTAATCCCAACCCTAAAAACTCCAAATACATTCTGTGCCATTATTGGACTAGGTAGCTGCAAGTATCTTTCTCCTTTGACTGCTATGGCTGTGCAGGCAACAGTTCTTCAGTATCTCTGTCAGGAACCTAGAAAGGAAATTTAGTGGGAGGGAAGTAAGGGGATGGAATCCCTACAGTGTGGAAAGAGGCCATTCAACCCATCGAATCTCACTGACCCTCTGACAAGCATCCCACCCAGATCCAGGCTGCCACCCTAACCTTATAATCCTGTGTATACTATGATCAATCCACCTAACTTGCACATACTTGGACTGTGGGAGGAAACAGAGCACCTAGAGAAATTCCACACAGACACAGGGGGAATGTGTAAATTTCACACAGACACCCAAGGTGGAATCTCAGCAGTGTCCCTGGCTTTGTGAGGCAACTGTGTTAACCATTGAACCACTGTGCCGCCTGACTATGCCATCAGCAACTTGCTTGTCTTGACAGACAGCAGAATTAGGCTGGATTGGAAGTTGATTGGTGCTAATTTTAATCCTCCTTGGAAAATCCTCTCAGTAACACCAGATGCCATAGGCCCTACCAGAGTCACCCAAAGGATATGAACAACCACCCCCTCCAAAGAACACAGGAGATTCAGGTATTCTTGTTACCTGTGAGTTCTACTGTAAAGCTTCTTTTGTGATTTGCAAAGTACAGATGATTAACCGAAGAAATTTGAAGCCATGAAGTCGATATGAGAATTGGCAAATTGGATGATATGTGAAGTATTGGATGAGGTGAAGTATTTGATTGTTAAACATGTGTTATGATTTTCAGGGGATGAAAGGGTGGTATGTTGAGCAGCATGTATATATATTAATTGACCTTGATCTCTTGACCACTTGACCACATATGTAAGGTATGAGATTTCTTGTGATGTTGTTGCCAGGCTCACATGTCTAACTTTGCAGTTGCCCTACCTGGCCACCGACACCTGTTTCTTTGAGGGTAGCACTAAAGGGACTCCCAAATCTCCCCACTCTCTGCACCCTCCCACAGCACTACATTCATCACTTTAGAACCGTCTCTGGACATGGGTGTTCACTTTGCCATCATTTAACTTGCAACATTATTTTACTATGCAGCTGGCCTTTATGAAAGAAAGAATGCCTTTCTTGAGAACAGTTTGACTGCCTGGCCAGATGTCTTGATTATGCAGATGGGGAAGATTGTGCACTGCACACCATGACCTGAAAATCATGGGCACAGGCTGGTTGTGAATTGTGACTTGTGAATCCAAAAAATGGCACAAACCAATTTGCCCCAAATATTTAACTAAAGTTATTTCTATGAACCTCCCTTTTAAATACAGAATAGAATTTAATTGGCAAAAAGTATGGTCTGATTTCTACAATGCCATTTATCGACAAACTACTGATGGATGTTCAACTTTCAAATCAACAGCTTGATGATCCTCCTTTTCATTCTTGTAGCTCAGTTCTGATCATGTTTCACCTCATTATCATGAAATTCATTTGATTTTTGTCTACTTGGGCTCCAATTAAAGCCCACATACTGTTAACTGAAATAATTTCTATTTCATTTTCTCATTAGCCACCAACCATGCTAATTCAAGCTCCATCCTTTATGAATCAAGCAATCTTGAAAGTATTACAATTCCACAATTGTAACCTTACAGTGTAACTCAATATCCCAGGGAGATGTCACCACTTTTATTTTGTATTCAACTTTGTGTTAGATGATTTTTTTTAGTTCAATGGCATCAGTTGCTCCCATAAGAAATTTAAATGTGAAATTTAACCTATACTGATCTATAATTACTTTGTATAAGAGCAGAACCTGGGAGGATAATATTGAAATTTTCTTACATTCTAGATTAACTCCCAATATCCTTTGCAATTGTACTTCTGCGATCACTTTATCATTCAATAAAGTTAGCATAGGATGAGGCAAAGTCCTGAGAAATGCATTCCTATTAAAGCAAAGCCCTGGCTGAAACACATTTTACAATAATTTTGAATACATTCGCTGTGTGAGAAAATTAATCAAAAAAGTATAAAAGTGATAAAATAAAATGGCTGTTCAACCAGTAACAAGTTGCATGTTTATGAATCAGGTAAAGTCTGTTAAATTACCTTCCAAAGGAACAATAGAATGTTTGACAGAGGAATGGAAGATAAATAAGAAAGGAAGTTGCAAATATGTTGCGAATCTCCATTTCAAAGTCATTCTCCATTTCCACCCCTTTACTATAATGTTGCACAATTAGTAGGTCTTATTTTTGAGTCTAATTATACATTATAAAAAGACAATGAGATAGGCCTTCAGAAACCTGAGGAAAAAGTGAGGACTGCAGTTGGCTGGAGATCAGAGTTGAGAGTATGATGCTGGGAAAGCATAGCAGGTCAGGCAGCATCCAAGAAGCAGGAGAATTGATGCTTCAAGCATAAACCCTTCATTCCTGATGAAGGCCTTACACCCAAAATGTCAACTATCCTATTCCTCCGATGCTGCCTGACCTGCTGTGCTTTTCAAACACCTCACTGTCGACTACAGAAATCTGAACCAGTAACAGCCAATTTACGATTAGATTCCCAACAGTGTGGAAACAGACCCTTCAGCCCAACAAGTCCATACTGACCATCCTAAGAGTAACCCACCCAGACCACAACCCTATATTTACCCCTGACTAATGCACTTAACACTATGGGGAATTTAGTTTGGCCAATTCACCTCACCTGCACAACTTTTGATTGTGTGTGGAAACCCACACAAACACAGAAGAATGTGCAAACTCCACACAAACAGAACCACTGAGCCACTGTGCTGCCAACTACATAGCTACACTTAGACCCCTCAAGCTCCCTATGCCAAGTCACCTTCTCTGAAAGGGGCAGCAGACAATCCGAATGACATACATAACAGGAGGTTAGTAAACGTGTCTTCTAGAAGTCAACTGGAGTAAGCTAAACTTCTGCATTACCTAACTAATGCCCCATTTAAATTTAAGGTGAGCTCCTGTAATAGGCTACCAAATCGCTGAATCATATGCATCAGACAAGTTCCCAATTCAATCCCTGATTGACATCATGGCAGATGGAGGAGATGGCATCAATGCTACATTAAACTTTGGGTTAGGGAAACAATAAAAGGATCCAGATCTAATGTGGTCACAAATTAGAAAAACTTATTCAACAGCACAATATTCTATTTTCAGTAATTGCACTGAAAAAATAAGCTAAAAGTATGCCACCTGTGGAAGTTGGATGGTGAGTCCTTCAAATTATACTCATGACAGGATAAAGGGATTCTCCATATAGCTGAATTTAAACAGGAGTGATTATGAGAGGACATTCACTGAATCTACATGGTCCAAGGTGGTAGATCGTCCATCAATCAGCATGTTTTTCATGTCATGATCCATCAACTCTGCATGCTTCTGACACATATGTGGTATGCTCAAAGTTAAGACGTGAAATGGGAGCCAAGCTGGAAATGGCAACAAAAAAACCCCAGAGAATTGTAGATGCTGGAAATCAGAAATGGTCAGATGTATCCCAGCATTTTTTTAAAATTTGGGTCTTGTATAGTGGAGATATGGAACACAACTTTGGGACCAAGGTCATCATTAGATCTGTGGAGAGTAGAAAATTATTGTGAAAGAATAGATAGAAAGAGAATATTTGTTATTTTTTAACCGGCAAAAAAATTGCAAAGCTATGAGCTAACATTTTGTCAATACAGCTTAGATTTACTGGAATTATTGTTTCCACATCTCCCTTTTCTCTGGAAACTGCCTATTTTTCAATCTGCTTTTCAATCCATCACTTCATTGTGAGTACATTTCTGATGAAGGGCTTATGCCTGAAACATCAATTCTCCTGCTCCTTGGATGTTGTCTGACCTGCTGGGCTTTTCGAGCACCACACTCTCGACTGTGAGTACATTGGGCTCAGGCTCATCCATTAGTGTTTTCTTAAGTGAGGAAAGATAAAGAAGTGATCATTATTCACAAAAATATGTTGTGAACAGTTTTTCTTTACTTTAGAAAATACTTAACAGTCTTCACAAAAGGAACCATGAGTGAATAGTCCTTAATATGTAGAAGGAGTGAATTTAATTATGCCCTCACGCTATCTGAACTAAAGTTCTTTTTAAAATGCCAATTCAGGCACAGCAGCCTATGTTTAAAAATCTTGGGTGGACTGCATGTAGTTATCAGCACTACCAGACCCAATACTGAGCAGCTGAAAATAACTGAGTACAATAGAAGTGACCTTTCAGCCCACACGTAGTTGCTATTTATAGTTAGCTGTATCTTAATGACTTCCTTGGTTTTCAGATAATTACTTAGCTTCCTGTTTATTCTGACAATATTCTACACAATATTTTCCTTCTTGCAATACACTGGATTAACATATTTTTGTACGCTAGTCCCGTTTGAACAGTTGCTAATTTTGTAAGTTTTGAGAACACAATAAGAACAAAACAAAAGGTCTGGCAAGCCTGTTCCATTTTATTCAGTCAAACCTGCTCATATGGCAGGAAGTTTTCACTTCTAAATTGAAGTAAGTCTACAGAACCTGGTATCCCATTACCAAGCCACTCGATATTTAAACATGGAGAGTCCTCACTGATCTAGCTCCATGAAGCCAGCCCTGAGAGTGAACAGAACCTCTGACTCTCCTGTTCGTATCTGTCAGCCAGGGTTCCCTGCCTGGACCAGATTAACCATCCCAATCAGGGAACTGTCATGAAGTTCGCCTAGTTGACCTTGTTACAATCATTAAATAAATAAGACATTTTAAAAACTTTTACAAAAGTCTCATGATCCATTAAACTGGACAAAATTACTAAAATAATTTCATTTTATTTATTTCTATCTGCAGACAGTTCTAATGCCAGCTAATAACAGTTAAGCTAGAAGCTCTAATGTGAAATTCAATCATGAAAAACTATGTATAGTATGTGGATGTGGATCATTTTTCCCAGATGGCTGCATAGTTGGCATTTTTACAACCACATTTTCTGCATTATTGCAAGCAGAGGCAAGTTTTGCCCTGATGTAAAGCTACAGAAATTACCATATAGTAATTATTAGCGAGAAAATAACATTTCTCCATTTCATGTACTCAATGTCAAAAATATAAAAACATTTTTCAGCTTTAGAGAGGTCAAAATGTGAATTCATAAGGGTGCAGCCTGCTATGAACAAATTCAGATATGAAGACTATCTTGAAAAAAATTGGTCAATTTTCATTAGAGAACACACAAGTTAAGATATGATAGAATTGATTAAAATCAAAATGATTAAATAGGTTAGATAAAATCCTACTTCCACCGTTTTGAGGGGTTAAAAATGAAGGGATATAATTACAAAATTAAATGTAAGATATTGATAATATAGGGTTGAAAAACCTTCTTTGTAAAGATGTGTGAGGCTGTGGAAGGCCCCGAAGATTCATACTAAAGGCAAGAATTGTACCAACTTTCATGATTGGATTGGGAGGTAAAATGGACTGAAGGAATACGTAGATATAATAGGTAAAACTAATGAGAATTATTTAAAAAGCTGTCCAGCTGCTGAGTGGGAAAATCAATACAAAATGCATCATTCAGCCATGCATGGGGAAGACCTTTACAATTGATATCTTGAGGCAGCCTTCATTTTGTCAGGGTTAGAGAGTTGACCAGCCATGATGATGGCACTGATTTCAGACCTTGGATTGTCACTGGTCATAGCTGTGGCTAGAGAGAGGGGTTATAAATGGCAGGAGGGAGGAAGGTTTTGATGCTCTACCTGACCTGCATAGATTTTCCTAAAATGTAATTACTTTCTGTAGGATTTCTGGGTTCATGCCCCCCTGTCCTCACTCTGATACTTAACAAGATATCCATCAAGATTAATCAAGGTAAGTTCACTAATGTGTCTTGTAGTCTCCATTTTCATCACCAATCTATGTTCTTTAGTCATGTGTTCCAAAAAGGAACCCTGGAGATTTGTTCTGTCTTCCCTACTCTTTCATGGGGGCCATTGTACAGAGAGACTGCAGTTGGAGAAATTTGAAGATACACTGCAAGGACAGGTTTTGGAAACTTTAATAGCAACTGTGACCAATGTTAACTGTGCTATCTAAACAAAATGAAGACAAGTTTTAACACTTCCATGATCTATTTCCACAGACCTAGTGTGGTAACAAATGAAAAGAAATGGTTTTAACCTGCTTACTTTTTGCTGCTTTTACAGATAGTCAGATTAGGGAGAGACCTTTAATCTTGATGGCTAGAACTCTTTCAGCAAGTACTGAATGAATAAATTCAAACTGATGTCTAGTGATATCATTATGACTGTACCAGAGCTGTCAACTAACCACAGACAGTGAAGGCAATAATTACTTTCAAAAGCAGTCTTCTGATGAGTAACTAACAGAGCTTTTTGGAAATATTTTTCTTGCAGTGGCTTCTGTTTTATCTCTATTTAAATGACTAGAAAATGCTTCCTGTTTGTTTTGAAATGCTGAGGAGCTTCGGGAACAGCAGATTTTGCAGTCTTTTTCTAACTCCCACTCCAGAGTAGGACAGGAACAAGTGGAACAAAGCTGCAGCTAGGAGAGAACAGCAGTTACCAAGCCTCAGAACAACCTACCAAGAGTCATCAGAGGAACGCTAAGGCAAAATGTTCGCTCTTTTAAGCTTTGATAATTAAAATGATATTCTCCAATTGTTGAACTTTGCTTTTCCTTTTGCAATCAAAGCTGCCGTAGCTCTGAATTTTGTCTCCCACCTTTTACAGGGTACATTAGCAACATGGTGGGAGGGCAGTCAAGCCTTGGCTGTATGAACATTGAAATGACCGTACTCTTCGAGGCTGACCATGGAATATCAAAGCCAATTCTCAGAACCACATGTTATTAATGGACACCATCATCTGACATTTTGTAGAAAGTCCCTCAAAGACAATCTAATGATGCTGATTCACTCATTCTTTTAAAGCTGGGTCCCTAACATCTACCTGTCATCTTGAGTGGAACTAGGGCTTAAGCTGGTTCGCTGGTTAGCTCTTGCCAGTGCCTTGCTTGCTATCTTCACCTTGTTTTCAGTGAATCCTTCAGTACTGTCAACAAGTCATGTGGGATGCTAATTCATGTGATGGCAATAGGTAGTGTTAAAGCAACATCAATACATTGTTCCTTATCATAAGTTTGACTTTGGAAGAAGAGTTAAGAGGCAATTGTGAATGTAAGTAAGAACAGGTCAGTGGCAATTCAATGTAGATCAGATTGTTATGCTCAATATATGACAATAAAGTGTGTAATTAAAAGAGCTATGGCAAGTGTCACTTGCCTTCATACTGTAATTTAGCACACTAATACTCTTGCAGAAAAAGCGAACAATTAATCCATTCTGTTTGAGCGACAAATAAAGCAGGCAAAAGTTAGAACATTATTATTGTACAAGGTTATCAAGCATAAATTAGGTGATTTGATCCGTGGAGACCAGGAGCCCCAGCTACATATAGGTTGTTGTTACATTCTTGACTGTTACTGAAGAATTACATTGCCTCAGAGCTGGTTAAATCATTCAATTTCTAGGTCAGAGGTCTACATAATTATCTCCAAAATCTATAAGTACTAAGTTATAAACAGTTTTCATTCACTTTGAAAAAAAGTTTGTTTATTGTCTGAAATGTTTGCATCGAAACATGGTATTAGATAGGTAATAAATAGTGTTATGTTCACTATGTTGTTCAGAATTTCTAGTTGATGAACTCACAACAGTCCCTCTCATCTGACAACCATTTTTACATGCCTCAGTGGAAATAGTCAAATCTTTTTGGAAAAATTAATTCTCAGGATATGGGTGACACTGGCAAGCTGTATTCATTGCAAACCTTAGTTGCACTGAAATATGCGAACAGATCCATTCCTTGTGCATCCCTGTGCAGGTGGCCTTCTTAACTGTGTTTTTATTCATTCACGGGATGTGAGCGTTCCTGGCTAGGTCAGCATTTATTGCTTTTCCCTAATTGTCCAGAGGTGGGTCTGAAGCCACATGTAAGCCAAACAAGGCAAGGCAGGCATATTTCTCCCGAAAGGACTTTAGTTAATCAACTGAGTTTTTCCTGACTATTGACAGTGGTTTCATGGTCATAATTTCATTCTTAATTCCAGATTTTTTTGAATATCAAATCATGGCAGGATTCAAACATGGGTCTCCAGAGCATCACTTCGGTCTCTGAATTAATTAATCGGTGATGATACCATGGAGCCATTACCTCACCTGTGGCAATAGATGGAAAAAATGTCTAATCTTGTTCTTGTTTCTTACATTTTATGTAATTCCAGTATAGATTGGACCCCGTTCCAGTTCAGGAAACCCTCATTCAGAAGTCCTAGTACTGTTTGGGGCAGGATTGTTGAATCAAACTCAGTACCACTTGTAAAAGACTCACTTGGACTCAGGAACATTGAGACTTCTCAAACAATAAGTCACGAAAAGAATCTCAAAAGATAGCATTCAAATTGTGAATTGCTTGTGGTGTCACAACTCACAGTCTCCGAATATGACTTCACCAGCTATTCTCATTGTCAACTTCAGATAAAGCACAAGACATATATAGTTGGATGAAACAAAAATACTTAATGAGGCAAGGGGCAGGACATTCCCTTGCATGCTTCTGAACCATGTCACAAGGCTCAAATGACTGTCAGATTCCAGCACTATATAGGGAACAGTCATTCACCTGCTGCCCAGCTCCCAATTGGCCTCTGAGAAAATGCATGATGTCTGCTGTAGGGATGACGTCTGCTGTAGGAACATTGTTAGGAGTTTGAAGTATACAAGAACTGAACACAAGTCTCGTGCAAACTCTTAACCTTTATTCCCAAACGCCATATACATAGCATGGTTGGGCTAGGCATCACTCGTGCCTTGTTTCATCAGATCTCACTTTCATGTAGTGTGACAGCATGATGACATTTCTCCATATGCACTTGCTCAGTAGTTATTGTCACAGTATTGGAACAACTAACCTTTTAACCTCCAGATGACAAAACCCTCTCCCCTGCTAAATGTCCCCATTTACGATGTACAATATTGATACATCCTCTCTTCTTATTTTTAGGTATAGTCTTCCGAGCAGCAAGATATGATTTTGGTTGCTTAACCCTCACAATCATGGTCACCTCTCAGTGCTGGTCCTGAACCTACACCCTCTTTCCTGTTTCATAGAGTCATAGAGATGTGCAGCACGGAAACATACCTTTTGGTCCAACTCGTCCATGATCTAGTCTCATTTGCCAGCACTTAGCCCATATTCCTCTAAACCCTTCTTATTAATATACCTATCCAGATGCCTTTTAACTGCTGCAATTGTACCAGCCTCCACTACTTCCTCTGGCAGCTCACTCCATGCATGCACACCCTCTGCATGAAAAGGTTGCCCCTTAGGTCCCTTTTATATCTTTCCCCTCTCACCCTAAACCTATGCCCTCTGGTTGCTATGTTAGCATGTTGTGAGTACCGTATCTCTCATGAAAAGTAAAAACTTAACATGCTGTAGAGCAAACGTCTTTCTATGTGCTTATCTGTGGCTATGGACCATAATGATTGGCAATATACAGGAGATGGAATTGGTCTTTGGCCTCAAGATAACTGACATTCATTTCTCTGATTAATTTTTAGTACTTTATCTCACTTATGGGTGTTCTGGAAAGATTGTGTCCCTTCATATAGGAGGTTCCTCCAAGTCAATTTCTTCACTTGACAAAGAGGCTACACTCTGAAAGCCTGTAATTTAAAAAAAACCCTATTGGACTATAACCTGGTGTTGTGTGATTTCTGACTTTGTGCACCCCAGTCCAACACCTCCATATCATGGGTTTCTTCTGAATGATGATCTCCCTGAGCTGTAGATAGTTGAGCGAGTTGACAAATGTCTGACCAAGTATAAAGTGGGAAAATATGAAATTGTACCCTTGAGCAAGTGGAATTATAAAGTAGGGTAATACTTAAATGGAGAACAACTGCAGAATTCTAAGCTGCAGCAGGATTTCAATATTCTAGTGCACGAGTCACAAGAGATAGAATGCAAGTGTGGTACATAACCAAGAATACCAACGAGATGCGATTTTTTTATTACAAGAGGAACAGAATATATAAGTAAGGATGTTATGCTTAAGGGTATTGGTGAATCCACATAGAGTCATAGAGATGTACAGCATGGAAACAGACCCTTCGGCCCAACTCGTCCATGCCAACCAGATATCCTAACCTATCCTAGTCCCATTTGCTAGCACCTGGCCCATATTCCTCTTAACCCTTCCTATTCCTATACCCATCCAGAGGCCTTTTAAATGTTGTAACTTTACCAGCCTCCACCACTTCCTCTGGCAGCTCATTCCATACACGCACCACTCTCTGTGTGAAAAGGTCCTTTTTATATCTTTCCCCTCTCACCCTAAACCTATACCTCTAGTTCCCACCCGAGGTAAAATACCTTGTCTATTTATCCTATCCATGCCCCAATGATTTTATAAACCTCTTTGAGGTCACCCCTAAGCCTCCAACACTCCAGGGAAAAATCTCCAGCCTATTCAACCTTTCCCTATAGCTCAAATCCTCCAACCCTGGCAACATCCTTTTCTGAACCCTTTCAAGTTTCATAACATCCTTCTAGTAGGAAGGAGACCAGAATTGCATGCAAGATTCCAAAAGTGGCCTAACCAATGTCCTGTACAGCCGCAACATGACCTCTCACTCCTGTACTCAATACTCTAACCAATAAAGGAAAGCACACCAAATGTGCTTTTCACTATCCTATCCACGTGTGACTCTACTTTCAAGGAACTAGGAACCTGCCCTCCAAAGTGTATTTGTTCAGCAACACTCCGTAGGATTAGATTACTTACAGTGCGGAAACAGGCCCTTCGGCCCAACAAGTCCACACCGACCCACTGAAGCGCAACCCACCCATACATTTACCCCTTACCTAACAATTTAGCATGGCCAATTCACCTGACCTGCACATCTTTGTGACTGTGGGAGGAAACCGGAGCACCCAGAGGAAACCCACGCAGACACGGGGAGAATGGGCAAACTCCACACAGTCAGTCGCCTGAGGTGGGAATTGAACCTGGGTCTCAGGCGCTGTGAGCCAGCAGTGCTAACCACTGTGCCACCGTGCCGCCCACAAATCTTCCCATTAAGTGTAGAAGTCCTGTGCTGATTTGCTTTCTCAAAATGCAGCAACTCACATTTATCTAAATTAAACTCCTTCTGCCACTCTTCAGCCCATTGGCCCATCTTACTCTGAGGTCACCTTCTTCGCTGTCCACTATACCTCCAATTTCGGTGTCCTCTGCAAACTTTCCTAACTATACATCCTATGGTTACATCCAAATCATTTATTTAAATGATAAAAAGCAGTGGACCCAGGCACACCACTGGTCACAGGCCTCCAGTCTGAAAAGCAACTCTCCACCACCATCTTCTACGGGGAAAAAAAGGATCAAAACAACAGCACTTTTAAAAGGAGAAAGACAGACTAAAGGCAGCGACCATGTGATCAGTGAGGGAGAGAGAGAGAGAGAAAGAAACCTGTACTGTTAACTGACACAGCAGTGAATCTGTACAGTTACTGCCTTTGCTGTTTGAATTCATGTATCTCTGGACATTGGAGTGCATCTGGAAAAATGAACAAACAATAAAATTCACAGCTGACCTGGAGGAACCTGTGTGGGAGAGCTCACAGCACAGGAAAGATAAGTACATAGTTTTGAGTGTAACTTTGCTGTAAGTCTACTGGAGTGAGGAGAGTGAGTACTTTTTTGATAATATGTTTTATTGAGATCTGTCTTTTGATTAAATTTTAAAAATATAAGTAAGTTAGCCTGGAAGCACAGTTCTTTAGAGCAAAACGATGGTGTTACTTTCTATGTCTGTAGATTGTGAAGGAACAAAGATGGCCTTTAGTAAAGTGATATGCTCTTCCTGTCGGATGTGAGAGTTGAGGGAGAGTTTCCATGTTACTGATGTTTATGACTGGAGGAAGTGACTTTGGATTCGAATGTTATCAGATCACATGGATCGTTTGGAGCGGCAGTTAGAGACAATAAGGAATTTACAGGAGCTGGGAGTGTGATGGATGGCAGTTTTAGGAAGGGAGAAAAGCTGCAGATACAGTCAAGTAGATGAGTTAACTCCAGGCAAGACAGAAGAGGTAGGCAGGTAGTGCAGAAGCCTTCTGTGGTGATCCCCATTTCAAACAAGTATGCTATTTTGGAAAATGTAGGGGGTGATGGACTCTCAGGGGAATGTAGCACAATCAGCCAAGTTTCTAGTATCGAGACCGACTCTAATGTAATGAGGAGTATGTCAGGTTCCAGGTGACCAATTGTAGTAGGGGACTCTCTAGTCAGAGGCACAGACAGACATTTTTGTGGCCAGCAGTGAAAAATCAGAATGCTGTGTTGCCTCCCTGGTGCCAGCATAAAGGATATCTCAGAGAGGGTGCAGAATGTTCTGAAATGGGAGAGGGACCAGCAAGAGATCATTGTACACATTGGAACTAACGACATAGGAAGGAAAAAGGATGGGATTCTGAAACACAAATATAGAAAGTTAGGCAGGAATTTAAAAAAGAGGTCCTCGAGAGTAGGATCTGGATTACTCCCGGCGATATGAGCTAATGAGGGTAGAAATAAGAGGTTAGAATAGATGACTGCATGGCTGAGGAGCTGATGCAGGGGAGAAGGGTTCACATTCTTGGATCATTGGAATCTCTTCTGGGGTTGAACCAACATGTACATCTTGAATCCCTTTGTGCAATTTTGGGCTTCTCATATAAGTAAGGATGTAAACACATTGGAGGCCATTCGGAGGAGGTTTACTCTGTTGGAAACTGGAATGAGGGGGTTGTCTTATGAGCAAAAGTCAAACTGTCTGGGCTTGTTTCAAATGCTTTTAAAAGATGTG
The DNA here is from genome assembly GCF_047496795.1 of Chiloscyllium punctatum. Classification (NCBI taxonomy): domain Eukaryota; kingdom Metazoa; phylum Chordata; class Chondrichthyes; order Orectolobiformes; family Hemiscylliidae; genus Chiloscyllium; species Chiloscyllium punctatum. Next base: position 18,575,060 of record NC_092775.1, read on the forward strand.
ACTTGAATGGCATTGATAAGGTGGATGTGGAAAAGTGGTTTCCACTTGTGGGTAATTCCAGAACTATGGGGCACTGATTTAAAATTATGAATCACCCTTACAGGACAGGGAATAGTCCATTTTCTGTCAAAGGACTCTGCAATGTTGGAACTCTCTGTCTGAAAAGATACTGGAGGTGGGGGCAGTCATTAAATATTTATATCTTTATGTCTTGATGTAAGTTGACGTTTGACTTTGAGACTTGTTCCTCTTGACCCTCACAGTTTAGCAGATAAAGGCTGCAAGGTAATTTGTTTCAGCCAGTTAACTCCATCAAAAGAGAACAATGACTACTGCTCCTGTGTCTAATATAGAGTCAGTATGATGTCCATTGACTTCAATGACAGCACTTCAATATTGATTTTCATTCTTTGTGAATTCCCAAGAAAAATGATCTCTTCTATCAGGCTTCCTTTAAATTTGGTTGTCTTGTGCTTAATAAATACAAGGTTTTTAGGTGACGCAAAGTTTTAAAAATGACCATTGTTATTGGATGGACTTTAGTGCTGTGGTTTGGACTTTCTTTCTGCCTGTGAATCCTTGCACTATTGTGGGGACTTTGTAAAATAGAAGATAGGGACATTTCTGTGTTCATCCCTTATTGCTGCCATGATATATTTTCAGTCTTACACCCTCTAAGTTCTACAGCTTGAAAACTACACCCACTTGATCATTCTTTAGCCCTGTCTGGAACTTATCTTCATTCCAGAGAGTTCTTGGGTTGATTTTATTGCTTGCTGGAATTGAATGTAATGTTTTCTGTGGTGTAGTGTGTGTTAGTCACTAAATTGTCAGCAGGGTTTTCCCCTTACAGCTCAATTTTTAGATAGCCTCAACATTTTTCAAACACTACTTTCTGGTGCAGCTGGATTTCTCTTCGGCTTTATCAATTATTTACCATTGTTATTCTAGATCTGACCACTGCTCACTACCTTCTATGAATATCATTAGGAGCTTGATGCAAACGGGACTGCACACAAGTCTAGTGCAAACTGCTTATATTTATTGCCTATAAGCTATATACATAAGCATAAAAACAGTATTTCACTCGTGCGTTTTTCCATTAGGTCTCCATTTCGTGTAACCTTTCATTATGAGGCCAGAACTCCATATGCACATATTGTCTAGTTCCTCCCAAAACAAATTAGACAACCAGAATGCTATGAATGAATGAGGGAATTTACCCAGATGTCCCACTGTCCCACCAAAACGTTACAAGCTGGTACCAATGCAAAACAGTCCCAGCTTTATTTGGAAACAAATGGCTTTTACTACAAAACAGTTCTATCTCTAATCCTATTTGGCCCTTAAGTTTACAATACTTCCTGCGCCTATTGTAGATTTGCATAGCCACTCTCTTTCTCCCCACCCCGCTCACCACCCCTCCCCCCCCTTCCTCTCTGTGGGACTGCAAAGCTGCTTTCACTCACAGAGTTATTGGTCATACAGCACAGAAACAAACCCTTCAGTCCAACTCGTCCATGCTGACTAAGTTTCCCAAACTAAACTAGTTTGGGAAAACCACTTGCCTGCATTTGGCTCATATTCTCTCTAAACTTTTAGATTTCATTTACCTATCCAAACGTCTTTTAAATGTTATAACTCTGTACCTAAGTCTGTATTCCTGGTGAAGGTCTTTTGACCGAAATGGCAATTTTCCTGCTCCTCGGATGCTGCCTGACCTGCTGTACTTTTCCAGCACCAGTCTAATCTAGACTCTGGTTTCCAGCATCTGCAGTCCTTGTTTTTACCTAATTCTGTACCTGAATCTACCACTTTCACTGGCAGTTCATTCCATGTATAAACCACTTTCTGTGTTAAAATGTTGCCATACAGTCATAGACTTGTACAGCACAGAAACAGACCCTTTGGTCCAACTCGTCCATGCAGACCAGTTATTCTAAATTCATCTCATCCCATTTGCCAGCATTTGGCCCATATCCCTTTAAATACTTCCTATTCATATACCCGTCCAGATGCCTTTGAAATTTTGTTATTGTATCAGCCTCCACCACTTCTTCTGGTAGCTCATTCCACACATGCACCACCCTCTGCGTGAAAACAAGTTGCCCCTTAGGTTTCTTATAAATCTTTCTCCTCCAACCTTTCTCCTCCTCTGCGCTCTAGTTTTGGACTTGCCCATCTTGGGGAGAAGACCTTGTCTATTCCCTCTATCTATGCCCCTCATGATTTTATAAACCTCTGTAAGGTCAGCCCTCAGCCTCCAGAGAAAACAGTCCCAGCCTATTCAGTCTCTCGCTATAGCTCAAATCCTCCAACCCTGGCAACATCCTTGTAAATCTTTTTTTAAAATTGGATGATTAGATTCCCTACAGTGTGGAAACAGGCCCTTCAGCCCAACCAGTCCACACTGACTCTCCAAAGAGCAACCCATCCAGACCCATTTCCCTCTGACGAATGCACTTAACACTACGGGCAATTTAGCATGGCCAATTCACCTGACCTTTGGGACTGTGGGAGGAAACTGGAGCACCCGGAGGAAACACTTAAAATTTTCACAACATCCATCCTATAGCAGGGTGACCAGAATTGCATGCAGTATTCCAAAGGTTGCCTAACCAATGTCCCGTACAGCTGCAACATGATCTCTCAGCTCCTCTTCTCAATGTACTCACCAGTAAGGGCAAGCATACCAACACCTTCTTCACTATCCTATCTATTTGCGACTCCACCTCCAAGGAACTGTGAACTTGCACCCCAAGGTCTCTTTGTTTAGCAACACTCCCCAGGACATCACCACAAAGTGTATAAGTCTTGCCCAGATTTGCCTTTCCAAAATGCAGTACCTCACATTTATCAAAATTAAACTTCATCTACCACTCTTTGGCCCATTGGTCTATCTGATCAAGGTCCCATTATAGTCTGAGGTAACTTTCTTCTGTGTCCACTAACACGTCCAATTTTAGTGTCATCTGCAAACTTACTACCCATACCTCCAATGTTCACATCCGGATAATTTATATAAATGACAAAAAGCAGTGAACCCAACATTGATCCTTGTGGCACACCACTGGTCACAGGTCGCCAATCTCAAAAACAATCCTTCACCACCACTCTACCTTCAAGTCAGTTTTGTGTCCAAATGGCTTGTTCTCTCCATATTCCATGTTACCCACCTTTATGCATTCTAAGATGCCCAGCACCACCATCTCTTTTATAGGGTCACTTTTCAAGATGTCGCTATTTATTTCCCCAATTTTCTATCTTCCATGTCCTTCTCCATAGTAAACACATAGAACAAAGAATAATACAGCACAGAACAGGCCCTTTGGCCCACGATGTTGTGCCGAACATTTGTCCTAGCTTAAGCACCTATCCTTGTACCTATCCAATTGCCGCTTAAAGGTCACCAATGATTCTGACTCTGTCACTCCCACAGGCAGCGCATTCCATGCCCCCACCACTCTCTGGGTAAAGAACCTACCCCTGACATTCCCTCTATACCTTCCACCCTTCACCTTAAATTTATGTCCCCTTGTAACACTCTGTTGTACCCGGGGAAAAAGTCTCTGACTGTCTACTCTATCTATTCCCCTGATCATCTGATAAACCTCTATCAAGTCACCCCTCATCCTTCGCCGTTCCAATGAGAAAAGGCCTAGCACTCTCAACCTATCCTCATATGACCTGTTCTCCATTCCAGGCAACATTCTGGTAAATCTCCTTTGCACCCTCTCCAAAGCTTCCACATCCTTCCTAAAATGAGGCGACCAGAACTGCACACAGTACTCCAAATGTGGCCTTACCAAGGTCCTATACACCTGCAACATCAACTCACGACTCTTGAATTCAATCCCTCTGCTAATGAACGCTAATACACCATAGGCCTTCTTACAAGCTCTATCCACCTGAGTGGCAACTTTCAAAGATCTATGAACACGACCCCAAGATCCCTCTGCTCCTCCACCTTACTAAGAGCCCTACCATTAAACCTGTATTCCGCATTCTTATTTGCCCTTCCAAAATGGACAACCTCACACTTGACAGGGTTGAACTCCATCTACCACTCCTCAGCCCAACTCTGCATCATATCTTTGCAGCCGACAACAGCTCTCCTCACTATCCACAACTCCACCAATCTTCGTATCGTCTGCAAATTTACTGACCCACCCTTCGACTCCCTCTTCCAAGTCATTAATATAAATTACAAACAGCAGAGGACCCAGAACTGATCCCTGCGGAACTCCACTTGTAACTGGGCTCCAGGCTGAATATTTACCATCTACCACCACTCTCTGACTTCGACCGGTTAGCCAGTTCTCTATCCAACTGGCCAAATTTCCCACTATCCCATGCCTCCTGACTTTCGCATAAGCCTACCATGGGGAACCTTATCAAATGCCTTACTAAAATCCATGTACACTACATCCACTGCTCTACCCTCATCCATATGCTTGGTCACCTCCTCAAAGAATTCAATAAGACTTGTAAGGCAAGACCTACCCCTCACAAATCCGTGCTGGCTGTCCCTAATCAAGCAGTGTCTTTCCAAATACTCATAAATCCTATCCCTCAGTACCCTTTCCATTAGTTTGCCTTCCACCGAAGTAAGACTAACTGGCCTGTAATTCCCAGGTTATCCCTATTCCCTTTTTTGAACGGGGCACAACATTCGCCACTCTCCAGTCCCCTGGCACCACCCCCATTGACAGTGAAGATGAAAAGATCATTGCCAATGGTTCTGCAATTTCCACTCTTGCTTCCCACGTAATCCTAGGATATATCCCGACAGGCCCAGGGGACTTGTCTGTCATCAAGTTTTTCAAAATGCCAAACACATCTTCCTTACTAACAACTATCTCCTCTAGCTTACCGGTCTGTTTCATACTCTCCTCTTCAACAATACGGTCCCTCTCATTTGTAAGTACTGAAGAAAAGTACTCATTCAAGACCTCTCCTATCTCTTCCAACTCAATACACAGTCTCCCACTACTGTCTTTGATCGGATCTACCCTTGTTCTCATCATTCTCATGTTTCTCACATATGCATAAAAGGCCTTGGGGCCTTGATCCTATCCGCCAAAGATTTTTCATGCCCTCTCTTAGCTCTCCTAATCCCTTTCTTCAGCTCCCTCCTAGCTATCCTGTATCCCTCCAACGCTCTGTCTGAACCTTGTTTCCTCAACCTTAAGGGAGCCTCCTTCTTCCTCCTTACAAGACATTCAACCTACCTCGTCAACCAAGGTTCCCTCACAAGACCATGTCTTTCCTGCCTGACAGGTACATACATATCAAGGACATGTCGTATCTGTTCCTTGAAAAAGTTCCACATTTCAACGACATCCTTCCCTGACAGCCTACGCTCCCAACTTATGCTCCTCAGATCCTGTCTTACAGCATCATATTTACCCTTCCCCCAACTGTAAAACCTACCCTGTTGCACCCACCTATCTCTCTCCATAACCAAGGTGAAAGTCACAGAATTGTGGTTACCATCACCAACATGTTCACCCACTAACAAGCCCATCACTTGTCCCGGTTCGTTACCAAGTACCAAATCCAATATGGCCTCCCCTCTGGTCGAACAATCTACATACTGAGTTAGAAAAGCTTCCTGGACACACTGCACAAACACTGCCCCGTCCAATCTACTTGATTTAAAGAGCTTTCAATCAATATTTGGGAAGTTGAAATCACCCATGACTACTACCCTGTGGCTTCTGCCAAAATCTGTTTCCAAAATCTGTTTCCTAATCTGTTTCTCCACATCTTTGCTGCTATTGGGGGGCCTATAGTAAACACCCAACAAGATGACTGCTCCTTTCCTATTTCTGACTTCAGCCCATACTACTTCCAAAGGCAGATCCCCCTCGAACTGCCTTTCTGCAGCCGTTATACTATTTCTAATTAGCAACGCCACCCCCCCTCCTTTTTTACCACCTCCCCTAATCTTACTGAAACATCTGTAACCAGGAACCTCCAACAACCATTCCTATCCCTCTTCTATCCACGTTTCCGTGATGGCCACAACATCGTAGTCCCAAGTACCGATCCACGCCTTAAATTCACCCACCTTATTTCTGATACTTCTTGCGTTGAAGTATACACACTTGAGCCCATCTCTGTGTCTGCAAGTATTCCCTGTCAGTGCTACCTTCTCCACAGCCTCCCTACATTCTTGGACATCCTGAAAAACAGCTAACCTAACTGATGCAAAATAATCGTTTAGTATCTCCCCCATCTCCTGCAGTTCCTCACATCAGTGACCTTGCTGATCTGTAAGGGGTCCTATCCTCTCCCCAGTTACCCTTTTGTCCTTAATATATTTGTAGAATCCCCTTGGATTCTCCTTAACCCTATTTGCCAAAGCTATCTGCGTTTGCTGTCCTGATTTCCCTCTTAAGTGTACTCCTGCTGCCTTTCTCCTCTTCTAGGGATTCATTCAATCTCTGCTGTATGTACTTGACAAATACTTTCTTCTTTTTCTTGACCAAAACCTCAATTTCTCTTGTCATTTCTAGCATTCCCTACGCCTACCAGACTTGTTCTTCACCGTGACAGGAACATGCTGTCTCTGGACTCTTATCTCATTCTTGAAGGCTTCCCATTTTCCAGCCATCCCTTTATCTATGAATATCCACACCCAATTACTTTTGAAAGCTTTTGCCTAATACCATAAAAATTAGCGTTCCTCCAGGTTAGAACTTTAACGTTTATGTCTAGTCCATTCTTTTCCATCGCTAGTTTAAAACTAATAGAATTATGATCATTGGCCCCAAAGTGCCCCCCACCCCCAACCTCACTGACACTTCAGTCCCCTGCCCTGCCTTATTTCCCAAGAGTAGATCAAGTTTTGCACTTTCTCTAGTAGGTACATCCACATACTGAATTAGAAAATTTTCTTGTACACACTTAACAAATTCCTCTTCATCCAAGCCCTTAACACTATGATAGTCCCAGGCTACATTTGGAAAGTTGAAATCCTCAACCATAACCACAGTTTTCATCTCATAGATAACTAAGATCTCCTTATAAATTTGATTCTCAATTTCCTGCTGACTATTTCAGGTCTATAGTGAATCCCAATAAGGTGATCATCTCTTTCTTATTTCTCAGATCCAGCCAAATAACTTCTCTGAATATATTATCAGGAATATCCTCCAAAAGTACAGCCATAATTTGGAGATGCCAGTGTTGGACTGGGGTGTACAAAGTTAAAAATCACACAAGACCAGGTTACAGTCCAACAGGTTTAATTGGAAGCACTAGCTTTCAGAGCACCTGATGAAGGAGCGGCACTCTGAAAGCTCGTGCTTCCAATTAAACCTGTTGGACTATAACCTGGTCTTGTGTGATTTTTAACTTTGTACAGCCATAATGTTATCCCTAATCAAAATTTCCACTCCTCCACCTCTCTTGACCCCCACACACTTTCTATTCTTCCAACAGTATCTATACTCTGGAACATTAAGCTGCTTGTCCTGTAGTCCAGAACTGTACACCATACTCCAAAGATGGCTTCACCAATGTTCTGTCCAACCTCACCTCCTGTACTCAATGGTCTGAGCAATGAAGGCAAGTGTGCCAAACACCATGTTAACCACCCGGTCTACCTCACATGTAACTTTCAAAGAACTATATACCAGAACCCCGAGGTCTCTGTTTGACAATACTACCCAGGTGCCTACAATTAACTGTACAAGTCTTGCCCTTATTTGTTTTACCAAAATGCAATAGCTTGCATTTATCCATATCAAACTCCATCTACCACTCCTCAGGCCATTGGTCCATTTGATCAAGATCCCCTTGTAATCTTTGATAATCTTCTTCACTGTTAACTACAGAGGAACCTCGATTATCTGGCATTTAATTATCCAAATATTGGACTATGTGGCAAGATCGCAAGGTCCTGATGCTTGGCTAAACTATGTTAACCGGCATTTGATTATCATGAATTTTATTAACCGAACAAAATACTCCTCACCCGTGTCCTTCGGAGGTCCCTCTGTGTACCACCAATTTTGAGGTCATCCATAAACTTCATAATGATACCTCCTAAGTTCTTATCCAAATTGTTTATATAAATGACAAATAAAAGTGGACCCAGCACTGATCCCTGTGGAACATTGCTCAGAGTCATAGAATCATAGAGATGTACAGCATGGAAACAGACCCTTCAGTCCAACCTGTCCATGCCGACCAGAACTTGTCACAGGTCTTCTTCCTCTTCTCTTTCCCTCTCACAGTGGCCTTTAGCTATGCTGGTGTCCTTAAAAAGGTTCAAAGGGGTCCAAGAGATTAGTCTGCTATCCTGTTTTATACTTTTTTGGGTGGTTTTGTGGAACTTTATATAGTTCTGACCAATCAGGGAGACTCGCTTAACAGTTTGAAACATTCTCAATCATTTGAGTGGTTTGCGACCGTCTGTTTTTTTGTGTAGCAGGACCATGTGCCTTTCTGTCTGGGCCCTCCTTTGTTTGGTGGATAAATTATTGGGGATAACTGTTACTATTTTGCATTATGCTATTGTCATTAGCACCTGTCTGCTAGGTTTGCACTGGGTTTTGTGTCTAATTTTTGTGACTTCAGACCTTTACTTGGGCTACATACCCAACATTCCTTGTTGTTTGGCCAAGTTAGCAATCTGTGTTTTAGCAGCCAGGATGCTGCTACACAAACATTCAGAGTATTGGAATTACTCTTTATTTCACATTCACCTCCATTCCCAACCCCAACAGTGCCTTAAAATCCTTGCTCAAGGATCACATTATCTCTCAATCTCAACAACAGGCTCCATACCATATTGAAATCACATTCTGCATATTGAAATCATTCAAAGTCTGCATTTGAACTTATTTAATCTAATTTTACTGTCATGATGAATGGTGCCACAAGCTGTTCCCTTGGGTGAACATTCACTGATTTATATCCCGACAGGTTACTTTGAATGTAGTTACTGAAAGCAATTTAAATAAATAAATATGTTGTTTTGTACTTAGTAGCATCTTATGTTACCAGAGGAAACCTACTTGCTACAAAAGTAATCAACACTGCACCAATTTTGATACCTGGTACATCCTAATGAAGATAGTTAACAATACAGAACTAATCCGACTTCCGTCCATGCCAAATATCCAAACAGGTGTACTACCCTCAAGAGTTGAACTATGATAAAGAAGAGCAGAAGCCTTATCCAATTTTATCTTTGATCATGCAGGGACAGTGAAAATAATGGTAGCAACATGGGGCTAGAGGGAGAAGAGTAAGAGGAGACTTCTGGAACACGTAAACACCTGTTAAGCTAAATGACTGGTTTCTATTTTGTAAATACTTTGTAACTCTAGCTCACATGATCAGTTAAGATGTAGAGGTGTGGTGTTGGACTGGGGTGGACAAAGTTAAAAATCACACAACACTAGGTTATAGACCAATGGATTTATTTGAAAGTACTAACTTTCAGAGCACTGCTCCTTCATCAGGTAGCTTTGGAGCAAGTTCATAAGACACATGTTTAGAGCAAAAGATTAGTATCATGGAACTGAAACAATATATTGAACAAACCTAGATTGCTGTCAAGTCTTTCATCTTTTAGAATGGTTTGCAAGTTTTGGTTCATTACGGTTCAGGTATTCCATGATCTACTAAGTCAGCAAAGAGTAGAAATTTATTCCAGCACTTCTCATGTCTATGGTGCAGCTAGCTTAAAATGATTGAGCATTTTGAGAACACATTTCTTACATTCATAACAGGTGAGTTAGATCATAGTTCTTCACTAATGCTGAGAATCTGTTTATGATCAGCTATAAATACGATGTTGAAAGTAGGAACAGGAGTAAGCAATTCATTCCTTTGAGGCTGTTTGACCATTCAAGGTCATGGCTGATCTGTACCTTCACTGTCTCGCTTTGCAGCTCTAAAATCTGTAATTAATCATTTTTAAAAACTCAATCTTGAAATTTTCAAATAATCCAGGATCTACAGCCTCTTAGGTAACCGAGTTTCAAATTTTCCACTAATATTTGTGTTGCAAAAATGCTTCCTGTTTTCACTACCAGTTGGTTGAGTTCTGATTTTAAGATTACCCCTTTGCTGTTCTGGATTCACTCACCAGAGGAAATGCCTTGGTGGGAAGGTGGTGGGTGGGGAGGGTGGCTGACTGCAGGTTCTGTTATGCATTTTGTGCACATTCCACATAAACAGACTTTTTTCTCAAATTTAAAATAAAGCTTGCCATATTTTACTCCCTTTATTACTTGGTTTTTAATATCTTCCTCCTGTGCTAAAAATGCTGAACCCTTAAAGTGAAAAAATGATCCACGTTGTAGAATAAATCCCAATGTAAACGAACGTTCCCTTAGCAACCACAGTGCTGCCAATGGATGTGTTAAGCATTCAAGACCTAAACAAATGTGAAAATGGTTTCTCTTGTTAGTTGTCATGGGAACAGCTACAGAAGAAATATTTTAAAAATCATGCATTGTCTAATTTATTCATAAATTTAATAGCACCACATCGTCTGTGCATTGCATAATGTGTGTTCATGATAAATTACCCTTTCTTATACTTGCACTTAATAAACATGGCACTGTGGCCAGAGGGCCATGGTTTGAATGCTGGCATGGTTTATTCAGCCTTTCATATATTAATGTAGATAAAAAGATTTCAATATATTATAATGTGTGGAAGAATAGGAAATGGCAGAACTATGTAAGTGCTTTATATTCTGCAAAATTTAATTGTTTGACCACTGGTCTTTGTTAATAGTAAAATGTGGGGTTAACATTAGCTTGTTCCATCAACTGAAAGTTAATCATTTCTATTCGAGACATGATAATAAAGAAAGTAGAATGGGTGTCAATTGCTATAACAGCCTTGTGACTTTGGACCTGATTTTAATTTTGGTGCAATTTTCGATGGTTTGAAAAGTTTGAGAATTTCTGGCCTTGTTATAATTTTGTTGAATTTTCCACTGATTTGACAGGAAATGCTTCCATTTCTGGGTGCATTTGAGATCAATGAGAAGTGATTCAAAATGGAAATTTGGCTCTTAAAGCTAATTTATGATTTAATCCATTTGTAAAAAAATTATCCTTATGCTAACACTAGTTAGGCCTCAGGTTGAATATTATGTCCAGTTCTGGGTATTATACACTTCAGGAAAGATGTCAAGGACTCCGAAAGGAACAGAAAAGATTTACAAGAATTATACCAAGATGAATGGCTTCAGTTTGGGATTGGGACTGTTTCTTCTTTTACCAGATTAAATCTTGCAAACATTCACCTTAAAGTATTTGTTTTAATTTTAGATGATCACAAAACTTGTTAAGTTAATACATATCACTCTTCACAGTGGACAATGAGCATAAAATATTGCAGAAGGGTGGACATTTGTGAATTTAATGCAGATTAAGAAATCATGACAGAAGTAGTGTCAGAACGAAGATAGAGAAATTTCAAACCTATTGAAATACTATGAGGATGAAAGAAAGAGGATTAATAATTTTCTAAATGTTTCTCGATTCAGAGTTGTGCACGATGGAATTTTGCAAAGGCCATTCTTTTACTTATGCAAGGAAGGAGGGAGAAACCAATTAGGTAACAGCAAACACCTCAGTTACTAAAATGGGTGATGTTGTGGTATTTAAAAAGTAAGCAGTAATGTCAAAGCAGAAAATGCATTATATAAAACTGAGCTATAAATGAGATTCTTGCCATTTTCATTGTGTCAGGGAACATGCCTTGGAAGTGCACCCTCAATTAGTGGGACACTTCATTCATGGATTTAAATCTCACAGTGAAACAGGGCCTGTTTTAAATTCAGCACTTGGAGGCTGGCATTCCCAGGGCTTGGGAAAATCAGCAGAAAAAGGAGCCTAACATTGCATGTTCCAGACATCGATGCATTTTATAGCACCACTTATGGATCAGGAAGAGCAGACCTTGTTGTTTGGCCAATCAAAATGTCTCTTTACCCAGCTGTTGCCTATCCCCATGACAAACTTTACCTTTTCAATTGTGATTCTTTTGCTTTCCCCCACTATATTTTTAAATACTCTCTTTTCACACTTCTATCTGAGGCTCTCTTCCTTCCCACCGCCAACTCCTGTTTGCTCATTTCAACCCTCTTGAGTTGCCACTCTCTTCCTCTGTCCTGATCAAGTCTTGATCTGTAGCTCCTCCCCCAATTGCCAGAGGCCGTCCTCAAGGGATACCAGCTGCAGCCTCCTTGAGCTGTTTTTTCACTTGCAGATGACGGTTAGTATGTCAACTTGGCAAGCTGTTGGGCGGGAACTTAAAAAAGAGATCATTAGATCATGTTGCTAAATTCAGCAGCTTTTCTCTGAGCTACAACAGTTCTGCTCAGTGTCCCAGCCTACCCATATGTGTAGGGATCTTGGTTAATGAGAACTTGAACAAATATCAACTGATCGGATATGATGTAGATTTGTGAAATTCGTAAAATTTTTGAGTCAGTAGGCAAGTGATCGTGGACATCACCTATATGGACATTCAGATGGCATTTTAAGAGGTTCTCATAAAAACAGTATAAGCAAAGATCAGAGCACATAATACCTAAAATCATAATTTGTTGATAGTTCTGTTACATTTGTTTTCCTCATTCTTATTTATTTCTCATGTTTTTGCATAATAGGTATGGTTTTCTGATTCTTAGAATGATTGCCAAAATTTAAATGAGTACAGCAGCAAGCTTTTCAAGATATGGAAATTTTGAAGGTTACTTATTACATGCGTGTTCGACAAGTTTACAAATGTGACATCTTACTCACCTGTCTCACACATGAGGAGTAGAAGACAAATTAATAAGGTTACAATATTTGATTATTCCAAATCCCTTTTATGGCAGACCTGTAGTTTCTCAGATGAGTTGCTACATTTGTTGAAATGAAGGTTTTATAAACCAGAGGATCGTCACTAAACTGTGATGCTTATTATCATAGAATTTCCAGGAGTTGGTTCTCAGGTGAATTTGAAGTTAGAATTTGGGTATTGGTGGTGGAAGGTGGGAGCTGGGTCTTTCTTCCACTTTCAAGGTTTTGCTGTTTGTTACCTGAGGTTCTTAGTTGACATACAGTTGATTGAATGGCTTCCTTTATTTGTGCAAATCAGCTTTGTGCTGCTTTATATAAAAAAAAAGAAATTATGGCTGTTTCATTGTGCTACTTTTTTTAAAATCCAAAGTTCTTTTCCAAATAAGGTGATGAGATCATTTTTACATTCTGCATTGTGGCTGTTGCACCTTCGGGGAATGGGATAGGGTCTTTGTCCCTGAATGACCCATTTAATTTGCAATTGCCTTTTTGAATTTGTTTTAGAGAAAGGCATTAAGTCACTGTTAGTCTTGAAAATTCCTTTATTCCCCTTTTAAGACATAGGAGTGTTTCAAACCACAAAAGAAGTCAGATGGTCATTGGCAACTCATCTTTTTGGAGCCTTAAAATATAAAACTTAGATTGAGGGTCTGAATATATTGGGGTATGACAAGTTACAGAGACAGCAGTGATAAAAGTTTTGAATTGTAAATAATGGAATGTGATAAGTGGTATTCTCTATTGGTTTTTACCCAGGCTTCTGCTTTTCACAGTATATATTTACAGCCCTCAGATGAAGGAACAAAATATGTACATTAAAATTTGCAGATGCCACTAAGTTAGGGACAGGCTGAGTTATGTCTCAAGGGAGTTTGGAAGTCGAAAATGAGAGAGTTGTGCTGATTTGATCTGGAAGAGTGTGTTCCGCACTGGGCACTAAACCTCTGTTAGGATATATTGACCTTGGAACTGCTACAGTGCTGATGCACCAGAATTTTACCAGGATTTGAAGGTTTAACTCACAAAGACAGATTATATAAAGTTGGCTGGTATTCTTTTGAGATTAGTAGTCTGAAATGTAGTCTAAATTCAAATGATAAATATAGAAAAACTATTTCCTCTGATGGGTGCATACAGAAAACTAAGGAAGTACATTTAAGTATTAAATCAGGAATTTATTTTCCACAGAAGTGGAAATCTGACACTTTTTCCCCCACCTAATGGCTATAAATTTTGGTCAGTAAGATTATTAATGCATATGTCAATAAGGCATGGGCTTAAATTTGCCAATGATATAACTGAATGTGCTAGACTTAAGGAAGCAAATTGTCCACTTATGTTTCTCTGAAAAATTTGGATTAAAAGAATGTTTTACTCTTATATAGAATTTACTGTTCTCAAATGGCCCTTTTGACCTAACTGAATCTATGTTGTGGCTTTAGCTCATTCATCCTCATAATTTCAACATTGTAAGTCAAACACCTTCCAATTACAGCACCCTGTTATTTCTTAACTGGAACTGTGTTCTGACCTCAACCAGTATCTAAGACAATCGACCATTCTCCAGGGGTGTGATTTTCCCATCCTGGGAGGTATCAAGAGAGTGACAGGTGAGAAGGGGGAATAATAACGGGCGTTCACCCAGAGAGAAACTCACCCCCCACTTTGGTACCTCAGCAGTTATGGAGAACTTCTCGACTTGCCAACAATTTAGGCCCTTATGTGGTCATTTAATGGCTACTTAAAGGTTCCAACCCATAACCTCCCCAATCAATTACTCCTGATGGAAAACTGTAGTGACTGCTTGGCAGATTAGAAGGGCCTCCAATTAATTTTATATGGGACAAAGGGGATCCCCCACTCCCGCCTTGTGAATTGCTACCCTACAACAAGAAAAAACCAAATACCCATTTTCTTATCATTGGATTCCCTGAGGAGTAGGCCTTAACTTTAGGACCCAGAAGCTGCCAGTTCTGTTGCCTCACAGTTTTTGGCAATCCAAGTCACCACTGAGGTGGCCTGTAATTGGTTGAGATACTCACCCTAACTTAGATTAGCTGGTATCTAGCTGGAAAGGGAAAAAGGAAGCAAGCCATTAGAACTGGATAAAGGTCTGGGTACTGGTTCCTGGAGCATGAATTCGCCATTTAAGAATCAGAGTAAAGTATGATTGTTGCTGGAAATTTTTGGTCATTCTGAGTTGAATTGGTAACAAAAGTACAGAATAGGCATTGTTGTTTTCAATTTATTTGTTAAAATAAATGTGTTAAAACTTCAAATCTTATAAAACTTGAAACTGTGGCCTTTCTAGTCAGTTACTAGAAAATTGAATATCATTTTCAAAATTATCAGTTTTGACAGGAATTATAATATAGAGAAGACATTGCCACTTGGAGGAAAAGGAGGATTGAGAGCCATAAATCTAAGATAGTTATGAATAATTTGAATAAGGAACTTTGAGGCAATTTCTAAATTCAGACACTTTCTAAATTGTCTGAATCTAGAACTTGTATCATGTGAGGAGGTTTAGGTAGGGTGATCAGGTGTTCTGGTTTCACCAGATGAGTCTTGTTTTTTCACTGTGTCCTGGTACCACAACAATTTTCTAAAAATAGTTATAAAATCCTGGTATTTGCCTTTTCCTTTTATGTCAAATATAATCTGGGCTGGGGAAAGAAAACTTATCTGAAGTTTTGCTATGATTGCTGTAAACACCAATCACAGTGCAATGCATGCAGCTGACCGATATCCCACCCTTCCCATCTCTCCGCTGTCCCCGTATCATCTCCAAGGGTATTGTCACAACTTTTTGATGCTGGCAGCTAGTTGGTTACCTTTTAAAAGGTGTACAAAATAATTCTCAACTTATGCTAAATGTTCTGTCAACACGTAACCCTTCCCCTTCAACTGCCCCGCTGTGAGATTTCTACCATTCTGCAAACAGTGTTGATGCATTCCCAGAAAGTCATAGATAAACATGAGAGAAAGAAATATGTTGCTAATGTGAGCTGAAGTAGTGGGTGAATGTTCAGGTGGAGTGAAGGAAAAAAACAGTAAAACTGGTGAATGATGCATCATGTTTTGTATACTTCAGATCACTGCACCAGTCTGACCAGTATGTTCATTTTCAAATATCACTGATTTCTTACAATTTTTCCCCTGACTTGGTGTTGTAAATTATATATAACTCTATGTAATTCCTTGGTGCATTTGAAACTATTTTTACTCTAGCTATAGTAAGAGGCACCAGCTGCAATAACATAATGCCATTTTGCAATTTCATAATCCTTTCTCAACACTTTGTCTAGTTCTGCATTATGGATTACCTTCGTTCCCATGAATCCACATTGGCTTTTTAATTTTACAACACCTTCACCTAAAAGATTTCATGTTTAAAATCCTGTTAGTCTCATTTACTCCCTATTACGAAAAGCCCCTGAATGCTGTTTTCATTTAACTTTGGTTTCTTGCACATTACCCTCCTTTTCGCCCACTTTGAGTTTTCAGCACCTTTGCTCCTGAATTATGACTCTCACCACCACATCTCTCAGGCCTTTTCCTTTTAAGGTCTCCATACATTCAACAAAGCTTCTGGGTAGTTTTATTTCCTCCTTTGGCTCAGCTTCCTATAGCGCTTCACTGAAGCAGTTCGAGGTGGCTTTTATATGTTCACAAGCTAAATAAATTCAATTTGTTGTTCAATGAAGTTGTAATTTTGTTTGAAACCTATTTTTAAATTTCAGTCATGTAACTGGAGATTATGGGCTTTTTTTTTGGCTATAACACTTGTGGAACCCCAATCATTAGACCAGCACAGGGAGACCGTTTTATTGAGATGCATGCAGTGGCTGTCAATTTACATTCAGGGAAAAGGGCAACAAGGAAATTTGTTGTAAATGTACTGATAGTGCAACAAGGTAGGCTATTCAGTAATTATCCTAGCTGTTTAGAACTGAGTAATTGTTTGATATTTGGTTTCTTTGATATCTTTCCTCTCTGCTGCTGAAACTGAGCCAAGCTTTGAATTCAAATTCTTTTCACAGAATGGCTTCTGTCTGCAAATGCTCTGCAGAAGTAACCATTCAGGAAGTGTTCTAGCCAATCAGCTTCAGCTTTATATGGTGGTAAATTAAAGTGTCCAATTGCAGTACAGGTACTTTCGAGACTGACAGATCATCAAGCTTATGTTTCAAGCCCTTCTCTGAGTGCTGAGTTACTGTCCACCATGTTTTTTTAAGTATTGACTTAACTCTGTGTTACAGTACAATGCAACCACAGAGGTAAGTACTAAGCAGTTTCTTTAATGTACTTTTAAAGTGTTAAAGGTTATTTGCATGTACTTCTATCATGTTTCTGGTTGAAAAAAACAGTAAACCAAGGACTTTCAGCAGTTGCAATGTTAGTTTTTACTTTTTGCTTCCCTTGGTCACATGTTGCTGCCATCCTGTTTAGCAGTGATTCTATTTAAAGTATGATCTGCTGTATTTTAGGTATATTCCTTAAGAAGGGAGAATTCACTTTAGGTTCATAGTGTTCTGATCCTCACTAATCAATTATAGTGGCCTAGCTTCACTTTAACAGAAGGTGCTTGCCCTATTGTGTAGCTGAGTCACATGCCTGTTGGTGGGCAAATAGAAGAAGCAGGCTCCTGCCCTACAGGGAGTCATTTCAGACATTAGCTAGTTTGAATTGCAAACAAGATCATCATCGTCACTAAGAAGGTAGGATACAGATTGCCATTGTCACAGAATTAAAAGCAAATCTGATTTTGTAAACATAATTGAGTATCCCTTTTTAACATTGCAAAACACAAAGCAAATTGCATAGGGGAGAGATGGCTAAGTGAGTGTAGAAAATAATTTATGTTGTGTAAATTTGAGACTAAATCATAAAATGATTATAGTGTAATATATAATAAAGCCCACAACAAGGCGGCTTTCAGAGAAGGTGGTTGTAAGCTGTATATACCTTTTGTGCAGGAAAGACACACTGAGACCAATACATGTGATCAACAGCACAAGAATGAAACACAGATGTGTATGCATCCACATTTTTGCGTTTACTGACACAGTGCCTTTGTCCAGGAAGTATGAGTGTTCTTCTATTTGTTTTTGCAAACTACTAATGTATCCCCCCCCCCCATTTTCTTTTAAAGCTGTTTACTTTGAATACTTGAGGATCCTTATAATGCCCTTCAACAATACAGTTTTCTTCCTTGACTTGGAGTGTAGGATGTTGTGGCCTATAACAATCCACCCTGAATGTTGCCATTGCTACTCCACCTTCAACTCACAATGCACAATTTTTTTTTCTTCCCAGATGATTAAAACACGTTTGAGATCTTATGAATGGATTTGATTTGTAGTCGACTAGTGGAAGAGACTATAGTTGGAGAGACTGATGGCAGATACTTTCAATGATTGAACATTTTTAACACGTTTATTTTGCTCACTATTTGAAAAAAGCCCAGTTCAAATGGATGTTGGGTAGTCTTGGAAGGCAAAGAGTTAACTTGTTACCATTGTGATCTGCGACTGGGAGTACTGTAGAAATACAAGATGTCAAGGAAATCTGCTTTTAACAGTCCTTTTCCAATTAATATGACTGAATAGTTTCCTGCAACTATAATTGAAACCTTTTTTATTTATTGCAATGAAAAACCGAGCAGCAGTTTTTTTTATATCCCTCTTCTTTATTAACCCAGTTTTTTTTTAACAATAGCTGAACAGAGAGACAAATGCAGCTATGAATCGACTTTTAAGATGTGCTCTTCCTGCCTTCCCTTTCCTGCCCCAGGGTGGGGGTAGAAACACAGACAATTGTGCTTGCAGCAATGCAGTTGTAATCAGGAGTTACCAGTATAGGAAATCGTGGAGACAATCACGTAGCTAGCCACTTCATGGCAGTATACAGCCAGCATGAACTGTAATGTCAGCCTCTCTCTTTAAATGTTTTGATTCCTAACGTGCATAATTATCAACCAAGAGCGAAAGCAATTTTTTCAGAATTTTGCAAGTGTAATGTTGGAAGAAAGATGCAGTAAATTTTTGCCAGTTGGGCAAACGTGGGCTGAAATTGTCTTGCTCAGTGTGGTCTTTCTGTATGCCAGTTTAAAAAAAAATGCTCTCAATCTGTTGGTTTTATAACTGATTGGGGAGAGAGAAAATTGGACAAGGCATGCAAGCAGCTGAAGTTTGCTGCTGTCCAAAGTTTTTTTTCAACCCAACATACTGTGTGCAAAGAGAATATTAATTTTGAACCACACCAAGGTGTGAAATAGTTATTGATATATTTAAAATACTGCCCATACCTCCATATCATCACATCACTACTCCCTCCTCCTCTCAACACCACCACCCCCAAATATTTTAAAATTACTGTAAACTAGGACAAGGTTCAGGATTTTTTCTTCGGTTACACAACATTAGTTTCACTTTCTTTTTCCTTTTTGAAAAGAAATTGAGGCGTTTGCTCATGAGTTAAGAACAGTGTTGTGTGGGGTATAGTGGTGCTGAATTGTTCAAACAAGAATGGTACAGATTGTTTTGGTTCCTGGTGTATGCTGCATTAGCTGATCTCAGTTACCCAATGACCGGGGCATTATATTAGGCCTCGCATAGAGAACCTTGACTTAATTGTTTTCTAATAACTAGAGCTGGATGATATAAAGAGAATGGATGTTTCGGGCCAGAACCTTTCCTCAGGAATGAGGCTGGGAGCCTCTGGGGTGGAGAGATAAATGGGAACAGATGGGGCTGGGGAGAAGATACCTGCGAGTGCAATAGGTGGATGGAGGTGGGGGTAAAGATCAGATAGGTGGGAAGGAAGATTGGCAGGTGGGACAGGTCATGAGGACGGTGCTGAGCTGGAAGATTGGAACTGGGGTAAAGCGGGGGGAGGGGAAATGAGGAAACTGGTGAAGTCCACATCGACTTGAGGACATGGCTGAAGAGCTTCAGGGCAGAGAAGAGGACTTGAGTACAGTGAGAGAGGGACTCACTGAGATATTTGTAGAGAGAGGAGGAGAACATCTTCAAGGTAGTCATCTTGAAATCAACTAGGAGAAAGTGAGGTTTGCAGATGCTGGAGATCAGAGTCAAGAGTGTGTTGCTGAAACATTTCCCATCCCCGATCCTACCCCAGTTCCAAACTTCCAGCTCAGCACCGTCCTCATGACCTGTTCCATCTGCCAATCTTCCTTCCCACCTATCTGCTCCACCCTCCCCTTTGACCGATCACCTTTACCTCCACCTCCATTCACCTATTGCACTCTTGGCTACCTTCTTCCCCCAACCCCGCATTTATCTCTCCACCCTGAGCCCCCTGATGAAGGGCTCTGGCCTGAAACATCGATTCTCCTGTTCCTCAGATACTGCCTGACCTGCTGTGCTTTTCCAGCAAGACACTCTCGACTCTGATCTCCAGCAACTGCAGACCTCACTTTCTCCTGGATGATATAAATGTAAGAATAAGGGAAGATTCCTTGCTGTAATTTCTCGCAGTGCAATCACTGTGGCACTTGCTTAATAAACACATTAACAACGATTATTTAGGCCAGTTACTGGGCTACTGAAGTTAAAAGTAGTTACAACCGAACATATGAATTGAGAATATAAACTCTTTTTGTCCCTCAAGCCTGCTCCTGCTCTGCCACTTAATAAGACCATGGTAGACAAGCAAGAGGCTGGAAGAACACAACAAGCCAGGCAGGAGGCATAGAAGTAAATGTTTTGGGTGTAAGGGGAGCTGCAGATAAAGGGGCCTAATTTAATAAGACCATGGGTACAGGTTATTTCACATACCCACCCCTCTGATAACTTTCACCCTCTTGCTTAATAAAAGTCTATCTACCTCAACTTTAAAAAATAGTCAAAGACTGCGGTTCCATGACCATTTTTAGTAAGCAAATTCTAAAGAGTCTTGACCCTTAGTGAGAAGATAGTTCCCCTCATCTCTGTTTTAAGTGGCAATCCCTTATTTTAAGTCATGACTATTGGTTCTAGATTTCCTTACGAGAGGGAACATAACTTTCATATTCATCCCATCAAGATGCCTCAGGGTCTTATGTTTCAATCGTTTCCTTTTGCTCTTCTAAATGTCAATTGCTAGTTTGTACAAACATTTTTCATCTGAAAACATCACCATCCTCTGTCCAGGTCTTCGTCTAGTACGCCTTCTCTGCATTTGTTCCAACACTTTGTATCTATCCTTCCATTGATAAGGAGACCAATGCTGTTTGATAAGTACATGAGTAAGAAAAGCTTGGAAGAATATGGGGCAAGCACAGATAGGCGAGACTAGTTTAGTTTGGGATTATGATCAGCATGGACTGGATGGGCCAAAGGGTCTGTTTCCGTGCTCTGTATTCTCAGCAATGTCCTGCAGCATAACTTCTCTACTTTTGTGTTCACTTTTTTTCTTTGCAATAAATGTTAACTTTCTGATAAATCTTCAAGTAAGTAGGAAATCTAAGGCACCCAGATCCCTTTTCATCTCCGAGTTCTGAAATTGTTCACCATTTAAATTAGCTTCTTTAATTCTTCTGACTAAATTTGGCAATTTTAAATTGTCTCACATCATATTCAATTTACCAGGTATTTTCTCATTGGTTAACCATCACCATGCCATGTTTGACTCCCTTCATTAAGCTTTTCATACTTTGCATAGCTCAGACCTCCTAGTTCAGAGTCATAAGAAACATATTGCGACACCTCTACCCATCTTTTTGACAAATTTGTTTGAACCTAGCTCATCAAATCAACTGCTGTAATGTGTGGAATGTTCAGTGAAGTGGATGAATTTGTCACGCAAATATGTATAAATGCATACGATATAGTTGGCATTCCAGTGACATGGTTGCACGGCGACCAGGGTTGGAAACTGAATATCCAGAGGTATTCAGTTTCTCGGAAGGACAGACAAAAAGGAAAAGGAGGTGAGGTGCTATTGCTGGTTAAAGAGAACGTTAACACAATAGTGAGGGAAGATATCTGCTCCGCTGAAGTAGAATCTATGTGGGCAAAACTTAAAAACACCAAGGGAGGGGTGAGAGGGGAAAGATATAAAAGGGAGCGAAGGGGCAACTTTTTCACACTAAGGATAATGCATGTATGGAATGAGCTGCCAGAGGAAGTGGTGGAGACTGGTACATTTACAATATTTAAAGGGCATCTGGATGAAGACATGAATAAGAAGGGTTTAGAAGGATATGGGCCAAGTGCTGGCAAATGGGATAGATTAATTTAGGATATCTGGTTGGCATGGACGAGTTGGACCTAAGAGTCTGTTTCCATGCTGTACACCTCTATGACTCTAGCACTGAAATTACCTCCAGTCACAAATGACTTCCTGTGTCAATTCAGCTGTGGTGGACTCTTAATTCCAGTTTTTTTTAACCTGTTTACAGATTTTGACATGGGTTTGTCACATCACTCTTCCAGTCGCACCTTTTGTATCCAGTTGTGTGGTACTCTCTTGTCCTGATTTCAATCTTCTCTGTTAGGTCAGAGAAAGAGTCACCAGCAATGGCTTTTCCTTTCCAGTTCTATTACTTCTGAAGTCCCTTGATTGCATACTTGATTCTTGCTACTTCTTATCTACATAATGTCGCTCTACAAAATCATATGAAAACACGAGGTTATAAAAGGAGCATGACAATACCCAGCTCCTTATCCACCTCTCTTAATTCTTGTACTGTCAAATTTGTCTGTCATCAAGTCATGGATGGATATAAATTAATTCTCCACTAAATATTGGAAAGAACAAAGACATTGTCTTTTGTTCCTGTCAAAAACTCCCTTTCCTAGCTGTTGATTCCATCCCTTTGGGAAAAAGTGAGGACTGCAGATGCTGGAGATCAGAGCTGAAAATATGTTGCTGGAAAAGCGCAGCAGGTCAGGCAGCATCCAAGGAGCAGGAGAATCGACGTTTCGGGCATGAGCCCTTCTTCTTCCATCCCTCTCCCTAGTTACTGAAGTTGATTCTGAATATTTGCAACCTTAGCACACCCAGTCTATCACCAAGACAACTTAATTTCACCTCCACGACATTGTGTGACTCAATTCCTGTCTCAGCACAACTTTAATTGAAATTCTCACTCCTGTCTTTGACACCTTTAGTTAGCCTTGATTGTTCCTATCTATTCCATGTTTTACCCTTGGTAAACTTGAACTCATGAAAAACATTGCCTGTAACTTGTATCAGATCTCATTCAGCCACATTGACTCCCTTGTATAGAGGATTAGCTGACCATCAGAAAGCGGACAGTTGGGATAAATGGATCTTTTTCTGTTTGGCAAGATGTAACAAGTAGGGTGCTACAGGATTTGATTTTCAGGAGCCGAATGATTTACAATCTATATTAGTGACTTGGGTGCAGGGATAGAGGGTAGTGTAGCCAAGTTTCTATATGAAATGAAAATAAGTAGGAAAATGAATTGTAATAATGAAATAAGAAATTTACAAATTGATCTAGATAGGTGAAGTAAATAGGCCAAAATCTGACAGATAATGCTTGGAGTGGATAAGTGTCAGGTTATCCGTTTTGGTCAGAAGATTCCAGAGATGAGGGGTTTGACTTATGAGGAGAGATTGAGCAGCTCAGGCGTACAATCTTCGAGTTCGAAAGAATAAGAGGAGATCTAGTTGAGGTACAGAATATGTTAAAGGCAGTTGACAAAGTCGACTTGCACAGGATGTTTCCTGTTGTGGGGCAATCTAGAATGAGAAGTCTTTAACTTTAGGGTAAGGGTTAACAGGTTTAAAAGAAGAATGAGGAGAACTTATTTTTCATGGAGTCATAGAAATTTGCATCACAGATAAAGATCTTTCAGCACATCATATTCACTCCAATCAAAAAGAACAACCTGACAATTCAAATCCCATTTTCCAGCACTTGGTCCAGAGTGCCTTAGCTTCTCTCAAAGGATGCAAATCTGTGGAATTTGCTACCTCAGAGGGCGAAGGAATGCTGTGACATTGATTATGTTTGAGCAGGAGACAAACAGATGCTTAATTAGTAATGGATTAAAGGGTTGTGGAGAATGGGCAGGAAAGTGGGCTTGGGGCTGAGATGACATCAGCCATGATCATACAGAATGGTGGATCAGACTCATGGGGCTGAATTGTCAACTCGTCCTAGCTTTTGTTATGCCTGGGAATGCTTTGAATTTAAAATTCTCACTTGTTTTCAAATCCCTCCATTGCCTTGTGTCTTTCTTTCTAGTGACTTTCTCCAGCCTTGCAGTCTTTTGAGATCTCTGATGCTTTAATTCTGGCCTTTTGTGTATCTCTGATTTTAATTACACTTCTGTTGGTAGTCACACCCTCAGCTGGCTGAGTGCTGGGTTTTGGGATTCTGGAAAACTACATTTTTGACCAAATGTTTTTGTTTGTTTGCAAATGTTTCTGTGAAAAATGTCTAAATTTTACTCTAGTAAATACAAGTTACTGTGATTGCTGTTTTGAACCCTTTGAATGCAATTTTATCCAATCTAGCAACTCAAAGCCATGGGTATGATGTAATTTGGTGGCCCTTCTGTGAGATATTTGATCTCTGCCTTTGACTGTCTGGCTGCCTCCACAAGCTTGACTTCCTGTTTGTTACGAGGAGAAAGTGAGGATGCAGATGCAGGAGATCGGACAAGAGCGTGGTGCTGGAAAAGCACAGCGGGTCAGGTAGCATCTGAGGAGCAGGAGAATTGGCATTTCGGGCATAAGGTCTCACTGATGACGTCGATTCTCCTGTTGCTCGGATGCTGCCTGACCTGCTGTGCTTTTCCAACACGACATACTCGATCCTCTTTGTTACGCTGAACTTGCAATTTCACAATAGGCCTCTTGTCCACACGCATGCCATTCGTCTCCAGAATATTATCCGTTGTCCACTTAATATTGCTGAGCTGTCTTAAAACCATAAGACATAGAAGCAGGATTTGGCCATTTGGCCCATCAAGTCTCTCTGCCATTTGATCATGGCTGATGTGTGTCTCAACCTGATTCTCCTGCCTTCTCCCCATAACCTTTGAACCTCTTGCTAATCGAGTTCGTATCTATCTCTTGTTTTAAAGACACCCAATGACTTGGCATCTAGTCTTTTTTGGCAATAGGTTTCACATCATATTCATGATTGATTTCAATGTTGTTAACCTCCTAATTTGAACCTTTCACAGCTGTCAAATAATCTGGATTGTGCCAATTCCCCTCCTGCACCGATCACCCTTCTTCATGTCATACTTTGTTGGCTTCCTATGCAACACCAAATGCATTTTTAAAATCTTCAAATCCACCTTCAGTTTCTTGCTTCAAGCTCTTTGTAATTTATTGGCATAGGTTTTCCAATCTGTGCACACCTTTTTGTTGCTGTAATTTGGATGTATATTTCTTTCCACTCCCTCAATCTGTTGTACCTCGCATTCAAATTTTAAACCACTATTTCTAAATCTGAGATTATCTTTTGAGGACCATGTTGTGTTGCTAACACTGTTGCCACTTCAAAAGCATCTTGAAAAGTTTATAATTTAGACTGTGCCTTCTTGTTTTACTTTAGTTGCTTCACTTTTTGATGCTCCATATTTTTCTCCCATCCCCCACAAACCGTTATGGAATGCTTCAGTGCATTTGTTTTTCTATCTCTCAATATGGAGTTTTTCAATTGCAGGAACTCCTGTTACACATTGAGTGCTTAGTTTGTTACATAGCATTACATTTGCTCCAACAGTGTGCATCATCTGGAGAATTTGTTGTTAGTACCTTGGTAACAATAGAAATCTCCAGGGCTACAATAATGATACACTGATGCTTGATTTATGTTGTAATTTGGTGGCCAGTATGCCAGCTGACAAACCTGTTTCACTGACGTGCAGGGTTCTTTCTTTGCAACTAACGTAATCCTGGGGTCAAGCTATGTTACAGGGCAACAACCAGGTTAATAGCTCCTTTGTGTTTTTTAAAGACAGATTGTAGAACGAAGGGAGGGCAGGAAAAAAATGACGATTTCTACACTTTGAGGCCCTTTTGATGTTGGTGTGACTGGGCCAGGAGCCAGACAACTGTAAGGAGTATGTGCTAAACAGCTCTGTAGCAAATAAGAACCAAATTCAAGCGGTGGCTGAGCAAACGGTCTGCAGCAGTGGGAAGGGGAGGTGAAAGACAATGTCAAAAATAGAAATTGGGTACCTATTAGTGAATTTTGGCTCATAGATGGGTAGCCACCACTTTTTTCTATCTTTTGAGATACTTTGAAAGGAATTTGGTAAGATCTTGTATAAATGTGCTCTGTTGACCGATCAAAGAAAAGTTAGGCTGCGTCAAAGATTTTATTTGCAGTTGGTTTCTTTTGACTATTCATCAGTTTTTACCTATAAGCTTTTATTTATTGGAAAAAGCTTATAAAATAGCTTTCTCACTGGCATGGTCAGTTTAAATTATTTTAATTTAGTGTGTTCAAATTTAAAGTACTTTGGTGTTTCTCAATTACATGGCCTGAAGCCCTTGGTTAAATATCTTGCCAAAACAGGGTGAAATGTGACAAATGACTTTATTTTCATATGACTTATTTTTCTCTTTTGCTCCATTCAATTTACTTAAGAATGAATATAGTCTTTTTAAATAGTGATGTCAACCTTCACACCACAAGCTGAGAAAATAATATTCATTGTCATGACCTAACTGAACCTCATTTTATTTTTCATCAATATTTAGAACAAAGTATTAAAAAAAAGGCTGCATTAGGGCCTATATGGCACAACAAAGTGGAGTGAGATAATAATTTCAAATGTCATCTCAAAGCACTGTTGTGACTGAAAATAGCTTATTTTTTCAGCAGCCTTTAAATTCCTATGCCCAACCCCCCACCCTCCCTTTCTGTCTATGTATTTGTCAATCTGCATGTATGCATGCTTTCCTGTTCTTATAATCTTGGCTGCAATGCAGAAAGATGCTCCCTGAAACAAGGTAGCAGCAGCTGTACAGCTTTTTGCTGCAAACCAATCATCTCTTACTATGTAGTGTTTAACCAATAGCAGCACAGAATAGGTTAAAGATTGACAATTGCTGTAGCCGGACTCAGAAAGGCCTTCTGGAAATTTCCTCCATCTTTGTTCTACCAAAACAAGGTAAATTCAGCCAAGCTGATGAACTTTATGTATTTTTAGTGTTTAAAAGAAGGTATGGTACTCTCTGTCGTTTATGTAACATACACTACATGGCTAAAACGAAGCAATTTATGCAGTTTTGTTAGCAATGTTGTATTTGGTGCTGATGGGATCTGCTGTTCAAGCTGTGAGACAAGAACAGAGAGCCCAGTGCATTGACTTATTATGCCCAGGACCCTCCTTCTATGATAACGTTGTCAGCTCTATTCTCCATTATTTTATTGTTACAATAACTAGAGCAAAAACACCAAAAAAAATGTTTTAAAGTGATTAAAATACTGATGCAATTCAGTGGCTTGGAGAAACAAATGTCATGCCCAAGGTAAAAAGCTGGTTCAAACCGGTCTGAGCAAGTCTGCCATTGCTGCATCAACAATACAGCTGCTTTTTCTTTAAATATTTCAAGCCCACAGAATTGGGAGTTATAGTTGTGCTGCAAGAATTTGGGCTACATTTGAACAAGATTAATTTGACATGTTGAATTTACAGCCAAAAGTGTTTTCTACAATAGATCATAGGTATTAAATGCCAGTTAGAATCCCAAAGTGATGTTCTAATGGTATTGTTTTTCATTTGTGTTAAATAGTTCTTGAAGTGTTGGTTTCATTCAGCACACTGGCTGCCTTGCAGTGCAGAGTGATGCAGTTATTTTCTGTTGATTAATAGACTTAATTGTATCCTAAGTGGCTCTGTTGTAAAGGATTGCAGGCTTGACAATTGCCAGAGTGATTATGAAGAGTGCCACCATTTTAGGCACAGATAGGAGCGGACGGACAGTGCCAGGTTCCATTTTTGGACTTTACATATGTAAACAGTGTGTTTAGGACAAGTAAATGGTTGATAATGGCACATGCATGGGAAACTGAACTATGTCACAGCAATCAGGATTTCTGCGCTTTTTTTAATAAAACCTGATATTTTCTAGGCAAAATTTCTTCCTAATCATTAATCAACATCTATATTCACATATTTCCAAAACTAAGTGACAATTTGCTTATTAATTGGGGATTTGATATGATTTGTCTTAGCTAGATGAACGATACAAAGCCATTATTTTTGTCGAGAAGTTTCTAAAGAATCTTTGAATACACTTTTCCGTTTGCATGAAGTATTAATGGTACTGTTGTAAGGTGGTAAATGGCTAGTACTCTTCTGCTACAAAGTATCTTTGTAATTGATCTGGTTGCATGATGCTGTTATTCTCTATTTGCTATCTTCACGATCTTCTTGAATATGAATGTAGACTGCTTAGTTTCATTGCCAACGAAAGTAGGTCTGTGGATGGTAAGTTTGTTATTTCAATTTTTAAAATTGTATATGCAGTGTTGTCAAAAAGAAAGACATAGATCGGGTTTAGACCAATGGTTTGAAGTTCAGCTGATTTTACATAATCCATGTATTGTGCTAAATATTCACTGTGGGGAATGTTGTGCATTTGCATATGTTGTACTGAGATGAGGGAATGCTGCCGATTAAATCTTGAGGTCCATATTCTGAATGTGACCTCTGCATCCACCCTAAATATAAACTGCAAATTTGTTTCTTCAGCCAGGCTCATTTTATACTGTTTTCAATCCTACAAACTAATTTGCAAGTCAATCCTGGCTCTCTATTGTGTACTGAATGTTTGTTTAATGTGTGAGTTATAAATGTTTCAGTATCCCATTACATCATTTTGCAGAATAAAATTACACATGATTCTTCAGATGACTGATGTAGGGGATATAGAATCATAGAATCCCTACAGTGTAGAAATAGGCCCTTCGGTCCAACAAGTCCACACCAACCCTCTATAAAGAGTAACCCATCCAGACCCATTCCCCGACCCTATTATCTGATATTTACCTTGGCAAATGCAGCTAACCCAACATGCCTGAACACTATGGGCAATTTATTTGGTCAATCCACCGATTATGGTATTTATCATACCAAGTGAGTTATAACATGAGTTAAGGACACTGGACAACTAGAGAGTAACAGATGGTTATTTCCGTTTTTGCAAGTAGGGTGATTTTATTATGTTTGTTCTTGTTTTGATATATTTAATACACAAGTATAATTCATTTAAGCCTTATAATTGGGGAGAACAATCAATAGAAGACCTGTTGGAGAAGAACAGATCAAAAAAGTGAACAAGTGTATTATTCATGTAGCCTGCTGCATAAGTACCTTTTTAAGACTAGTATTACAGTTCATTTTGAGTCATTGTCTTTTTTCATATCATTTTCCATCTCCCTGCAACATTCTCTTTGCTGCTATGAGTTCTGACTCATGGTGAAAGATGAGTTTAGTAAGAGTTGCCAGTACCTTGCCAAATGATGATTCTGAAACTTTCATTGTAACAAGTTACTAAACATTCTTTTGTGGGCAACTACAGAGTGGGTTGTTCCCCTTTTATACTTCGCACCTAACGCACAACCCACAGGATTACATCTTCCAGCTGGCAGCCAATATTTGTTGCTCATTTCCAATGTGTTTCTGCTTTGCTGAATAATAACTTTGTGTAGCTCACACCAGGCACTTGCCTCAGTTTTCAGGGAATTTCTTCTGTCCTCCACCAACAGTCATGTCATGTTTCTTCCGGCCCTTGGCCATAACAGAACACATCTTGCAGAATCTATTTGTGTAGAGTCCTGCTCCTTCCCGCATTGTGCTGTAGTAGCTTACAAAGCAACCTCTTCTATTTACTGACCACATCGAGGTGCTGTCTGTAAATGATATTTACTGACTTTGTAGGAAAAACTTGGAACCTGTTTCTTCCCCTGCCTTCTTTCACGTAGTACCATGAAGCACATTATCCTTGTATCCAGAAAGAAATGCTAGTTAACTATTAGTCTAGAAAAAAATGGACAGTCTACAGTGCAACCATTTAGACCCTCATATCCGCAGCACAGATCTGGGAGTTTGGGAGATTCTGCTTGTATTTTTGCTTCCAAGTTGGGCAAATCTTCAAGCATGTCACACTGGTCTTGTTTGGGGTGTGGTTAGGATGGGAGGGGGACTTTCCACGAATCATGGAATCTTTACTCTAAGGGTGTGGACAAGATGGAGTCAGTCCCATCCATACCAGAAGCAGATTGAAGGCAGCCGATGGGCTACGGAGATGAGCTGCTTTCTTAAAAGGAACTTGCTTCGTTCTCTGTGATTTTTTTGCTCCAGTTGTTTCTTCATCATTAGGCCCTCCATTCTCCCATCTCCGTTCCCTTATGTACCAACTCATGCCTGTCCAGTTACCATTCCAATAGATCCTCATTGCCTCTGCCTCTGGTTAACCTTATGATCCCCAGCATTTGCCTTTACACCATTGATGCCAACTTGCTCAGTAACCCCAAATGGAGACGTTAGCAGCTACATGAGATACAGTAAAATGAATTTCTGAATATTTCCGGAGCTCACCATGACTTCTTAAAGTCACAAAGCAGATTTAAAAGCCTCATACTTCATCTGTTATTAAGCCAAATAGACTTGTCTTTGATCAGAGTCATGAATACAGCTAAATCTTTAGTAACCTCTTAGAAGTTTCAATGCAATTGACCTTACCCCCCTTGCCACCCCCCAAAAAGTTTAGTTGTAGAAAATATTCAAGCATTACTAATACTATAGTTATGGCATTTAGGGTTATGTAAGGAAACAGCCATTGAAACTCCCAGAATACTTTGTTAACACTCCACAACATGAGCAGGTGATTTTTTTTCTCTTCTCTTTCCCCCCCCCACAACCAGTTTTTAAGGGTTGCTCATTTAAATAATCGACAGTTCAACAAGCGTTGTGTACCATTCAAGGGCATTAATAACTTCAATATGTATTTGTATCATCTATGGTTTAGAATATCGTCTTTGCTCCAGTGAACATGATTTCTATTTTGAAATCAACACTTTCTTGGTTCCTGTCACCATTCTGGAGGGTCCAAAGAGCCTCAATTCTGCAAAAGTCCAGGCCTCAGACTCTAGTCATTATAGACTCTAGTCGACTGCTATTATTGCAAAGTATAAATACCTTGCATCTTCTCAGTAAAACTATTTAAGCCTCCCTTTTTGATCTTTAACAATCACACCACTAGGTTCACCATCTGATAGGCTTCAGAGCAGGTCGCACTGAACCTTTTTAAAGATAAAAGCTTAAAAAGAGATGGCACCAAAATACAATTTTATAGACCTCTTACAAGCCTGAAAGAAGTGGCAAATGATCATACTTGCCACTTTTTTATTTTGAGTATTAGGATGGTGGATGGTGGATTTGAGGAAGGGTCTTGACATTGCCCTGCTCTTGTTTGTCATCCACGGTGACAAATACAGTATAGACATTGCACAGCAACACCTGAGACATCTTAGAAAGATTAAGACTAATTGTATGAAAATTGTTGTAACTATGGAGTAATGACATTGTGACTTTTGTCCAGCTATATATTTTCTGTGCATGATAGTGAGATACTAACTGACTTTCTCAGCAGAATAACCACGTTTTTCCTTTTGTTAGAATATTTTCTTGGATTTTACATCTAGGGAAGGAATTCAGAGCTTGGGGATCTACGCAAGTGCAATCACAGCCGATAATAAAAGCAGTTGGCAAATCAGGAACATGCAAATAGCTTGAATTGGCGGATTACAGAAATCTCTGTGGGTTGAAAGAGGCCAGAGAGGGGTTTGAAAACCAGGATGATGATTGATGATCAAGAGCCAATTTATGTCACCTAGCCAAGAGATGGATGAATGAACTTCGTGTGCGGTTTGGATGAGGTTTGCAGGAGGTGGTAGATAGGAGGCCAGTTTGGAAAATGTTGGAATAATTGGGTCTGTACTTATTTAATTAAAACTGAGATAGAACTAGTTGATCATGGCTGTGGATAGGATATGGGTCCAAAGCTCACTACCATGTATGGCACAATTAACAAACATCCAGTTCAACCTCATTGGCAAGGAAGAGGAATGGAATTGACAGCTTGAGGATGGATTTTTGAAATGAGAGTCTGAACATTACCTCATTATTTACATGCCCATTTTCTTTTTTAAAAAAGGAGGCAAAGCAATCCAAGTACGTTTCATGGTAATTCATTTTGTATGCCTAGAGCTTAAAACAGGCAAGAGAATTTTGATCAAAATTTAACTTTAAATGTCTCTTAATCATTTAAAGGTACTTGTAACTATTAACTTGTTTAGATGTGGTATGATACACCCCAGGAGCAGGTCGGACTTGAACCCAGGTCTTCTGGCCCAGATCTCAGGCCACTACAACTGTGCCACAAGAACCTTCTGTTTAATATGTTTACTGGCAGCAGGTCTGAAAGGCTATAGCGAGTTTTGAAAAGATTTGTAGCTCAGGTTGAGGATCTGGAAATAGGTTTGCTTACTGAGCTGGAAGGTTCATTTCCAGACATTTCATCACCCTACTAGGTAACATCTTCAGTGGGCCTCCGGGCGAAGCAGTGTACATGATTCCTGCTTTCCACTTGTATGTTTGTGTCTCTTTTTGGATTGGGGTTGTCATTTCCCGTTCTTTTTCTCAGGGGTGGAAGATGGAGTCTAATGCTATTTGTTGGTAGAGTTCCAGCTGGAATGCTTTCTTCTAGGAATTCTCATGCATGTCTCTGTTTGGCTTGTCCTAGGATGGATGTATTGTCCCAGTCGAAGTGGTGTCCTTCTTTATCTGTATGTAAGGATACTAGTACAAAAGGGTCATGTTGTTTTGTGATTAGTTGGTGTTCATATATCCTGGTGGCTAGTTTTCTGCCTGTTTGTCCAATATAGTGTTTGTTACAGTCCTTGCACAGTATTTTGTAAATGACATTAGTTTTGCTTGTTGTCTGCATAGGAACTATGCAAGCAGAGGAAAATCACCTATACTGTGTATTCAAGTTAGACCCCATCTACCACCCACTGAAAAAGAACAGGAAATGACATCACCAACCTAAAGAAACCCAAACATATAAATAGAAAGCAGGAATCATGTACACTGCTTCACCTGAGGCCCATTGAAGATGTTACCTAGTAGAGTGACGGAATGTCTGGAAATGAACCTCCCAGCTCAGCTAGCAAACCTACATCCAGAATCTGAAAGGCTTTAAATTGGGCAACAAGCTGAAGTGTCAATTTGCTTCACTTGTACTCACCGCTTTATTCAGAAAGCTTTCAGTTAATATTCGACTCCAGGACTTGAGTACTGTAGTGCGTTTGCATTGTCAGACAGATCTCTTTTGGATTTAAAAAAAACATTTAAAAACTGAGGTCTTATCTGCTAGTTAAAGATTGACATGAAAACCCAATGTGATATTTGAGGGAGAGCAGGAGAACTTTAGACATTTTCTAATCAACCTATTCAGAAGTGTGATTGCACATTCGTGGAGCAGGTGGAACTTGAACCAAAGCATCCTAGCTCAGAGGCAGGGGCTGTACCACCCTGCCACCAAAGCCCCTAAGGAGAGTTTTACCAGTGTATTGACAAAGTCTATCCTTTATTGTCCCCACCAAAACCGATCAACTGATCGTTTAGATCAATTCTCAAAAATATTTACAACACCAGGGATATGTTTGTTTTAAATGTTATTTTTATCTGTCTGAACCAGCATTTATTGTCCCTTCCTAATTGTCCAGATGGCAGTTAAGAGTCAGCCATGTAGCTGTGGATCTGGAATCGCATGTAGGCCAAACCAGGTGAGGGCCACAGATTTCCTTCCCTCTGGAACGTTAGTGAACCAGATTGTACTTCATGCCAGTTGGCAGTGGTTTCATGGTCATTGTTGAACACTTAATTCCACTTTTTTTTTATTGATTTCAAATTCCATCATCTGCCACGGTGCGATTTAAACTTGGAACTCTAGAACATTACCTAGGTCTCTAAGATTAATAGTCTAGTGATCATACCATTAAGCCATTGCCTCCCCAAACTGAGTAAATGATTGGAGCTATGGCCTGATGAGGCCCAAGTTTGAGTCTTAAATTATCTGAGGCACATGGTTGATGAATAGGTTTTAATTTTCCAAAATTCCCTAGATTCAGGGAAGTTTCTGTCAGTGCGAAATTGGTGGATGCTTTTGTGAAAGGGGAGGGAGGCAAGAAGTGGCAACTGCACACTAGTCAGCATAGCCATGAAAATATTAACTATTATTCAAGGCATTCCAGCAGGGGACTTGGAAAAATTCAAGGTAAGCAGCCAGACTGAACATAGTTTTGTGAAACAATAATATTTCTGTGGATACAGGGGAATAGGTCGATGTACTGAACTTAAATTTCCAGAGGCATTTGATAAGGAGCCACATCAAAGATTATTACAGAAAATAAAAGCTGATGGTACAGCTGCTAACATTATCTTGGTTAGAAGATTGGCTAGGTAACAAGAAACAAAGTAGGCATAAATGGGTCATTTCTTTGGTTGGCAGTAAGTTGCATGCCACAGAAATCAGTGTGGGGGCCTTAATTTTTTTTAAATTTATAGTAATGACTTGGGTGAAGAGAACAGAGGTCTGGTTGATACTGAAGTTGCTGATGACACAAAGATAGGTAGGATTGGAGGTTGTGAAATGGACATAAGGAGTCTGCAGAGGTGTACAGATGGGTTAAACATTTGAGCAAAGATCTGGCAAATTGGATGTTACATTGTGAGAAAATGTGAAACTGTATATTTTTGGCAGGAAGACTGCAACGAAAACATTATCTAATTAAGTAATTTTTAGAGCACTGAGAGGCAGAGGGATTTGGGTGTTCTGCATGAATTGTTAAAAGTTAGTATGCAAATACAACAAGTAATTTTAACTAGAAAAGCTAATGGAATGTTTTATTCATTTAAGAGGTTTTGAATACAAAAGCAGGAAAGTTATGAATCAGTTACAGTGCTGGTGAGGACACTTTTGGACCTTTTATACAATATTAGTCAGAGAAGGTCTGTTCGACTAATACCTGGAATGGACACGTTGCCATAGAAAAGGGTGGACAGGCTGGGTTTGTACCTGTTCGAATTTTAGAAATGGAACAGGCAATTTGATTGAAGCAACATAGAAGATCCTTTGGGGTATCATTAGAGTGAATGTGAAAAGATAACTTTCTCATTTTGGGAGAATCTAGAACTGGGAGTCACTGCTTAAAAGCTACAGAGTTGCCCATTTAGGCAAAGAAAAGATTTTTTTTTTCTTTCACAGGCGACTTTGAAATTCTGCTTTCACCAGTATTTGAGGAAGAGAGTCATAGAGTAATACAATGAAACAGCATGGAAACAGAACCTTTGGTCCAACTAGTCCATGCTAAGCAAAATACCAAACCAAACTAGTCCCATCTGCCTCTTCCTGGCCTATATCCCTCCAAACCTTTCCTATTCATGTATCCATCCAAATGTCTTTGAAACGTTACAATTGTACCCGCATCCACCAGTTCCTCAGGAAATTCACTCTACACGCATATCACCCTCTTTAAAAAATATTTGCCTCATGCCCTTTTTAAAGTTTCTCTCCACTCACCTTTAAAAATGTGCCCCTAGTTTTGAAATTCCCATCATAGGGAAAAGGCCACTATCTTTGTCTCTGATTTTATACACTTCTGAGGTCACCTGTCAACCTCCTGTGCTCTAGTGAAAAAGGTCTCACCTTCAATGTTTTTAAGGCAGAAGCAGATAGATTCTTAAAAGCAAGTGGGTAAAAGGTGTCAGGTGGAGATGGGAATGTAGAGTAATCAGATCAGTCATGATGTTGTTTAGTGGTGGAATGGGCTTGAGGCAGTCAAGAGCGTTCTCCACCTTCAATTTGGTATGTTGATCTGTTTGTGGGAGCCTGCTGTGGACTACTGTATTTGCTGATGTGACAACAGTCTCTAGACATCACGTGAATGCAGTGAATTGTTGGTGAGTTTCTTTGGGGGAGAGGGGCATCAAGTTACAATCCAAATAAAATTTGTTTGTTATAGAGTCATAGGCATAGAGATGTATAGCAAGGAAATACCCTTCGGTCCAACTTGTCCATGCTGACCAGATATCCCAATCCAATCTAGTCCCACCTGCCAGCACCTGGTCCATATCCCTCCAAACCCTTCCTATTCATATACCAATCCAGATGCCATTTAAATGCTGCAATTGTACTAGCTTCCATACTTCCCCGGCAGCTCATTTCATACACATACACATACTACCCTCTGCTTGAAAAAGTTGCCTCTTAGGTCTCTTTTATAGCTTTGCCCTCTTAGCCTAAACCTATGCCCTCTAGTTCTGGACATCCCCCCCCCAACCCAGGGAAAAGATCTATTTATCCTATCCATGCCCCTCATGACTTTAGAAATCTCTATAAGGTCACCCCTCAGCCCCTGATGCTCCAGGGAAAACATCCCCAGCCTATTCACCTTCACCCTGTAGCTCAAATCCTGCAACCCTGGCAACATCCTTGTAAGTCTTGACTGAACCCTTTCAAGTTTCACAACATCTTTCCAATAGGAAGGAGACCAGAACTGCACACAATATTCCAACAGTGGCCTAACCAATGTCCTGTACAGTCGCAACATGACCTTCCAACTCCTGTACTCAATAATCTGACCAATAAAGGAAAGGATCGGTGTTGGGTCCACTGCTGTTCATCATTTTCATAAACGACTTGGATGAGGGCGTAGAAGGGTGGGTTAGTAAATTTGCAGATGACACTAAGATCAGTGGAGTTGTGGATAGTGATGAAGGATGTTGTAGGTTACAGAGACATAGATAAGCTGCAGAGCTGGGCTGAGAGGTGGCAAATGGGGTTTAATGCGGACAAGTGTGAGGTGATTCACTTTGGTCGGAGTAACCGGAATGCACAGTACTGGGCTAAGTGTAAGATTCTTGGTAATGTAGATGAACGGAGAGATCTTGGTGTCCAGGTACATAGATCCTTGAAAGTTGCCACCTAAGTTGACAGGGTTGTTAAGTGTTTTAGCTTTTACTAATAGAGGGATCGAGTTCCGGAACTGAGGTTATGCTACATCTGTATAGAACTGTGGTGTGGCCGCACTTGGAGTATTGTGTGCAGTTCAGGTCACCACGTTATAAGAAGGATGTAGAAGCTTTGGAAAGGGTGCAGAGGAGATTTACGAGGATTTGCCTGGTATGGAGGGAAGGTCTTATAAGGAAAGGCTGAGGGACTTGAGGCTGTTTTCATTGGAGAGAAGAAGGTTGAGAGGTGACTGGATAGAGACATAAAGGATAATCAGAGGGTTAGATAGGGTGGACGGGAGAGCCTTTTTCCAAGTATGGTGTCGGCGAGCACGAGGGGGCATAGCTTTAAATTGAGGGGTGATAGATATAGGACAGATGTCAGTGGTAGTTTCTTTACTCAGAGAGTAGTAAGGGTATGGAATGCTTTGCCTGCAACGGTAGTAGATGCGCCAACTTGAAGTACATTTAAGTCGTCGTTGGACAAGCATATGGACATACATGGAATAGTGTAGGTTAGATGGGCTTCAAATTGGTATGACTGGTCGGTGCAACATCGAGGGCTGAAGTGCCTGTACTGCGCTGTAATGTTCTAAGTTCTATACCAAACGCCGCTTTCATGATCCTATCTAGCTGTGACTCCACTTTCAAGGAACTATGAACCTGCAGTCCAAGGTCTCTTTGTTCAGCAACACTCCCTAGGATCTTGCCATTAAGTCTATAAGTTCTGCTAAGATTTGCTTTCCCAAAATACAGCACCTCGCATTTATCTGAATTAAACTCCATCTGCCACTCCTCAGCCCATTGGCCCATCTGGTCCAGATCCTGTTGTAATCGGAGGCAACCTTTCTTCGCTGTCCACTACACCTCCAATTTCCAAATCGTTTATGTAAATGATGAAAAGTAGTGGATTAAGTACCGATCCTTGTAGCACTCCACTGGCCATAGGCCTGCAGTCTGAAAAACAATCCTCCATCACTATCCTCTGTCTTCTACCTTTTTAAGCCAGTTCTGCTTCCAAATGGCAAGTTCTCCCTGTATTCCACGAGCTCTCCCTAGCTTGCTAACCAGTCTCCCATGGGGAACTTTGTTAAATGCCGAAGGTCACATCTACCGCTCTGCCCTCATCAGGTAATCCAAGATGAAGGAGGGGAAAAATTCCTGGCTGGAGCAGCTGCACCTTTTTTTTTGAGGTATTTTGTGTTGGAGGTGATTTCCTCGAATCCAGGAGCAGTAATTACTGTTTTATATGCTGATGCACTGTTTTGGATCTTTGGTTATATGATCAACTGGATACTTTATTTTCATTTTGATTTTGTTGACTTATTGTTACAACCTCCTAAAGTTTCGAATTATGGTATCCTTGCCATTGGCTGTTTGAAGCATTTCCAGTAAATCAATCTTTCCGTTCTTGTCAGGGGAAAGCAAATAAAGTGGGTTGGGTTCTTCGGAGAGAACAAAGTGAGTGCTGTTAAAGTCATAAGTATATTGAATTTGATATGCAAATTCTTAAGCTGGTTGCCATCGCGGAATTTTTGGTACAAGCTAATATGTAGGGAAAATGAAAGTGGCTTTTTTATCCAAGTACCTTTTTTTTTGTCATTTTACAGATAGGATAATAGTTTCAAGGTTGATATCTTTCAAATGATCACTAATATAATTGTGAAACCTATCATACAAATTTCATTAGAAGTATGTATTTGATAGTTCAACTAAGTGGAACTTCTGTTTTCTGTTGGTTCTGTAAATATTATTGGGAAAAGAACAAGTGTGGTAATTTCCATTATTCTACTTAAAAAGTCCATCACTGTACTGGGTGTCCATGCTAATGAGAATTTGTAACCAATTTGATCAAGTGAATGAAGTAAATTAGCAATTTTTCTTGTAATTTATATTATTGATCAAAATCAACTAAATTTCTAACCTAAAATTGGAGAATTCCCTTTTAAAATGTAACAGTGATTATACGAAATGTTAGCTTTTGTTGGAATCTGAATGAAAAGAAGCTGATAGTCTCTGTTTGGGGGAGGAGTGAAGAAGCTGCAGTCTCTAATCTTGGTGGGAATATTGTTTATTGGAGTAGGTCAAATGTGAGCAGCTTTACTACAGGCACCAGGTCAAGTGGATTTGGAAAAGGGGCTTAAAATGAAAAGGGTAAACTTCCTGCTTCCTTGTGTACCCTCCTTTTGGTTGTAATTTCAAAAAAAATACAATCACCAATTTTAAATGTTCCACTGAATGTACTAGTTTGATCTCAACTTAAGTATTTACGTTCAATTCCGGATGCCATTCTTTAGTAATGATGTGAA
Organism: Chiloscyllium punctatum; assembly: GCF_047496795.1. Lineage (NCBI taxonomy): Eukaryota > Metazoa > Chordata > Chondrichthyes > Orectolobiformes > Hemiscylliidae > Chiloscyllium > Chiloscyllium punctatum. The sequence goes on from NC_092775.1 coordinate 18,614,225, forward strand.
GGATTGGAAGGTGTTAAAAGTTTGAGATTGGTTCCGGGAATAAGAGATTTCAGTTATGAGGAGTGATATGAGAAGCACATGTGAAGGGCTCGAGGGGGTTGATATGTAGATTTGCAAAGCAAAATGATATGGCAGCGTTGCAGGGATTATATCCACAGTCAGACAGGAAAGGGCAAAGTGGTCAAATACAGAAAATAGCAACCATTTTCCCCTTTTTGATTCTATTTGCTAAAAGAAAACAAAATTAATGTCTCTACTGCATGTAGTATTGAGAAAAAAGGAAATGAATTGATAGCATGAATAGAGGTTAATGGGTATAATCTTAAAGCAACTATTGAGACATGGTTATGAAAAATCAAATCTGGGAATTACATATACATGCATGTCATTTTGAAAAGTCATATATTCAAGCTGGAAAGGGTGATAGCATGGCTTTCTAAGTATGAGACTGAATAATTATGACAGCAGAACTGATTTTGGATCATAAATTGTAAAACACATGTGGATTGAGGTAAAAAAAAGAACAAGACACTGGTGGGAGTAGTCCAGTTGCTCCACAACCATAGCTACACTTATAGAAAAGAAAATAATTGGTAGCAGTGAGGAAGAATTAATTGTATACTAATGACTGTTTCTGAGAACCAAGTTATGGGATCTAGCCAAGGATCAGGCCATTTTGGATCTAGTAATAAGTAATGAGGTAACTTTTATTAAATCATGATAGAGTGAAAGTACCCTTGAGGAAATGGTGATCAAAACACAGTACAGTTTAGCATTCCCTTTTGAGAGTGAGAAACTTGGGTCATGGCGCCATAAAGGTGTACCGCACAGAAAAAGGCTCAGCCCATTGAGTCTGCACTGTCAAAAAGATCCACTTAACTATTCTAATCCCATTTTCCAGCATGTTGCCAAAGCCTTGCATGCCTTGGCACCACAAATGTACATCTAAAAACTTCTTCAATATTACAATGGATTTTGCTTCTTTCACTCTTACAGCAGTCAGTTCTAGATTCCTACCTGCCTCTGGATGAAAAACCTTTTCCTTGCATCTATTCTAAACCACCTGTGCCTTGCTTCAAATCTATGCCCCTGGTCTTTGATTCCTCCATCATAAGAAAACTTTTCTTCCTGTCCACCTGTCAATGCCTGTCATAATTTTATACATCTCAATCATGTCTCCCCCCCCCCCCCCCCCCCCCCCCCCCGCCCCCTTTCTCCTTTAAGGAAAGCAACTTTAGTCTGTCTAATCTCTTTTCATATCTGAAACTTTCCAGTCCAGCCAACATCCTAGTAAATCTCTTCTCCACCCTCTCCATTGCAATCACACTCTCCTATAATGTGGAATCCAGAAATGCACAGTACTTTAACTGTGGTTTAGTGAACATTTTATACAGTTATAGCATAGTTTCACTTTTCTTTAACACTTCTCCTATGTCACCTTAACCACTTTATCTACTTGCCCTACTATCTTTAGGGACCAGGTTACATGCACACCAATGTACCTCTGATCATCTTTGCTTTCCAGGCTCTTACTATTCATCATGTATTGTCTTGTTTGTCCTGCCCAAGTGCATCGTCTCCCACTCATCTAGTTTGAATTCCATTTGCTAATAAACAGCCTATCTGACCAGCCCGTATACATTCTTCTGTAATCTAAGGCTATCTTCCTTGCAATTTACATCCTCCGCCCCAACCCCCACCCCACCACCAATCTCTGTATCATCTGCAAATTTATTAATCAACTCTTCTACATTCCGATCTAAATTGAATTTACGTACCACAAACATCAAGGGCCCCAACACTGATCCCGACAGAACTCCACTGGACACAGGCTTTTGGACACAATAACACCTCTCAACAACCACCGTCTTCTTTCTATTCAGCCGATTATAAATCCAAGTAGCCAAATTTCCTTGGATCCTGTTGGCTGTTAACTTCATAATCAGTCTTCCATGTGAGACCTTGTCAAAAGCCTTGCTGAAGCCTAAATAGATTATGTCAAACACATTGCTTTCATCTGCACATCTGATGACCTCTTTGACAAATTCAGTCAAGTTGGTCAAACGTAACGTGCCCTTAACAAATCATGCTCACTGTTCTTGATTTATCCTTCCTATTGAAGTGCAGATTAATTCTGTCCCTCTGAATTACTTCTAATTGTTTCCCCACCATGAGGTTAGTGTAGTATTCTGGTTTATTATTTGATTCTTTCTTGAATAATGGTGCCACATTGGCACCTCTCCTGTGGCCAGAGAGGAATTCAAAATTATTTCCAGCTGCCCTGCTATTTGCTATCTTGTCCCACTCCACAACCTGGGGTGCATTTCATCGGGCCCTGGAGATTTATCTACTTTTAAGACTGCCAGGTCACTCAGAACCTCCTCTCTGTCTTAAGTGTAAATAATCAAGGAGACTTCTTTTTAAAAAAGGAATGGATGGCAAGAACTTCTTGAAATATATATAAAAAGGAACAGAGAAGCCAAAGTGAATGTAAGCCATTTAAAGAACGAGGCAGATGAAATGATAATAGGGAACCAGGAAATAGAACAGGATTTGAATAATTACTTGTGTATCAGTCTTCACAAGAGAAAATCCAAGTAGTATTCCCACAATACTAAATAATCAATGGTCAGAAGATGAAGTGAAATAAACCCAATAATAACTATTGCTATGGTTACAATAATAGGAAAATTAATAGGGCTAGACTGACCAATCATCTGGCTCTGATTTATATCCCAGGATATTAAAGGAAGTAGCTACACAGATAGTGGATACACAGGTAATGATCTTCCAAAAGTTCTCTGATTCTGGAAAAATCCCAAAGGATTAGAAAACTGTTGACTAACAACATTCTTACTCAAAAAGGGGAAAGAGATAAAAATGACTGCAAATAGTAGAATAGTTATGAAGAAGTATATACAGCTGAGAACAGAAGTGAGTCAAACAGTCAGGGCAGGCAGGGACAAAGTAGGACTAATAAATTAAACTGCATTTATTTCAATGCAAGGGGCCTAACAGGGAAGGCAGATGAACTCAGGGCATGGTTAGGAACATGGGACTGGGATATCATAGCAATTACAGAAACATGGCTCAGGGATGGGCAGGACTGGCAGCTTAATGTTCCAGGATACAAATGCTACAGGAAGGATAGAAAGGGAGGCAAAAGAGGAGGGGGAGTAGCCTTTTTTTTGATAAGGGATAGCATTACAGCTGTGCTGAGGGAGGATATTCCCAGAAACACATCCAGGGAAGTTATTTGGGTGGAACTGAGAAATAAGAAAGGGATGATCACCTTATTGGGATTGTATTATAGACCCCCCCCCCCCCCCCCAATAGTCGGAGGGAAATTGAGAAACAAACTTGTAAGGAGCTATCTGTAAGAATAATAGGGTAGTTATGGTAGGGGATTTTAACTTTCCAAACATCGACTGAGACTGCCATAGTGTTAAAGGTTTAGATGGAGAGGAATTTCTTCAGTGTGTACAAGACGACAATTTTCTGATTCAGTATGTGGATATACCTACTGGAAAAGGTGCAAAATTTGACCTACTCTTGGGAAATAAAGCAGGGCAGGTGACTAAGGTGTCAGTGGGGGAGCACTTTGGGGCCAGTGACCATAATTCTGTTCGTTTTAAAATAGTGATGAAAAAGAATAGACGAGATCTAAAAGTTGAAGTTCTAAATTGGAGAGAGACCAATTTTGATGGCATTAGGCAAGAACTTTCGAAAGCTGATTGGAGGCAGATGTTTGCAGGTAAAGGGACGGCTGGAAAATGGGAAGCCTTCAGAAATGAGCTAAGAATCCAGAGAAAGTATATTCCTGTCAGGGTGAAAGGGAAGGCAGGTAGGTATAGGGAATGTTGGATGACTAAAGAAATTGAGGGTTTGGTTAAGAAAAAGAAGGAAGCATATGTCTGGTATAGACAGGATAGATCGAGTGAATCCTTAGAGTATAAATAAAGTACGAGTATGCTTAAGAGAGAAATCAGGAGGGCAAAACGGGGACATAGCTTTGGCAAATAGAATTATGGAGAATCCAAAGGGGTTTTACAAATATAAGGACAAAAGGGTAACTAGGGAGAGAATAGGGCCCCTCAAAGATCAGTATGGCGGCCTTTGTGTGGAGCCACAGAAAATGGGGGAGATACTAAATGAATATTTTGCATCGGTAATTAAGGTAAAAAAGATATGGAAGATATAGACTGTAGGGAAATAGATGGTGACATCTTGCAAAATGTCCAGATTACAGAGGAGAAAGTACTGGATGTCTTGAAATGCCTAAAAGTGGATAAATCCCCAGGACCTGATCAGGTGTCCCCGAGAACTCTGTGGGAAGCTAGAGAAGTTATTGCTGCGCCTCTTGCTGAGATATTTGTATCATCGATAGTCACAGGTTAGGTGCCGGGAGATTGGAGGTTGGCTAACGTGGTGCCACTGTTTACGAAGGGTGGTAAAGACAAGCCAGGGAACTATAGACTGGTGAGCCTGACCTCGGTGGTGGGCAAGTTTTTGGAGGGAATCCTGAGGATCAGGATGTACATGTGTTTGGAAAGGCAAGGACTGATTTGGGATAGTCAACATGGCTTTGTGGGTGGGAAATCCTGTCTCACAAACTTGATTGAGTTTTTTGAAGAAGAAGTAACAAAGAAGATTCAAGGGCAGAGCAGTAGATGTGATCTATATGGACTTCAGTAAGACGTTCAACAAGGTTCCCCATGGGAGACTGATTAGCAAGGTTAGATCTCATGGAATACAGGGAGAACTAGCCATTTAGATACAGAACTGGCTCAAAGGTAGAAGACAGAGGGTGGTGGTGGAGGGTTGTTTTTCAGACTGGAGGCCTGTGACCAGTGGAGTGCCACAAGGATCGGTGCTGGGCCCTCTACTTTTTGACATTTACATAAATGATTTGGATGCGAGCATAAGAGGGACAGTTAGTAAGTTTGCAGATGACGCCAAAATTGGAGGTGTAGTCGACAGCGAAGAGGGTTACCTCCGATTACAACAGGATCTGGATCAGATGGGCCAGTGGGCTGAGGAGTGGCAGATGGAGTTTAATTCTGATAAATGCGAGGTGCTACATTTTGGGAAAGCAAATCTTAGCAGGACGTATACACTTAATGGTAAGGTCCTAGGGAGTGTTGCTGAACAAAGAGACCTTGGAGTGCAGGTTCATAGTTCCTTGAAAGTGGAGTCGCAAGTAGATAGGATAGTGAAGAAGGCGTTTGGTATGCTTTCCTTTATTAGTCAGAGTATTGAGTACAGGTGTGGGGAGGTCATGTTGCGGCTGTACAGGACATTGGTTACGCCACTGTTGGAATATTGCTTGCAATTCTGGTCTCCTTCCTATCGGAAAGATGTTGTGAAACTTGAAAGGGTTCAGAAAAGATTTACAAGGATGTTGCCAGGGTTGGAGGATCTGAGCTACAGGGAGACGCTGAACAGGCTGGATCTGTTTTCCCTGGAGCATCGGAGGCTGAGGGGTGACCTTCTAGAGCTTTACAGAATTGAGGGGCATGGATAGGTTAAATAGGCAAAGTCTTTTCCCTGGGGTCGAGTCGTCCAGATCTAGAGGGCATAGGTTTAGGGTGAGAAGGGAAAGATATAAAAGAGACCCAAGGGGCAACTTTTTCATGCAGAAGGTGGTACGTGTATGGAATGAGCTGCCAGAGGATGTGGTGGAGGCTGGTACAATTGCAACATTTAAGAGGCATCTGGATGGGTATATGAATGGGAAGGGTTTGGAGGGATATGGGCCGGGTGCTGGCAGGTGGGACTAGATTGGATTGGGATATCTGGTCGGCGTGGACAGGTTGGACGGAAGGGTCTGTTTCCATGCTGTACATCTCTATGACTCGAAGTGTAATTGGACTTAAAATGTTTCATTCTTTCTCTATTTTACTGATGCTGTCAGACCTGCTGAGTTTCTCTAACTTTTTCTGTTTTTTTTTGCAGATGCTATAAATGTGAATTATATTGCTCTGGTTTAACTGTAGGCAATTAAGCATTTAACAGTTGCCTTTGGGAAAATATTATCATAAAGGATGTAACAGCAGAGTATTTAGACATGTAAAATATTATCAAACAATGTCCGTATGATTTCATGAAGGAGAAATCCTGCTTGACAAATGTATTGGTATTCTTTGAGGAGGTACCAAGCAGGATAGATAAAGGGGAAGCAATGAATGTAAGATATGTGGATTCCCGAATAGTGTTTAAGTTATTGTACAAAAGGTTGCTTAATGAGGAAAGTGCCCATGGATGATGAGCCGTAATCATGTTGAATGGTGGAGCAGGCTTGAAGGATTGAATGCCTATTCTTGCTACTATTTTATATGTTTCTATGGTGTTGACAGTAGCATTTTTGCATGGAGTAAAGAATTAGCTATGCAGCCCTTTGCAGAAGTAACCCAGACCCACCTGCATATATTTTAAAATCCAAATTCCAAACATGATTTTATAATTTATACACTTTTTCATCACAGAAGGAAGTGGTTAGTATCTTGAATATACTGTATGTGAGTTGGAGGCAGATTCAATTATGGCATTCAAAAAGGAATTAGATCAAAACTCAGGAAATTTACAGGATGGGGGAAGTGACAAGTTCCACAGAGTTAAGTGACTTTCTGATTTTAATGTTTCTGCAATATTCATTACCAGGTGGTTTGTTTATTTCTTTATTTGTGTAGTTTGGCTGAGGACCCGCCTAAACAGGAGCAGGAAGAAGAGGAGGAAGAGGAAGAGGACATGGAGATATCAACCAGATCAAGAGGTGGGTAAAAGAAAATCTTTCTTTGTTGTGCACATCTTCTATCTACAGTGACATACAACTTATCTGAAGATGATGAGTTGACTCCATACAATTGAAGTTATCGATTTATTTAAAATTATTGCCCATGGATTATATATGTGACTGTTGCTTCGTGTATATTGTAGTTTTAGAATTTTCCTCTTTCCTAGTTCCTTCATGGCCTTGCTCCTCCCTAGCTGGTTATTCACTAGTAATTTTCACTCCAGAGATGATGGGGATCTGCAACTCACTGATGAAGTGGCTAGAGAGAGAAATGACCATCATTTTTAAAATGTACTTTGATTTGCATTTGAAGTGCCATTACCTAATGGGCTGTGGACCATGAGCTGTAAGGTGAGATCAGGCTACTTGTCAGCCAGCACAGACACGATAAGCTGAATGACTTCCTTCCAGCCTGTAAATACCTACTTTTCAGTTTTTTTAAAAACCTCCTGAAATCTTCGTACTGTTTCCATTTCATGCCTGCATGGTTTTAAATTTTTACTAATCCACCATTCACAGTCTTCCTGCAATTGTCTTAAGCCCAAGTCCTAGGACTCTGTCTCCCACTCTTGACCCATTCTTTTAAACCTGCCATGCTTTTGTTCAATGTCTCCTTGTTTCACTCTGTTAAGTGTTTTTTGATAATTGCTCCTGTGAAGTTCCTTGCAACTGTATACTACTTGAAAGGCAGTGTATAAAGTTAATCTGAATTTCATTTTTGTGAACAAGATTTCTCAGCTTTGGCCAGACCAATATGAAGAAATTTTAATATCTGCATTTTCCTCTCTTTTGTATCATCTCATTGCCTCTCCTCTGATCAAGTGATTTATTCCTTGTTGTATTACTATCTTAAGTATAGACATGTACAACCTGTGTTTTTGAAAATATTCTAATTTAATGATGCTGACTGCCCTGCTGAATGAATGATTACAGTATTTTCTGCTGTTATAAAATGCTACGAAATCAATGTTTAATAGTCTGTCAGAAATTCCCTTCTCTTATTTTATATAATCAATTAAATTTAATAAGGCACCTGTTGCTAAAACTGTAAAGATGATTTTCAGATGAAAATGTGCAGTTTTGTGTGGTACAACACAACCTTTGGTACTGAAGAAGTCCATGTTCTGATGCAGGAAAATAGGGACAACATTCAGGCTTGAACTGCCAAGTTCTGTGCAATGCTGATGCAACACAAGCGTCAAGTACAACCTTTTTAAACAAGACGGAATCCAGTCTTTTCTCCTTTTACATTTCATTGTAGTTCTATAGTGAAATCCCTCTCATTAATATCCTGGACTGTCACCTTTGACCAGAAACCTAACTGGACCAGTGAATATAAGAGCAAGTCAGAAGATTCTGTGGAGAGTGACTCCCCTTCTAAGTTCCCAAAGCCTTTCAGCGTCTACAAGATCCAAGAGGAAATAAGGCAGACTTCTGTTCAGTCTGGATGCTTGTAGCCCCAATAACACTTCGAGTCCAACACTTTGCACAACAAATTAGCTTAATTGGTGACCTATCCATCACCACAACACACTGTAGAGAAAGTATTATTTGTTTATAAGATGAATTTGCTCAGGCTTCTTCAATAGCAGCTTCTAAACCTATGACCCCAATGGCCTAGAAGAACATGGGCAGTATGCCCATGGGAATACCACCATGAATGTTTCCTACCAAGTCACAAACTTTACTGTCTTGGAAATGTATGTTTCAGTTATTAAAATGACGGACTGGATAACACAGTGGTTCTACCTACACCATATAAAATACAGGAGTTCCAAGACACACTGTCCTCAAGGAAAATTAAGGACTGGCACTGAATGCTGGTCAGCAATACCTTCCCCCTGACTTTGAATTTCACAGACTAGATCTGGAATATCTGAAATATGGGAATAAGCCACTTTCTTAATTTATTTCATACGCTGAATTACATTTTGAAACAAATATGTAGCCTTTGAAGTACTTGGTACTTTCCCTGCTAATTTTTAAGTCACATTTTCTTTCCTTCCAGTTCTCAATGTACACAAGGCTAATTTGCTTTTTGAATGCAAACGTTGAATTCTATTGCAATCTCTCATCCTCTCTTCCTGCATTCTCTGCTTTCAGTGCTGGCATACTTAATAGCGGAAAACTGTAAGTGCTAGCTGAATGAAACATAGTTACGCTCCAGACTTTTAAGTTATGGTCCTGGAAATAGAAAACTGATATGTACAAGATCTGTACAGGTGGTGTTGCAAGAATAGAAAATGTAATTTGATACTAGTTTGCTGGCATACAAGTTTTTGGCCAAACAAATGAGTTACATGTTGGACAAAGTGAGGACTGCAGATGCTGGACATGAGTTGAGAAGTGTGGACCTGGGACACAGCTGGTCAGGCAGCATACACTGAGCAGGAAAATTGATGTTAAGTCCTTCTTTGAGGTTGAAACATCGACTTTCCTGCTCCTTGGATACTGCCTGACCGCCTGTGCTTTCCCAGCACCACACTTTTTGAAGTAATTTACGTGTACCTCACTATTGACTGTAAATGTTCCAGACTTCAAAAAAGTGCTGGCTTTGTACTGTTATTGCATAACTTCAATTTTATTTGTATCTGCTATTATGCCAAGTGATTGAAATGGCTGGAAATGTAACATTGATCAATTTTTTTTCTATGCATTTAAATATTTTTAATTTGGGAGTGAAATGGATTTGATATTCTGCAAGGTGAGTAGTATTTATGGGGAATGGATTTTGACGAAACATAAATTCCTTTGTCTTAGTTTTGACTAGTTTTTAAGATATCCAGGATTTATGATGGAGGCTGCTATTTTGTTGCAGTTTAGTTTGGAAGATGGGATATGCTCTCTGGTCCAAGCCAGGTGTTTATTCAGTGACATTGCTATGAAGAAGGTGCTTTAATCTAAAATGTAGTTTGTTTTGATCATGTGAAGGGCTTCATAGAGAATGGAGAGCCATTATTTTACTTGGCATTCTTTAGATTTATGCTGTAATCTTTGATTCAGTGTCAACTGGATTTAGAATTCCCCATGCAGTTCGTTTAGAAACCATGCAACTGTCAGTTAACCATTTATCCTTTTTTATTAGTTTGGAACCCAGTTTTCAGAGATGAGTCTCATTCTGCTAAGTTACTAGGTGTTTTAGAGTAGTTCTAGATTCCTTCTGTATTCCTAAAGCCCTGAATGTTGATCTCTCTCTGTAGTACCCATCCAGTTTTGTTTTGAAATAATTCATTGTCTTTGCACCCACCACTAAGTCAATCCCACTCAGTGAACATAAGAAAAATTCTTCTCCCTATTCCCTTGCATTTCTTGTCCACAACCTTTAATATTGTGTCCACTAATCTTTACACTGTCAACGAAAGGGTACAGATTTTCTTTGACTAACTTATCTAAATCTGACGCAATTTTGCACATCTCAGTTAAACTTGCCCTCAATCTCTTTGACTCTAACTATCATTTCATAAGTGCGATGTTTTGAACAGACGGCCCAAATAAACTCATCTCTTTTCTGTAATTCAGTCCTGTATATATTATACCTCTTTTTTTGTTTCCTCCATTTCAGTTATTTTCTGTCATGTGACTTCCCCTTAAACTCTTGTGTTGCTCACAAACTTAAATTGACCTTGCATCTCCAAGCTCTGACTGTGTGGTTAGCAATATCCAGGCAAAAGACTGCTTATTTTTGTTTGCTGAGCTGAAATTTATGCTTCTCTGTTCCATGAATTACTTTCGCATTGTTCAACGATTCTGAGGACTGTTTTGTTTGCATTCGAAGAGTGGAGTAGAACTTATGAAGCCCTGTATGAATTTTATGCTTCAACTTTGTACCAAAATACATGGGACATTTGATAGAAATTTGATTATAACTCCACAAACACAATAGAACTTACTCAAAAGGAGAACTTTTGACCTCTTTGATACTGCTTCTCCATAGTAACAATGCATCTCACTAATTTTGGCTCAGATGTCTTGGCCTAGTAAATGAAGTTTTCTTGGTTTGTAATGATTTGAAGTTTATTTTTCAGACTCTGGTTCTGCAGAACGTGCAGGACTGAAAAGAAAACAACTTAGCCCTCAGCCATCTTCAAATGGACATTCACCCCAAGATGAATCATTGAGTCCCATTAAAAAGAAGAAGAAACCTGGCATGGCTAATTCGAGTAAAGAGCAGGTATAGTAAGAACGGAGTATGTCCAATTCCTGTTTTGATACTTGGTAATTGTTCTTTTTATCAAGCTGCATTATCCCACAATTATTCAATAATGAATGTTTTGAAATTAAACATAAATTTGAAAATGTACACAAAGAAGCATGAGAAAAGACCACCTGTCAATCAACCATAAGGTGAAATCTAGTGTAACCTTTAACCAATCCCCAAACGTTACACTAGATTTCACCTTTATGGTAGTCCAGGAAGAGGCTGGATCAAAACAAAATTCCTAAAGTGATCAAGCTTAAAAAGTTCTACTAGATCACAGTAACCAATAACTTCTCGACCACAGTTAACTAATGTTTGCTCACTAAAACTAAATATTTGACTTTGCTCATAGACCGGTCAGTTTTCTCTTTTCCAAGTACTCGGTAGGAGTTTTAGTCAGTGCGTGTTTTCAGTGTTTCTTCCCCACAACTAATTAAATGGTTAAATCAGAAATATAATGCATTAATTTGGATGATCTAGCTATATGTTTGGGTATGTTAACTCCTTGTCTTGTCATTAATTACCTTTTTTAAAATAAATTCTGGTGAGGATTTCTGCAGCTACTGTTCCACTTTTTGACAAATATGTTAGTTATAAAATGGGGACGTGAAATAGGGAATTTGCAAATACATTTAAAGGATAAAAGGGTAACTAGGGAGAAAAAAGGGCCGCCTATGTGTGGAACTGCAGGAAATGGGGGAGATACTAATCAGGTATTTTGCGTCAGTGTTTACTGTGGAGAAAGACATGGAAGATAGAGGATGTGGGGAACTAAATAGTGAAATCTTGAAAAATGTCCATGTTACAGAAGAGGAGGTGCTGCATGTCTTTAAGATGCATAAAGGTGGATACATCCCTGTGACCTGATCAGGTGTACCCTAGAACTCTGTGGGAAAAGAGGGATAAAATTGCTAGGCCCCTTGCTGAGGTGTTTGTACCATCGATAGCTCCAGGAGAGGCGCTGGAAGATGGGAGGTTGGCTCGTGTAGTACCATTATTTAAGGAAGCTGGTAAGGAAAAGCCAGGGAATTATAGACCAGTGATCCTGACATCACCGGTAGGCAGGTTGTTGGAGGTAATGCTGAGGGACCGGATTTATATGTATTTGGAAAGGCAAAGACTGACTAGAGATAGTCAACATGGCTTTGTGCACAGGATATCACATCTCACTATCTTGGTTTAGATTTTTTTTGAAGTAGTAATGAAGAGGATTGATTTAGGGCAGAGCGTTGTATGTGATCTATATGGACTTCAGTAAGTTGTTTGACAAGGCTCCTCACGATAGACTGGCTATCAAGGTTAGGTCACAAGGAATATAGACAGAACGAGCTATTTGGATACAGGATTTGTCAAAGGTGGAAGACTAAGGATTATGGTGGAGAGTTACTTTTCAAATTGGAGGCCTGTGACCAGCAGTGTACCACAAGGACTAATGCTGGGTCCACTACTTTTAATTTTTATGTAAATGATTTGTATGTATATAGAGGAGGTATGGTTGTAAGTTTACAGATTACCCCAAAATTGGAGGTGTAGTGGCTAGCAAAGATGGTTACCTCCGTGTAGAATGGGATTTGATCAAATGGGCCAATGACCCAAGCAGTGGAAAATGGAGTTTAATTTTAGATAAATGTGAGGTGCTACATTTTTTTTGAAAAGGCAAATTGCAGTAGGACATTAACGTTAAGGGAAAAGCTATAAAAGGGACTTAAGGGGCGACCTTTTCATGCAGAGGGTTGTGCGTGAATGAAATGAGCTGCCAGAAGAAGTGATGGAGGCTGGTATAATTACAACATTTAAGAGGCATCTGGACAGATATATGAATAGGAAAGGTTTAGAGGGGGATGGGCCAAATGCTAGCAAATGGGTCTTGAGGAACAAAACCCTTTCAGCAGAATAGGATGATAATCAAAGATCATGGAAAATTATAGCACTGTGTATTGGCTTTCATTTTTCATTTGGCTTTCATTTTTTCTTTTTCTTTCTCCATTTCCCCCACCCCCGCCCACCTTCCCTAATTAACTGTAAAGTGTTTTGCAGACATTTCCTCCACTTTGCAGTCGATTTAATGCATTGACTCCTGTGCTCAGTATTAAGATTGATGTTTTATCGTCCATCTTTCAGTGCAGTATTGAACTTAATACTTAATGCCATTGTTAGTTTATAATTATACAATTGAATTATCTGGCCAATGATCATTGTGACAATATTGAAGGCAATATTAAATTGAATGCTCCTAGATTATGTACTTTAAAATACAAACTATTATCCCTAGCCCATTATTTCAGATTTCTGCTATAGCTACTACATTAAAATTTAAACTTTTCAAACTTTGTTCCATTGTTAATCTCCCAAAATTTAGTGAAGTAGTAGCCACTCTTTTTGAAGTTTGTTACAAACAATAGATGGTTCATGGGTTTAGCTGAAAATATTCCAGCTTTTCTGGAATGGCATTTAATTAATGAAAGTGACATTCATTGGCTTGTCACACTTTGACAAATGGAGGTTTAATCTCATTGCAACCATGAGTCACTTAGGTTTAAAAGATGATTCTGTCAGTAAGTAAACTTCCAGTTAACTTGCTTCACCATTTTGTCTCCAAATTGACTAAATCAAGTTTTGTAGTATTTCAACACCAGATGAGATCAGTGAAAATAGATTCGTATCAAAATGCTTCTTTTTCAGTCTGGAATACTATTTATTTGTTTTCTGGACAAAGGCAAGCTTTCAGGAATAAACCAAGAAAACAAATTTAACTAATACCTTGCACAATGGTGAATATCAATATTCACCATTGAATGACTCACAAGCAGCTTCCAAAATATTAAGGCATTTGGTTAGTTGTGCTTTTGTTAATTGGCTTCCAAATCTTAATCTAATCTACTTTCTTTGTTGTACTCCTGATTAATGGTAAAGTTTGCAGATTTTAATTTTTAATAAGATGGTGTAATGCAGCTTTAATTTGGTAAAGTTTTGCATCTTGTTTCTTCCACTACTTGTGTCATGAAAAGTCAGAGTGGCATGTTTACCAGAACTTGTAATTATCTTAGATATTGATTCTGATATTAATAATCTTGCTGCGTGTAAAGATGCTAGGTAGCTTTCTCAGTATTTCTTAAACTGTACCTGTTTATCATACCCGTTTGTGTTCTTTAGACACAACACTATGCATGTGACATGTTGGAAAGTGGTCCATTAATGAATTTAGTTTAATTTTAAATTATGGCGGAGATTCCACTGATTTTTTTTTTAATGCACCTACAACCATAGCAGTAACACCCAGTCTGGGTGTGTAGTGTTCAGTTTCAGTCATGTCATGAAGCACACTTGCAGTCAGGGCTGCTGCCAATTCAAAAGTCTATGAAAAGTTGCATATTTCAAGTTTTCAGTTGGTTCATTTGGATGGTATTTTGGAGTCTTAACACATTTTCATTGGGATGTCCCTTATTTATGAGGTGATAAATAATCCTGCTTGTGCTTTTGTAACCAAATAATAGCTGAAGAACAGGGTATTCTGAATATAGCTAAACATTCCTGCACAGGGTTTCTTTGTGGTGGATCATCTGAGGTCTGGATGGACTATTTGCTGCAGTCCACTATCTGTTCATCATTTTTAGCAGGTGTTTTTCAGAAACTTGTGTTGAAATGATTATAGCTCAAATATATATCCACCCCTCTAATGACTATTAAAAGGGATCATATCCAGTATAAATACTCTTATGAAATCATAAGAGTTTGATACTGTAAGACTAAATGTGATTTTATTTGTTCCAAATGCATTGCTTGTCACTTTTAAAACAAAATCACTGAAGTATCACACAACAGTTAATTTACACAGCCAGTGTAAATAATCAGTGTAGTTTAATCAATTTGATCCAGAAATGATGCCATATTCATAAAGATTTATGTTCCTGCAAATGTTGAATCTAAATCCTATCTGTAAATAACTTTTAAATGTGCAATTTTACGTTCTGTGAACAACAGTGAAAATATCTGGTTATTTGAGGTACATTTTTATTTTGGGATGCTGAAGTCTTGATACATTACTGAAACCTCTGTATCATGCTTGCTTGTCAAAGAGTTCAGTATCCTTTTTGAAACTTTTGAGAAGTCCAATTCTGCTATTGTACCGCTATGCATTTTCTTAAAAGATTTCTTGATTTGAGAATTAATTTCTCAAGGACCACTAACTATTTGTTCTGGACATGCTTTCATTTTTAATTAAAAGTTTAATACCATTTTTATATAAATTTCTTAACTTTTTGCTTCCATTGGGATTTATGTCAGTGATGTTTGTGAACATTTAAATGCCCTTAATTATATACAAATTAACTAGCTTTGTTTTCTGCTATCCAAAATCCTTAACCACCTGGTAACTCAGTGAAATACCCATTCTTCGAGTGTAGAGTAGAGAATGGTTGAGACATTATCTCAGCTGTCCATGTATGATCACTTTCTTTACTTAGGATGGAGTGTTGGTGGGCTTTGATTTATGTTTCTCCCCCTCTAGTTCAAAGCAGCTGAAGTGTATCAAAAGCAAAGAAGTTTAATTTATATAAAACTGAAGAACTTGACATTTAGGCATATTTGAAACATAGCTATACTTGTAATGGAGGAAAAGGTGTGACTGCAGTAAGTTCCTACAAACAGCACTTGAGGTAAATGGCATTTTTAACCAAGGTTAGTTAAGGAATAATTATTAGCTAAGACAGTTGAAGCATATGGGCATGTCTAGTACAGCTCTTTTGAGAAGTGACATGGAATTCTTCTAACTGAACAGACAGGCAGAGATTCCAATTGGCATCATTTCTGAAAGACAACACCACTGACAAAGCAGAACTCCCTCATTCTTACTCTCTTCCTAGAATGTGCCTCCAATCTTCTGACTCTGGGGAGAGTGTCACAGCAGAGTCAAGTCTGATAGATAGCGTATATACTTGAGTAAAAGTCAACCCCCTATTTTGGCCAAATAATCTTGAGTTTTCCATATATCGCATGTAAAAGTCAACCCTGGTTCTTCACAGATAACAGTTCAACATTTATGAATCAGTGTGCTAGCTGTCACGTCCCACTCCCAGTTTTCCAATTTGATCGTTGTTCCACTCTGCTCCTGGTCTTCCTGTCTACTGGCTGTTGTGTTCTGTGCTGGGTTTTCAGAATTACCATAATTCTTTGTTTTTGTTTCTTTATTCAATTAGAGAGAGATTAGATTCCTTGCAGTGTGGAAACAGACCCTTTGGCCCAACAAGTCCACACCGACCCTCTGAAGAGCAGCCCACCTAGACCCATTCCCCTACATTTACCCCTTCACCTAACGCTACGGGCAATTTAGCCTGGCCAATTCACCTAACCTGCACATTTTTGGACTGTGGGAGGAACCTGGAGCACCTGGAGGAAACCCACGCAGACATGGGGAAAATATGCAAACGCCACACAGACAGTTGCCTGAGGCAGGAATTGAACCCGGGTCTCTGACGCTGTGAGGCAGCAGTGTTAACAACTGTGCCACCCTAGATCAACAGGGCTTCTGCGATTGATAACGGTATGAATTTTGACAGGTATGAATTTCAGTCCCCCAAAAATAATATTCATGTAATAGTCGACCCCATAAATGTAACTTTAAAAAGTAGTCAAAGATATTCGACTATTACTCGAGTATATACAGTAAATTACTGCTGTGGCTGAAGTCTAACATAAACACAAACACCAGTCCTTCCGTTTTAAATGGTAAATCCAATGTGGAACCTTGGTCACTATTTTTAAATACCTACTGAAGTACCTGATGATGCTAAGTTTGTTAAATTTTAATCAAATTTTCCAAGTTTAAAAAAAAATTATTGAAATGTGCTGAGCCCCCCTACATAACAGGACATTGGTTAGGCTACTTTTTGAATATTGTGTGCAATTCTGATCTCCTTCCTATCAGAAAGATGTTGTGAAACTTGAAAGGGTCCAGAAAAGATTGCCTGGATTGGAGGATTTGAGCTATAGGGAGAGGCTGAATAGGCTGGGGCTGTTTTCCCTGGAGCATTGAAGGCTGAGGGGTGACCGTATAGAGATTTATAAAATCATGAGGGGTATAGATAGAATTTGGATGAGTCCAGAACCAGAGGGTGAGAGGGGGAAGATATAAAACAGACCTAAGGGGCAATGTTTTCACACAGTGGATGGTGCCTGTACTGAATGAATTGCCAGAGGAAGTGGTGGAGTCTGGTACAGTTACAGCATTTAAGAGGCATCTGAATGGGTATATGAATAGGAAGGGTTTAGAGGGATATGGGCCATGTGCTTGCAAATGGGACTAGATTTGTTTAGGATATCTGGTCGGCATGGATGAATTGGATGAAAGGGTCTATTTTTCTGTGCTGAACATGTGCCTTTATGACTCTATATTTTAAAAGCACAATTTCATCCCAAATTTTATGGAGGTATTTGTTCATTTAATGAATATGACAAACCTTTCAGTTTTAACAAGAAAACAGCAAAGTAACATTTTTCCTCTTGAAAATACTATATCTGTTCCTGTGGTAATTATGTGGGCAAATGTTTTGTATTTTATTTGGCGGTTCATTCAAATTCATAATTTCCTGGGCTTACCAATATTTAACGTTTCTGAAATGGAATTAGCTGATTTTAACAGATTGTACTGAGAATAATGGCCACAAACAAGCGATCTTGAATTTGGAGGTTGGCTGTTTTCCCATTGGTGCAGTTGAAAACTTTCGCAGATTGCAGCTGTAGACTTTCGTAAAAACAACCAGAAGGAATCAAAGAATGAATGTTAAAAATGGAAACATGAGTGGAATTTCAAGTTTCTTCTGTCATTCAACAAGTTCATACCTAATTGCATCCTGGCCTTAGCTCTTCATTCCTGTCTGCCCGCATAACCCTTGGTTCCATTGGAGAGTAAAAATCTGACTAACTCAGCCTTAAATCTATTCAGTGAGCTAGCATCCATTGTTCTTTAGGATACAAACGTACCTTGTATCTAAGATGGTAGCAGAAGCGTAGCAGCGTTCATGCCCGGGTCTTCAGCCTGGAGCTTGTTCATTTCTGTCTGAATTTCTTCTTTCACTCTTTACATTTGCCCTTTTTCTTCTTCTTTTTGTTTTCCTTTTCTTGGCGGCCTCGCACTCCCCTTCCCGGAGTGTCGACAGTGGTAGGAGCGGTTCCTTCCTGGAGAATTGGTGTGGTGGGCCCAGCATCGAGTTTGAACCCAGTGTGGTACTCAGCAATGATGTTAGTGGAAGCAGAATGGTGACATGGTTCCAGTGATGGTGGCATAGCTTCAGGACATGGCTGGGCCTGGGTACCTGATTGAGGAGGTGGTGGTGTGTGGGCCCTCTGGGCGCCTGATTGCTGGCATACTGAGGGATAGATTTTGTGGCTTTGTTTTTCTAACAGTAAAGACTCATGGCGGAGGCGTAGTATCATTAGGGCCTCTCCTGTTCTCTTTGTTTCTTTTATTTTTACTTATGATTTAAATTCTGTTTTTATATACTAAGTTGGTGCCAGAGAATGGTGACTTTGCACACTTTTCACTGTACTCCTGTATTCCTGTACTCAAGTACACCTGACAAAATCTAAATGGTGGACAGTCATTGAGCAGTCATCAGCTGAATTATTCGCCAGAATTCCTGGCCCCTGATCTGCTCAAATAGCAGGAGTATTTATATAACTGGTTCAGATCAGTTCCAGATCAATGGTAACCCCAAGAATGTTGATAGTGGATGGTTCAATAATGACAATACTATTCAATGTTAAGGGACAATAGTTGTTTTCTCTCTTTATGGAAGATAATTATTGCCTAATACTTGTGTGGTATGTGTGCTACTTCCCACTTATCATGCCAAGCCTGCATGTTGGCTGGTCTTGCTGCATGTGTCACTGGTTGCTTCAGTAGCATAGAATCCCTACAGTTTGGAAACAGGCCATTTGGCCAACAAGTCCACACTAACTCTTTTGAAAAGTAACTTAGCCAGACCCATTCCCTTACCCTGTTACTCTACATTTGCCCTGACTAATGCACCTAACCTACACATCCCTGAACACTGGGCAATTTAGCATTGCCAATTCATCTGACCTGCCCATCTTTGGACTGTGGGAGAAAACCTGAGCACCCGGAGGAAACCCACGCAGACACAGGGAGAATATGCAAACTCCATTCGAAACGGTCACCCAAGGCTGGAATTGAACTCGTGTCCCTGGCACTGAGAAGCAGCAATGCTAACCACTGAGCCACCATGATGTGGAGGTTTAAATGGAGCTGAACATTATGCACTCAACCATTTCCATTTCTGACCCAATGGAGGAAAAAAAATCATTGAAGCAATTGAAGAAGCTTGTCCCGAGGACATGACTGTGAGGAACTCCAGCAGTCATGTCCTGTGTCTGTCTTGTAACAATCATTGTTGTCTTTGTGTTGGGTATGACTGACTCGTGGTGAGTTCTCTTCTCCCCCTCCAATTTCCATTGACTCCAGTTTACTAGTGTTTCTGAATGTCTTATTTTGTCAGATACTGCCTTGATTATGGTGTTTGGTGATGAGAAACTGTTAAGAAGGTGCTCATTGTTGCCTAGACTTTCGAGGAGCAATGTGGAATAGTGAGCATTTTACTTTCCAGTTGAGTCTTGCTTGAAATCAGAATCTTGTTCTTGAATAAACTGATGCAATAACCAGTCAAACTTGTCATCTCTTGTCACTTACACCAGAACCAAGAGACACAATATTGTCTTATAATTTGAGGTTTGCGTAAAGATTCGTAGTTCGGGTGCCGGTTCTCATAGTTGTGGGTATATTCGCTGAGCTGGGAAGTTGACTTGCGAATATTTCGTCCTCTATCTAGGTGACATCTTCAGTGCTTTCGAGCCTCCTGTGAAGTACTGCTGAAATGTCTTCTGGAATTTATTTGGTTCTGTTCCTGCAGCTTCCTATTGCTGGTTCCAGTTGTTCATTGTAGTGGCCAGTATATTGGCTCCAGATCTTTGTGCTTGTTGATGAAGTCTGTGGATGAGTGTCATGCTTCAAGAAATTCTCTGGCTGTCCTCTGTTTAGTGTGTCCTATGATCATTGTGTTGTCCCAGTTGAATTTGTGGCAGACAACTAGCAATCTGCATCCACTGACACCAACTCGCCACTAAACACCATGACCAGCTGTCTCTAGTGGCCACACACAAATGACAAGGACCATAAGTAGTCTTTTCCCATAGTTATTCTCCCTTTTTGAGTATTTATTGAATTCCTTATTTGAATATCAATATTGAATGCATTTCCTTTTTAAGCACTGTTGTGTTTGAAATTACCATGTTGTTGCCTTTGTTCTTTTCACAATCACCTTTTGGTTTGTTTGTTTGTGCAATCTTTAAAAAGAATGGTTATTAGAATGTGGGTGATACTGACAAGTGAGTGTTTTGTTACCAGGAATCAGCCATGTGATAAGACTCTGAGATTTTTGTACTTGTTAGTGAGCCTTTCACTCAACATCTCCATGGCTTGTTTTCTGGTGCTGACACATGTATGCTGGACAATGACCAGTTTAGTGAATTCTCAGCTTCACTGCTTGCCTCTGGGTTGTTAGCTCACCATGCTCTTGAACTCGTGGTGCCGTGGCTTTAGATTGATATAATAATTGGTATTGAAAGATTGCTGCATTGTTGGTATTGTAATATTTTTGCATGAAAGGATGAACTAAGAATTTGTTTGTAGCTCTTGTTTTGGACTGGTATGAGAAGGTCCCAGTGGGCTACTTCAGTTAGAACATGGAGTTCTTGGTGCCATGTCTGACATTTCGACCTCACAGAATACTTTTTAAAAAAAGACACATTACTCATCAATCTCATGATTATGGCGTGTTAGTTAAATCTTACATTTTAAATAGATGTCTCTGTGTTGTTCTCTGCATAGAAGGAAGTGGTTTGGACTTTGTGCAAAGTATTGGAGTAGAAATCCATTAAGTAATGCACAGATTTGCATTGATTTCCCAGACAAGGCCACAAGTTGTGTGGCTCACAGAGTCCAATTATGATGTGAATGGAGAATGCCATGCAAGCGGCATGGATACCCTGTCACTGGTGTATTGATCAGTGTTTTAATTGTGATACTCTGAACCAACTTCACCCTGTTATCTCCAGACTGACAATACTACCTGTTGTGTTGTGGATTCTCCGTTTGAAGGTAGGTCTGACCCACAGCATGGTTGTGACAGAATAAAGAACCAGGTGCTAAATCCACCCCAGTCGGAATGTGAATCAAAACCCTTGCAGTTGACACCACTTTGATCCACTCAGGTTATTTACCAATTGCGTCAAGTGGCTGTAAGGCATTACCGGGATGCTTAAATTGCATTAGTTAACAACATAAGAACTCTGAGCAGGATAGGCCATTCTGTCATTTGCACTTGCCCTGCCATTGAATAAGATTATGGTTGATCTGCCCCAAGCTTCAACTCTCCAGAGCTCTCGGCTCCACAATAGGATCAAAATCTATCTTCCTCTTCTTTAAATACTTTAAGTGAGCTAGCCTTCACAAATCTCTGGGGTAGAAAATGTCAAGAGAAGAAATTCCAGCACAGCTATTTTAATTCAGTGTCCATTTATTCTGTAACTTTTGTCCCCTCCATTGTTCTGGTTCTAATTTCTCCTGCTTATATTTCTGCCTATTTCTTTCTGATAGACTGATTATTGTTTGGTTCTTTACCTTTGTTCTGTTGTTTAATTTTGATTTTTGTCATGTCTTACTCAGAGTACACCAAAATTCAAACCCCATTATTCAAAAACAGTAGTAATCTTTCAGCAGTCCTTAGTTATGAAAACATTCTTTGCCCATTTTGGTCGACAATTTAAAAACAGAAAAATAAAAGGCATGATGACAATTTTATCTCTCGCTGTCTCCCTCCCTCTTGTTTCACTTGTATTGTTGGTACTTGTATGGACTATGAAAGCCTGCAAGATATGTCCTGTACCTTTTGGCACCAGGCAGACAGCATGTCTTTGGGACTTCACCTTTTGCACTCCGAGAACTGTATCAATTCTGCCACATTTTATCCACTAGTATAGCTACATTTCCCTTTTCTGTCATTTGAATGGCAACAACATTTCTGTTGTTGTTAATGTGAATCTCACTACCTAAAGTCAGAGCAAAGCATGAAATTCAGAATGAAGCAATGTGTACTGCAGCTGGAAATGAGAAAACAATCTAATAAAATGATGCCAGAAAGACCTGGAGAACAGAGGGACAGTGTGCTGTTTTGTTTATTTTTGTGTTTTTTAAAATCCCAGCTGATGGTATTTGCTAGACAAGTCAGATTCCAGCTTGAAACTTGGCATAATGGACCATAAGTTTTTTTTTAACCATTTGAGGATAGTCACTGAAAATATTTAGTCAATTTTCTTCAAATGAAAAAATGTAGAACTTTAAAAGCTACCTTACACTATAATAAAAACTACTGGAATAATTTCATTCTAAATTTCAGAAGGATTCATCCTGTTTATCCCAGTAATACTTCATACAGACACTCAAATCTCCAGTAAAAAGTCACAGCGTTGCCATGCTAAAGGTTTTTGCTCAACTGGCAAGGCGCTGCCTGTTTCTTCTAGCAAATGTATGTGCATTCACTAGATGTTGCTTTCTTAGTTGTTGTATCTCCCTGAAACCCTTAAGACTACCTGCTAACTCAGCTCACTATTCAAAGTTTGTGAGAAGATTTGTAGCTCGGGTCTCGTTGTTGTGGTTCTGTTCACCGAGCTGGGAATTTGTGTTGCAGACGTTTCATCCCCTGTCTAGGTGACATCCTCAGTGCTTGGGAGCCTCCTGTGAAGCGCTTCTGTGATGTTTCCTCCGGCATTTGTAGTGGTTTGTCTCTGCCGCTTCCGGTTGTCAGTTCCAGCTGTCAGCTGCAGTGGCCAGTATATTGGGTCCAGGTCAATGTGCTTATTGATTGAATCTGTGGATGAGTGCCATGCCTCTAGGAATTCCCTGGCAGTCCTGTGTTCGGCTTGTCCTGTAATAGTAGTGTTGTCCCAGTCGAACTCGTTGCTTGTCGTCTGCGTGTGTGGCTACTAAGGATAACTGGTCGTGTCGTTTCATGGCTAGAAGTGAACAGTGCCATTACATCGAATGAGACCATAGTTTCTTCCTTGTCTATGTGTATATTTCTGATGATGTTCAAGAATTCCTGTGTTGACTGTATAGAGTGTCTGGATCTGCTGATCAGGTGTTTCAGTTTCTGTTGTTCTTTAGCCAGTTTGTGTGTTTGGTGTCTCTGGTAGCGATACAATGGGTCTGAATGGGATGTCTGGTTTGTGCACTTTAGGTAGTCCAAAGAATCTGGGGGTGGTGTTACTTTCAGGTTTCATTCTCTGTAGGTCAAACCTGGTTATCTGTCTGTTTCTTTTTGCAGGTTCCTCAATGTGGTGTTTATCCTATTGGGGAGCTGTGGGGTGGCGTCAAACTCCCTCTTTTGGTAGTTTTTGGTATCTGCAAGTAGTTGTTGCACTTTCTGGATGTACTCTGCTTTGTCCAGGATGACCGTCATTCTGCCTTTGTCTGCTGGGAGTATGATTATGTTCTTATAATTTCTCAATGCTTTTAGTGCTTCCCTCTCCTTAGTGTTGAGGTTGTGTGTTTGTCTTTTCCTTGGACAAGCCAAACAGAGAACAGCCAGGGAATTCCTAGAAGCATGATATTCACCCACAGATTCTATCAACAAACCCATCGACCTGGACCCAGTATACCGGCCACTGCAGTGGACAGCTGGAACTGACAACCAGAAGCGGTAGAGACAAACCACTATAAATGCTGGAGGAAACATCACAGAAGCGCTTCACAGGAGACTCCCAAGCACGGAGGATGTCACCTAGACAGGGGACGAAACATCTGCAATACAAATTCCCAGCTCGGCGAACAGAACCACAACAATCAGCTCACTATTATTTAACATGGGTTCCCTAACTCATTTAATCAACGGACTTGTTGTATCTTCCTCTTTGATATCCTCACAGCCTTATGCTTCTTGGCTGTCTTCTCTCTTGGGACTTCGGCCCTGCCTTAGCTGCTAATAAAATAGCATCTTTTGCTGTGGGCCTCTTTTGACACTACACTTGAATTCTCTCTGCTGCACTGGTCCTAAAACACAAGTCAGCAAACACCTTATCTTCCCAGGTGGCTTGCTGGTAATTTAACTAATATCAGTGACTTCTTGTAAATTCTGTATTAAATATAAATCTTAAAATGTAAAGTTGAACATGAAGCAAAGGTCAAATCTTCATAGATCTGAAAAATTGAAGCCCATTTTTTTCCTACTTCACAACCCAAGTTCTCAAAACAATAATATTATGAACTTTTGCAATAATATGCTAAGGCAATATGTAGTAAGCTAAGGGCACTTTAATGATGGGGAACTACCAGAAAGACGAGTAGACATGGCCAAGCAGTGTAAGATTCTGCTGTGACCATTTCTTTCTCAAATAGATACTACGTTTTAGATACTGTTCTGGGGGGAGAATGGCCTCTCAGAGGAAAGCATCGGCAGCTAAGTTATGGCACCATAATTGACCGTGCTGCACAGCAGGGGACAGAAATGACTGGAAGAACTTTAAATTTAATGAAACGGGACTTAATTGTAAGGAGAACTGACAGTTGTGTGGCAGTGAACCAGACTCCCTAATGGTATGTTGCTTCTATGATACTAGGGTTGGGGTTTTCTCTGCTGCAGGGCATTCTGATGGGGAGGGTGAACAGCTAGCAATTGTGGTGCATGTTGGTTCCAATAATATGGATTTTTAAAAAAAAATTAGATCCTGCAGCAGGAGTTTGATAGTAGATTAAAGAGGAAGACTACTAAGGCTGTAATCTCAAGATTATTTGCAGCACCATGCACTACTCCATATAGGATTAGCAGGATGGGTCAGATGAAACAACATTGAGATATTCCTGGAGAGAGAGAGAGAGAGAGAGAGAGAAACAGAAACGCTGACCAAGGGACAGAGAGTGACAGAAGGACATTTAAACTTTTACCAGGCATCAGTCCAACTTGGTTTTCAATTTTTAAAAAGCACTTTTTTTTCCTGAAGATAGTCTTCATGATTTACCTTTTAAAACTATGTAAGAGGTATTCAAATTGAGTGATGGTCAGTGAGTGGGTAAAATTATTGTCTGATGCAGAATGAAGTGGAGAGTGTGATTATTTGTCAGTAGGATTCAATAAAGAGCCTTTAATTTAAATGGGGAGATGTTGCAGGAATCTGAGATACAAAGGGATCTGGGTGTCCTGGGATGTGAATCACATTGTGTTAGTCTGCAGGGGCAGTAAGTGATGAGGAAGGCAAAGGGATTGTTTGTTTTTCATTTGCTCATGGGATGAGAGCATCACTGGCCAGGCCAGTATTTATCCCCCATTCCTATTAGTCTGTGTGAAGGTGATAGTGAGCTGCCTCATTAAACCACTGCACTTCATAAAACTAACTTATTTAGAAAACCCGAATATAGCAGAAATTAAACTGCAGTTTTCTCTTTTCCTGTTCCCAGTTTTAACCATTTAGTTTTTTACTGAGTTGGAGACTGGAAATCTCATTGGTCTCCAAGTTTACACCTAGCATATTAAAACAGGGAAGGAGTTACAAACTGGAATAGAGCGGATCAGAGGTTTTACATAGGGCATCACACGTACTGGAGAGTGAGTTACAGTCTGAAATCTAATCAAGGGATTTGGAGTAATTTCTAAACAGATTAATTGGTATCAAGGAGAGTGTTACAGATTGGAATATATTCAAATGGTTTGGAATTATATGCAAAATAACAGATCCAAGAGTGAGTTACAGACTAGAGTCTAATCGAGGGGTTCGGGGTGGCTTTTAAATAGAATAACAGATACATCAGAATGAGTTGGAAACTGGAATCGGAGAGGATCAGGAATGGTTTGTACATGGAATATGAAATAGACAGGAGTGAGTTAAACACTGGAATCTAAATTGTGTTTCAGGATGGTTTTCATACGGAATAACAGATATCCAGGAGTGAGATGCAAATTGGAATTTAATTGAGGGGTTCAGGATGGTACATGGGAGTTAAATACAGATTGGAAACTTAGAGGGCTCGGGATGGCTTATACTTTTAATAACATACATGGAACTGAGTTACAGATTGGAATCTAATTGAGATGTTCGAGGTTTATATAATGAATTACTGACAGAATTACATGAATGAGTTACAGACTATAATCTAATCAATTTGGGACAATTTTTATATAGAGATTTGGGATTTTTTAAAATGTAGAATGACTGACTAATACATGGGGGTGAGTTACAGATTGGAATCTAATTGAGGGATTCTGGGTGGTTTTTAATGTAGAATAACAGATACATTGAAGTGCTTTAGAGACTAAATCCAACAGAAGGGTTCAGGTTGGTTTAAAAATTGGGGGCAAACTCGAGAGGCATAAAATTTGGGGGATATAGTTGGAAGGGGGCAAAAATGGAGGGTCTGCAATGGAGGAAGGGACGACACAAAATGTGGGGTGTGTGTAAATTGGAACAGGCCCAGATATGGGGCAGGGACAATGTGTGGGCGAGTTCAAAACATTTGGAAGGGGGTGGTGAGAGAGAGATCTGGGGGGGTGGGTGCAAAAGTTTGGGGCATGATAAGTGGGATTGTGAGGGTTGCAAATTATTTGGGGGCTGTAAATTATGGGGGCCACAAAATTGGGGCAGCTGCATAATTTGGGCAGTAGAAACATTTTGGAGAAGGTGCATAATTTGGGTAGGCTTGCAAAACCTGAGGGGTACATTAAAGGGGTGGGGTTAGGGAGGCCTGGATAACATGCTGGGCAGGCTGCAAATGGTAAAGTGCAATGTTGTTGGGGTCAATAATTGGGGTAAAAAATTTGGCAGGGGCACAAAACTTAGTGTGCAAAATTAGGGGAGAGTGCATAGTTTTTGTGGGGTTTACTTAAATTGTGGGTGTTGTATACTTGGACATGTGAAGACATGGTAGGGTGCAAAATTAGTCTGTACATAATTTGGTGGGCTGCAAAATTGTCAGAGTTGCAGGTGGAAACAAATCATGGGGCTGTCAAACTGGAGGGGTAGACACCAGATTGGGGTTGCAAAACTGGGAGGTGGGTACACACCTCGTGGTGTGAAAAATCAGGGAGTGGTTGCACCAAGTTCAGGGGTCACAATACTTGGGGAGGGTTTAAATGTATGGGGAGTACATTGGGGTTTTGGGAGTGAGGGGTGCACATAATGGGATGTCCGTTTTTGGGAGGGTACAAATTTGAGGCAGGACATAATATTTGGGAGGGGACACAATATTGAGGGGGAATAATTTGGGAACACAGCGAGATTTGGGGGATTGGAAAATTGGAGGGGGTCACAAGGAGAGGGGGAACACCAATGTTGGAGGTTTGCAAAATTCTGAGGTACAGAATTTGAGATGGTGCAATATTGGCTTCAAAATTTGGTGGGGCATAACTTTTGAGGAGGACTAAATAATCTTGGAGATTAATAATTTGTCACAAAACCTGGTGGGGGGGGGAGATTCAGAGAAACAGGGGTGTATGCAGAGAGACCAGGGTGGAGGGGTAGAAAAAGGAGACCGGGAAAGAGAGAATAAAAAGAGAGAAACAAAGACATGGGGAAATAACTAAAGTGGGAGAGAATCGAGACAAAGGCAAAAGAGGAGGTAAAAGTCAGAAATACAAAAGAAAATGAGAGAGACAATGAAAGTGAGAGGGAATAAGAGGTAGAGAGAGAAGTAAAGGGAGAGAACGCATGAGAAAGATTGGGGGAAAAAAAAGTAGAGATAGAAGTTCCGGAAAGACCTGGAGAAACTGTGGAGGGGATACTCTCCATTCTTGTGTGTCCCAGCTCCCTGGATGGTTTCTCTCACACTCCCTCTGCCACGAGGGACAGAACCTGCTCCTGGAGTCTGCTTCAGCCTGACTGGTTCAGGGAAGGGTGGGGGGGAGGTTAAAGCACCATAATTAGCATTGAGACTCCATGGTTCATTGGTTAGCACTGTAGCCTCACAGTGCCAGGGACCCAGGTTTGCTTTCTGCCTCTGATGACTGCCTGTATGGAGTTTGCACATTCTCCCCGTGTCAGCGTGGGTTTCCACTGGGTGCTCTGGTTTCTTCCCACAGTACAAAGATGTGCGGGTGCAGTGGATTGGCCATGCTAAATTACCCAAAGTGTTTCAGGGATGTGTAGGTTATGTGCATTAAGCATAGGAAATGCAAGTTTATAGGGATAGGTTAGGGGGAATGGGATGCACTTGGGAGGGTTGGTGTGGACCTATTGGCTGAATCACCTGTCCCCACACTGTGGGGATTCTATGAATGCATGGCTAAATAGATGATGTAGGAAGGAGGGCTTCAGATTTTGGGATGATTGGGACAGCTTCTAGGATAGGTGAGACCTGTACAAGTTGCAACTGAACCAGAATGGGTCCAGTATTCTTGCCGGAAGGTTT
Organism: Chiloscyllium punctatum; assembly: GCF_047496795.1. NCBI lineage: Eukaryota > Metazoa > Chordata > Chondrichthyes > Orectolobiformes > Hemiscylliidae > Chiloscyllium > Chiloscyllium punctatum. The sequence goes on from NC_092775.1 coordinate 18,642,680, forward strand.
AATTGTGCTGTTAGGTCAGTCAAATTGAATGGGCAGGGGTTGGGGTGTACAGAGCAGATGTAAAGTTGGGACCAAAATCTCATTAGCTATAGAAGGATTGCTAGGACAATTCACTTGGAGAAGACATGAGCAGGATAAAGCACATGGAAGATCTAGAAGACTGAATTGTATCTATTTTAATGCAAAAAGTTTACCGAATAAGGCAAATGAATTCAGACCGATGGTCAGAACTTGGGAATATGATATTGTTGCAATTGCTGAGACATGGTTGAAGGAAGGACAGGACTCAGCATCTCAGTATTCCAGGATACAGAAGTTTTTCAGGTGTGGTGGTTGGGCGGGCTGGGGGTGGGGGAGAGGTGTAGTTGAAGGCATTGCAGTATTGACGAAGGAAACCATCACAGCAATGTTGTGGGAAAATAACTTAGGGTTTTCAAATAAGGCCATCTGCGTAGAGCTCAGAAATAAAACAAAATGAGGTGATTACCTTACTGGGATTATCCTACAGGCCTCCAAGCAGTCAGAAGGAGATTGAGGAGCAGATATGTAGGCAACTCACAGAATGGTGTGAGAGAAACAGGATGAGAGATGTAGGGGACTACAACCTAGCTAAAATTAACTAGGATTATTTTAGTATGAAAGGATTAAGACAGGTTGAAATTTTACAAGTGCATCCAGGAGAGCTTTTTGTTCCAGTATGTGAATAATCTTTCTGGGGATGGGCAGTACTAGAGCTTATCCGAGGGGGTGAAAACAGTCAAGTGATTGAAGTTTCAGTGGGTGAGCATCACTGTTTATTACAAGTAAGTAAATTTAGTACAGGTAAAAAGTTAGAAATTATTGGCGATAAAGCTACTAACCAAAACTTTAATTTCCTTTATAAACGTCCCCTTTACACACAAACAGGTTAAATACTGAACAGAGGGGAATGCCTGGAAATGCACTTCTTTGCTCTTTGTTCCTTGGTACAGTTGTTGAGATAATCTTTGATTCTTCCGCTGGCTAGCACATTGCTTTGCTTTGGTCATCTTTCTCTGGGTGTTTCCATTGGTTAGTAAGAGATACAAGGTAGTCGGCTCACTCGTAAAATGTCTCTGACTTATCAGTTAAAAGTTACTAGCTTATGACCATTGTTGCATGCAAGACAAACTGGTTTTCTTCAGGATTACAGTGAATTTTGGCTGCAGATAATAGAGAGACTGCTCCTGAGCTAGGGAAGAACTGACTACTTGTCTCTCCTATAATTTGTTTCCAGTTCTAAGCTATTCAGTTACCAGAGCACCAATCTCACAATTGTTGGCAGACAAAAAGGTCTCTGACACTGATGGCTGGTCACTAGTCTATAGACCAATCTACTTGTTGCTAACAAAAGCTGCATCTGTACGCTTCCTTGGTTACAAATTGTCTGCAACTCACATTCAGTTACTGCTGGTTCAAACAATTATTCACACGATATCTGACATCGATGTCAAAATACTTGCTTTCAAAACTGCACCCACGCTTTCAAATATTTGCTTTTTTTTTAAAGCAACTCTTTCTCATTTCAATCCACAAAGATGCAAAAATTAAAAAAAAAGACATGGTCTTCAGTTGAATATTTATTCCTATCTGTTTAGAGTTGTTGCAGCATAACCTCGTTGTTGATGTGGTGTTCATCTCCTCTAATCACTTCTTGTGACTTTCTTTGCTTGGTTTGAAGAGGTAAAGTTGCTTTGATAACTAATGAATAGTCATTTCAGCAATTCTCAACTGTCATTTGGCCACTGCCCCCCTAGGAACTCTTCTCAGGTTCCAGGGCCCCCCTTTCAAATAGGGATGCAACACAAACAGACAGACAGAAAATCATTTCACAGTTTTCAGTCTGTGGCCTTCTTCAACTGTAACTTGCTTATTGTTGTTGTGGGTGTGTTTGCTGAGATGGGAAGTTGATTTGCTTGAACCTTGAGCTTGCTTATTGTTTAGAGAGGCTACCTTGGGTTGCACTTGCATTTTAGAGGATTTTGTTTTGTCCTCTTTCAGACCATTGTGTCTTGAATATATCCCCTCATTGTTTCCATACTAATTGTTAGCTTTTTGGTGCTATTTTTATTGGGATTATATTCTAGACATTGCCCTATGTGTCTGTATTGTAGACTTCATCTCCTTGACAATTTTGTCAATTTCTTTTATGCTCAAGTGTTTCATAAAATTTATCTTTGAAATTTTCCAGGGGATAGAAGTTACATGGGCTCATGTGTTTCTCAAAGTAGAAATGGTCATTTTAGAGCCTACCTTTTTTTTTGCCAGTCAATAATCATTTAAGCTATGGCTCGTTCAGGTGGCACATCATTAGTGGTCTAGTGTAAACAACATTGATGTTCAAGGGCTTCAAAATTTTTTGACCTTCACATCTTGTGAAGAATACTGGCTAGACTGTCATTTATTTCTAACTCTAACTACCCTTGAGAAAGTGGTGTTGAGCTGATTTCATGAACCACTGGTGTGTACATGGTGTACATACGTCCAGTTTTGTTAGAGAGGACGTTCCAGCAATTTGATGCAGGAACAGTCTCCAGATCAGGATTGTGGCTTTGCAGGGAGATTGTTGGTAGTGTTCCCCTGCATCATCTTCCTTTGTCCCTCCAGGTGGTAGAGGTTTTTGGTATGGGGCGGCACGGTGGCACAGTGGTTAGCACCACTGCCTCACAGCACCAGAGACCTGGGTTCAATTCCCGCCTCAGGCAACTGCCTGTGTGGAGTTTGCACATTCTCCCAGTGTCTGCGTGGGTTTCCTCCAGGTGCTCCGGTTTCCTCCCACAATCCAAAAATATGCAGGTCAGGTGAATTGGCCATGTTAATTGCCCATGGTGTTTGGGGTAGGGGTAAATGTAGGGGAATAGGTCTAGGTGGGTTATGCTTTGACGGGTCGGTGTGGACTTGCTGGGCCGAAAGGCCTGTTCCCACACTGTAAGTAATCTAATCTAATCTAAGTTGTTGTCGAAGGAGCCTCAGTGAGTTGCTGCAGTACACCTTGTATTTCTGCCACTCTTTTGGTGGAGTGAATGAATGCTTCAAGTTGTAGGTGGGGTGTTAATCAAGGGGGTTGCTTTGCCCTAGATGGAGTTGAGCTGCTTCAGTATTGGAGGACAATTGTCCAGGCAAGTAGAATATTTCATCATACTTGAGACTCTTGCCATGTAGATTTGAAGAAACTCACTCAGTTGAAACACTAGCTTTTCTAACTTAAAACCTAATTGCTAAGTTTATATGACCAGGTCTTTTACAGCTAGAAGTAACTTCCTGGCTGAAAATAGTGTGGGATATGAAGCTGTGAGATTCCTTTTAACTTTGCTAGTGTATCTTACCTTTTGAACCACCTATTTGCATAGGACTTTTGTATCGCAGTTAACCTTTGATATGTTGGATGATTGGAGATCCCAGGACAGGTCTAAGATGCTCTGGGCACTATTTTGATGCCTACATTAGTCTTTTCTCTTGTAAATGAATTAGAACTATCGTAACACGAGAGAATGTGTGTTGATAACACTGAGTTCTTTGCCAATTAATTTTGAGCATGTGCAGTGGAATGTTCAAGCCTTGAATAATCTTTGATCTTCAATTCCTGAACAATTTTTTTGTCATTTACAATATTCTCAGTTCACCACCACCACCTTCTCAACGACAGCACAGGATGAGCAATAAATGCAGCCCAGTTAGTGATGCCCGCATCCTAAGAATGAATAAATTTTTTAAAATGCAGCCGAGCTGAAATCTAACTTGATCTTTCACAGATCCAATAACATTAGATAGAAAGATGTCTTCATGTGGGTTGCAAATACTGTAGCTTCATCTGTAGTACGTATCTGTAGCATTTGGTCAACTTCTGAACTTCAATTTGACTGAGGAATAGCTCAGTTCAGCTCTGTGTAGGACAGATGATGTGACCAAATCATTCATAGTCTATTTCAGATGCCATTGGCTTCATATCTGCATCATTTTCTTTCTTTTCTCTGTATATATTACCCTTAAGTTAGCTGCTTTGCTTTTTACACTTGCATTTTTATTTTGTTAAGTCCCTTCCTACTATCTTTTCGTATATTCAGTGATTTGGCTGTGATTAGTTTTCTTCAGGACATGTTGTGTTTTTCGATAAGGTATAGAGACTCACAATGTTTATAGCTATGGCTTCATTAGTACCATGATCCTGAGAACACAAGCATTTATAGGTTTTATCTGTCACAATTTTGTTCAGATTTGCTCTGGGGAATAATAGGTCAGTCTTATCTTTATAGTTCATACTGAAGACCCAAATATTGTACAAGCCTCATTGCCAATTCTGTTGTAATCTTGATATAATTAGGCCGGTTAATGGTCTTGGGCGGTAATGACAAGCCAGGGAACTATAGACCAGTGAGCCTGACCTCAGTGGTGGGCAAGTTGTTGGAGGGAATCCTGAGGGACAGGATATACATCTCTTTGGAAAGGCAAGGACTGATTAGGGATAGTCAACATGGCTTTGTGCGTGGGAAGTCATGTCTCCCAAACTTGATTGAGTATTTTGAAGAAGTAACAAAGAAGATTGAGGGCAGAGCAGTGGATGTGATCTATATGGACTTCAGTAAGGTGTTCGACAAGGTTCCCCATGGGAGACTGATTAGCAAGGTTAGATCTCATGGAATACAGGGAGAACTAGCCATGTGGATACAGAACTGGCTCCAAGGTAAAAGACAGAGGGTGGTGGTGGAGGGTTGTTTTTCAGACTGGAGGCCTGTGACCAGTGGAGTGCCACAAGGATCGATGCTGGGTCCTCTACTTTTTGTCGTTTATATAAATGATTTGGATGCGAGCATAAGAGGTACATTTAGTAAGTTTGCAGATGACACCAGAATTGGAGGTGTAGTGGACAACGAAGAGCGTTACCTCAGATTACAACAGGATCTGGACCAGATTGGCCAATGGGCTGAGAAGTGGTGGATGGAGTTTAATTCAGATAAATGCGAGGTGCTGCACTTTGGGAAAGCAAATCTTAGCAGGACTTATACACTTAATGGTAAGGTCCTAGGGAGTGTTGCTGAACAAAGAGACCTTGGAGTGCAGGTTCATAGCTCCTTGAAAGTGGAGTTGCAGGTAGATAGGATAGTGAAGAAGGCGTTTGGTATGCTTTCCTTTATTGGTCAGAGTATTGAGTACAGGAGTTGGGAGGTCATGTTGCGGCTGTACAAGACATTGGTTCGGCCACTGTTGGAATATTGCGTGCAATTCTGGTCTCCTTCCTATCAGAAAGATGTGAAACTTGAAAGGGTTCAGAAAAGATTTACAAGGATGTTGCCAGGGTTGGAGGATTTGAGCTACAAGGAGAGGCTGAACAGGCTGGGTCTGTTTTCCCTGGAGCGTCGGAGGCTGAGGGGTGACCTTGTCGAGGTTTACAAAATTATGAGGGGCATGGAAAGGATAAATAGACAAAGTCTTTTCCCTGGGGTCAGGGAGTCCAGATCTAGAGGGCATAGGTTTAGGGTGAGAGGGGAAAGATATAAAAGAGACCTAAGGGGCAACCTTTTCACGCAGAGGGTGGTACGTGTATGGAATGAGCTGCCAGAGGAAGTGGTGGAGGCAGGTACAATTGCAACAATTAAGAGGCATTTGGATGGGTATATGAATAGGAAGGCTTTGGAGGGATGTGGGCCGGGTGCTGGCAGGTGGGACGAGATTGTGTAGGGATATCTGGTTGGCGTGGACGAGTTGGACGGAAGGGTCTGTTTCCATGCTGTACATTTCTATGACTCTGCACTCCCTGCCCGATCAGAACAGTTTAACTACAAAAGCTTTTACCATTGTTTGCTAGGTTATTTGTCATCTCCAGTGCTACTGTGAATGCTGCATTTTCCAAAGTAAATTCCAAGAACTGTAACATGTTAGCATTTTTTTTACTGCTGTTTAATTGCTCAACTTTGAGTATATTGCAATGAGAAAAAAATGGTGCAGGGTATGATTAAAAGTGGTCATCTGAAAAACAATCTAGGAAACTGCTTTTTCTGCAAATAGATGTTTTTTTTTTCCATTCCAGTTTATTCTAATTTGTGTGCCTGCGACATTTTTGTAACTGAATTGAGTTATAATGAAACTGAATAAAGACATTAGGGGTGGGTGGGTGGGAGAGAAACAAATCCTGTGTTTGGCAAAACTACATAAAATACCAAAAAATCTAACTCACACAGATTAATAATATATAGTGATCAAATAACTAAAATTGCACTTGTTCCAGTAATAAATATTGAGTTTTTAATGTCTGTGATATCTAAGATATTTTATAGCACATCGCTGAAAGACAGAAATAACTTGAACTTGTACAGTGCTTTTCAGGATATTGGACTTTCCAAATGCAATGCATCTGTTGTATAAATGCATAGGCCAATTTGTAAATAGTGTGTCCCCTCAAACAGTTTTAAAATGAAACTATCACATTGATTTGTATTGTTAGAGGAACTGGAAGTCTTCAAATGGACATGCTGCATACTTTATATGCATCTGAGAGGGTAGAAAAGACTTCTTTAATATCCCAACCTTAAGTAAAGTATTGAGGCAGCTTTCTTTCTTTAGTTATCAGCATAAATTGGGATTTTAATCTATGGTTCAGAAATTCCAATGCTTGCTGTCTTTGTCAAAGAAGACACAGCAGCTGAAGATCAAGAGAAGACATGAGAGCGGAGAGGGGAGATACAAGTGGCAAGAGTTCTGCAACAGTTTTAAGGGTAGTTAGAGCTGAAAGGTTATTGAAATACGAAATCATGAAGATATGTATTGTTTTAGTTTGTTTGAATTGAGAAGAGTTTGTCTCATTCAAGTATTTGCACTTGAATGATAGCAGCCACATGGATCTGAAAGCTGAGCTAGTTGAAATGAACTGGATACTGCTTATGAGATAGATCAATAGAGAAACAGTGGCAGACATTTCATGGGATACTTCGGAGTAAGTGTATTCTTACCATAAGGAAAAATTCAAAGGGGAGGACTCCCTGTCCGTGCTTAGTTAACAAAGCAAAGGAAAGCATCAATCTTGAGGATTGGCAGGTTGGATGATTGGTTAGAATATAAATAACAGCAGAGAACAACTAAAAGGTTAACCAGAAGAGCAAAATTTAGCCTGGCAGGAAGCGAGCTAGAAATGTAAAATGGACAGGAAACGTTGCTCCAGGTTAAAGAAAAAGAAACTACAGTGAGTGGTCCTCTAAAGACAGCGAATAAGGAGTTAATATTAGATAAGGAAATAGTGAATGAAATGAACAAATATTTTTCTTCTGTTTTCACGATTGGGGATATAAAAGGTTTCCCACTAATATTTATAAATCAGGAGGTGAAATGGGTAGAGGAACTTTTGTGAAACTACCATCACCAGGGAAGTGGTAATGAGCAAACTGATGGAGCTGTGAGCTGAGAAGTCCTCAGGTTGAAATGGACATCCTTGCACCTTAAAAGAGATAGAAGATGCATTGATAATTTTTTTTTAAATTCACTAGATTCTGGAAAGGTTCCACCAGAATGGAAAGTGGCAAATATAAACCCTCTATTCAAGAAAGGAGACAGTTAGAAAACAGGAATCTAGGGTCACCTGGAGACAGGCAAGGAGAACGTTTTACTGTCAATTGGTTGTGTGACTTTGGGATATTCTCCCAGTGGTGATTGAATAATTTTTAAGGTGGAGGTAGATTTTTGTTAGGTGAGGGAATCCAAGGTTATCAGGAGTAGCTGGGAATGTGGAATTCAAAGCACAAACAGATCAGCTCTTGTAGTATAGTATTTACATAGCTAATCCAGTTAGGTTTCTGGTCAGTGGTAATCTCCAGAATGTTGGTGGGGGAATCGGAGGTGGTAATGCCATTGTATGTCAAAGGGAGATTGTTAGATTCTTGAACTGCAGATTGTTATTGGTTAGTACTTGCTGGCAGCAATGGTATTTGCCACTTAAACACCCAAATCTGAATGTTGTCCATATTTTATTGCACATGGCCACTGACTGACTGTTTCAGTATCTGAGAAGATTAGAATGGGACTGAATTCTTCACTTGAAGCATTGGAGCAGTGGAATTTAATGTAGTGATGAGAGAATGATATTAAGTGAGTGGAGTTCGGTATGGAACAAAACCGAAATGATGAAGAAACTCAGTAGGTCCAGCAGCAACTGTGGAGAGAAAGCAGAATTAACAACATTTCGGGTCCAGTGACCACTCTTCTTCACTGGACCCAAAACGTTAATTCTGCCTTCTCTCCACAGTTTCTGCCAGACTTGCAAAGTTTCTCCAGTAATTTCTGTTTTATTTTAGATTTCTAGTGTCTGCAATTTTTTTGAGTTTTGGTGTAGAATAGAATGGTGGAATTTGGATTTTGAGATTAGCTGACATTTGCGGTGGTTGGAAAATTAATTGCAACTTTTGTGGCCTTTAGAGCTATGGAATGACTGAGTCTGGAAATGACAAAGGCTTTTTACGATTCCCCACAGTGTGGAAACCGGCCATTTAGCCCACCAAGTCTACACCGACCCTCCAAAGAGTATCCTACCCAAACCCATTTCCCTCTGATTAATTCACCTGACACTATGGGTGATTTACCATGACCAATCCACCGAACCTGCACATCGTTGGACTGTGGGAGGAAACCGGAGTACCTGGAGGAAATCCACGCAGACATGAGGAGAATGTCTGTGCGAGTTTGCACAGTCGCCCAAAGCGGGAATTGAATTCTGGTCCCTGGCGCTGTGAAGCAGCAGTGCTAACCACTGAGCCACTGTGCCACTTTGACCAGAGATTGAGCAGCCGATAAACAAGCATTGAGGAGGAAATGGGCAATGAGGCGCCAATTGTTAGGTTTTATGATGGTGACCAGATGCAATTGTAGACATCCCTTTAGATCACGTAGGACAACAGAATTATGAACAGTCTAGTTCAGCCTGAGTTGGTGATTCGATATACAGAATTTAAGGTGGTGGTTACCAAGCTGACTGGATATTAGATAAGTGGTCTGACAGCATTGAAGCATTGTTTGGATCTAGAGGATTGATGGGGATACGACTGAAATCTCATCAGCATACATGCTGAAGCTTTCCACAGATCACCAAGGGCAGTATGTGGTTTTGGAAGTGAAGTGAGCCAGAAAAGATCATTGGGACTGTCCAAGATATCTGGGGATGGAAAGAAAAGCCATTTATGTGCATGCTCTGTCTGCAGTCACATAAATCAAAGTGAAACCAAGTGAGGATAGTCTCATTAAACTGGACAACTGGTTCTGGACATGTGTTCCACTAACAGATATAAGTCTGTCTTTTAATCTATTTCCCAATAGGTAATTAGCAACTGGGAACTGAGATGGCATACTTGAGTGCCTCAATAAAAATGATGTGATCTAGATTCTTCAGGGTAAGTGCTTTGTATGATGCCCCACAACATGGAGAATCAGGTCGTGATAGAATTGATCCATGATCTGTGTTGTCTTGAACTACTTTCAAATTCTACATATACTGCATATAGTCTAAATACAGAGCTCAATACAATAACCACAACCTAAACTTGTTGGATGCAGACTGCCTGATATCAAGATATGATTGTGTTAGTCTTGCTGATTGCATACAAATCAATTTACACTTTAGTAATTACGCTTCAAGCTATTGGATATTCATATTTCTGAAAGTTTAAGCCAAAATAGGATGCATGTAACATTGTAAGATTCATTGGTGCCTCCTCATCTTTTAATAGTTAACAACAAGTCCCTTCACAGACTAAAATGACTAGTGTATGAATAAGGCTGATATTTTGATTCATTCTTTAATCTCCGCACACCTATTCTGCAGAAATATCTGTTCTTTTTTAAAAATTCAGTTTCATGTCTCTTCACCTTGCCTTTGCTTTTCACAACATTTTTAAAAATTGTTGAATAAATGCTATAACTTCTTTAAGATCTCAACTTGAATCATGCCATAAATACAATGAGGCATGGCTTTGTAAACTTCTGTCAACACTCCTTTTGCATCCTTTTAAATAGGGAGGAAAGCTGGAGTTGTGGTTGATTTGGTTTGTAGCTCTGCTTCTCACTTCAGTGATTTCTAACATGCCTCACATTGGAAATATGCTTGAAAGATTAGAAACGTTTGGCTTAATGACTGGGCAAGATGTTATTTGTGTCATGCACTTGCACATACCCATGAAGATCTGCTTATAAATATTTGCTAGCAACTCCAACACGTTCAAGTCTACCAGTTGTTCCCATGGCAATTTAAAAATTCATCTCATTATACATGGATAGTAATGCCATCCCCACTGTGTGGCAAATCAAGAATAAAAATACAGCAGTTTTTCCTTTAACATAAAGCAATATGAATTTACAGTTTATATTTTTGTTATCATTAGAGACTTAGTTAACCTTTTGAAAAGTCCTGACAGACTATGGGCTGAATTTCCAGGGATCTTCCAATAATGCATGTGGGGGTGATTTTAACCCTGGAAGTGAAGGGCAGACTGGAAATCCTGTTCACACTAATTAAAGCCAATTAACTATTTAAAAGTTAATTTTGTTCTTATAATTTTTTTAAAGTGTCAGGCACATTACTCTTACAGTGAAATGTTGACTGAAGGCCAGGAGAGTATCCATTGGGAAGAGGATCTGCAGAACAAAAGGGGGACTGGGCACTCCGGAGTAAGGGAGTGTTCTGAGCAACGTAGAGCTGTAAAGGGGAATGGACACTTTTGCAATTGAGCTCTGAATGGAATCTGTAATCACCTGTCATCGCAGGGCAGAAAAACAGAAGATCAGGCTGCCAAAGATAGGACATGTTACGCTCAAAATATTGAATCTCCTACTCCTTGGATGCTGCCTGACTGGCTGTGTTTTTCCAGTACCACACCAGAAGGAATGCTCCAGCTAGTAATGGGAAATGGCTGTCCGATTTTGAACCTTGATTAGCACAGCAATCTCTTGCAGGAAATCACCTGGCAATGACTCATCCAGTGCCATGGCAGACTGCAACTTTCCAAGCACTGATAGCTCTCATGTCCTCATTGCCAAACACACTGGTTGTCGTGTCCAGCTAGTGGCCTGTAAAGTCGCTGTGCCATGAACATCATCCTCATTTCTGTCTCCTTCCAACATCGATGCTGATCATTATGGTAACTTGCAAACAGCTGCACATCTTTGTAGTTTGCTTGTCACTGTTGAAGGTTTTTGCAGGAGCTGGACAGCACGTTTGTTTTAAGGTTTCACTCTCTGACCGCACAACTGGTCCATGACAACAGGAAGACTTAACTGGCTACTGCAATGATTCCATCCTCACTGATGTATTGCCTTAGTCTTCACACTCAATCCTCAAAATGCACGAATGGCTGAGGAGACAAGGGAAGAGATAGCCAGTGACTTTTCTATGAGAGCCTCCGCCAAAGACGCAGTCAATACAACCAATGTCACTGGCTCAGATGACCACTGAATGGACCATTGGGCTTCTGAAGGTGCAATTCCACTGTTTGTGTACCAATTGACTGGTGCCTACTGTTTTAATGTCTCCATTCTGCATTATATGGCCCTCCAGAGAGAATCACCAGATGAAGCTTCAATCTAGACCTCCTAGCCCAGAGATATGAACATTACCACTGCATTACAAGAACTCTAAACCACACCGGCATATGAACTTGTGTTGGATCAAGTGACAACTCGATACTTGAATGCAAGCCCATATGATCCTCATCCAATCAGGAGCCTTGCCACTAACGTGATACCTCAGCTGAAGCTGCTAGCCAATTGGCAGCTGAAAAGTGTAGCTGGAGGTCCAGGCTGTGCAGCCATAAAGAGCTGCACTGGTGATTAGATTATTTTCTTTTGGTGGGGGGGGATGGGGATGTGTGAAGGTGGGTCAGGGTGGTCAGAGGCACAAGCAGGCCAAACGCCCTGCTCCAACTCTTACCTCCATTTCCCCTTGATTGGGACACATGGTGTCTCAACAACCTTGAAGACAGGTTTCCCTGGTGCGAAAGCAGCCACTTATTTCACCTGACAGGAAGGCGAGTAATGGGGCCAAAGGCAATTTAAGGTTGTTTAAATAGCTGTTAAATAATCACTGAAGAGCCTTAACTAAGAAGGGGGAGGTGATAGCCTAATGTATTATCACTGGACTATTAATCCAGAGACCCGTCTGGTTCCTGAATGCCTTTTAGGGAAGGAACTGCACTCCTACCTGGTTTGGTTTACATGTGACTCTAGATTCACAGAAATGTGGTTTACCTCTTAACTGCCCTCTGGGAAGGGCAATAAATACTGGCCTAGCCAGGGACAACCAAATCCAGTGAATGATTATGAAAAAAAAGTGGTGGTGGCTGAGAAGGTTACTGATGAGTTTACTTGGAATTTGGAGGTGGTATAAAGGGGGTGTGTCTCTGTTCAGAGTCAACTTGCGCAATTATTTGCCCTGCAGGGAAGGGAATATGCTCACTCTACTTCTTCTGTGCGATCAACAGTTGATGCTAACGAGTAATTGAGTGAGAGGAAGCTGTTTGAAGCCACACAGGTTCATCATGAGCAGATAGGAAGGAAGTTTTCTGGAAGACTGACCTCCGCTTAGATTTTTTACATCTTTAGCTCTCTTTAATATTAATCACCTATAGGTCATCTTGATGTCTGAAGGGTTGTGACCAGGAATAGCCATGTCCAGGATGAATGTGAGGAAAGGAACCCAATATGAAAGTCTTGAGCACCCTCAGAAATGAAGCAAGGGATCAGCTTGAAAGAAGTTATCCAAGCAAACATACCAATATATTGATCATGATAGACAGTTTGCGAAATAAGTTATAGCATGCAAGCAGCTTCCAGAGGTCATGAGAGGATCAGTTTATTTTCTAAACTGGACTGAAATATTTCCAGACTTCTGATTGTATTATTTTAATTTCTTCCATGAGTATTTCAGACTCTGAGCCACTGAGTGATGATTTGTTTAAAAAGTTTCAACCCAAACACTACTTTGTTTAACATCTTTCCCCTTGCCTTGTACTACCCAAACTTTCCCTTCAGTAGAATTGGTTTTTCAGATTGTTCCCAGTTTGCTTGTAGAGTCAAACTCTGATTGGGAGTCGCTCACAAAGCTAATTCTTGAAGAAGTTCAAAAGATTTTCAGGGATGAGTGTGTTGCTTTTTCTTTGTGTCTCGGCTGCAGTGTTGAAACTGATGCATTGGATTTGTTGAGCTAGAGAGGAATGGAATATTTTCATTTCATCAAAGATGCTGAAATCTTAGAATATTGTGGTTTGTGTCTGTTTTGCTTGTGGATTGAGCCATGTTGCAAAACCAAAAGCCTGGAGTTACAGAAGGTGAGTCTCGCAACATTTCTCCCTGTCATTTGGCAAAAAATGGGCAACAATCAGTATTTGTGGGCGTGATCACTCTTCTTACTGTGTCAACATTAAATCTCTGGCAGTCAGTAACAATGGGAGCTGGAACTGAACACCCTGCATTGGACTGAATCTTGGCTCGATACATACAATCTCTGGACTGAATCTTGGCTCGATACATACAATCTCTGATACCTGGTGCCATTGACAATCTAGAACTGTCTTCAAAATTCACCCTCTGGGTGCAACCTTCAGAAGTCTTTCACCTCTTTTTCCCCCCCCCCCCCCCGCCAACCCCCCAACACAAGTGGGGCTAGAGTTTATTAGAAAACTGTATTTGCGGCAAGTCTGCATAGCTATGTTGCTTAATTGACCTTTGCAAAAAGTACAAGGTCAGAATGTTCTGGCTCTGTAAGATGTTGTAAAATTTACATAAAATACAGTTTTTAAACCCCAAGCAAGTCACTGGTATTGCATAGTACACTTGCCTAAAACTCCAAGATTTATTTAACCTTCAAGCAATAATGTTGAGTAGAGACTCCATACGTCTCCCGTATTAATTTCTGAAGTTTTCTGGTTTTCCACTAGCCTACCTTTAACTTATTTACTATTTGTTTTATTGGTTGGAAAACCGTTGGAATGGGCAAGTAAAAAAGCCCAGGTGAAGTGTCTCTACATGATTTCATGATGTCTTTGTAGTGGGCTTGAATTTTGGATTGTGAATTTTGTGTGCTGACTTGGATAATCTAGAGTTGTGCCAGAAATTTCCTAAATAATTGCTTCCAGGAACAAGTTTGTCAAGTTAGGCCATCCTGGAGTCAATAATTTTAGAAGGGAAAAAAAAATCAACAGCAATTCTGCATAATGACTGTACTCAACCTAGCCACTTAATGTATTTTGCCTCCCATCTACTCTTTCCAAACTTGCTTTGGACATGAATACTTGTGATGTATGTGCTTTAAAAAAAACTGTCTCCCATGGCTATAGATCACCAGTCTGCAGTAAATGCTAAGTGCTTTTATTTTTGCTTTTCACACTTCCAAAATGCTTCCTAAGCATTTGTACTTTTGTGTTTTCCTTCTCTAAGCTTTCTATTGAAATTGTAATCTTCAGATGTCCACTGTAAGCTCCACTTTATGTGCTGGGAAAGTTTGTTTCTTTACCCAGATCATGTTATCTTCCTTTTGATCACCATTACTACATTGACATTTTCTTTCTTTAAATATAAAAAGGTGAAATGTGAAATACTTGCACGTCCTTAATAAGGCCAGCGTGGGACACAAACAAAAAGGAAGAGTGAATGTTTGGGGCATAGCGGAAAAATATGGTTTACTGCTGCTGATATAAGGCCAACAATTCTGATAACTACACTCAAAATCAAACTAAATCTTCAAATTGTTAAACCTTAAATGGGGGTAATTTTTTTTCCCTGTTGCTTTCTTAACTGAACCAGAATATAGAACACGTAACATTAAAATAAAGTTACTGTTGATTCTTTTATCCTTTCCTCATCTCTTAACTCTTCCCTGCTCCTTCAAAGCAAGTTAAACTTCTGTTTTCCAATTATTTTAACACTGCTGGTGTGAAAGTACATAATTGGTAAAATAAATTTGTTTATATTTTAAAACACTTCAATTTTTCCATCCTTGAATAGGATTTCTGGATATTATTCTTAAATGTTTAGTTACTTTTCTTCATACTTCAGTGATTTTTTTTTTTGAGTTTGCAATCAATGTTGTCTTCCTGTACTTTAGCACTACTATTGAGTGCAGTAAAATTCAAAACCTGTAAAAGAACAACATGCCCTGCATCCCAACCCATAACTTCAGTTGTATCTGGGAGATAAAAATCATCTTATTTTTGAGTCTGCCTCCACCAGAGGAGAATTTGTTGGAATGATTTGTAACTTATGGAAAGAAAATTAAATAATCAAACGCAGTAGAACTTCATTTTGATTTATGAAAATTTTGCCTTGAATTAAACATGAATATTCTCATCTTCACTCCACTCCAGTCTGGGGACCACTGAAATTGTCAAGTTAGATAACCGCTTACTGCTGATTTTCTAGACTTTAAAAACCCTATGTAATACACTGAGTTCATAGATGATAGGTTTGACCTATATGGTTTATCCAATTGAAGAGAATAAATTTCCTTTCCAGAAGACTGTTTGTCAATCAGATGAGTTTTGCAACAATTGATGAAGGTTTCATGGCTACCATTGCTGAGACTAGTTTTTAATTCCATATCTTATTGATTGAATTCAAATTCCACCATTTGTCACAGTGGGGTTTCAACCTGGGCCTCTGGATTGACTGGTCCAATGACCTTACCACCATAGTGCAGTTTCCTTTATTCCTGCAATCTCATTAAATGCCTGAGGAAGAAAAATTTTCGGACACTGTGACCGTGTCCTTTCAATGCAGAAATGGAATATCTTTTTTGATTGCTCAGCTGAATAAGGCAAATAAGCCAACTTCAAACTTGTGATGCATAAATGGCTTCTAATGTCCGCAGTGATGACCTACATTTATACAGTGCCTTTTTAGTTTAGTGAAACATTGCCTGGGGCTTCAAAAGAGCATTATCAGACAACATTTGCCAAGCAGCTTGAGATATTTAGACCAAGAGACTAAAACCTTGAGCTCAACAGCAAGTTGTAATAAAGAAAGAGAGGTGGAGAGAATTCAGCAGTGGTGCCTAAGAAATCAACAATGCCTAATAGGCCAGATTTGGCAGAGCACAAATTTCAGGGAGGGAGGAGAAAGAATGTGGATGGTTTTGAACATGCAGTAAAGAAGTTATTTTGCAGCATGGTTGGGCCAGGAACTAACTTAGTGAGTGAAAATGTAACGGGTAGGACTTGGTGTTTATGCTAATTTGAGATGATAAAAGAATGGAAGCTCAGCTGAGGATCAACTAGAATGCCAAAATTGTGCTTCAATTTAAGACCGGAGGAGGGAGGGTAGAGTTGGAGTCTAGGATAAAAGGTTTGTAGCAAAGACCAAAGACACTGACAAGCTGCAGGTTGGAACATCTTTTACACTTCAGCTGACTTCTGGGATATACTGATTTCTTCTACTGTCTTGAATTTTGAACAAAGCTTTTCAAATGTCCATCTTAGATGCTAGGTTTTCTGGTGTAAATATTTACCTGTTGAATGTTGACTTAGCACTGCTGTTAAAATGCCTTAATTATGAGCCTTGTAGAATTTGACTGACAGCTTAGTGAGCCATACCTAAATTGAATGCTTTTAATAGTACTGCATGTATAGTAAAAGTTGGTTGCCAGATGAACAAAAATGGGAAGGGTACCCACAGTTAAAATTCATTGAAAGCCACCAGATAAACACCAGAAAACTTGTTTCTTAAAAGAACTGGTAGTGGCTTTGGCTGATTTGCCAATGAGAGACCATATGTAATGTTGTGTTGCACAGAGCATGCATGTTAGTATGGATTACTAATATTGGTACAGTCTTGTTAAGTAAATCCTAGTTGATTTTAAATATTTTTAGTATTGCTAAATGCATTAGATGTGAGATGTTTTAACTTTGATGTAGTGTAATTAGAATACCGGTACTTGTTAGGTATCAAATTGCTTATTCAGATGGAAGGGTTTCTGTTACATTTTCATAAAAAATGTATAATTTTTTCCGACTAAAATTAATAAACACAATTGGACATTGCCTCTGTGCTTTTTTTCTGTCTCAGTAGTGCAAATATCTGTAGTAACTTATACTACGTTTTCTATTTGTAATCTTTCATCTTGCAAGACTAATGTCTGGAAAATTAAGTGCATGTCTTGGAAGTATAGAGTACAATTACCTGAATTTTATGCGACTTGCTTCTTTTTTTCAAAAAAAAAGCTTGTCACTAATTTATCATCTCCTGAATACTGCACTATTCTGGCAGCCCTGTGACAAAGACTGTTGATCCTGTTGCATCCTTAACCATCTGGTGTTGGGATGAGAAGCCTAACAGAACTGGTATTTTTTTTGCACCCTAACAATTGCTGATCATCCCATTTTGAAACCAAGCCTGTTTCTCTTGCCTGCCATTTCAGTTGACACTTAGACGTGGTCCCTTTGCTTCTATGAAGCAGCCATTCACCAAAGACCTTCTTCATGTTGTACCACAGGATGGTCGAAATGACTTCTATTGCTGGGTGTGCCACCGGGAGGGCCAGGTTCTGTGCTGCGAGCTCTGTCCTCGTGTCTACCATGCAAAGTGTTTAAAACTGAACGCTGAACCGGAAGGGGACTGGTTCTGTCCAGAATGTGAGGTATGGTAAAAGATAGTTAAAACTACGGTGAGGGAAATGGGCATGAATTTGTTCAAATTCATTTTTTAAGAAAGTGGGATATTTTAATATTGATTATATGTTTTAAATCTGGTTAAAAGACGCATGTAGCCACTACTCCTGGGGTAAGGTTCATCAATAACACAAACTGGTATCGATACAGGGAACTAACTGAGTTGCTAAGAATATGATTAGCATTCTGTAACCTTGGCAGAACATATATGTGTATCATTAACCCTTTGAGCAATGAAGGTGGAATTTCTAATCAAAGTATTCGAAGTGACATTTCCAAAGCTGCGGCTTTTGTAATTTTTTAATTCTCTAATTGTACTTTTCTAATCAGCTTTAGAAGCTGGACAATACATGATTCAAAGTTTTTCAAAGGGTTAATGCAATATCTTGGTGTTAAACCTGCTGGCTTTGGTATTGTTTGGTATTCTTGCCATTCAGACCTGTGTGCAGTTACTGAAGAAAAAGAATGTCTGTTTGGAGATTCATATTGTACTCCCTAGAAAGCTGCAGTTGACCAGTGTGATGTGTTGTCCTGCTGAGATGGCTCTGCAGCTAATTTGAAGTTTGTACCCCAAAAATTCAATATAATCTGATTTGGTTGTTTTTTGTAAATTATTTTAAATCTGTTTGCTTCACAGAAAATCACAGTCGCCGAATGTATTGAGACTCAGAGTAAAGCTATGACCATGCTTACGATAGATCAGTTGTCTTATCTGCTGAAATATGCACTACAGAAGATGAAGCAGCCAGGAGTAAGTAAAAATAGCAACAATTGGAAATGCTTTTTTTTTCCCTTCTGACTTCCTCATGTGACATGCCACTGATATCAATTGAGCCTAGCTTTTTTGGCTGAGGTTATTAATTGGTAATAGGAAGAATGTTCATACTACAGTGAGCTGGGAAAACAATATGTGGTGAAAGTTAATTTATACAGTTAAATATAATTGTTTATACTTATTGGTACTCCAGACCAAATGAGGCAGTTTGATTTTAATTGTATTTCTATTCATTGTCAAATACAAAAATGGAGTGGTTTGCAGAAGTCAAAAACTGCAGTAGCTACATGGGTTGAGAGTGTGGTAATGGCAAAGCACAGCAGGTAAGGCAGCGTCCAAGGAGCAGGGGAATCAATATTTCAGGCATAAGCCCTTCGTTAGGAATGAGGCTAATTTCTGATGAAGGGCTTATGCCCGAAACATCAATTCTCCTGCTCCTCAGAATGCTGCCTGACTTGCTGTGCTTTTCCACCACCATACTCTTGACTCTGATCTCCAGTCCTCACTTTCTCCTAGTAGCTACATGATAACCCTGCTTAATTAATTCTTATAATGATAAAAAACAGAATTGATAATCATTCAAAGTACAAGAGGCATTAATACTTGCCTTGCGGCAACAGTACTTGCATGAGGATTTAATACCTGGAAGTTCCACTATTTGTGATTTGTCTAATGGTTTCATCTTCAGCTGCCATTAGTGGCAGAAGTGATCCATTTATCTGGAGTGCAGTCCCCAAAAAACTTTGGAATGTCTCTCTACCTTCTCATGCAAGATAATATAAATAAAAGCTGTGAGAAATGCCTCATTTCCATAGACCAGTAACATTTTGGGTAATTAGTTCCCTTTTTGTGTTATTTCTGTCTACCAGTTTTCTTTTATATTTCTGAACCCTTTCCAATTCCTCTAATTAAGAGAATGGGTGCATGATCAACATCAGCCACTTGTCAGTGGCACTATCGTTTGACCTTGCAAGGAGTCATTAAGTTATCCATCAAAGATTCTCAATGGCTGATTTATTTGTATTTCTTGTCTTTCTCTGGCTCCTGATGGGAAATACTGCACCAGTTGTTTGTCACCACTTATCCCATGTGGCCCTGGGCATGCAAAACTTTATATATCCCTGCATCATTGAGCTCAACACCGCATTGTTTCTGTCATCCTTTATGTGAGGCCCTTTAATTCTGGTTAGGAAAATGGTGTATCATTAAACATAATCATTTCTGGGATCTCTCATGACATGGCTAATCACTAGTTTTACTTGTGGAGCTGTTATGTTGCAGTTTTTATCTGGACATGAAATCAAAATCTTACTTTTGAAAGTGAACTGAAACTTGTAACTTGTAAATATTTAACCTAAACATTTAATTTGTCACCCCTCACTTCTCCATTAGTTTCATAATGCACTGTTCTACCTTCTTAACAGACTGAGCCCTTCCAGAAGCCAGTTTCATTAGAACAACATCCTGATTATGCTGAGTACATCTTTCACCCAATGGATATTTGCACATTAGAAAAGGTAAATCCATTGTCTGAGATCTTTGTGCCTTGTGTTGCAGTTGGAGAGCACCTCTATTCACCTGTATTGAATTTGCCTTTGCTCACTTTTCTTCCAAAACAAGCACAGTAATATTGTATTTTCAGCAAATTTACTTATTTTTGTCTGCTGCCATCCAATGGCAGATTTTGAATATGACAACACTGTACTTGCACAGTGCAAAGTATTTGCCTGGTGGTAGTTTGCTCAATAATCTATCAAGGCCCAGGTGTCCTGAAGTTGTGGTGCTTTATTTTCAGTGTTTTTGAGTTTTACTTTTCATATCAAAATTAAAGCTTTTTGATTCCATCTACCTGTTCTGGTTACACTTGATTGGTAGTTTTGTTGAAACTTTTTAAAACCTTTCTCTGGCTCATTATACACCATTATATAAAAACAAATGTAGAAACATTAATTTGATCCAAAATATTTAAGAGGGTGGCACTGTGCCTTTGGTGGTTAGCTCCCTGTCTCACAGCTCAAAGCATCCAGGCTTGATTCTCACCCTTGGGCGACTGTTTGTGTGGAGTTTGCACATTCTCCAGTGGGTTTCCTCCAGGTCCTCTGGTTTCCTCCCACAGGCCAAAGATGTGTAGGTTAGGTGAATTTGCCATGCTTAACTGCCCATAGTATCCAGAGCTGTGCAGCTCGGTGGATTAGCCATAGGGAATACCTAGTGTAGGGAGTTGGGTCTGGGTGGAACACTCTTCGGAGGGTCACTGTGGACTTGATGCACTGAATGACCTGCTTCCATACTGTAGGGATTTTATGATTTAAGAAAACATGAAATTATAAATTCCGTGCACAAAATAACAGGTATTTTGACAATCCGCTCTGTCAATGTTTGAACCAATTCTGTCCCTATTCTGAGCCATCTCCCACCCGACTCTCACTCATATTTCCTTCTCTGGATTTAGGAGTTGTACTCTGGATTGGAAATTTCCTCATGTGTCTCTGCTATTAAGTAGGGTGACAGAGAGAAACCAGGGAACTGCAGACCAGTTAGCCTGACATCTTTGGTGGGAAAATTGTTCGAGTCATAATCAAGGATAAGCTAACTGATCACCTCAAAATTTTATTTAATCAGGGAAAGTCAGCATGGATTCATGAAGGGTAGGTGTTGCCTGACAAACCTCATCGAGTGTTTTGGAGGTGACTAAGATGGTGGACAGAGTAAGTTGATAGAGTATTGTTTATGTGGACTTCGAGAAGGCTTTTGATAAAATCCCACACAACAGACTGTTAGCTAAGGCGGCAGCCCACAGAATTGAGGCAAGTTTATGACTTGGATCAGAAATTGACCAGAAACATCATTGGCGTAATGAGTAAGTACTCATTGGTAGGACTAGTGGCGTCCTGCAGGGATCTATGTTAGGATGTCGGTTATTCACAATATTCATTAATGGCCTGGATAATGACATAAAAAGTCAAATATCCAAATTTGCTGGTGACATAGAATTGTAGACAGTGTTGATGATAGAGTAAAATTCCAACAGGATATTGATAGATTAAGTGAATGGGCAAAGCTGTGGCAGATGGATTTAAACAGAGCAAGTAGTGAAGTTTCCCATTTTGGACTGAGATGCAGAAAATAATCAAGAAGGTTAGTGGAATTCTGGCCTTCATATTTAAAGGACTGGAATTTAAGGATGCACGTATTACAAAACCCTTTTAGACCCCACGGAGTACCATGAGCAGATCTGGGCACCACACCTTCGGAAGGATGTTTTGGCCCTGGAGGGAGTTCCACACAGGTTTACAAGGAAGGTAACTGGATTTTGTGACAGGGATTATGTTGCAAGGAAAGATTACACAAATTAGACTTTTATTCTCTAGAATTTAGAAGGTTAAGAGTTGATCTAATTGAGGTCTTTCAGACATTAAAAGGAAAAAAACAAAGTAGATAACGATAAGCTATTTCAATCAAGATAAAGGTTGTCAAACCACGGAACATAGTCTGAGAATTAGAATCAGAGCATTCAGAAGAGATGTTAGAAAGCATTTCTACCTGCATAGAGTAATGGAGATTTGGAACACTCTTCCTCTGACAATACTATATCCATTATTAAATTTAAACCGGAAACAGATTTTTATTAAGCAAGAGTATCAAGGGATATTGGTCCAAGACAGACATATGGAATTAGGAAACAGGTCAACCATGATCTTATTGAATGGCTGAGCAGGTTTGAAGGGCTGAATGGCCTAATCCTGTTCCTACATTCCTTTATCGTTCATTCATTAAAAGCATCCATGCTGTGTGCCTCAGACACTCCATGAGGTCACAGGACTATCTTCTATCCTCTTTTGGGATAAAGGTACTTCTCCTGAATTTCAAATTTGATTTATATAAATTGTTAGAGAAATACTTTCTGATTACATTACTGCAATTACTGCACCTTACATCTATATTTTTGGTAATGAATGAAAAAAGAACACAAGGAACAGTAACAGATTGTACCTCATCCTTTTGGTAATATGGAGGACAGAAATTTGTAAATAATATGTTTGTAACACAAAAAGAAAACTTTATTCTATCCCTCTATGATTTCAAGGGATCTTTGCTATTTGTTGTCCCAATATTTGTTGTTCACATATGTCCCAATTTTATTCAGGAACAGTTTTTGGAATTTGTTCAACTGTTTTGTACTTAGGTGTGTTGCCAAATATCTATTCTAAATACCTATTAAATTCCTTAGGGAAATATACTCCTGTTTTTCATTATTTCGCTATTTGTGAGATTTTCTTGGAACGGATCTTCTAGAAGTAGCAAGAACCCCTCTGTACTTTGTATTTTTGATAGATTTATCCACCGTTCTGTGGCCACTTCTAAAATTTGTAAATTTGTACTCCATCCCATATGTAACAAAATATAAAAAAAAGGATTGTTTTGCTGATTCTTAAACTGTATAACCAAATGTTTTCTGATTCACTATATCTTAGTGATCTTAGCCAGTAAAGACTGAAAAGTTTCTAAGTGACTGAAATAGTTATTCCTCTAAAAAATGAATCAAGGCTGCACTTTGTTTCATTATAGTTTTATAATATTGCTTTCCCTGTGATCTTTTCTAAGTATTTTAGCTTTATATTAATTATATTTAATGGCACATATTCATCAACCTGTCACGTTGTGCTTGATTGTATGCAAGTGATGGCCTAAAACTGGTAGTTTTATGTAACTCCTACAACTCTTGTGACACAGTAGTCGTCATATCCCTTTCTTTGACCCAGGAGATCCAGGTTCATGTCTCACCTGCTCCAGAGGTGTATATTAATATTGTGAATAGATTGATTGATTAGAAAATATCTATTTGACCTGTAGGGCTGTTATGGCAAAATGGTAGTGTCCTTACTTCTGTACTAGAAGATCCTGGTCAAGTACCACTTCCTTCAGAGGCTACTGCAACATGTGTGAACAGGTTGATTGAAAAGACTAGTTAAGATTCCAGCTTCAGCGGTACATAACCTTGGTGAGATAGCATCTGGAATATTGTATGCAAGTTTCAAGGACTCTTATGGCATAGTAGTAGTAAGCCCGACCCAGTAAGCCCGAGTTCAAGTCCCACTTGCTCCAAAGGCATACAATAACATCTCTAGACAGGTTGATTGGAAAAATATCTAAGTAGATGCAAACTAAAACTGTGGTGTTTGGGGCTAGAAAGTGTGCCTATTTTTAAACAGCTTGTTCAAATATTTTATGACCTGACCCAGAGGTAGATCCCCGCTGAGAATTGAATGTTCGCACTTTATAATTGTAATATAAAAATAATCAGTTCAAAAATAATTTGAGAAGATTAGTTTCAGTTCAATCATTCAACAACTGTTTTTTTGGAATAGAATAATTGCTTCAATTTACAGCATGGGACTGTCTGTTAAGAAGCAAATCACTAAATGCAACAAGATATCCAGTTAAATAGAGCCATTATTTGTGTGACTGAACCTCATTTTTAACCTTTTCTGTACTGTGACAAATTTATTCATTTGTGTCACAAACAAGTTCAGCTTTATTAAAGCATTTAGAACACACGAGCCTTTAGACCAATTGGTTCATTTTAGTTTTGTCATTGTCCCATACACTGCCTCCACTTCAATACAAGAACTGGAGCAACCTGCCTGAATTTGTAAACTTAGTTAGTAATCTCCCCTAGCTAATTTGAAGGGTACTCTTTTTCAATCAGCTGTATTCTTACAAAGGTAGGTTACAGCATTATGAAATATTCCATGGTATTGGTCATATTGTACAGAAGGGTGCATTTGCTTCAGAATTACATTTTTTTTAGGTTAAATACCCACTTTTTTTGAGCATAAGAATCTAGCTTGAAGCTTCATTATAGTACTGATGGCGTAAGTGAGGTGTTACCTTTCAGATGAGCTGTTAAATCAAGGCCCCAGCTGGCACCTCAGGAAGATGCAGAAGAACCCCTAGCACAACTTGAAGCAGAGCTGGGGACATCCCTCCAGTGTCCTGGCTAATATTTAACCCTTCATCAACATCTGAAAAACAGGTTATGTGGCTGTTAATAATATTTTGTTTATGTGAGTTTGTTGTGTGCTAATTAGCTCCTGTGTGAGGTGCATTCCAATTGTGGCTACACATCAAATATATGTGATTGTCTGTGAAGTGTTTGGAGGTTGTGAAAGGTGTTATGTAAATGCTAGTCCTTCCTCCTCCAGTCTCTTATTTGCAACTGCTGAGTGTTTCTGTTCCTTTTCAGAATGTCAAGAAGAAGATGTATGGGTGTACTGAGGCTTTCCTTGCTGATGTCAAGTGGATATTGCATAATTGCATCATATATAACGGTGGTAAATATCATAATAGTCTACTAGAAATTATCCTCCCTTGTAAAATCTGGCCAGTTACTTTAATCTCCAATTCTTCATTGGCACTTTAGTAAAGGAACACTTGATCTTTAAGTCCTTGAATTAACTTATATGACTGGTAGTAAATTCAACTATATCTAAATTTGATTGTAAAAGTAACATAATCATAGCGAATCATCATTTTTAAGTAGTTGGAAAAACTGCACTAATGTTTAAGTTTAGCATCACAAAGTAAACAAATTTCTGTAAGTTTGTGGCTACATGTACTCAAAGATTTGACCCTTTGCCCTTTACATGAACTGAAGTAATAATAATCACAAATCAGCTACAGAAATAACTATTTAAAAGAAATCTGCAGTTGACTGAACATGGGTCAATTGTAATTGTGAGGTAAATGCTGCATTTGGAATCTTACTGTCTTCCAGTGTCTTTGTGCTTGCTAATAAAACTTTGGTGTTTAGGTAATGTACAATTTGTGTACAGTTTCCTCTAATATTGTGGAGGTTCATGTCCAAATGTTGTTATTACTTTAACTGCCATTGATTTACTTCCCTTTTTGAACTTGTATAAGTGCCATTCTTACAAAGTGCTGTCTCTGAAGTTTGATTGAACAACTTCCTTTTGTGAAACTGTACAGTGTGCAGCATATCCACTTCAATCTAATTGTGATATGGTAAATGTCCATGGCTGTAAGAATGAATTCTTCTCCTATGGACTTAGACAACTTTATACTCAATGTTAAATTGGTTGTAACCAATTTTTATTTTGCTTCTGGTTTTGTGTTGAAGACCCTCAGAGACCTTTTGTGAAAGAGTGAAAGAAAATGGACAGTAAACTTTAGGCTATTACACACTGGAAAGCATTGCATTTTCACCCAACTTTGTCCATGTTCACTGGACACACATTGGTGTTGATTAGCAGGGAACACTGAAGAATAACCAGGAGTGGAGCACTTGTTTTATTTCCTGTGTCTCCTCCCCCTTCCCTTCCATAGCTGGGTGAGGTTGAAACTAGTTATACAATGCTCTGCTGCTGCTGTTCTGGCTGTGATCTGCTGCCTTGGTATGGACTGAAGCTTCATCTGGAGCCCTTTGTGTATGCTACGTATCTGGAGTATTTATTCTTTTTATAGATAGAGGGAACTTGCAGTAAAAGAGTATGCAAATGGAATGTGTGAGAACGCTTTGCTGTTATGAATACAAGTTTCTCCTTTGACTGAAAGGGAAAGTACATTAATTTAAAATATGAGTTACTTTGTCAAATGCCTTTTCTCTCATTGTTCTTCCTTCCTGTCCATGCTGAGTTGGCTTATTGCCAAGTTATTCCTGTTTGAACTTTGGCACTGTCAGCTAGCTTTTTCCGAAGGTCACAGGTGTAAATTTTCACTCAGTTTATTTCCATCCATATATCAAATAGATGAGTGCTCCAGACATAACAAAGAAAATGGACCTGACGATATCTGGCTGTAGTGCTTCAGTTCTGTGCTCCAGTCCTTGCTGTGCTTTAGTTAGTCCCAGTGCATCTCTAATACTGGCATCTACCTAACAGTTGAAGAATTATCTTGCACATTACGTAAAAGCAGGACAAATCCATCCTGGTCAACCTCCATCTATCAGCATACTCCCAATTATTAACAAGCTGTTAGAAAGGATCATGAAGAGTGCTCCAATAAGCACTTAATCGCCATTAATATTCTGTGTGTTCTGCTTTTGCTGCAACTCAATGCAGCCTTGGTGCAAACATGGACACTGCTGAATTCTAGAGTTCAGGAGAGAGTTATTGATCTTGACATCAATTGACATCAAGGAAGCTTTTGCCCGAGCATGGTACCAAGGAATAAAACTGAAGTCACTGGGAGTTGGTTGGGAGAGAAAATAACTGGAACAAAGAGAGATGGCCATAGTCATGAGACCATTCATTTTGGTTTAGGTCACTGGTGCAGGAGTTTGTCAGGGCAATATTACAGGCCCACTGGCTGGAACTTAGTGAAGGATCGCTCTGAAAGCATGTCATAATTATGGCAGATTGCTGATGAAAGCAGCATTCCAGCTTCACCTGAAGTTGCACAGGTAATGAAGCAGCCCATGCCCATGTGCTGCAAGACTTGAATTCAAAATCTAAGGTAACAAACCATAGTGGATGCTAGAAATCTGAAATAAAAACAACGTACCAGAGAATCTCAGCAGGTCTGACAGCATCTGTGGAGATAGAAACAGAATTAAGGTTTTGAGACTAAGGCTCCTGTTCAGATCGAAATGTTAGTTCATTTTCTGTCCTCATGGATGCTGCCTAACCTGCTGAGTCTTTCCAGCATTTTCTGTTATTAGTTTGATCCAAGCTTTAGCTGATAGTTGGAAAGTACCATCCTCAGCACAGACAATGACTGTCTTCAAAGATAAGAGTCCTGAACTAGCCCTTTCCTGACATCTGTTGTAAACCTCTTTTTGGCTTCTGCATGGACCAGTGACATAAGTGCTAACAGTTGCAATTCGGAGACTGGGTATTTTGCAGCAAGTATTTACCTTCCAACTTCAAAAAGATTGTACAGCCAACAAGGAACTATAAATAGCAGTTCTGCTCTTTGTTGCATCACACCAATGCAACTTATTCTCCATTTGTCTGGTTGGGTGTTGCTCCAACAACTCTTCAATTTAGAGACTATTAAACACTAAGCAACCTGTTTGATCAGCTCCCCATCTACTAGCTTAAACATTCATCGCCTCCATCACTGGAGCAGTGTGCGACTTGTAGGATAGCCTGCAGCATTTACCAAGGCTTCTTCTGCTGCACTTTCAAAACTAATGGTTTCTATCCCCTGAAAGGCTAACCACAATAAGAGCAGGGGAGTGCCACCAAGATTTTCCCACTTGCCAAACACCATTCTGAATTGGAAGTATATTGCTATTCATCTATCATTATGGATGTAATTTTGAAAGGTTAATTTTGTCGTACTCTTCTCAATGTAAATTGATGTCTGAAATAAGATTTTCAACAGTACATTGATGTCTGCAAGAAGGAAAATTTAAGGAAAAGGAAAAGTTCTTGCTGTTCTTTGAAAAAGTGCCATTTGATCTTTTATGTTCATCTGAACAGATAGAACAGGTCTTCATTCCCTTTTGAAAGATGGCATTTTTGACAATATAGCATTCCCTCAGTTTGGCACTGAAGAGTCCATGTAAATTACGCGCTGGGTCAGTTCTAAATGTACAACCTTCTAGTTGGTAGGTGAGAGTGCTGCCACTTTGCCAAGCAGACCTGTAAAATTGTGTAATTTGTCAGATGTGCTCTGTTAGCAAATTAAATGTTAATAGTGTAGGGTTCTGTTTTTAAAATCAATAATAGATTTTTGTATTGCAGCCAATCACAAACTAACAGCAACAGCAAAGGTGATCATTAAAATCTGCGAGCATGAGGTAAGTATAACAAGACAGTTGCATCATGTCTTAACACTGCACTTCTGGTTTATAAAGCATTATTGGGGAGTGCAGAAGAATCTTTTACTCTGTATTGTACTGTATTTTATATGAAATAAAAACACAACCGTAGCCGTATCGTTCATACCTTTTTCTTTCAGGCACTGAAAGTTTAGGCTGACCTTTGTTCATTAGATTCTTCATGTGAATCTAGTTTTTTTTTCTCTTTTTAAACATTGCTGTTCATTTCTGTCTTTCTGATTTTTAGCATTCTTATTTGAAGTACCTTTTCAGTTATGTTGAGACTCAATAGTTTCAGGTGATTGTATTCTTTTTTTAAAAATAGATGAATGAGATTGAAGTTTGTCCAGAATGCTACTTGGCGGCATGTCAGAAGAGAGACAACTGGTTCTGTGAGCCTTGTGTAAGTTGAAATTTTCTGGAGAAACTAAATGACAAACCTCAGTGTTTATGGCAGCAGTTCTGGTAGTCTACTCATCAGACAACTAAGACTTCAGCTTTAATTCACTGTTGGTATTTTCTGTTATTCAGAACCTTGACTGTTGTTAGTGATCTTTAGAATTCTGCTGTACTGAGCTACATCTTATTGCAAGGTATATGTGTTTCACAATGCAAGCAAATACACTTTTTGGCTTTAAGAATAAAAGAAAAATGCCAATTTAAATTCTCAATGTAATCAACAATTTACCAGCAGCAGAAAATACCCTCCAGTTGACTTCAGGAGCTGCATTTAAAGCCAATCAGATCTTCAACTGGTGTGCGGATTAACTTAGGAATAGTTAACTTTCAATGATTCGAGAAACAAGAACCATAACACCTTGTGTCTTCAAAAGGATGAATGATTTTGCATGTACTTCAGTTTCAATAGCAGAACAATATATTGGCTCCATAGCTTGAGTTGTTGGATGACTGGAGTTGTGGGTCGCGATAAAGTTGACTACAGGGGACTTTCCCAGGAAATTGAAGATAACGGTGGGAAAATCCCCTGTGTTTTGAACTCTCTCTAAAAAGGCCTCAAAGTCTAAGAATTCTGAGTGCGTCAACTCATTATTTAAGTTTAATAGCTGTCCAGAAAACCTGGGGTTTAAAAACCTGCTCTAGCTCCTGGACACCTACTAAACTGAAAGCCGGACTCTCAAACCTAAAGGACCTGACCTCCAGGCACTGATGCACCCATCTCCTCCATTCTCAACTCTGAACCCAGTCCAACATCCCACATCCCAACCTAAGCACTCATCCACTCACCTGACAGCTAATTAGTCTCCCACACCTATCCAGCTGTTAACTTACTGCTCACTTGCCTTCCCTCTGTCTCTGTCAAAGTGCCTTTGGGATCTTTAATTGCTGAAACACAGTGCTGTATCAATCCTGGCCTGCAGTGCTGCTCCTACACAGAGCAGATTTCTCACTGGCTTCCGTTGGAAACATTCCAGAGAGACTAGAAAAATCAGAACAGGTGAAATGTGTAAGTTGTGAAGAGGATTACTGACTGTCAAATCTGTTCCAAAGTTGATCAGACTTTCTGGATCATTTATAATCCTAGTTAGGCAGCATGAAAACAGATCCTTTTGTCCAACTCATGACACTATGTTGACCAGATATCCTAAACTGATCTGGTTCCATTTGACCCATAACCCTTCCTATTCGTGTGCCCATCCAGATGCTTTGTAAATGTTGTAATTGTACCTGTCTCCTCCACCTCCTCTGGCAGCTTGTTCCAGACTTGCACCACCCTTTGCGTGGAAAAAGTGACCTTTTTAAATCCTTTCCCTCTCACCTGAGTGAAACTATCAACATTTGACATTATTGTAACTGGAAAACTGACAGTAACTTCAGGCCCCTATATATGAGCTGTTAAATATAGAAATTTGGGTGATTCTGTTAGTGATTCTCTGCTCCTCTATGACATGATCTTGAAAGTCTCTGCAAATGGAAATCTTCAGAAGTCATTTGAGTTGTTGTGAGCTGCTAACTTTTTCCGTTCCACTGTAACCTCCTGATTTAAAATTTATACCTTGTTGATATGATTACCTGGATTTTAACAACATGCTGAGTCAAAGTAATTGTTGACAAATCTCCCTGCTCCTGAAAAACTCATTTTGAGATTTGTCAAATTCCATAAGATAAAATCTTTGTTTCCTATCATCTTTGTCCTTAATCCTGCATGTATGTTCTAATCTTTGTGTTGCTGTCTTTCAAAATATTAAAATACGAGAACTCATCAATGTTTGTTTCTTACTGCTCTGCTGTCCGTGAGCATCTTTCAATGTGATTCGGTGTTTGGCCTGTTTGATTACATCATAGTTGCTCCTGAAGAACCCTACAGCCAATGTCAGAGTCACAATAATGCTGAAAAAGATTTAGTCCATGCCATCATTATTTTTTTATGATCAATGGCAAATACCATCACTTCACCTCAGATTGCACATTTATGAGGTGGGGTTGTAATGTCAGTAGCAAGGGCAGGGGTGGCTATTGATTTCACATGAGTGCCTTTCTTCCCCTCCCATCCTCCAGCCCATAAACCAGCAGTTGTTTCCATGCTCCCTGCTGGGTGAGCCCCAACAGCAGCTGGGTTAATGTCAGCAGTGTTGAGCTGAGACTGAGACTGAACATGAATTGCCTACTGAAGGACTTCAGCTGGCAGTAGGTTTGAATCATTGTCCATAGATGTAATTGGGGAGGAGATGGGAAAGTGGTGTTGTACCTGCCTGCGACTGTCTTGCCCAATGAATTGTCCCCCTCTTCCAGTGCTATCAAACACACCATGGAGATGAGTACAAAATTCCACCTATTTTACCTCAGAGCCTGTGAGTTTTCTACATTCTTTCTCACATTTCCCTTTGAAAATAAATAGCTTCTATTTTCTATACCTTTTCATTTATTTTATTTGTATCTCTAACTTCAAATTTGATCAGTTGTCTTTACTCTAGTGTTGTAAGTCCACTGATGTTCAGGCAAAGCATAATAATTGCATTCCTCAGTATTTACTCAACTCATAATATCACCTTGTTGAAACACTGCTGTTATGCAGTACTCGACTTCTGAAGGAAGTTGTGATAGACTGCCACCTTGGGTTCAAAATCTATAATGCCTGTTCCAGAACAAATACAATAATTGACTGTCATGTTGATGAACAGTTAGATATTTATGAAATTTCCATTCCTTTCTCACTCAAGGCAGATAGTTTCATTGTAAGAATGTAGACTGAAAATGTAAGGAACCAATACCCTGAAGTACAGCTGCTCCTAACTCAGAAAAGAGCCAGCAGATTGTTCTCAGTTCTCATGATGGATGTACTGATTGAGTTGGCCTTTCAAATGCTTCCTATGCATGTCATGTGCACACTGTTGATGCAAAGATGTGCTGCTATATTCCATTGAAGTCCTATGTTTTCCATCCTGTAATGGTATGAGAATTGCAGTTCTTAAGCCATTATAGAATAATAGAATCCTTACAGTGTAGAAAGAGGCCAATTGGCACATCAAGTCCATGCTGACCCTCTGAAAAGCATGCCACCCAGACTCAGCATCACCCCCAGCCCTCACTCTATCCCTGTAACCTTGCATTTATCATAATTAATCCATCCAGCCTGCATATCCCTGGACAGTTAACATGGCCAATCCACCTAACCTGTACATCTTTGGATTGTGGAAGGAAACCAGAGCACCTGGCAGAAACCCACACAGAAAGGGGGAGTATGTGCAAAGTACACATAGATGAGGTGGAATCTAATCTGGGTGCATGACGTTGTGTGGCAGCAGTGCTAACCACTGAGCCACCACTGGAGTCATTTGCACTGAATATTATCAACCCTCCTACACTGTTCTGTTCTTTTATATTCTGTGTTTAGCACTGCAGAGCTATCCAAATAGTTCTATTTTTATGCAGTAATATTTATAGATATATCCCTTTTTTATTTATATATAGAGTAATCCCCACCCTCTTGTCTGGGCTAAACTTAAAGGTTTTCCCTTTTGGCCCGCAAAAGCACTGCGGGACAAGGATGGACAGGTTGATGCACGCTTCTTCGGGCAACATGACAGGTGAGAATTGAGCTGTGCTCTGGTAACTTTTCTTGACAGTCTGTAAGTCAGTCTACATAGGAAACTAATTTAATTTGGTTCCCTAAGTGGACTCCCATTCCTTAAAACAATTGCAGTATAGCATTTGGATTCTGTGTTATGGAAAACTACTTCAGGCAACACCATGTACATCTTAAAACTTTCATTTGAAGCTTCTAATATGTTTTTGTTAGCAATTTGGTCCATAATTTCAGCAAAATGTAACTTTATGGCTGTGAGCTGTTAATGCTATGTCCACTTAACATGTGATGGATAAAGAACCCACACTATAATTTAGTTTCTTTCTAAGCTCAGACTGTATCCTAGCAACAGTACAGCATTCTGGTAAGGTACCATTTAGTTTCAGAACTGTCACTGGTGCTAATAATCATTGGAGCAGTTAAATTTAGGGCACTGCACAAGAAACAATTGGTTTAAGTGCATTTTTTAAAAAATTCGTCTTTGTATCATTTTAAAGTATCGATACACTTGAGTAGCTGATTGTAACAGTGTCAGGATTCATAAGAACCTAAGAAATAGGAGTAGACAATCTGGCCCGACGAGCCTGATCTGCCATTCAATATGACCGTGGCTGATATTTTTGTGGACTCAGCTCCACTTATCCAACCTCTCACCAGAACCCTTTCTTCCTTAACTGTTCAAAAATCTATCTTTGCCTTAAAAACAATGGGGTAATTCCATTTAATGTGTTGCTGTTTGCTTTTGAGTGCTGTTTTAGTTTGGCCGCCTTATACCAGCAATTTGAAAACAAATTCCTGTTTCCTAAAACTAAGGATCTGAGCTAAAAAGACCAGGACATTTAAAGTTGCAGTCCTGGTCTTCACTGTAGAGAACCGCTTAATCCTGAAAGTTGCCACCCAGGTGAGTAGTGCTGTTAAGAAGGCATATGGTGTGTTAGGTTTCATTGATAGAGGGATTGAGTTCCGGAACCGCAATCTCATGCTGCAACTATACAAAACACTAGTGCGGCCACACTTGAATATTATGTACAGTTCTGGTCGCCCCATTACAATAAGGATGTGGAAGCATTGGAAAAGATGCAGAGGAGATTTACCAGGATGTTGCCTGGTCTGGAGGGAAGGCCTTATGAGGAAAAGCTGAGAGACTTGGGTCTTTTCTCATTGGAAAGAAGAAGGCTAAGGGGGGATTTGATAGAGACATACAAGATGATCAGAGGATTAGATAGGGTAGACAGAAAGACTTTTTCCTAGGATGATGACGTCAGCTTGTAGGAGAGGGCATAACTACAAATTGAGGGGTGATAGATTTAAGACTGATGTCAGAGGGGTATTCTTTACACAGAGTGGTAAGGGCTTGGAATGCCCTACCTGCTAAGGTAGTCAACTCAGCCACATTAGGGAGATTTAAACAATCCTTAGATAAGCTCATGGATGATTTTAGGATAATGTAGGGGGATGGGCTGAGAAAAGTCCATAGGTCAGCACAACATCGAGGACCAAAGGGCCTGTTCTCCGCTGTATTGTTCTATGATGGTGGTATAGTTAGTCTTGATAGTTGTGGCAAAAGCAGCATTTATGGAGAGAAATGTTTAATGTTTCAATCAATGACCCTTTAACTGAAACAGAAACTGTTGATAAAGGTTTTCATTGACCTGAGATGTTAACTCTGTTTTTCTCCATAGCTCTTCCATGACATGCTGATTATTTCCAACCATTTCAGATCTTGTTTCTGTTTTCCACCATGTGTAGTATTTTGCTTTTGTTGCAAGTGTGGGTTGAGGACTCCATTTTGGCTAGGACACCAGAAGGACTTGTCAACTCTTCATTTAAATAATGCCACATTAGCCAAAAAGCTCAAACGTGGTTTCTTTTAAACTGTCTCACATGGAAAGTAGCTCCTCCACTTCTTTCATGGTGAAGCATTGAAGTGCTAGCCGAGATTACAAGGCTCAAATATCCTGAAGTGGAACAAGAATTGTTTTTTTTTCAATAGATATTTTTATTGAAAATTTAACATTTTTACAAGTTTACAAATTTAAAAAAACCCAAGTATAAACATTGATATACAATTAAATCTTAAATAAATAATAACCAAAATTTATCAAACAAAAAAAACCAAGAGGAAAAAAAACAAAACTCAACTAACTACTAATCTAACCTACAACTAACCAGAGTGTATAATTAAGTCTCTTACATTATTCAAAGAAGAGAAAAAAAAACAACGGATAACACAGAAATTGGGTAGTGAGATACATGCTCGGAATGTATTAACATCAAATCGTAACAAAACCCGTATTCGTGTGGGATTCCTCTCCCAAGGGGCTCCAGACCAGCCAGGTTCGCCATCTCAATTAAATAAAAGCCCTTGTTAGGATGGCAGAAATATCTGTATTTATGTAATTCAAGAAGGGCTGGCATATTTTATCGAATAATGCGGTCTTTTGGTGCACCATATTTGTAAGGAAGTCAAGGGGAATACATTCCATGATTGATCTGTGCCAATTCCAAAGTCCAGGGGAGCCCTCAGCCACCCAGTTTACCAAAATTATTTTTCCTTGCACAGAAAGAGAGAATAGAAAGTAATCCCTTCCTGTGCATATCCAGGGAGGGTAAGTTCGATAAGCCCAAAAGGAGCAATACAGGGTCCACACTAATTTCCGTTCCTAAGATTTCTGTCAGAGCACTTGCTACTTTAGTCCAATATCTACGGATCTTATGACAGGTCCATAAGCAATGTACAAGAATGACCACCTCTATTTTACATTTGGGACACATTGGAGATGCTCCTGCCTTAAATTTTGCCAATCGATCTGATGTTATATGGGCCCTATGAAGTATCTTCAGCTGAATGGCCTGAGTTCTGTTGCAGAAGGTGATTCTTCTGGCGTTTTCCCAAATGTTATTCCACGTTTCTATAGAGATTTCCAGTCCCAAATCCTGATCCCATGTTTTACGCAGATTGTCCATATCTCCCAATACTTCATCATGTAATAAATGATAAGTAGTGCTGACGGAAGATACCCCCATTGGCCATAGCACTCTACGTTCTCTATCTGATTTGTAAAGACTATCTAATAACGTAGTCTTCTTCTGTATGTAATCTCGAATTTGGAAGTATCGAAAGAGGTCTCCATTAGATAATCCAAATTTCTGACGCAGCTGTTCAAAAGACATCAGGACCCCTTTAAACCGATCCCCTAAACATGAGATACCCCTGGATCTCCAGAGTTTGAAAGTGGCATCTGTAAGCCCCAGTTGAAATCCCCTTGCTCACACTATCGGAGCATAGGGGGATGTTTTGTGAGTTGCCCTCGTTTTGCCGCATTATATTCCAAGCTTTAATTGTGTTTAGTATTATAGGGTTTTTACAGTGGTCCATAATGATATTCCTCTTGTCTGAAAGTAAGAGGTTAATAAGTGGGCATTTTACTTGAGAGGCCTCGATGTCCAGCCAGATTGGGTCTTGTCTGACCCACAATCAATCAGCTATGTAACTTAATAGGGAACTTAACTGATGTTTTCTAAAATCTGGGAAATCCAATCCTCCCCTTGCCTGTGGAGCTGTAGTTTCTTCAGCTTAATGAGGGGCTGTATATGATTCCAGATAAAGGAACCCAACTAGCCATATAATTTACGTAGTGCCAGCCTTAGCAGCATCACCGGAAGCATTCTCATAGGGTATAGGAGACGGGGCAGGATATTCATTTTAATTAGTGCTATTCTACCTTGCCAGGAAATTGGAAGGTCTCCCCATCGCTGAAGGTCCTGCCTTATCCTTTCCAGTAAATGCACAAAGTTAGCCTTGTATAACTGACCAAATACTGGGGTAATAAAAATGCCTAAATATAAAAAGCTCTCCAGGGACCACCGAAAAGGAAAGTGGGATCCATCCAATAAGTGGGATATACTAGCCAGGCCACCCATTGGCATAGCCTCCGATTTTGAGAAATTAATTTTATAGCCTGAAAATACACTAAATGTATTAATAACTTGGATTAAGCGAGGCACGGACATCAAAGGATTACTGAGAAATAGAAGAACATCATCTGCATAAAGGGTAATTTTATGTGTACCTGTACCAATCCTCGGGGCCATTCTATTAGGGTCAGCCCATATAGCTTCTGCTAGTGGCTCAATTATTAGCGTAAATAGTAATGGCGAAAGAGAACATCCCTGACGGCAGCCCCTATCCCCACTGAAGCTATCTGAGCCTAATCCATTGGTAATCACAACTGCTTTGGGATCACTATACAGTATTGAGACCCATTTGGTAAACACCTTTCCAACGCCAAACATTTCCGATGTGTAAAGCAAATATGACCATTCAACCCTATCAAATGCCTTTTCCGCATCTGATGAGACTACTACTCCTGGTATCTTTCCCTCATGGCAGGCTTGAATCATATTCAAAACCCTTCTAACATTATTGGATGATCTAAGGCCCTTTAATAAACCTGTCTGATCCTCCTTTATGATATGTGGCAATACCCTTTCTAGCCTCAATGCTAACGTCTTAGAGAGGATTTTAAAATCTACATTTAGCAAGGATATTGGTCTGTATGATGCGCAATCTTCTGGGTCCTTTCCTTTTTTTGAGCATAAGAGAGATATTCGCCTCTTTCAGCGAAGGCGGGAGACAGCCCTGACTGTATGTATAGTTATACATGTCCATAAGTGGACCAGCCAATATTCTTGTAAATTCTTTATAGAATTCAGCTTGAAAGCCATCTGGGCCAGGCACCTTGCCACTCTGAAGTTGCCTGATTGCGTCAAGTATTTCTTGGATTGTTAGGGGAACATTCAAGACTGATACCTGTTCCGGAGTTATGTCTGGAAAGGTCAGGTTTTTAACAAATGACTGCATCCTCCTAGTCCTGTCTTCTCAATCCTGCGATTTATATAAATCAGAATAAAATTTTCTAAAGATTGCTTTAATCCTTTTATGATCATGAGTCAGAATACCCGTACTTTCCTTGATAGATGTGATGGTTTGAGAGGCCGCCTTTTTCTTTGTGCGAAATGCTAAGTATCTACCAGGTTTATCGCCAAATTCATATAACCTTTGTTCTGCAAATAATATTTTCCTCTTAGCCGTTTGGGTAAGCGTGGTGTTTAGAGCTGTCCTAAGGGCCGTAATCCTTTTAATTTGATAATAGAAGGTCTGTCAGTATATGCCGTTTCAGCTGCTTTTAAGCGAGCGTCGAGCAGATGCTGTTGTTCTCCCTTTAATTTTTTTCTGGGTCGCTGAGTAGGAGATGATCAAACCTCGCACGTAAGCTTTGATGGTCTCCCACATCATTGATGGGTTTTTAGCCATACCTGAATTAATTTCTAAAAAAGTTTTAAATTCTTGAGAGAAGTACTTTACAAATTTACCGTCTCTCATCAGGAAGGGGTCCATACGCCAATGCCAGGGGGTTGTCTCATTGTTCCTCGCCTTGATTTCCATATATACAGCAGCATGATTTGGAAATTGCTATACTGCCTATTTTACAGGATGATATGGAATTTTAAAAAATCGAGGGGGCAAAAAACATATCCATTCTGGTATGACATTTATGTGGATTGGAGTAAAAAGAAAAATCTCTGCCCTGTGGATGAAGGCATCTCCATCCATCTACCAGTCCTAATTCTTTGTTCAAATCCACCAGTTGTCTAGATCTGGGAGATGCTCTTGGGAATCCTATCTATTTCTGGATCCATAATACAATTACAGGGAGAGATTTTAATTGTATGACAAGCACCGAGAGCCATCAATTTTGAAAAGGCTTCCATTATAAATTTAAAAGGATGTGCCGGGAGGGCAATACAAATTTAAGATCCCATATTCCTCTCCATTTATAAGCGATTTAATCAGAATATATCGTCCAGATTCGTCTTTTATCTGATTTAGGATTTTGAAAGCGAAATTCTTCCGAATAAGAATAACAACTGGTTAGCACTGCTGCCTCAGTGCCAGAGACCCGGGTTCATTTCCCGCCTCAGGCGATTGACTGTGTGGAGTTTGCACGTTCTACCCGTGTCTGCGTGGGTTTCCTCCGGTTCTCCGGTTTCCTCCCACAGTCCGAAGATGTGCAGGTTAGGTGAATTGGCCATGCTAAATTGCCTGTAGTGTTAGGTAAAGGGGTAAATGTAGGGGTATGGGTGGGTTGCGCTTCGGCGGGTCAGTGTGAACTTGTTGGGCCGAAGGGCCTGTTTCCACACTAAGTAATCTAATCTTAAAAAAAAAACTCCCCTGCTTTTTGAGCTGAAAGAAGAGAAAAAGGCCTGATCAAAGCCACCCTGTCGTAGTTTCAAGTGATCTTTATCCAATAAGTGTGTCTCCTGTAGGAGAGCTATATCAACCCTTTCTTTCTTGAGGTTTGATAATATTTTATTCCTTTTCACTGGTGAATTATTCCCCTTGACATTCCAGATGCACCACTTAACCGACTGATCAACCATAATCGTCCAGGCAAGTCCGAGACCTCTTGGGAGGGGAAACCCTATCCAGAACATCCCGAGCATAGAGCATATAAAATTCACAAAAATAAAGGCTCTTTAATACACTTACATCAATATAATAAAAAACTATTTCTAAATTAAAATAACGTATTTAAATGGAGATTTTCCCCCTTGTTCCCAGGGGGTATCACTTCCTTTCCAAATGTCCATCATATCTTCTCCCATCCAGTGCCCCACCCTTAACCCAGACGTCCCTCAATAGGATGAAGAAAATTCAAATATACTACAGAGCTAGAGTTAACAGTAAGCACCCTACCCCGCCCCCCCCCCCCCCCACACACACAGCAACACCTGGATATATTTGGTAATGTTAATACCATGTATAAACATATATAACTATAAAATTACAGCCTCAACAAGTAATAATTAGATATAATAATACAAAATAACAGGGGAAAACAACCCAGTTCCTAAAGACGGAAATAAAATAGGATAAGGTAACCACCTCCCCCCCACCAACATTAACTAGAACCCCCCCCCCCCCCCCCCCGGCCTACATATATATTAAAAAAAGGGGGGAGAAAATCGCTAAGTAGAGAATAAATAAATAAATCCCTCTCCACACCCCCCGAAGATAATATTAAACAGTAAGGTTAAAAAAAAGGATTAATATAAAAAAAGGATGTAAACCGGAGTGGGGGGAGAGCAAAACAACATCAATTAACTCTTACAATTTATCTAAGAGAGTCCAAAAATTCCTTGGCCTTCTCCAGTAATCCAAAGTTATACACAGACCTTCATGGTTAAAGCGTAGCGTTGCTAGGTAGTGCAAGGAGTACTGAATATTTAAGACCCTTAAACACTTCTTCGCTTCACCAAACGCATTCCTCTTTCAGACCAGAGCTGGGGAAGAGTCCTGGAATAACATAATCTTGACTCCTTTATAAATCATGGTTTGGGGATCTTTCCCAAGATTTCTGGAAGCTTCCCTTGAATCCCCCCAGAACAAGAATTGTAATGAGCTAAGGGTGACAAATTTATCCAGGACACCAGTCCCTTCAAACTTCCTAAATGAAGGTCCAGTCTTATTTCAGTATCTCACATGAGGCATGGTTTTCTTAACAGATTCATCCTGCTGCTTGTATTATTGTCTGGAGCTGTGGCCACCTTTCCAGCAGTAACCAGAATTTCTAACTTTCTATTCTATTTTTGTATTTTTGGTGACAACAGCAATGCATTAATGTAGCATTTTCTTTGGAATGAGATATCCCAGAGATTATCATATAGAATTTGATGCCAAGCTAAAGATTATTTGACCAGTTTAGTCATTGGGCAGTCTGTAACCAGTGCATTGAGAGGGGAAATGCATGGGAGAAGTGGAGAGAAATTTAGGAAGTTAGTTCCAGAGCATGGAACAGAGGGAATTGAAGACAAAGCCACCAATAGTGGTGAAGAAAATTTGGTGTGTGAAAGAGGCCAGGTTTGGAAGAGTGCAGCTCTGTGGGTCCTGGGCTTCGGATGATTACAATAGAGAAGGACAAAGGCATTGAAGGATTTGAAAACTACGTAAGGATTTTAAATCAAGGTGTGACCGAGAGTGCCAAGAGTTATTGTAGATCAGCGAGCACAAGAGTGAATGTGACTTCATGTGCAAGGGCAGAAAATGACACTGTTGCTCCCAGGAATTTCTCTTGTACTTAAGCAGTTAAATAAAAAAAAAGCAGCTATGTATGAGAAGGTCACCTGCATATTTTCTTAATACTTTTGTTATTGGAATGTGGAGTTAAGAAAACCAGAATTGGAAAAGATATACAGTAGTCCTTGAAGCAAAGTAAATTATCTTGATTTCAAATTTACAAATACATTTTCTCTTCTACATGCAGGGCCTGGGTTCCAATAAACAATTGCTACCTCATGTCAAAGGAAATTCCCTTTTCTGTGAAAAAGACTAAAAGCATCTTCAACAGTGCAATGCAAGAAATGGAAGTTTATGTGGAGAACATTCGCAAAAAGTTTGGGGTATTCAATTATGCACCTTTCCGGTCACCGTACACTCCCAACAACCAATTTCAGATGTTAAAAGATCCCCAGAATCCAGCAGCAGGGACTGCTAAACCTGATAAATATGAAAAAATGAAATTAAACTTTGATATGACTGCATCACCGAAGATAGTTCTCAGCAAGTCCATGTTGATCAGTGGTCCCAATAGGAGAATTTCACTAACGGATATGCCCCGCTCGCCCATGAGTACAAACTCTTCAGTACATACTGGTTCTGATCTAGAAACTGAACCTGCCGAAAAGAGTATGAAAGCAGTTTCCAGTCACTTCAGTGCAAGTGAGGAGTCCATGGATTTCATTGACAGGAATACAGGTATGATTCCCCAATGTAAGAACTTGGGTGAGTAACTGACAAAGAAAAGAGGACTTAAATTTGCTTCATTTTCTAAAGGCAGGTGAGGCAGTCAATGGGAGGCTTAACTTCTATGGCTCTTAGAGCAGAACTTATGCATTGGTATTATTCCAATAGTGAATTCAGATACACGTGGCTGCATCATTGAGAGGCAGAAATGGTTCATGCTGGTCAATTTTATATAGAAATTTCAGAAAACGTGTGCAGCTTTAGCAAACTTGGTTTGAAAATAGATGCACATGGATTTTAAATAGTTTTTTTTCATGTTGTTTCATTTGAATGGTGGACACTGTATTGTAGAGATGATGTGCCAGTGTCACCAGCATCTAAGTGGTGGTATTTGCTAATTTGTTGGATGAGTTGCTAAAAATCTTGAGATGTATTCACAAACTTCAGAGACTTACGCATCATTGTTTATACCAAATGAGCAAAAGGGAACGTGGGGATGCTTGATGAATTGCCATTGAATATGGAATTTATCTAGTGAATTAAATATATCATTAAAAATGAAGCTACTAGTTGTGCAGGAGTCCCTTGTAGGCTTGATGGATTCCATATTCACTGGTTAAACAGACTATTCTACTCAATGACTGTACGGCGTGTGCAGTTATTGGAAAACAACCATTAACCCCCTGCTGACTTAATGCTCAGTTGTGGCACAGGTTGCAAACATTTTGTTCAAAACCTGGAATTCTCCGCCAGCTCCACATTTGACTCAGTTTGTTTCCTCTTTCAGCTTCTCCTGGATCTGTGAAGATGAGTCAAGCTGGCAGTGTGTCGGGCAGCCCAAAACCCTTCTCTCCTCAGTCCTCCACTCCCATTGCTGCTAAATCAGAAAGGACTTTGAAAACCCCTCCTACAGGCAGCATCCTTAACCTAAACCTTGGTTAGTTCTGAACATAAAATGTTTTTCCATCGGTTTTGTAGCATTTTTGGTCAAAATGCAGTGAGATAAACAGACTGGGTGGGATGGAGTG
Organism: Chiloscyllium punctatum; assembly: GCF_047496795.1. Lineage (NCBI taxonomy): Eukaryota > Metazoa > Chordata > Chondrichthyes > Orectolobiformes > Hemiscylliidae > Chiloscyllium > Chiloscyllium punctatum. The sequence continues at coordinate 18,684,766 of NC_092775.1, forward strand.
TGTGTGTGTGTGTGTGTGTGTGTATGTTTGTGTTTGGAAAAGAAATGGTCTGGGCTTGTGTATGACATCCTGGAAAGACACAGAATTGGAAGAGACTTTGGAGCCAGATGTATCATTTCTTTTGGAGGGATATAGATGTACAAAAATAAAAGTATGTCATCCTTTTTAGAATTGACCACCAAGTTAATGGTTCAGTAGACTCGCTCCTATTGTGTACAGCCCCAATTATTTTAGATACCCTTTTTTTATATTTGATGTCTGAAGGTTGTAAAGTATGCAAAGAAACAGTAGACAACCTTTCCAAAAGGCTTATATATACTGAGCACATGTTTGTCCAAGAACAGTTGGGGAAACAAGACTATCTATTATTTACAAAAGTGTTTACTTTGTCTTCCAGCACCACTACTGTTCATTTGAGTTTTCATCCTAAGATGTCAACCTTTTATTTAGGTTCTCTTTATTGGTCTAAGAAACCTCATTTTGATGAGTTAGCAAACTGAGCAGGTGCAGGTGACATCTTTGGAGAGTGAAGCAGAGATGTTTCAAGTCTGTGACCTTTCATTAGTATATCAGGGTTCCGATGAAAGGTCAGAGACCTGAAACATTAATTCTGATTCTCCACAGATGTTGCCAGACCGCCTGCATCCTTGCAGCATTTTCTGCATTCATTTCAGATTTCCAGCATCTGTAGTATTTTGATTTTGTTTAATTAAGAAGACTCCTTGTGTCAAAGTTTCAATTATTTATAAGGATGTTACCAGGTTGAAGGGTTTGAGCTACAGGGAGAGGCTGAATAGACTGGGGCTATTTTCCCTAGAGAATCAGAGGCTGGGGCATGACCTCTTTAGAGGTTTATAAAATCATGAGGGTCATGGATAGGCTAAATATACAAGGCCTTTTTGTCGGAGTCGGGGGGAGGGGGAGTCCAACACTCAAGGGTAAAAGTTTAATGTGAGAGGGGAAAGATTTAAAAGCGACCTAGGGGGCAAATGTTTCATGCAGAGGATGGCGCATGTATGGAATGAGCTGCCAGAAGAAGTGGTGGAGACTCGTACAATTACAGCATTTAAAAGGAATCTGGATAGGTCTATGTATAGGAAGGGTTTAGAGGGATATGGGACAAATGGGACTAGATTAATTTAAAATATCTGGTCAGCTTAGGTGAGTTGGACTGAAGGATCTGTTTCTGTACTGTATATCTCTCTGACGCTCTGGGGAGCACTTTGGTACACAAATATGTTGTGCCAATGGCTGTACATGTGATAGGTTGGCTCAATGTCTTTTCAAATATTGTTAACACAATTTTGTCTTGCTTTCTTACTAATGTTCTGCTTTCTCTTCTCATAACAGATCGCAGTAAAGCAGAGATGGACCTTAAGGAGCTCAGCGAATCTGTGTTGCAGTCAGCTCCCGTGCTCCTCACTTCACCAAAAAAGCAGCCAGTGCGGAGTAGCTTCCTACTTAACCTTGACAAGACAATAGAAAGTTGTAAAGCCCAACTAGGTGTGGATTCAATAATTTTGTTTTTCTGCTTCAAGAAGGCCTTTGTAAATGTCATTTTTGCTTTAGGAGGGAGGGCCAATAAATTAAAAGACTAGACTTTGACTATTACACATCTGAGGTTAAAGGTTGCTTAGATACAGTCTAGGCACATACTTGTCAAGTCAGAGTTTTACTCCAACTTATATGTCCTAAAACTCTGATCAATTACTTGTACATGCACCCAGTTGCGTTCTCACCCTGCTAATAATTAATCACCATCTGAACCCAACTCCCATTTGGCTTCTGGCATCCCTGAAAGACTCTATGCTACCAGATGATGTTTAAAAATTTCCTTTCACTATTATTGGTTAAGAAGACATGAAAGTTGGCATTGGCTGAGGTATGTGGTGTTGGCAAGGCAAATATATTTCCTCACACTTTTTTTTATCAAGATGGAGAAATGATCATTAATGAGCAGACTACGTTCTGGGAATGAACTGCTGAAACCCGTCTACTGAAGGGAAATCCCATTAGAATGATTTTTGAACCAGAGATTTTTTACTTGCTTCCATCTGGATTGGTGCCCAGCACACACTTATTAAAGTTGCCAGCATTAAGTCAAAATTTATAAACAAACCAAAATCTTTGTTTGACTTGCAAATTTACTCTGGTCTGTTTCATTTCTGTTCAGTTCAGTGCAAAGATTATTTTATTTGTACTGAAGATTTATTGCTAGCTGACTGAACAAAACACTCAGCTTGTCTTGCTTCAATACACATTGTATTCCCTATTCTAGTGAAGCACTCAGTCACGTTTATCTTAAAGCCACATTTACAGTACATTTCAGGGTTACAAAGCCATGCACACCAGAAATGGATATTTAAGTTCATTGTTGATGCTAATAACTGATTTTAACCAAGGTTGCAGTTTTCCTACCTGAGGAAATTAGCTACAGCTCCTGCTTCTGATAATATTCACTGACAACTGCTGGAAAAAAAATTGGATGTGTATAACATCTGATGAGGACAAATTATGACCCCTCCATAATCAAATAATGCAGACTGCTGTAGCACAAAGCAATATCATCGAAAATTATGATTAGTTATTTGAATCACCAGAGGATTTTTGGGAATATTCACAGGAAGAAACCATACCTTCAAGAGATGAAAGGTGACTGTTGAGACGCAGATATTTTTATGCAGTATGGCCCTCATTCATTTGAACACAGCAGTCATGACATGTTGAATAGGCCCTCTTTGTAATCTGTTTTATTTTGTTATAAAAGCGTCTTCCTCTTTCACCTTTTTCCATATTACATGTGGGGGGGGGGGGAGGGGAGGCGGTGGAGGAAAGAGTTCACCCCAGTCACCATTGTGTCAACCATCATGTTTGATTTGGCAGCTTGCTGTGCCTCCTTCTGCTAACGCTTGCCCATTTGTCAAGATTGGGACCAACACCAATGCATGGTGTTTGTCTGCACCAGTGGCTGGGAACTTGTTGGAAAATCTATTCTTTCATATATTAAGCTCTCATTTGTTACAACGTCCTTAAGGCTAATATATATAATCCATGTCAGAATATATTCTTCAGTAAAAATTTGATTGTTACTGCATTGCATTTATGACCAATCATGCCCTGGTAGAGATGAGAATCAATATGTTATAAAGTTCCATTAGTAATCAACAGTTGGTTCTGCACTGAAAGTCACTAGTGAGATAAATCAGAAATAAAGTAAAGCATTTTCCACTGTTTGTGAAGCATTGAGGTTAACCAAAAGCAGAAAGTGTGGCTGAATTTTAGCAGAGAGTAGTGTACGAGTACTCTGATATTCGGTTCTCGGATACTGTTGTAAATCCTTAAGGTTTTATACCATTTAAACTTCAGGTTTTAGATCTCCGGATTGCTTTTTCCCCCTGCCTCTTGCACCCTCCTTTGCAGATTTTGAAATAGAATGAATTCTGTTGACAATACTCAAATTGCATTACTCTTTAAGAACATTACCAAATACAGAGATAAGTCACACTGTTTTTGTTTTACACTGTCATTGTGGTCCAATGGCTAGTTTTGACACATTGCTTGCTTAATGCTGTACTTTACAAGAATGCACAATGGTACTAATACATAGCAAAGCATGGAAATGCCCTCTTATGCAGGAATATTTATTCAGTCTAGTGTTTCTACTGTGTTTGAGGTTTGTAGGTACTTAATTAACATTATTCCAGAAATGGAACTAAATTAGTACTGTCTGAAACTTGAATGTGTCTTTATTCCAAGGAATAAACGAAATTACTGAAGATGTCGATGGAGGACCTGAACACAGTGACTCTGAGGATTCAGAAAAATCGGACACCACTGATAGTGAGTATGCCAGTGATGAAGGACCAAAGCTAAACAATGGGCAAGAGGAGGGAGAGGAAAAGGAAGGTACCAGGAGTGAGAAAGATTCCCCTTTTGTGAAAAAGAAGCCAAAGCAGCTGATGGCTCATGATGAAGTAAAGCAAGAGACAAATCCAAGTTCGGCTGTGGGGAAAAGTGAGACATCTGGGCAAGAAAAGGCAAATGGCGACCCTGACAAAGAACTTGAGAAAATGAAGAGTCTACATCAGGCAGCAAAGGAGAAACTAGGGAATAAAGATGAGACTGACTCACCAACTGTGCACTTGGGACTGGATTCTGATTCTGACTCTGAGAATGAACTGGTTATAGACCTGGGCGATGAAAGTAAAGAGGCTGTTCGAGAAGGCAAGAAAGGGGAGAAGAGCAAAAAAGATCAAACTCCAACACCGACATTGAAGGAATCGCCATCTGCATCAAATACAGAAAGTATGTACCTTAAACATTTGTTTTATCAGTGATGTATTACTTTGTTTTACCTGGTGGGTGTCCAGTGGTGTTGTGTTCATTCTTTCTTTAAAGGATGGATTTTGGATATTTTGTGACCGTAGATGTGTTTGATGATACCTGATCAAAATTTTAAGTCAAAAAACCATATCATGAATTTATAGATTTGTTTAACATAAGAATGTATAACGTAAGAATGAAGGACCTTAACGTTCAATAGAAGCAATTGCATCAGCTATTCATAATTAACAAACTGAAGCACATTGGGATTTGGAGTTTAATCTTTCTTAAATTGTAAATTGCTAAGTAATGATGCATATTCAGACTCTCTGAAAAGTGTGATCATGGTGGAAACTTCAGTTTGGCTGAATCACATTAATTTATTTGGTGTAGAGTTTGTATTGTGATAAAATGCATTGAAAATGAAGGAATACAGCAGGGTGTGGAAGAATGTATCTCATTCAAAGTATTTTCCATTTTTCAGTGAAAATAATTTTCAGTCAGAAATCTAGTTTTACACTTTTTTTAAATGTTCGTTTTGCAGCTGAGACAAAGCACTTGTTTTCTTCAGAATGCAGAAACCTAATGTTTTATTGGCATTGTTGTTTTGGCCCCATTTAAACTACAGTAGCCGTGACTTGAAACTGGACGTAGAACTTGTTGACTCAGAAAAGATTGTAGCCAGATTTTTAAGAAGTGATTAGTTTCACTGTAAACTGGTTGGTGGTGTTTGCTAGGGAAGTGGTCACTATCTTGAAGAAAACATAGTGCTAACTAGAGAACTTTGATTATAGATAATCAGAGATATGTGCATCAAGCTGCTGATTACCCTGTTCAACAGTTAAAGGGAAAATGTAATATTCCTAATTATGTATATAGGTAAAGCATCGCCCACTTCAACTGTGGCCAGTCAACCAAAAGGTGAGGTTGCTTCTTCAGTCCCCAGTCTCCCAAACCAGACCCCTTCAACCAGTATTACAACGACTACCAGTGTTGTGCCTACTGCCACAGTTCCAGCTGTTCCTGTTAGCAATAGTCCGGTTAAAAAACAACGGCCTCTGTTGCCAAAGGAGACTGTTCCAGCTGTTCAGCGTGCAGTGGTGTGGAATCCCTCAACAAAGTTTCAGACTTCCTCACAGAAATGGCACATGCAGAAGGTACAAAGACAGCAGCAGCAAGTGCAAGCGCCGCAACAGCAGTCTCAAACTACAGGGACACGGTACCAGACAAGGCTGGCTGTGAAAGGTATAAATATTTTGAGTATTTATCTCTAATTCTAGGGGAAAAAATCCAACTTCATATTATGTTGGTAAATTTGTTACTGTTTGAAAACATTTACAAACATTTCGGTTTTGTATTAGAGATTTCATGTTGACCTAATCCAGACAGTAAAGCAACTATATTAAGGAACTGGAAAGCATCAACAATAGGAGCTAAGCTCATTAAGTCACTTTTTCAATGATTTTGGGGTTGCACTATCCTCAGCCTTTCATTAAAAACTGACTCCACAAGACTGAGGGAGCCGACAGTATACAAGGTAACACGTTGATATCTGCCTGTCTCCATTGTCATCACAGGACTGACAGCCTTCTATTATTTTTCCATCCTGTAAGAGTAATACTGCATGGAAACAGACCCTTCGGTCCAACTAGTCCATGCTGACCAAGTTCCCAAACTAAACAAGTCTCACCTGCCTGTGTTTGGCCTATGTTCCTCCAAACCTTTCCTATTCATATACTTATCCAAATATCTTTCAAAGTTGTAACTGGATCTGCATGCATCAATTCCTCTGGCAGTTCATTCCACATAGGAACCATCCTGTTTTTTTTTTTAAAAGTTGCCTATCATGTCCTTTTTTTAAATGGTTTTCTTTTCACCTTAAAAATATGCCCCGCACCGAGTTTTGAACTCCCCCACTCTGGAGAAAAGACTTTGGCTATTCACCTTTATCTATGCCCCTCACTTTATAAGGTTTGTATAACCGCCACTTCCTATGTTCCAGTGGTTAAAGTACCCCCCAGCCAGCCTCTCCTTATAACTCAGACCCTCCATTCTGGTAATTTATTTCTGAATCCTCTCCAATTTAATAATATCTTTCCTATAGCAGTCGTTCACAGTACACCAGTGCACAAACTTTCCTGTACACAATAGTTTAGAAGAGGCCTCCCCAACATTCTGTACAACCTCAACAAGACATCCCAACTCCTAAACTCCAATGATCTGAACGATGAAGGCAAGCATGCTAAGTGCCTCCTTAACTACCCTGTCCACATTTGATGCAAACTTCAAAGAATTATAAATCTGACCCCCTAGGCCTCTCTGTGCTACCACACCATCAAGGCTCCCTTGTGAAAACAGTAGAAACGCAGCCTTTCTGTCCACCATTATGTGGCTTCTGAAATGGCAGAAGGGTGCCAGGCTGGGAGTTCAAATTTTCTAGTTCTTGAACTTAATTGTTATGTAAGAATACACTGAAGTCTCACGCTGACATTGACTTTTGAATTGCAGCTGTGCAGCAGAAAGAGGCAACTCTAGCAACTTCAACATCTTCTATCACTTTGGTTACAAGTAGTTCATCTACACCTGTGGCAGGCAGCAATTCGGCAGTGGTGAACACAGCTTCCAGTTCAGTCTACAGTACTGATTTGCCGATAGCTACTCCTTCTGCTGATGTCGCTGCTGACCTTACAAAGTATACAAACAAGGTATGTCTGTTATTTGCCTTTTATTCAATAGGGTTGTCGCATAGCTATTACTTAGACATTGCACCATAGATGCAGCTCCTTTGGACTTTCTGGTGTACTTTGTACAGAACTTGTCACTGTGCTTATACAGAGCTGAAAATGTGTTGCTAGAAACGCGCAGCAGGTCAGGCAACATCCAAGGAGCAGGAGAATCGATGTTTCGGGCATGAGCCCTTCTTCAGGCTCATGCCCGAAATGTCGATTCTCCTGCTCCTTGGATGCTGCCTGACCTGTTGTGCGTTTCCAGCAACACGTTTTCAGCTCTGATCTCCAGCATCTGCAGTCCTCACTTTCTCCTCAAAGACTGTACTTTATACAGTATTTTAATGTGTCGGAAGCAGTTCAGAGCAGGTATATTAGACTAATAAAGCAGACTGCTTTATGAGGAAAAAAACATCCATTTTATGGCTGCAATTTACGTAGTATTTTGAGTTGCAAATGCTCAAGCCTGGAGACTTTTCTGTTTCGAGTCAATTTCAAATACATTTTCTTGTGCTCAAGGTGAAAGTCTACTTCCACAGACAAGTTGCTGCTCCATATAATCTGGAAGATGACTTTGTACCTGAAATAACCAGGTTTAATAGGTCACAGGGCCAACGGTTAGCTTTTTTTTAAGCAATTGAGGGCAACAAGAAAATGATGTAAGATCCAGAAGATTCTGGTAATCCAAGATGGAGGATGGGAAAAATTTCTGGGTGTAACAGCTGTTCTTTTTTTTTGAGGTATTTTAGGTGCTGGAGGTGATTTCCTCAAATTCCAGGAGCAGCAATATACTGTTTCATATGCTGTTGCATTGTTTTGGAACTTTGGAAAACAAAAAAAGTCAAAACAACAGTTTTAAAAGGGAGCAGTAGAGATAAAAGAAGCATATGGTGAGGACAGTGAAGGAGAGAGAGAACCTGCACACTTACTGCCTTTGCTGTTTGAATTCATGTATCGTTGGACATCGGAGTGTGCTTGGGACAATTGCAACATTTTAAGAGGCATTTGGATGGGTATATGAACAGGAAGGGTTTGGAGGGATATGGGCCGGGTGCTGGCAGGTTGGGATATCTGGTCAGCATGGACGGGTTGGACCGAAGGGTCTGTATCCATGCTGTACATCTCTATGACACTCTTGCATTACATACACGTACTGTATTGTAGAAAGAGCTGGACAGCAAACTAACCACAGTAGAACTCAGTAAGGCCATTGACTGTCTTGCCAGTGGTAATGCCCCAGAAAGCAATAATGTTCCATCTAACACTATCAGAAGTGGAAAAACAGCCCCTGCTGCAGCATCACCATAAGCTTATGTCTCTCTGCAGGAATGAATAATATTTCTAAGGCCGTGCAGTACAAAAATAATCACCTCATACAAAGGAGATCACAGTGACTGCAAGAATTACTGAGGCATATCCTGGTTAAGTATTGTAGGGAAGTTATTTGCTCTCATTGCAGTTATTGTACTATAATCCCAGTGCATCTTCAGAGATTGCAGGTGGATGGTTAACATGGACCACTCTACATTGCTTTCATAGACTTTACCAAGGCTTTTGAGCTTGCTGGCAGAGGCAGGCTGTTTAAATTGCTGTGGAAAACCGGCTGCTGCTTGGACTCTGGAATCATTTTTTCTTTGCACAAGAAAATGCACAGTCTTTCAAATACATGGAATAAAATAGGGCTGCATCCTAGCACCAGCTCTAGCATATTTTTCTCAATGGTGCTAATGTATGCCTTTCTGGATTAGAGTGGTGCTGGAAAAGCACAGCAGTTCAGGCAGCATCCGAGGAGCAGGAAAATCGATGTTTCATGCAAATTAGTGTGTCCCTGGATGCAAGAACTGGACACAAGCTGTTCAACTTGGCAAGACTGCATGGCACGACTATAGTGCTCAAAGTCCTCGTCTGTGATCATGCCATAATGGCATCCCATACTGAACTTTACTTGCAACAGTGGTAGATCAAATCTCTCAGGCCTGCAAGGAGTTTTGACTAATGATCAGCATCAGGAAGGCCAAGGTTGTAGGTCAGGGCTTAGAGGCTCTACCTTCCTTTAACATTACTCTGGAGGCCACCAGCAGCTTTGCATACCTCTGATCAACAGTTACCAGGAACCTGGTTCCGTGATGTTGAAAAATGTGTTTGGATTGTTAGTGCTGTAGCTGTCTTGTTGCAGTTGAGCGGTAAACTGTGGCCAAAAATGCAAAGCTTGTGTGTGCTAGGTTTGTGTTAAAAGCTTATGTATAATCTTGATTTTCCTTTGTTCTGAACTGGCACAGGCAGAATTTGCTAAGAGTCCACTCAGTAACCTGAATTTTATCTTGCTTGTTTTCATATTTTCCTTCCTTCATACATAGACAAGCCTTTGAAAGTGCAGTGTATATTCGCATAGCATGTACAAGTCAAGGAAAGATACTGTACCATCTCTGCTGCCTCAGAAAAATATTGTATAGGTGACAGCCTCTCCTCTAAGGTAAACTCTATGGCAAGCTTTAATCAGCACCAAACCAATAGATCATCACATCTGCTATGCAAAAAGATGACATCAAGCACACCCTCAAGTTTAGTGGGCCCAAAATTTGTGCACAGGAACCCTCACTGCTGATTAGAGTGCTGAAGATGAGCGAAGGACAAAAGGAGTGATCAGACAGTGAGCAAAGAAACTCTCTCAGATGAAAAAAACACATCAGTTGACCATAAGCAGATTCCATTAATTTGTGCCTCTAAGCCATAACAGATGATGCTAAATCCAGAAATGACATGATCTATTGTCTCCTAAGATGGACAGATGCCAAAGCAAGCTGTAAACATTCCTGCTTCAGTACCAGTCATCGGTATAACAGAATTGATCATTTAGCAACAAGTTGGTTTAATTTAAAAGACCATGTGAAAGCTATTGAAGTAAGTGGTTATTCATTGTGGGTCCAGTAGCCAAGGTCTCTGAAGACCTGAGGTGCAGGTACACAATCCTTTATCCAAAATTCCAAAATCCCAAAATCTGAAAAGCTCAGAAATCTGAAACATTTTTTGAGTATGGAGCATCATTTCAGTGTGCGAATAAGTGACCCATCTCCACACCCATTGGAACCACATCACTCAGATGTGACGTGGCGGCATGGTCCAGCACTGGCAGGCGTCAGTTGTGTTTCAGCGCTCGTACTATTCACACATGCGTCTGCTGTTAGGTAATTTTTTTTTTACTGTGAAGATGTCATCTATTCTGAAATACGAAAAATTCTGAAAAACAACTGGCCCCAAGGATTTTGGATAAAGGATTGTGTGCTTGTATTGTTGGATTTTTGATGTCAGTCATTTCACACACCAGTGCATTTGACAAACCTTTGGAAAGTATCACTTTCCTGAATACGGTGCCTCATATTCCTGAGAGTACAATACTGAGTTAATAATTTCCTTCAGCGGAGTTGACAGAGCAAAGTGAAATGTTAAGTATTAGTCCTTTTTAGAGAAGGAAGAATTCCTTCCCAAGAGTCTTGCTCATCCTTGGAACTTTCTTTGGTCACGTTTCTGTCTGCTGTAAGATGTAATTATTAAGTGATGCTTAGCTATTAAGAAGTTAGAGAAGGTATTTGTTGTAAGTTCTCAATTACAGTTGGAGAGAATTAACAATTTATTCCTCTTGTAAAGATATTTTAAGATCAGACAGGGTTTAGAAGTGTTAAATGTGACTCTAGAAGGTAGTACAACTTGAGAGTCTAGTTTTTATTATAATCCATATGACTCTTTCTTTCTAGATGATGGAAGCAATAAAGGGAACAATGACTGAAATCTACAATGACCTTTCTAAAAATAATTCTGGAAGCACAATAGCAGAGGTTAGTCACTTGTGACTAAATTTGAGTGTCTCTGTGGAATAATGTCTAATGTCATCAGCTCACTGATCTGAATTGACTGTTTATTTTGTTTGGCAGATTCGGCGAATGAAAATTGAAATTGATAAACTGCAATGGTTGCATCAGCAAGAGCTAGCTGAGATGAAACATAATCTTGGTAAATGTCACAAGTTAGTTTTGTGCTGCCTACTCCATTTTCTCTCTTTGCTTGTTGAAAAAATATTACTTAGTTGTATCTTCTGTGTCAAACTTTATTAGCCTGATAAGGCACCAGAGTAAGACTGAGATAAGGAAGCATTTTCTCCATTCAGAGTTACGGGTCTTTGGAACTCCTTCCCACAAAGACCTGTGCAAACAGATTCCTTTTGTATATTTAAGGCTAAGATAAATTGTTGATCAGTCAGGAATCGAGGGTTATGGGGAAAAGGCAGGAAAATGGATGTGAGGAGTGTCAGATCAGCCATGACCCTGCTGAATGGTGAAGCAGGATTGAGGGGCTAAATGGCCTACTTCTGTTCTTATTTGTTGTGACCAGGGGTTTGCACAAACTTGTTCATTTACTAAACTATCAAATTAGGAAACCAAAAGGAGCTGGCTGCTTTTGTCCCTCAAGGCTGGCATGGACTGGTTTGCACTGCTACCTCACAGCACCAGAGACCCCATTTCAATTCCAGCTTTGTGTAATTGTCTGTGTAGAGTTTGCAAACTCTCCCCATGTCTGCATGAGGTTTCTCTGGGTGCTCTGGTTTCCTCCCACCGTCCAAAAATGTGCAGGTTAGATGGATTAGGCATGGTAAATGTGGGGTTAGAGGATAGAGTGGGGTCAAGTTCTGGACAGGATGCTCTTCCGAGTGTTGGTGCAAACCTGGGCTGAATGAACTCTTTCCGCACTCTGGGGATGCAATGATTCTATGAAATCCTGAAACTCCATGCCTTTTTCTAATACCACTCGTGATTGGGTAGCAAGTTATGGGCCCTTTGACATTTGGATTTTTGTTTTAAAGATGAGTATTCCCCTTGTAAAGAGATTTGTAGATTTTCAACTTTTTGTTCAGCCTTGGAATTGGTGCCACGAGTCAGCTGCCAGATTTTCATTTCCCAGTTTGAAAACCTTTTGTGTTTTCTTCTTTACTGCTTGTTTAGGTTTTTTTGCATTATACACCATCCATAGGAGAGGTAGTCTCTGGTGGATAGCTACTCTTGCATCTTTGTGTCGTTCTGAACCTAGCTACCAGAGGTGTGAGGGAGGAATAAGACTTTGCTTTTAAAAGGCATTGATGTTAGTAACATTTTTGCAGAGAATTTGTAAATGTTCATTCAGTTACTTTGCAGCACTTAGATTTTCAATATGCTACACTTTTTTTTTCCTTACCTCATGTATAGACAGGTGGCTGCCATTTGTTTTATGAATCATTGCACCAAGTGGACTAGGAATCATAACTGCAGTCTTGCAAAGCTAGATCAATTCCAATTGCTTATGATGTTTTAACATCCGTGGATCAAATGTGTGCAAAGGATTTCAGATATACTTTATGATAAGTTTTATATGTTATGAGTTCCCAAGATCTAACAACTCCTTTAAGGTCATATCATAAAAGACCGGAATGTAAATGTAAATAGAGTTATTTTGGAGTAAATCTTAGCAACGCCACTCTGTTAAATTTATGTAGTGTTGCAGTTTCAGCTGATTGAACATTTTATGATTGATACTGGTTGCACTTTCCAGATACAAACTGAACTACCTGCATGTTTTCTGGTGTATTCCTGTATTTTAGTGCTGGAGCAGAATTGGTACAGAGGCTCCTGTAGTCCATAAACAGATGTTGGATAGGGGTGTGTGACTGATGTGGTTTAGTTTTTGAAGACTTGATTCTGCACAAAAGTTGTACTCAACTTGAAAGCACAAGAGCTGAGTGATGGAGAATTGAGATACCATTGAATGCATTGCTATCTCTCTCTGCCTCTAAATCTTTGTTATTTTTAAAAAAAACTGTTCTCCTTTCATGCACTGTTGACAAATAAGCTGTGATAATTTTCTGAAAACAGTTTCTGCTTGTGTGTCCTAGAGTTAACAATGGCAGAAATGCGGCAGAGTCTTGAGCAGGAAAAGGATCGGATGATCACAGAGATGAAGAAGCAGATGGAGGCGGAGAAGCAGCAGGCTGTTGATGAAACTAAGAAGAAGCAGTGGTGTGCAAATTGCAGGAAGGAAGCCATCTTCTACTGTTGCTGGAACACCAGTTACTGTGACTATCCTTGCCAACAGGCACACTGGCCAGAGCACATGAAGTCTTGCACTCAGTCAGGTACATAGTGTCATAACTTGGACAGGCTTGAGCTTTCTAGCCTGGACATTTAGTTCCAGCTTAATTTATATAATTTAATACTGAACTTAAATGGAAGTAAGCATTTTTTTTCACAAAAAAGGTCAGAAAATGTTTTCCTTTATTTAAACAAAAAATTGCAAGTCTTTATCTTTTTTGGATAGAATTGAAAATTGGGCATAGTTTTAGTCATAATATTACAGGAGCACTGATCTTAAAAAGGAGAGTGTAGAATGCTTTTATTTCATTTGATTTGCCTTTATTGTAATTTCACATTGTCTTTACAGCTATGGCCATGGAAGATTGTGTTGACTGTAAACCCCGAATAGGAGGAACGCTAGACATTAATCTTTCAACTATTACATTTTATCCTTTTATGAAACAAATACTTGGCTCTCTTCACTGTTAATGTCCAGAACAAGTTTCAGTCAGAGTGTAAATCCTAAATAAGACAATTGGTATTTCTCACGGATTGCAATTAAGTGCAGCGGTTTGATTGTAACGGATTTATCTTTTAATTGTAGCCACTGCAACTCAGCAGGAAACTGAATCAGAAGTGAATTCTGATGCATTAAATAAGAATGCACAGCAAGCCCCCACAGTCCAGCAATCACCATCAGAGAGCAAAGCCAGCCAAAATGACAAGGACCCGGGCACAGATAAAAGCAAGGAAAATGTAAGTATTGCCTGGTTACCTTAGTCAATGATGGCTTCGTTTCATACACTCCAGGCTTATTCTAGTTATTATATTCTTTGAATATATTTTTCATTTACCCTGCTATTCCCAGCTCATTTAAGTAAATCAACAACTATTTGTAACTGTCAAAACATGTATTTAAAGTACAAATGTGCTACCAAGCCCAATCACATGTTGCAATGCTGGTTCCTTTTCAACTTTTTGCTAGAGGGTAGCTGAAGATATGAACTCAAGTATTTGAAAATGCTTCACGACTAGATTTTTTTATTCAGTGTTGCATATTTCTAATCATCTTGTTGCGTTTTGCACGATTACACTATTACTTTGTATGCCTTTTGTTGATCCTGATCTTTTTTCTGTAATATAGAATCAAATGTAAACCAGTGTTGCAAGGTTAAATGGTTCAAAATTGGTGGGAATTTAGATGGGAAACTGCAGTTGTATTTAAGATAACCAGCTCCTTGTTTGCTTGCTGAACAAGATAGTGAGACTTCTAATGTTTCCTTTCAAGGACCAATTTATAGAAACTGGATACAAATCTTCATTTAACTCTAGTTTATTTTGGACAAAGGCCAAATTATTTAATTAGCATACAAGTCTTTTTAATTCTGACATTATATATTCGGTCAAGGCTAGATTTCTTTTGGATGCTATGACTTTGCTGCTTTTGTTTATGCCCGTTCTTTGTCTAGAAGGAGTTGTTGCCATGCTGCAAAATGTTTACTCAAATACCAGGCTTTCTGCAATACTTTGATTATATGCTCATTGTTTCTCTCTCAGCCTGTGCAGTGAAAGTCAGCAAACTATATAATGTTATATTTGCATGGACTTCTTAGCTGAGCCTAATCCTGCCTTCACACTCTCTGGTTGATGCTCATACACACTCCATAGAATGTGTTGTCCTAACCAGCTGAGGCACTTACAAGCTTTTAAATAACTGCTATAAAAGTGTTAATGTGCACAGTGATGTGAATACTGTCCAACTGATATGTTCCTGGTTCCATTCGTCATCTCCAAGTGGGGCTGCCACTTGTTAGTGAAGTAGGAGAGCATTTTAGGAGGCAAATGGACTGAGTTGTACTTGTGTTCTTTTGAGCAAGCCACTTATTCTTCCTGCCATAAGTCATTTGTCATGAGATATGCATATCCTTTTAAATGATTTTTTAAATAATTACCATAGGTAAGGAATTATGTCCAGGGGAGTGGTACACTTTTTTTTTGTTCTGACCGGTGGCAGTGTCCAGTAAAGCAGGAGTGAGATGCAGGTTTAAATTCTCTCCTCCACTTGCAATGTGAATTTCCTCCATTTTTTTTTCATTAAAAATCCTGCACTACACCATTAGAATGTTTTTTCCTTATTTCCCACAATCATTTGGCTTCTCTGTGCTAGGTTTTTTGTATGTTAAATTAATGATCTGCATTTGACATGATAACAATGATATTATCAGTGCTCATTGCTTTTTTTAGAGTGAATTGGATGACAAATTTCAGTGAGTAAGAAAAGCAAAGAACTGAATGCTAGAAATCAGAAACAAAATCAGAAATTGATGGAAAAACCCAGCATCAGACCAATGACAATTCTTTGGCACCCAAAACATTACCTCTGCTTTCCCTCCATGGACGCTGCCTGACCTGTTGAGATTTTCCAGCAATTTGATTTTGTTTTTGAACAAATTTCAATGACTGGATACCCATAGTGAAGTGGCAAAATGGTAACTTCTGTCCCAGTTCCACTGTGGTTTATCCACAACGCTCACTGCACTCGTAGCTCATGATAGACTCAGACTCAGCATTAAAACACACAAGAGTCATGAAGTTGTGGGGCTAACAAAGTGTGCCCTAAATCTGCTGGAAAATGTTGAAGCGTTCATTTGTGTATATTGAATGAATCCTACTGGCACAATAAAGTTACCTGTACAAGCATAAAGTTGCAATCTTTTATGAATAGACTTAGGTTATATATAAAAAAAACTTAAATGGGACTAGAAGATTTGGGTTAGGATATCTGGTTGGCATGGGCGAGTTGGACCGGAGGGTCTGTTTCCGAGCTGTACGCCTGTATGACTCTTAAGTAATTTTTGAAATGTTTTCTTTCCCCTAAATCTTCCAAACCTTTGTCAAGGCTGTTCCTCTCTCTCCTTCAAAGTCTACCTTAAATTCTACTTCTTTGACCATCTTTTGGTCATCTGCACTAATATTGCTGTGTATGGCTTAAGGTTGGTTTTTCATTGATGCTCCTTTTGAAGCATGCTGGGATGTTTTAATATGTTAAAGATACCACATAAGTACCAGTTGTTGGTCTGTACTTCATCACTTTATCTTAGTTGTAATATTCTTTTTCTCTCATTTTATTCCACTTTCTGTATGTGATTTTTAAATTGAATTAAATATTCAAACTTACTCTGTCTGATTTAGACTCCATTTAATCAGTAGGAAGAGACAGTATGTTTGCCCTGTGCGCAGATGCCCTAAGCAGTACAAAAACTCAGTAATAGTCTGTAGGCATTGTGAACATTCGACACTATTTGATTGCCACTGCACCAAAATCTGGAGAATTCTGTATAATAGGACTGTTGCAGCAGAAAGAAAAAAACAATTTTCTTTTAAGATTCTGTGTTTGAACACCAATAGGTTTCAGAAGTGAAAGGTCAATGCTTCAACCTACTGCATCGTTGATTTCCGTTTCTCCTCTCCAATCCTGAGTCTTTCAGATCTAAAGAAAGAAACAAAAATGGTGGAGCAGCATGGTCTATATTTTCTTTCTTGTCTGGTCTGTTTCTTGGTATCATGAAATGGAAATGCCTGATTCTTTTAGTTTAATCAGAGTGAGTTTTGATTGAGGATTACCACTTCAAATATGGACCATAAAATTGCTGCTTTTAAGTTCCACTGACCTTTTGTGAGTCACTCAGATCCACTTTATCATAAACTTTGTTTAAAAAACCAAGGAGGAGTAATTTTCAACATAACACTGAAGTTTAAAACTGGCATGGTGAGTTAGCAATATGTTATAGAATGTGCCCCATCTTCCTTCCCCCTTGAGTTTAACAGAGAAGCTGATTTCATAATCCAGCAATGAGTCATAAACAACTCCCACACCATTGCCTGCAACTAACCCTGAGCTGGGCCACAAGAGATTTACTGGTGATATATAAAATTTCAAACAAAATAGTAACTTTGTAGTCCAATTCTGCTGTGAGTTCTGAAGTCTAAAACAAAAGCAGACCAAGGTTACCTTAGAGTGACATGACAGGCATGAAGACATGCAGATTTTGAAGAAAGTTACTCCCATTCTAAATAATAACAATTATTGCTGAGCGCGTAGTATGAATATGTGATTCAAGAGCCTAATTTTGTAGCTATTGTACCATTTGAGGGAAAATGAATAGTAATAGAAGCAAGCAAAATTGTTGATTGTCAAAAGGGAACAACTGAATTAATATTCAAATGAACTTGTTAAAAGTTTTTACAGAATTTCTAGCAGTCCAATAAAAACCTGCAGTTTTGTCGAACTATTGCATTTTATCCTACATAAAAATATTTTAACTAAAAGCAAATTATTAAACCCAAGATTATACTGATAATATTCATAAGGTGTTGCATTTAAAGTTTTCTCTGTGAGCACTGTGATCAGCACCTATTCAACTGGTCAAGATTTAGTCAGAGGCAACTATATATGTTGTAACAGCTGAAAGTACAGCAGTTTACCAACTAAACAGACATTGGCAAGTTAAGAGTAAAAAAAGCTACTTAAAACCGTTAATTGTTTTGTACATACCTCATTGGCTGAAAGTCTAACCTCAAACTAACTGTCTGTTAGACTGGGTAGTAATACCTAAATTGCAATTCCCTCTTTTTGGGCACAATTTCCTTGCATCTTGGAATAATTCATTAAAACCTCAATACCATCCAGACACTGTGTTCTATCAGTTGTGAATGATCAAGTGATGATTATCCTATCTGACTTGTCAGGCCCATTTGAAAATGCTAACTGTTCCTCACAAACCATGTGTTCGGTCATACCAAATTAAACTACTTCACAAACAATTGGAGAGTGCTGCACATGATAGGAGTACAGTTGTTCTTGCTCCTAAATGAGTTAGAAATAAAATACAATGTTTAAAAAGTAGAAGGGAACCATTTAAAACGTGATTAGTGTTAGTTGTCATCACTACAAATGTATCTTTGTAATGTTAATGTTGGGCTTATGAGATTGTCATCTTCCAAAACCAAAAGAAATAAGTTGAGCCCCTCTAGCCTGTTCCATAATTTAATATTACCTTTTACATAATTTAATATAGTCATGCCGGTGTCATCTCACTCAATTCCACATTTCTGCCTGCCTGCCTATATACCTCCTTGATCCATTACTAATTAAAAATTTACCTATCTCCTCAAGTATATTCAGTGTTCCAATGTCCACTGCACTCTGGGGTAGTGAAATCCATAGATTCATGACCTTTTGAGAGAAGTAATTTCTCCTCAGCTCTGTTTTAAATCTGTTAGACCTTATTCTAAAACAATGACCCCTCATTCTACATTGCCCCAAAAAGGGAAACATACAATTTGTCTACTTTGTCAATTGCCTTTGCAACATTACATACCTCAATTAAGAGCTCATTCTTCTAAACTCGAGCGAGAAAAGGCCTGTTACTGAGAGCTATGATTTGACTGAGCAGTATTTTGCTTGCCCCTTTTCTAATACATTCTCATTCTAATTCACTTTTTAAATAAAAACATTGAAACCATTTGTTATAATAGTAAGCACAAAGATAGAGCTATTCTGTTGTGAAATTTTCAGTGGAGTTTGTGCATAATGAAGGCTATTGTTCTTGTACCTACTCTACTGCGCATTTTTACCATTTTTCCATACAACCTCTCTCTAATAAAACATGGCTATTAGGAGCCAAAATCTGCTTGGAATGAGTGACTCTGATGCTGTTGCTTTTTCCATTTTAATGTTTTGTTGCTAAAGAGTGCACTTTAGTTTGACTCTGAGGCATTGCACCTATTGTTGTTGATTAGTAGTGTTTGGGTGTCACTGTAGAACTCTCTTTCTGCGCAGACAATATCCAGAGGATTCAGTTTACCAACACAAAGTTGAAATTCATCTACAGGTAAGCCAAATAGTTCTAAAACAAGTGATTCTTGGCACATATACCAGTTCATAGAAATATGGCCCTAATTTCTGATAGGGAAACATCACTGGTGATTCAAGTACAGGTGAATTGGTTTTAAATTTAACAAAAAAAGTACATTTTCTTGAGTTCTGGTATATGCAGTACAAGAAATCAAAAAATAAAATATTGGAGATGCTAGAAATCTGAATGGATTAAAACCCATTTGTAATACTCAACTGTTCTGTATAAAGAAAACCTGTTATCTTTTGGGGTTGGTGAGGTCTTTAACTTTGTTTCCTAGGCGGAATATATTGTTCCAATTGAAGCACCCTCTCTTTGAAGTGCATGGATGGTTTGTTTAAGTGCACCGCCATTTCTTAACTTTTTTTTTGTTATGTCGGCTCACACTTTGTAACTTGAAGAGGCTGACTTTTGGACTGCTTGCGTGGCGTGTTTAGGACTGCTGTGAAACCATAATTCTTACAGGGGGACATGTGCTCTGTGAGGGTGCTGCATTATGGATGAGTCACTGTGTACTGTGGATGTTTGTTCTTTGCCACTGGCAAAATCTTATTCTTTCTTTCTTGTCCCTTTATTCTTTTATGAAATGATATCTTTTAGTTAATTCACATTTGCAGTGCTGTCATCTGATTTGCCCTTTCTGCATCCACAGCACATGCCATTTTGGCTGTTAATGTGAACTAATGCTTTCCTGTTCTGTTTGTTTCTTGCCAGTATTTGAGAAGTGGAAGTGATGGTGAAATTAATTTGTGATGTTCTGTGCATGGGGGGGAGAGAGAGAATGGTATTTTTCTCTTTGTGCAGTTATACTCATGTCCTGGAGGATGGAGGGAGATGCTCAAAGCTAATTTTCTTTTGAGGAAGATAAGAATCACAGCAGATACCAGTTTCAGTGGGAAGGGGAATACAGGCCATGCCCAGAGGGAGAAATGAGAGGAAAGAGGATGCTTTGGGAAGCTCAGAGTTCATAGTGACTTCAGATTTTTGTAATTTTGTTATGGATTTTTTTATCCTGATGTCTGTGCCAGTCTATGAAAAAGGGGAGGTCATGCCTTTGCAGGAGTTCAATGAGTTTGTATAGTGATACAGGTTGTTTGTATGCTGCTGTAGAGAGTGGGGAGTATATAACAGGCATATCTTTTCATGTACGTTGAAATTCTAGTTGGATTTAAATCTGTGGGGTTGAGAAGCTGCTTTCATTCTGTATTAAACTAATTTTGATTTTGTCACCTGTTTGGTTCCTTGTGGTTGATTCATGCAATGCTATTTTCTGGCCTTTTTGTTCCTATCCCAAATAATGGGCATGAAGCATATTTCACTCTGGAGAATCATGGTGCATCATTTGCAAAAATAAAACAAAGAATCTTTTACTTGTACCTGAAACAGTGTTGGACTCTTTGTACAAACAAGGGGAATTATTTCTGCTTAAGACCTCTCCTCAAGTTTGATTTGCCCAGACTGTCCTCTGAGAAACCGGCTCTCAGTATCACTGGCAACAAGATGCAAATTACTTACCTGAATGTGACACTGGTTGGAAAGGGAGTGCCTCTCTAAATCCTATGTTGGAAAAATGAAAATCACAGCCATGTCCCCATCTCCACCACCACTCCTTCATACATCTGCAATCATTGCAGTCACCTTCTGAAATGTTTAAAGTTTTAAAAATTGCCAAGGTAGTCTGGTCCCCGATCTTTGTAAGTTTCCCGTGTTAGAAAGGGAAAACAGACTCACATCCAGAGTCTAGCAAGCAAAGTTGGGTGAGTTTATACTGAAGTAGAATTTCTTTTTTTTTTAAGGTTTTTGCTAACAATGCTTTAAAATTGGTAATGTTGGAGTTATTTGCATCACTTTTACAAATCTCCAATTATCGTACCACTTTATGGATAATAAGTAGCTGGCATTTGACACATCCTACTGCTAATTATATAGAGTATCGTTGTTCCTCCTGCAATTGTATTGTAAAGTGGCTGGCATGTGCAGAGGAGTTGTGCTTTCTTCCCACTGTCTGCAGTCATATTAGGAAGAGTTATGCTGTGGACAATTTGAAATAGAAGGTTGACATTTTAAAAGTGCCAGTTGTGAACACACATTGACCAAATGATCAGTGCCGTTTGGTTTTTATGCCAAGTCTGTCATTAGTTTGGAGTGTCTCATTTTGGTAAGGGGAATATGGCAACGTTGCTCTGGCTGCTGAAGTTTGCTTATTATTGAACCTTGTTAAAATAATAATTACATTTGCCTCTTAATGCTCAGGTGATTTAAGTCGTTTTTGCACCTGTCAAGGGGATAGGGGTGGAGGTGAAGAAGCACAGACTACATTCTGTAAACTCTATGTCCCTAAACCTTTTGCATTGAAGGATTACCCAACAGAATTTATTGTATGTGAAACAAGCAGAATAAATGTGTTTTGTTTATTTTGGTAGTTACCAGATCTACAGTTGTATTCCAATATTTTCTTTGATTGTGGTGCGCTCCTTTTGCTTCCTGATCAATTGGGCGCAATCAGTGGGGTCACCTATTTCTGTAGAGTGGGTGGAAAATTTGGGGCAATAGCAGGTGAGTTATGGCACCCACTTTGAATGGTAGTTGCAGGTGGTCAATGAGCTGCATCTCACGTATTCCAGGTGTTGCCACACACATGGTCTTCATTGCAATTTTTCTTTTAGAATTTTGCCAAGGTAAGCAATGCACTATCTATTTAAGTCGAGGATTAGTTGATTTACAGTTGAATTCAAATTCTGTTTTTCCACTCACAGACGATGCCAGCTGTAGTAACTCCAGCAGTTGGTGCAGCTGCTGTGCAGTCAGAAGTCCAGTGCGCCCAGACCACAATGCCTGTCCAAACTCGCAGAACCTGAAGGCCCTAGATCGTGCGGGATGATAGTTGAAGAAGGCAGCATTATGGAACAAGACTTTGCATGGGGAATTTGTGAATACTGCCCTCGCTCTCCAGTGGATACATTCATTGCTTATCTGTTTTGTACATAACATACAGAGCTTTCATGACACTACATTCTTGCCTAGCATTAAAAAAAATCAAGAAAAAAATTCAATCTGAAGTCTTCAGAACATGATCACATCCTGCAAGCCTTTCATCTTTTATAGAATTTGTCAATTCTAAAGCTTCAATCCCTTTGTATTTTCTTTTATTATGACTTAATGGAAGATTCTAGACTCTAGTTTCTGAAAATGTAGTGAATTGGGGAACGTATACAGCATGCAACAAAGAAGCCTTTAGTAGTTGGACCACAGCATATAATATTTATATGTAGGAGTCTGTGAAACCCAGTGATGTAATAAGCATGAAATGGGGGGTACGTTTTGGCATTTCTAATGAAGGAGTACAACATGGGGAGGTACATCTCGCTGCTCATTTATTTTCCTCTTCTCCACATGTTAGCAATTGTTTGCTCTTGGTTATGTATGACATTTGAACACAAGGAGTTTGTGTGTATATGAGATAATCCTTTCTGTGTTCAGAATGATGCCAGTGCTGTTCTGATGTGTATATTTTTGTTTTTTATTTTTCATCCCGGTTTATAAAATAAGCAGTTTGTACAGTTTTCAACCAGTCCTGATGGGTAAATGTTATTAAAATAAAAAGTTTTAAAAAAAATTGACACTATAGTAAAATTACCATTGTTTTTTGAGAACATGACTTGCTAGCCTAACTTGTGAAACAGAATTGCTTTTAGCATAATGGAAGTATTTTTTCACATTTCTTTGTACAAAGTTTATATTAAAAATAGCAAAAAAAAAGTCAATGGCTTGTATCTCTATTATGGCTTCTTTAGTATCTTTGAATCTACAAATACCTGGTACCATGGAAGAAAAGTGCTTTAGTGTTCACCTCAGGTAAGTACTGGAAAATTGGATATGTACTCCTAGTATTTTAAAATTCTTATCACACTATGCAAGGTGAAAACCATGGGCTGGATTTTTAAACCGATTTGGGATGATATTGGAGGTGGGCAAGAGTGCAGTTATGCACCTTTATCCTCTGTGTCCCTTCATCCCCAACCCCAAATCGAACCAACAGCCTGTAGAAGAACCAACAGATGTAAAAATTTATGGCCCATGTATTTCATACTGAAAATAAATAGGTGAACTTTACTGTCTGACTAGTTGCTTTACAGCTGGTGTTAAGTGGCAGCTTTTAAGATTTAAGTTCACATTTAAAATTTAACTTGCTGTGGAATTCAGAAAAGAAATACTATATGACTGTGTTACCATGAGTGGAGTCGAGACAGGAATCTGTCGTCACCTGTTTAGTTAAAAAAAAATTAGAAGCTCAGCTAAATATGTAATGTAACTTGCCTAACACATGGTGGGGCTCTTGCTTTATCTCATTTCAACAAACTAATTTTTTTTACTTTTCAGATCTTGTAAATATAATCCCATATAAATAGCAAATACATTTTTATGAGGCAGTCATTTACATTATTTAATAATGTTGTTTAAGATTAGAGTGGTGGAATTTGGTGAAACTGGACTCTTCATTGTCAATTTTATATTTAATGAGAGTGTACTTACTATAAATGGGGACAGTTGGTTTGTTTACAACTGAATTAGAATGAGGGTTATCTTGTCATGTATAGCTTGTTGGATATTATTGAATTCTTATGAGTCAGTTGGAAACATATGATAAAGGTCAGAAAAATGAGATTCTTGATGTTGAGAAAGTCCAGTTTTCATGCCAGTTGTTTTAATGGTGAGATAAGACTCTTGTTAGTGAGTAACAGAAGGTCTATTTGCATACATTAACCTGTTGTCATCTCATTTTAGATGCAATTTGCTATCCTCTTATCTGAAGGAGGGAGACTAGACAATGATTACTGATATGAAAGTCAGTGAATATTTGGTGGTATCTCCTTGCAACTCACAGCATCACAGGGCACACTGTATGGTAATGATCCTAACTCCCACTAAGCCCTACCACCCCCACCCCAAATTCTTGAAGGTTAGTATCAAATGTGCATCAGCCTTTTCATATCATTTGTCACATGTTTGCAGATGACACGAAGATTGATGGAGTAGCACAAAGCAGAGGGAACTGTCAAAAGAATACAGGAGAATATCTATGCCAGTGCTGTTCTGATGTGTGTTGGGTGGAGTAGTGTCAGGTGGAGTTCAATTCAGGCAGATATAAGGTGATGCATTTTGGGAAGTCTAATTCTAGAGCGAATTATACAGTAAACGGAGAGCCTTGAGGAAAGCTGATGAGCAGAGACAGCTGGGCGTTTAGGTCCATTGTACCCTGAAGGTTGCTGCACAGGTGGTTAGAGTGATCAAGAAGGCATGTGATATGCTTGCATTCATCAGACAGGGTATTGAGTATAAAAGCTGGCAGATCATTTTAAAATTGTACACTGCGTTGGTTCAACTGCATTTAGAATACAGTGTACAGTTCTG
Organism: Chiloscyllium punctatum; assembly: GCF_047496795.1. Taxonomy (NCBI): domain Eukaryota; kingdom Metazoa; phylum Chordata; class Chondrichthyes; order Orectolobiformes; family Hemiscylliidae; genus Chiloscyllium; species Chiloscyllium punctatum. Next base: position 18,709,240 of record NC_092775.1, read on the forward strand.
GTCGCCACATTATCAAAAGGATGTGGACGCTTTGGAGAGGGTGCAGAGAAGGTTTACAAGGATGTTGCCTGGTATGGAAGGTGCTAGCTATGAAGAGGTTGAACAGGTTAGGTTTGTTTTCATTAGATAAAAGGAGATTGAAGGGGACCTGACCTGAGGTCTACATAATCATGAAGGGTATAGAGAGGGTAGATAGTGATAAACTTTTTCCCAGGGTGAAGGATTCAATAACGAGAGGTCACACGTTCAAGGTGACAGGTGAGAAGTTTAAGGGGGATACATGTGGCAAGTACTTCACACAGAGGGTGGTGGGCGTCTGGACCGCGTTGCTAGTAGAGGCAGGCACGTATATTCATTTCAGATGCATCTGGACAGATGCATGAGTCAGTAAGGAGCAGAGGGATACAGATGCTTAGGAATTGGACGACAGGTTTAGACAGTAGATTTATATTGGCTCAGGCTTGGAGGGCCGAAGGGCCTGCTCCTGGGCAGTAAAGTTCTTCATTCTTTGTATCTCTGGCTTAGAATACAGTTCTCCACTTTAATACTGCACTTTAGAGCCGAACCAACATCTTACACTGCGATGCAGCTACCAGACGCCTTGAGCACAGGGATAATAGTGTACATCTCAGGCCTCTTGTTAAGTCGCCTAATATGTGGTACCTTATTAGGTACGTTCTGAAAGTTCAAACATCCTACATTCACTGCTTCCCATTTATCTGTCCTGCTTGTTATTGTGCCCAATTCCAATAAATTTGATAAATGTAATTTCCCAAACGAAGCCATGCTGATTTTGTTTGATCGTATTATGCATTTCTAAGTGTTCTGCTCTTCCATTGTTTATATTAGATTCTAAAATTTTCTCCATAATACTAGATGATCTTCATTTGGAGAATCCTCTGATTTCTTTGTCCTTCTATTCATTACACAATTAACTAGATGAGTCTATGTACTTAATGCTTACAAAGGAGTTGGGTCAAAAATATGAATTCTTAACTTTTTAGAAGCCCTTTTAAATGATTTTATAGCTGAATGTTTTTAAAGACTCGTGCATACATTCTCCCTATGTCTGTGTGGGTTTCCTCCCACAGTCCAAAAATGTGCAGGTTAGGTGAATTGGCCATGCTAAATTGCCCGTAGTGTTAGGTGAAGGGGTAAATGTAGGGGAATGGGTCTGGGTGGGTTGCGCTTCGGCGGGTCGGTGTGGACTTGTTGGACTGAAGGGCCTGTTTCCACACTGTAAGGAATCTAATCTAATTAGAGCTGTTAACTCTAAGGTCTGAGGTCTGCTGCTCATGCCTCAACAATAGTTAACAGTATCACATTTTTTCAGTTCCCTGTGTTCAATAGTCCTAGTACAGTTACTACTCTGATTTTGTTGCGCTACTTAAAATTATTTTGGCAATTTTCTCACTATGCACCAATCTGTCTCAGCTTGTATTCCCCTGCCCTATTTTAAGAAGTTATCTGTGGAACTTCACCATTTAGCAGCTCATTTTTTTTCCCCACACTCCAAAGAACAAGAGAGGTGAATCATATTGCAGGCCATTGTTGACAATACACAGGCCAGCATTAATGGGACTTGAAATATCGCTTTGCTATTGGATAATTCAAATACTTTTTTGTAATCTGGAAATAATCCTCTAAACCACTGTCCATGTTGAGGTCCTAGCAAAAAAACATTTTTGCATTCTTCAACATAAAAATCCTTGAATCTGTGCCTACTTTTTCAAGGTACATGTGTGTTGGTGAAGAGTGTGGTCTCCATTAGGGTATTATCGCTGGAGCGTTAATCTAGAGACCCAGGTAATGTTGTGGAGATCCATGTTCAAATCTTGGCAAGATAGATGGTGGAATTTGAATTCAATAAAAAAAAACTGGAATTGAAGAATCTAATCATGACCATGCAATCATTTTTGGTTGTCAGAGAAACTCATGTGGTTCACTAGTTTCGGGAAAGAAACTGTCATCCTTGCGTTGTCTGGCCGTCATGTGACTCCAGACCCACAGCAATTCGATTTGATTTTTAACTGCCTTATGGGCAATAAATATTTAGCCAGTGTTATTGGTCAGTGCATTGAGTATAGGAGTTGGGAGATCATGTTGAGGCTGTACAGGACCATTAGTTCGGTCACTTTTGAAGTATTGTGTGGAATTTTGGTCTCCCTTGCTCCAGGAAGGATGTTGTGAAACTTGAAAGGTTCACAAAAGATTTACAAGGATGTTGCCAAGGTTGGAGGGAGAGGCTGAATGGGCTGGGGCTATTTTCCTTAGAGTGTCAGAGGTTGAGAGTTGATCTTACAGCCGTTTATAAAATCATGAGGGGCACAGATAGGAAAAATAGACAAGGTCTTTTCCCCAGAGTGGGGGGAGTCTGACACCAAGGACATTTGTTTGATTAAGAAGGCTCCTTGTGTCAAAGTTTCAATCATTTACAGGGATGTTGCCAGGGTTGGAGGGTTTGAGCTACAGGGAGAGGCTGAACAGGCTGGGGCTGTTTTCCCTGCTGAGGGGTGACCTTTATAGAGGTTTATAAAATCATGAGGGGCATGGAAAGGATAATAGACCAGATCTTTTCCCTGGAGTAGGGGAAGTCCAACACTAGAGGGCATAAGTTTAAGGTGAGAGGGGAAAGATTTAAAAGGGACCTAAGGGGCAACTTTTCCACACAGAGGGTGGTGTGTACATAGAATGAACTGCCAGAGGAGGTGATGGAGACTGGTACAATTAGAATATTTAAAAGGCATCTGGATGGGTAGATGAATAGCAAGAATTTAGAGGGATATGGACGAAATGCTGGCTGGTTAGCATGGACGAATTGGACTAAAGGGTTGTTTCCACTATTGACGTTAAGCTAACTGGTGTAGATTTATCTTTTTTTTATCTCCCCCTTTTTAAATAAAGATATTGCATTGGTATTTTTCCAATCCTCTGGGACCTTTCCAGAATCTGAGGATTCTTCGATTATTGCCAATACATTCATAATCCCTGTAGCTACTACTTTGAATATCCTAGATGTATCTCATCAGGTCCAGGGGATTATTGGTTTTTAACCACGTTATGTTCCATAGTAGGTTTTTTCCTGAGCAATAATTATTGTATTTATTTCTTCTCATTTTGCCTCTTAATTATTTAGTAATTTTGGAATGCTATTAGTGTCTTCTACAGTGAAGACTGATGCAAAATATTTATTCAACTCCTCTGTCATTTTCTGGTTCCCCATTATTATATCCCCAGCCTTGTTATCAAAGGGCCAACCTTTACTTTGGCTTCACTTCTCTTCCCTTGTATATATGTAAAGAAGCTCTTGATTGTTTTGGTATTACTTGAAAGATTTACTAAAGTTGATCTTCTCCCCTCCTTTTTGTTTGTTTGTCTTTGGTTTTTAAAAGTTTCCTAATCCTCTGCTTACCACTAATTTTTGCCACATTGTATGTTTTTTTTCTCTCAATTTGACGCTAGCCTTAACATCCCTGGTGTTGGATTATACTGGAATCCTTCTTCCTCACTTGATGTAACTTTGCTATGAGCCAAGAACTATTTTCTTAAATCTCTGCCTTTTTCCCTCAACTGCTTTTGCTTTCAACTCCTTTCTTAATCTGTTCCAGCCAGCTCTGCTCTCATTCCTTTGTAATTACCTCAATTATGTTTTGCTCTGTTGTTTTCAACCCAAGTTCCTCTCTCTCAGATTGTATGCTAAATTCTACCATGTTATGGTCATCTTCCTTTTGCTCTGATATCAAAATTACATTCATCTCATTATACATCACCAGATGCAAAACAGCCTGATTCCTGGTTGGATCCATAACAGATTGTTCTAGTAAACTGTTCCATTATGAAGGTTAAAGTTTCCCATGATTGATGTACTGCATTTTTTACATGCCCTAATTTTCTTCTGATTTATTCTCTATCTTAATGAATAACTACTTTTAGGGGCTCTATTGATGACTGTGACCAATGTAATGTTCCTCTTGTTATTTCTTACCTCAACCCATATAGATTCTGTATCATCTTTTCCAGAATCATTTCTTGCTGTCTTACTTATTCCTTCCCAAACTAACAATGTTATCTCACCATTTTTTCCTTCCTGCCTGTCCTTTAGAAAATCACACCCCTGAATATTTAGATCCCAGCTTTCATCTCCTTGTAACCACATTTCTGTCTTTACAGTAAGATTACACCCATTCTCCAGTGTTTGTGCCTTATTTCAATTATTTTGTTTCAAAGACTATATGCATCCAACTAAAGAACCACTAATTTTTAACCATTTTCCCTCTGTTTACTTGGTATCATTATCCAAATAGCTACCCTGTAGTGCTGCTCTATCCCCTTGTTTTGTAAGTTTACATTTGTCCCCTCCCCGGCAAACTCCCCTTGCCCACCAAATCGTTTAAAGCCCTAACTATTTGATTTGCTGGGTCACTTGCTCCAACATGGTTTAAGTGAAGTCCATCCCACCAGAAGAGCTTTTTATCCTAGTACCGGTGCCAGTCACCCACAAACTGTCAATCATTCCATCCACACCAATCTTTGAGCCAGACATTTAACTCCTTGACTTTATTTACTCTATGCCAGTTTGCCTATGGCTCTGGTAGTAATCTAGACATTATTACCTAAGAGGTTCTGCTTTTTCATTTAGGTCTTTGCTGTTCAAAATCTTTCAGAAAAACTTCCTTTCTACTCCTCCTCCTATTAATGCTGGTACTAATGTGAACAATGACCACCGAATCCCAACCCATTCCACTCCAAGTTGTTCTCCTACTCTGAGGATATGTTCTGAGTCCTGGCAGCAGGCAGGTGCCACAGTCTTCAGAACACCCACACAGCTGCAGAGAACTGAATCTAATCCTTTAATTATTATCCCCACCACTACTGCATTCCTATTCCCTATTCCCATTTGAAAAGGCTTGCTGTACCAAGGTGTCTTGGTGAGTTTACTCATTCTCCCTGCAGTCCCTGCTCTCCTCCTCCACAGCTTACAAGAACTTTGCACTTGTTTGACAATTGCAGGGGCTGATGCTCCTCAGCTTTACCTTCCACCCCTCCCCTGGTCCTCCGACCTGTCAATTTTGAATTATGAGTCTGAGGGATTTGACTGCCTCTGGAGTAAGTCCAGGTAATGTTCCCCTTTCCTGATGTCGTGCAATATCTGGAGCCTAGACTCTGGCTTCTCAACTCTGATTCAAAGCTCCTTGAGCTCTAAATGCTTACTAGAGCTGTGTTTGCTCTGGATCACGACAGTGTCCAGCAGCTCTCACCTGTAGCTGCAACACATCACCCAGCCGGCCATCATTATTGGATTTGGTTTAATTTATAAATTAATGAATAGATTCCCTGCTGTTCACAGTTTACTGTAATTTTGTTTCCTTAAAATAAAGAAAAATGCAAATCTTGTACTTCAGCTATTTTAAAAAGAAGAAAGCAAAACAACCTAAATACAAACTTTTGGAGTTTGGAAATATTCACCAATCCAACCCCCCACTCAGCTTTTGTCTCCGCACCTGTAGTTTGTAACGTCACTACTGGTCTCAATGCAGGTTGATCTCTCGATCCACGCCTTTTATCCTCCCCCACTCACCTCTCAATCTGGCGCAGCTACTATTTACAGAAAACCTTATAGAAAGCTTCTCCGTCTGCAATCCATCCCCACACTGAATGTTCGCTTTGAACAAAATTTCCAAGAGTATACTCACTGAACCTTTATCTCATTCTGCTGAAGTCTCCTCCTACTGACCAAGCCGAGGAAGTACCCATTAACCAATGGGCCATGTCTCAAAGCCTAAGGGGAACAGTGTTCATTTGAGTCAAGGCAGACTGTTGTCAGTCAGATGGTGCCAACAGATGAAGTCAGGGATGTTATCCATTATCAGTCCAGGGTCTCAGACATGGTTGGTCAGGCCACTTTTGGGATCAAGGTTTCTGTATAATTCAGTCTCACAGGGTGTGAGCCATAGTCAATCCTGAGAAATGACCGGATGGTTTGACGTTAAAGAGACTGTAGCCTTGCTTTGGTCTTTACCTGATTTGGATTCTTAAGATTGCTTGGTGTGGGTTTCCCTTAGCCCTTGGAATCTGCATGTTAAGCAGGAGCTGAGAAACGTTGGGTCCATCATCAGATAAGTTTCCAACTTCACAATTGCCCTGTCCCCTGCTGAGGAACAGGCTTATGGACTGGTTTAAAATTCATGAGAGTGATGAAGATATGCAACATAATCTTCCTGTCAAATACAGCCAGATACTGGTCAGTCTTGTACGATTCTAACCAACAACAATTTCCAATCGTACCCACCTGCCCAGAGTCTCAAAGCCAGGGCCCCTCTGTTCCTCATCTGTCAAGATTCACTCTTTGCCTCCTGTTACCTCCAAACCTCCAAGGCAGGACTCATTCCACAGAAAATGTGCTGCTTATTCCACAATCTTTTCAAAATCCTTATGAAATCTTTTCATAACATTTTTGCAAAATATGAGGTTCATTATTCTTGTGTAAATTAAAAATGCCTTGAGACTTTAATTTGACTCTTTTTAATATCAAGTACAGACTTTTTTTTGCCTTTACCTTGTTTTGCACTTTGAAGGTATGTAAGAGTACAGCACATAACTTCTATGCACGTACATTCTACACTATATTAATGTTTCCTGTCGTGACAGATGTCAGTACGCTTCCCTAACCCCTTATTGCTCAACTCATTAACATTTCAGCCATCATCAGCCTCAGGCAGTGACAACTTTGGCTATTGCCCAAAAGTAGAAAATTACATTATGACCCAAAACAAAATGTTGGGGAAGACTTAGAGATAAGCATAGCTACTTCCTGTACAGGACATCCACTCATAATTCAAAAAGTAGCATGCCGTCAACGCCAACTACACTTAGTTTACTTCACACTGGTGAGTAGAAGCAAGTTACCTGGTCTGTATACTTGTCATTGTTGGATTCATGAAATTATAAGAGATAACATGGAAAGGATCCATTTGCTCCATCAAGTTTGTGTTGGCTATTACAAAGAACAATATAACCAGCACCAATACCCTATTACTGTATTTCATTCCTCCTCTTCTAAGCATTTTTACGAGGCAATGAATTGGCTTCTCTGTTAATGACTTTGCAGCTTAGCCAGCGAATACCTGAAAAAGCCATTCCAAAAGACCCCAGGTTCTGCTGAGTTAGATGATTTTAGCCAGAATGATAGAGGTGCCACAATAACTGACCTTGATTGTCTTTGGAAGTTAAAATGTCAGGGCTTCTGCTCCTGTTTACTATCCAAGAGCTCTTCATGGATGCATCTATGTACAGTCAGTCTACAAGCTGGGTATGGACAGGATTGAGTTTGTTGATACATTGTCTGAAGTCACATCTAATCATTTGGATGAGCTACAAGTGACTGGCATCATGGGACTATAATGACCGGAAGGATTCAATGCTTTTAGAAGAAAAGGAGGAACTGTTATAAATCTTAGTAATGCATTCACTTTCTCAGAGGCTGTTTAAACGATTTGAAACTCGGGCTTATTATTTTGAAACTGTCAGATAAAATACATCCCTACAGCAAGCCATCAGTTCAGCTCTGGTTTCCAAGCCAGTTAGTTTTGTGTATGGGCTTCCTGCCACTTCTATCTGTCAGCTGCATTTGAGATAAATAACTTACCAAAAAATAGTGTACTGTTAGTTTTCCTTTAAGGTTTGAAGCAAATTAAAGTGGTTTGTGGAGATAAGATTGGGAAAGGATAGGAAATCTTGGTTCAGCATTGGCCATGTATACATAATAATCACACTGTCTTGCTTAACAGCTATCTCACAGGAAGGTAGTAAACTGGCTGAATAATCATTAACTTGTACTAACTTACATTGATCTCTAATGTGGATTCCTTCCCTGCATATCCCATATTCCACATTATCAACAGGCAGAAAGTTGCTTATTTTAAATGAGTTGAAGATAGAACGAAGGACAAAATTCAATAAATCAGTGCCAGAAGAAGCAAATAACAGAGAGTAAGCATGAACAATACAACCCACTTGATCTCATGGATGAATTCTAACTGAGGTTATTCATATAACATAGTAGTACACCCAACAAGTTAAACTTGAGAGGGTGCAAAAAAGATTTACAAAGGTGTTGCTGAGGTTGGAGGGTTTGAGCGAAAGGGAGAGGCTGAAAAGTTTGGGGCTATTTTCCCTGGAGCATCAGAGGCTGCGGTGTGACTTTATCGAGGTTTATAAAATCATGAGTAGCACGGATAGAGTAAATATACTTTTCTCTGGGGTGGAGGGAGTCCACCACTAGAGGGCATAGGTTTAAGGTGAGTGGGAAAAGATTTAAAAGGGACCTAAGGTGTAGCTTTTTGATGCAATGGATGGTGTGTGTTTGTAATGAGCTGCCAGAGGAGATAGTGGAGGCTGGTACAATTACAACATTTAAAAGATATCTGGTTGGTCACATGAAAAGGAAGAGTTTACAGGGATACGGACCAAATGGAAATAGATTAATTTAGGATATCTAATCGGCATAGATGAGTTCGGTCTATTTCTGTGCTGTACAACTCTTTGACTCTAAAAGGATACAGTATTTTTGATTTTGATGGATAATCATCTGCCGCAAGTTAAGCGTATTATTCAATTATTTGCCTTTCAAAGAAGAACTATTAGCAGAAGTGGCAAAGATAATGCTAAGTACAAAGCAGTCCCTCAGGAACATGACTGAGGACATTAAATTGTTCAATTCACCATTAAGCTATCAACAGAAGGTGAATTAATATCCACCCTACTCCAATTGAAGTAAACAGCTTGCATACTTCAATGCAGACATGGCAGTAGATTGAGAACGGCTTTCCCTTGAAGCTCTGTGACTGTGCACACAGCCCTCTCTGTTCTGCACATGGCGATTGGCCTGCTGACACGGATTGCAGCATTGACAGCCCATGCCAGAAGGAAATGCTGACACGGATCTCGGAGGTCCATGCAGAAGGAAAACGAAAGAGGGAACACTTTAAGAGTGAATCAAATGGAAATGAAATGCATAGAGGTTCATGAAAACCAGACCAACATCCACAGATTCAAGATGTGGTAAAGAAGAAATTACCTGGTAAAAGAGTTAAGATACTGCAAGGAAGAAATTATCCAAAGAAAGGTCACGTTTCATGATGGACACTTGACTGATTAAAAGTCCCTCAAATAAGGTTATGAGGCAAATAATTGCATCCGCAAGGAACAGGTCTGAGTAAGAAAATGGGCCAACTACAAGGGGCAGCATCCTTTATGAAGAATGTCCAAGAGGTAAGAAGATTTTTCAGTGGAGAAATGGTTCACAGAACAGTTAAGGTCAATATCAGAAATCAAAGTCAGCAGACTTTATGCAAAAAAACCCTACCAATCCTTTAAGTCAGAAGGGAAGATATTTTGGAATAATTGTGAAACCTGCAGACCTTTGTGAATTTGGAGATTTGGAAAGACATGGGGTAATGGTGAATCTAAGAATTAGTTATATATCTGCATATATAAATGTTAACCATGTGGAGAAAAGCTTATGTGGTTGATGTGCTCTAAGATAATAGCTCTGAAAGAGTTAATGTAGGAAATTGTATTCGACGCCAGTCGGTGTGATCATGGCACAGAGGCTTTGGATGGTGAAGAAGCAGTCCTGCATGATGTTTCAGTGGAGGCAGATGTTTAATCTCTGACTCCTGAACGTCTTTGTAATTATGCCTAACTAGTCAATGTAACTTGCACATGTTGCTATCATGAAATAAACTTGTTTAAGACACATTTCTCTTTCTTTAAAACTCCATTGTGTTTTTTTTTACTGCTAATTAGTTGGCTCCTTAGCATGGTGGTGCCCTTACTTTGAGTCAGATGGTCCAAGGTCTAGTCCTATCTGCTGTTGATGTGTGTTATATGATATCCAGAGAGATTGCTTAAAAATAAAAGAGAATTTGGTGGAAACACTGTACTCAATATATTAGGCACCACTAGTTGGTACTGTGACCTGCAACAACAGTGACCAGATCATTGTTTTTGTGCTGTTGATTGAAGGGTAAATATTACCCAGGACAATATTGGGGGTGTTGTGAGTAAATATTGCTCTTCTTTGAAATGGCACCATGGAACATTTTACATCTCCCCAAGCAGGCAGATTGTACTTTGGTTGAGTGTCTCATCCAAAAGGCAGTATCTCCAACAATGCAGTGCATTCTCATATTGCATAGGCACTTTTGACTTTGATTCTTGTGGTCGGGTCCTTGTCTAAGGCCTTGTATCAGGCATCAGTCCATGAACTTTGTGTTTCAGAAGCAAGAGCATTAAAAAGTGAGCCATGCCTGACATGCATCTATCACTACAGTATCATCATGCATGGAGCATTTAATGTGTCAGATCTAGATCTGATATGTAAATTGGGATTAGTTCTGTTCCTAAATAAGTTCTTCACTCAATAAATTTTGTTGTTACTCTTCTTTTGGTTTAAGGTTTATGTCATTATTAGCTGAAGTATAGAGTTTAAGAGCCGGGAGGTTATACTGGAACTGTACAAAACTTGGTTAGGCCACAGTTAGAGTATTGTGTGCAGTTCTGGAATCTACATTACATGAGTGATGTGATCGCACTGGAAAAGGTGCAGCGGAGATTTACAAGGATAGCACCTGGACTTGAGAGTCTTAGTTATGAAGAGAAATTAGATAGACTGGGGTTGCTTTCTGTGGAGCAGACAAGACCAAGAGGGGATGTGTTTGAGATGTATAAAATTATGAGGGGCATAGATAGTGTGGACAGAAAGAAACTTTTCCCTTTGGAGGAAGTAACGGAGGGATCAATGACCAGGAGGACATAGATTTAAGATGAGGGGCAGATAGTTTAGAGGAAATGTGAGGAAACATGTTTTCACCCAGAGGGTGGTGGGAATCTGGAACTCACTACCTCGTAACACATAAGAAGTTTTTAGATTTGCGCTTATGATGCCAAGGCATACAAGACAAAGTGGGATTAGAATAGTTAAGTGGTTGTTTTTGATTGGCACAGACTTGATAGGCCAAAGGGCCTTTTTTTTCCCTGGTGCTGTAGGCTTTTTGAGTCTATTTCTGTATAGTATATAATACTAGATATAATGTGGTCGATGTTTCATGTAAACACTATTCATTGATCTTCAAACAGCTAAGCAAATATTTACAATGAAATCTCAACATTGCACAACTTTTACTGAAAATATGGCTGGCCTGCTGACTCATAACTGCATTGGGTTGTACTGCCAGCACTCCCAGGTAATAAAACTCCAGCTGAAGGAATCTATAATGTATCCTGGAAAGGACCCTAATCCTCCAGGTGAGGGATGAACCTAGTTTGTACTGCCTTGCCTTCCAGGTGAAAGGTGGATCTAGTAAGATGAGTTGGTTTCAATGGCAAAATGAACAGAAATACATCTGTTTTCCAGCATCTTTCCTCCTTAAATGGAATGTAACAGAAAATTAGTTTCAAAACTGTAACTTAAATATTTCCAAGTTTAGCATATGTGTTTCAAATATAGATGAGATATAATGAATTATTTTAAAAGATCTGATAATATATTTTTAAAAATATAATAATGTTTACTATTATTCCAGTCCTGTGTTTTTTAAATAATGTAATAAAATATTAAATGGCCATGGGTGTTAAGTTTAATTTAATCTTCATTTGGCAGGAGAACAGACAGTGATTAATGTCAAAACTATCACAAGTTTCTGCATGAGGTGATTTGTTGCTGTTTGTGCAGCATTTAAATAACTTGAAAAGTGAAACCTGACTAGTATGAAGAATATTGGGACTGTTTTCGGGGTGAGTTTCAGGTTAATGTTACGGAGACAATGACTTATTTTATTGCGTCATTATTGATTTCAAAAGACGTGGTCGTTCTGTAAAGGAGTACAGCACAATGGTACAAGACAATGCCTCAAGTAATGAGTTCCACATATCAGAAAGGGGGCAAAATTCATCTTTACCCTTAGAGCAAAACTGGCTATAGTAAGCCAGCAGCATGTTTCATATTCAGCTTGATGTCCACTTCCCCTTCCAGAGTAGTTACCAATGGGAGGAAGCTGCCAGGCAGTGAACATCATCTCGTAGTGACAGTCTAGAATAGGTCAATGAATAAGTGAATCTGTTTTATTTTAACCCTTTGTGGCAATTAGGTATTGCCTGGATTGTGCGAGAACTCAAGACCAATTTCACCATATTCTGAATTTATTTCCTTCATCATTCCTGGAGTATTGCACAATTGAAAAGTCTGGCGCTGATAAAGCACAGCCAGCCAGGCAGCATCTGAGGAGCAGGAGAGTTGACATTTCGGACATAAGCCCTTCATCAGGAAAGGATTATTGCACAGTCGCTAAAAAGATATGAAGAGAAGGAAACATCTTGAAAACACACTTTGAAATGATCTGAAATAACAATAAATAGCTGACAATTACAAAGAACCTTTCATATGTGTTGTCTTATGAAATGAAGAACAAACCAGAAAAGAAGGAGATTTCAAACTGTAGAGAAGAGAATATAAATGCGAACAGTGGGCTCAAATACACAAACTTCAAAATATTTTTAAGAAAATAAAGAAAGAGAGCCAGAAAATAGTGTCAAGCAAACTGTACTGAAACATTTAAGATCCTGTGAGGTCTTGACAGTGTGGGTGTGGAAAGGACATTCATTTTGTAAGAGAATCTCGAACTAGCAATGATTTTAATAATAAGGGGTCACCTATTTAGGACAGAGATGAAGGGAATCTTTATCTCACGAAAGGTTATGAATCATTGGAACTCTCTCCGTCAAAAACAGAGTCTTGAGTATTTTTAAGGCAGAGGTAGAAAGATTCAACTTGATTAGCTGGGGGTAAAAGGTTATTGGCAGTAGGCAGAAATGTGGTGTGATCATATTGAACAGTCAAACAGGCTCAAGAGGCTGAGTGGCCTTTTCTGCTCCTAATTCTCATGTTCATACAAACAAAAAACCAGAGCTAGAAATCCAAATGATGTGGAAGGGGATGTAAGGTTGAAGAATCTTGTCAAGGTTGAGTGTGGAGCAGGGCTATGTATTTTCATTAGGATATTATCACTAGGAGTGTTTTAAATTAGATATATCACAAGTTAGATTTGAGCAGTGACGATGGAGTGAAGACAAGTGAGATTGTATGAAGATGTATGAGGGATAATATTACTGTTGAATTTTTGAAAACTTGGAATTTATGACAAAGCACCATAATCAAACATTAAGAGAAAGTCAGTTTAGAGATGGCAAAAGTTGGAATATGATGTTATGTGTCAGGATATGTTATGGACATGGAAGTAAGTAAATGGAATTCGACAGCTTGTGAACATTTGATGGTTCACTCAGAATTGAAGAGAACACTAATATTTCTCATAAGTTGATTTATCTTGATCAAGTAGCGAGGGAGAGGAAATGACATAGGTAACAAGAAACAAAGTCTATAGTAAGGCCTGAGGTGCAATTGCATACCTGTCAACTTTATGTTGTCTACAATATAGTAAAAAATAATTAAATTGACAAAAAGTCAGGTTTGCGTATCTACAAATATGTTGAACATACCTAGTTTTATCTTTGTATTTTCATTACCATTCAAAATTATATTTTTGATTTCCTCATGTCTATAGCATGAAAGTAATGTTATGCTCATCAACAATCTGTCTGCCTGTAGCAACAAATACATGCCTTTAACAGTCTAAAATTTCACCTTCAAATTGTCATTAAACCTAATAGTTAACTTCCTCTCATCAAACTATATGCCCTGACTTTTCCTTTGTGCATCAGCATTTGGGTGGTATTAATATTTGGATGTTGAATCAACTTGGTCAGTCTTAGAGACTTTAAATTTCACAATATGATTTTATGTGTTGTGGGGGGGAGGTGGGGAGGTGTAATTGTTGCCAGCACGGCACGGCACGGTGGCACAGTGGTTAGCACTGCTGCCTCACAGCGCCAGAGACCCGGGTTCAATTCCTGCCTCAGGCGACTGACTGTGTGGCGTTTGCACATTCTCCCCGTATCTGCGTGGGTTTCCTCCGGGTGCTCCGATTTCCTTCCACAGTCTAAAGATGTGCAGGTTAGGTGAATTGGCCATGCTAAATTGCCCGTAGTGTTAGGTAAGGGGTAAATGTAGGGGCATGGGTGGGTTGTGCTTCAGCGGGTCGGTGTGGACTTGTTGGGCTGAAGGGCCTGTTTCCACACTGTAATGTAATTTAAAGAAACAATTCAAGCAATTGGTAAAGAGCAGGGCCCCTTGAAAAGTGTTCAGTTACTATTTTTCTTCATTGTATTGAACTTTAAGCACGGGAAGTGCTAAAGCAATTAGCACTAGCTTCACATCATTTTAACAAAAGGCTTACAGACATTTTTATGTCACTATAGTTCATCATATAATTATTTCTCATCATCTCATAACAATCGGGCAGTATTTAAAGTGAATCTCTGAATTAGTTATTTGACCATAATGGAAGTAATATTGAAGTACAAAGCATTATTCTTAAAGAAACAGCACCAAATTCTATACTTTGAAAAATATGGGTTTTCACTAATCAATCTAAATGAATTGTCTGACAGAGAATTGATCAATAAAGAAAAGCATACCAAACTCCCTCTTCACTATCCTATCTACCTGCACCTGTACTTTCAAGGAACTATGAACCTGCATTCCAACGTCTCTTTGTTCAGCAACATTTCCCAGGACTTTCCCCATTAAGTGTAGAAATCCTGGTCTGATTTGCTTTTCCAAAATGCAGCACCTTGCATTTATCTACATTAAAATCCATCTGCCACTCCTCAGCCCATTGGCCCATTTTTGTACTCTGAGGTAAACTTGTTGTCTACTACCTCCAGTTTTGGTGTTGTCTGCAAACTTACTAACCATACCTCCTATGTTCACATCCCAATTATTTATATAAATGACAAAAAGCAGTGGACCTAGCACCGATCCTTGTGGCACTCCACTGGCACAGACCTCCAGTCTTAAAAACAACCCTCCACCATCATCCTCTACTGATCTCGACTACCCATTCTGCCCTCATCTTTGTTACTTCTTCAAAAACCTCAATCAAGTTCATGAGACATGACTATCTCTAATCAGTCCTTGCCATTCCAAATACATGCACATCCTGTCCCTCATGATTCCCTCCAACAATGTACCCACCACCAATGACAGGCTTACCAGTCTACAGTTCCCAGGCTTTTCCTTTCCACCTTTTTCCAGTCAACCAGCAGTCTTCTGGCACCTCATCTGTGACTATCCATGATACAAATATTTCAACAAGGTCCAGCAATCACTTTCCTAGCTTTCAACAGAGTTCTAGGGGACACGGGGATTTATCCACTTTTATGTGTTTCACGACATCCAACACCACCTCGTCTGTAATATGGACATTTTTCAAAATGTCACCACCTATTTCCCCACATTGTATATCTTCCATGTCCTTCTCCAAGGTAAACACTGATGCAAAATACTCGTTTAGTATCACCCCTATCTCCTGCAGCTCCACACATAGGCTTGGTCATCTATGAGGGTCTCTATTCACACCCTAGTTAACTTTTTGTCCTTAACATATTTATAAGATCCCTTTGGATTCTCCTTAACCCTATTTGGCAAAGTTATCCCTTCTCCTCTTTTTGTTCTCCTGATTTCCCTCTTAAGTATACTCCTACTGCCTTTATACTCTTAAGGATTCACTCAATCTCTCCTGACTGTACAGGAACAGCAAGGGAACAGCCACCTCATTGGGGTTTTTGTACAGACCCCCTAATAGCACTAGAGAAATTGAAGAACTCATAAGCTGGCAGATTTTGGAAAAATGCAGATGTAGCAGGGTTGTTATTATGGGTGATTTCAAATTTCCCAATATTAACTGGAACCTCCTTGGTGCAGATGGTTTGAATGGAGCCATTTTTGTCAGGTATGTTCAGGAGGGTTTCCTTACTCAGTATGTAGACAGGCCGACAAAGGGAGAGGCCATTTTGGATTTGGTGCTTGGCAATGAGCCAGGACAGATGTCAGATCTCACAGTGGGAGAACACTTTGCTGACAGTGATCACAACTGCCTCACATTTACCATAGCCTTGGATAGTGAAAGGAGCAGTTACCAAGGGAAGATATTTAATTGGGGAAAAGGAAAATATGACGCTATCAGACAGGAGTTGGGAAGTACAGACTGAGAGCAATTGTTTCACAGAAAGGGCACAGCAGACATTTGGAGATTGTTTAAGGAGCAGTTGTTGCAAGTGATGCACGAATTTGTTCCTCTGAGACAGGTAAGAAGCAGTAAGATTAAGGAACCTTGGATGACGAGAACAGAGGAGCTTCTTGTCAAAGGGAAGAAGGCAGCTTACAGAAGGTGGAGATAGCATAGATCTAGCACAGGTTTAGAGTATTACAGGCTTGCTAGAAAGGAGCTCAGAAATGGACTGAGATGTGCCAGGAAGGGGCATGAAAAAGGCTTAGGGAGGATTAGGGAGAACCCAAAGGCATTTTACTCATACGTGAGGGATAAGAGAATGATCAAGGAGAAGGTAGGGCTGATCACGGATAGCAAAGGGAACTTGTGCGTGGAGTCTCAGCAGATAGGGGAACCCTAAATGAGTTTTTTGCTTCGCTTTTCACCAAGGAAAGAGATCTTATTGTGAATGAGAACTTTGAGGAGCTGGGATACAGGCTGGAACAGATCAAGATTGATGAAGTTGATGTGCTGGACATTTTGGCAAATGTTAAGATTGATAAGTCCCTAGGGCCAGACTGGATGTATCCTAGGCTGCTCCGGGAAGCAAGAAAGTATGTTGCTAAGCCGCTGGCGAAGATCTTTGCTTCCTCACTCTCCATGGGAGACACACCAGAGGATTGGAAGGAGGCGAATATTGTTCTTCTTTTCAAGAAGGGTAATAGGGAAATCCCTGGCAATTACAGACCAGTCAGTCTCACATCAATGGTCAGCAAAAATTTGGAAAGAATTCTGATGGATAGGATTTATGACCATTTGGAAAAGCATTGCGTGATTATAGGCAGTCAGCATGACTTTGTGAGGGGCAGGTCATGCCTCACAAATCTTATTGAGTTCTTTGAGGAGGTGACAAGACAGGTCAATGAAGGTCGTGCATTGGATGTGGTGTATTTGGACTTCAGCAAGGCGTTTGATCAGGTACCCCATGGTAGATTCATTCATAATGGGCGGCACGGTGGCTCAGTGGTTAGCACTGCAGCCTCCCAGCACCAGTGACCCAGGTTCGATTCCAGCCTTGGGCAACTGTCTGTGTAGAGTTTGCACATTCTCCCCGTGTCTGTGTGGGTTTCCTCTGGGTGCTCTGGTTTCCTCCTACAATCCAAAGATGTGCAGGTCAGGTGAATTGGCCATGCTAAATTGTCAGTAGTGTTAGGTGCATTAGTCAGAGGGAAACGGGTCTGGGTGGGTTACTCTTTGGAGGGTCGGTGTGGACTGGTTGGACCAAAGGGCCTGTTTCCACACTGTAGGGAATCTAATCTAATCTATATAAAGTCAGGAAGAATGGAATATAGGGTGATTTGGCTATCTGGATTCCGAATTGGTTGGCTGACAGAAGGCAGAGAGTAGTTGTAGACGGAAAGTATTCTGCCTGGAGGTCAGTGTTGAGTGGGGTCCCACAGGGCTCTGTTCTTGGGCCTCTGCTCATTGTAGTTTTTATAAATGACTAGGATGAGGAGGTTGAGGGGTGTGTTAGTAAATTTACAGATGACACAAAGGGTGGAGGTGTCATTGATAGCATATTCCAAGCTGCAGCGTGACATAGACAGGATGCAGAGCTGGGCTGAGAAATGGCAGATGGAGTTCAACCTGGATAAATGTGAAGTGAAGCATTTTGGAAGGTTGAACTCGAATGCTGAATATAGGATTAAAGACAGGACTCTTGGCAGTATGGAGGAACAGAGTGATCATGGTGTTCAAGTACATAGATCCCTCAAAGTTGCCACCCAAGTGGATAGGGTTGTAAAGAAAGCACATGGTGTTTTGGCTTTCATTAACAGGAGGATCGAGTTTAAGAGCTGTGAGGTTTTGCTACATCTCTATAAGTCCCTGGTGAGACCACACTTGGAATATTGTGCCCAGTTCTGGTCGCTCTACTATAGGAAAGATACAGAGGCTTTGGAGAGGGTGCAAAGAAGGTTTACCAGGATATTGCCTGGACTGGCGGTCTTGCCTTATGAAGAGAGGTTGACTCAGCTCTAACGTTTCTCTTTGGAGAGAAGGTGGAAGAGAGGTGAGCTGATCGAGTTTTCACGATAGAGGCATAGATAGAGCCAATAGCCAGAGACTTTTTCCCCAGGGCAGGATTTGCTGGCATGAGGGGTCATAGTTTTAACAAATTAGGGGAAAGGTTTAGAGAGTACATCAGAGGAAGATTCTTTACACAGAGAGTTGTGAATGCATGGAATGCATTGCCAACAATGGTGGTAGAAGCAGAGTCATTAGGGACATTTAAGCAACTGCTGGGTATGCACCTGGATAGCAGTGATTTGAGGGGTGCGTAGGTTAAGTTATTTTATTTTAGATTAGGAATAATCCTCAGCACAACATCGTGGGCCAAAGGGCCTGTTCTGTGCTGTACTTTTCTATGTTCTATGTTCTATACCTGACATATGCTTCTTTCTTTTCTTTGAACAAACGCTCAATTTGTCTTGTCATCCAGCATTCCCTACACCTACCAGCCTTGCCTTTCACTCTCACAAGAATATGCTGTCTCTGGACTCATGTTATCTCAGTTATGAAGGCTTCTCATCTTCCAGCTGTCCCTTTACCTACAAACATCTATTCCCAATCAGCTTCTGCAAGTTTTTGCCTAATACCATTAAAATTAGCCTTCCTCCAATCCAGAACTTCAGCTTTTAGATCCATCTTTCTTTTTCCATCACTATTTTAAAACTAATAGAATTATGGTCACTGGCCCCACAGTGCTCCTCCAATGACACCTCGGTCACCTGCCCTGCCTTATTTCACAAGATTAGGTCAAGTTTTGCACCTTCTCTAGTAGGTACATCCACATACTAAATCAGAACATTTTCTTGTACACACTTAACAAATTCCTCTCCATCTAAACCCTTAATACTATGGCAGTCCCAGTCTATGTTTGGGAAGTTAAAATTCCCCTACCATATCCACCCTATTATTCTTATAGATAACTGAAATCTCCTTACAACTTTGTTTCTCCATTTCCCGCTGACTATTAGGGGGTCTTTAATACAATCCCAATAAGGTGATCATCCCTTTCTTATTTCTCAGTTCCACCCAAATAACTTCCCTGGATGTGTTCCCAGGAATATCCTTCCTAAATACAATAGTAATGTTATCCCTTACCAAAAATGCCACTCCCCTTCCTCTCTTGCCCCCTTTCTATCCTTCTTGTAGCATTTGTATCCTGGAGTATTAAGCTGCCAGTCATATCCATCCCTGAACCATGTTTCTATAATTGTTATGACATCCCAGTCCCATGTCCTATCCATGCTCGGGATTCATCTGCCTTCCCTGTTAGGATGTTTACATTGAAGTAAATGCAGTTTAATTTATCACTCCAACTTTGTTCTCTGCTTTGTTCCTGCCTGCCCTGACTGTTTGACTTGCTCCTTTTCCCAATTGTACCAGTCTCAGATTGATCTCTTTCCTCACTATTTCCCTGTGTCCCAACCCTCCACCTTAACATTGGTAAGATCATTATTTCCCATTTACACAGTGTTAAAATGTTCTGTTTACAATGTCATGCAATCTTGCATTTAAGGCATTGAAGTACATCTTCTTAATATTAATTCAAGTGCCGCAAGTGCCAGGGGAAAAAGGAAGTTCCAAAATAGGATCCATCCCTGTTTGAGATTTTGCCAAATATAATTATGCTATCATAACAAAGGACACCTTTCAAACAGTTGAATTAATTGTGTCTGAATCTATAATATAGGCATAACATCTTAGGAGTGGCGAAATCCTGAGTATTACATCCATCAGAATTTACCACTGACACATCACAGTGGGCAATTTTTGATTTCCATGTATCTGATATGAGATGAAAAATGCAACTAGGAAAGCAAGGACAGGTGGACACCATGTCATTCCTTGACCATATTCTGCTTACCAGTCAATGTGATCATGACTGATCCATGACTTAACCCCATATATCTTTCTTTATACCAAATCAACAGCAACTTTTATGATGTTAACGGTGCCATGTAATTATAACGTCCCAAAGCCATTACAGGAGCATGTGGAATACAAAGTTTGGCATGCCCACCATATAAAGGGATGGGCCACATCTCCAAATGCTTAGTCAACGAGGTAGATTTTGAGGAGTGAAGTAGAATGGCAGAGAGGAATAGGGAGGGGTAGTCCAGAGCTTATGGCCTTGGGAACTGAAGGCAGGGCCACCAATGGTGAAGCAATTCAAACAGAGGGTATTCAAAAGGTCAGGATTGGATGTGCTCAAATATCTTGGAGGGTTATGGGGCTGAAGGAAATTATACATGTCAGGGAAAGATTTGAAAACAAGGATGAGAATTTTAAAATCATAAGCTTTTTGCATAGCTGAACCAAGATATTGATCCATTGTACTCTAAATAGGAAAAACAACATGAAATGTTAAATAACTTAATTAATTGCAGCGGTGCATGAATTAATATATTGATGTCTTACTTTTAGGTGCAGGTCTAATCAGTATACTTATTGGGATTATAACCTTGTTCTTTGTGGTTTGTGCAGAGGATATGAAGTAGGAAGGTTTGCAGCCTGAGGCTGCAGTTTAACTGTGATAGTTCAATAGTTGAAAGTTAGTCCCAGCAGTTGTGAGAACAAGGTACATTCAAAAATCTGGTAAACGATGCTGAAAATTATAGCTTTCATTAATTTTCTTTACTTTTTAATTTATTTTGCAACTATTGTAATGGATTTTCTGTGGCATTAGTCACAGTGGTTTCGATATTGTGTTGCTTTGGAATGTACAGTATTGAACGTACTGTCTGCTGCTTGCATTGGGAGCAGTTTAAACTGGCCTGACCCTTTCATTAAAATTCTGAATTTATTCATGCTTGTCTGATCAGGCATTTTAGCAACACCGAGAACTGTTGCAGAATACTTGAGAAAGGTAAAATAAAGCAAATTAGTTTATATTTTTAAAAAGTTTCATAATTTCTAGCTTGTATTATAAAATCTACACCCAGTGACAGTGATAGATTTGGGAACTTCCATGACCTCGAGCCCTAGTGAGCCACGAAACTTTGAGAGAAAGGGCCATTAATCACGTTTTAAACACACAAACTGCTACAAAATAAGTATTTTTTTTAACGTGATTTTACAAACTTCAATCTCGTGTTGAAAATGATATTCAATTATTTAGTTTGTTGTTGTTTCATTGATAGACTATTCTGATGATACATTGTTGACCAATTGTATTTGTGCATCTCTGTAGTTTTCAACTGGATGTTGATGTTTCTGGTTTTGTTTGATCTAATCTCTTACTTTTGAGCTCTGATTTATTGTGGTTTGTAATCCACGATGCACAAAATATTGCAATTGGATTGCTGGATTGTAAATGCAATACAACTAATTGGCTTGTGTAGCAACACTGGTTTAGACCATTTCAACTGAATGACCAGTTTCTATCCTGCAAATTCTCCATCATGTATTACAAGATTAATTATACCAAAATGTCTTCGGAATTTGAGTAGCTATGTTGTTTTTGTCAGAAAAGCCAACAGCAACATTAATGTATGAGGCTGTTCATGATAATTTAAATTGTTCTTCTAGAATAACAGAATTGCATTGGCGCTAAGTGTCTCATAAAACCTGAGTTTTGTATGAAGTGTTACATTTAGCAAAGAAATGAAAACTAGTCAATCTGGTTTCAATTATATTATTTAATACCACGGTCAACAAATCATCCTTTTTTTGTTTTATTATAAGAATGACAGCAAGGTTTAGAAGGCAGGACCATGTATTTTCAAAAGTTAACAAAAAAGAAGGCATCGATACACATCTTCCTTGGGGATGGAGCAAAAATACTGTTATCAGTTTTAGTGGGATCACTTGTGAATGTGATCAAACATAAATGCCAGCAGGTACTGTTCTATTTCCAGAATACAACTCCAATCTGTCCAAGACAAAATTTAAGGCATCTGCTCATTGGGAATTAATTCATGATTTGCAAACTGGTAATATTAAGCCACACTTCTTTACTCTTTCTCGTATAAAACTACTTCTGGACCACTTGACAGAAATGCCTGTGAAGTGGCTGTTCAAAATTCAAACGTGCAGAGCTTCCAAAAGCACAACACAGCCAATACTTGTAGCTCCAAAGCTGTTCCATATGTCCTTGCTACCTTAGAGATGTATCATTTTCATCAAAGGGGTCCAAGGGGTTTCATTCACATGTTAGGTCCATAATCCAGTACAGCAGACAATTTGGCAATCATTTGTAAAATATAAATTTTTTAGACAAGAATAAGGCTCTTTCAACATGAGCGGAAAACAGGGACAATATTGTGCTTTCTCACAATGCTAAACTGAAAAGAAGGGGAAAGAAAACCTGACTCCCTGCTATGTAAAATATGCCAAGAACGTGGAATACAAAATCCAGACCTTAACATAAACTAATAACAAAGAAATTCTGTCATAGAAGTTTATTGAATGTCGTTATAAAAATGTTGAGAGGAAGTGGTTAGGTATGACTATTGTCTATAATACTGACCAGCTGTGGATGTTGAATATGAAACCTCATGAAATCAGACAGAATTTATAAGCTGAGAAAGTGTCAGACCTGATTCTGATAAATTGTAGACATTGCACTACTTGACCTACTGCTTCTTCAGGTCATTAAACACTTTGCAGATTCTACAGTATTGGAAACAGTAACATCTTGACTATAAATGGGAGATTTTTAAAAATCAAGCTATTTTAAAAAAAACACAAGTTCCTTTTCTTTTTATTTCAAAGTATTTTCTCTTATTCACATATTCACCTTAATTTACTTGATAGCAATCTCATCCTTGGATCAGATGGTATTGGCCCAAGTTCCAATCAACATAATTGAGAACAAACTAGTTTGATAGGACAGTACTGAGTGAGTGTTCCACTGTCAGAAATACTATACCTTTAGATAAGGTGCTAAATTGAGATCCTGTCTACTGAAAATCCAAATGGTACAATTTAAAAAATCCTGGGGAAGTTCTCTCTGATGTTATGACCTGTGTTTATCCCTTTTCTGATATTAGTAAAACAGATTACCTGGCCATTATTTTATTGCTGTTAGTGGAACCTTGCTTTGTGTGAATTGGATGAAGTGTTTTCCTAAACTAGTGACTCCACTTCATAAATGCTTCAATAGCTGTAAAAGTACTTTGAGACATCTTTAATAGCAGTGTATAAATATTCCTTCTTTTCCTTTTGGTTTATTTCCTTCCTTCCTGGCTGATACAATTTCTGCTTTGTAGTTCACTATGTGGTGAAATATTAATCTCAGATGGATGGTGTGAATGAGGCGCTTCTCCAGAGCGTGGGACAGAAATTCGAAAGAGAAGACAACCATTAGAGCTTTCATGTACTTTCTGGTAACTGGTTAAAGAATAGGATTGGCAAATGCACAATAAAAGGTAACTTTCCTGTTATATCACTTTAGGAATATAAACTTTTGTTTTAAAGAAAGGAAGAATTTACATAATAAAAGTGTCCTGGGTAAGAGTCCCCAGAAACTCTACTTGGTAAGTAATTATATGGCGTAAGATGCCTCGGTAAAACCATTAGATTTGCAGTGAGGTATTTGTATCTAAGCAATAGCTCCTGTTCTTGGTTTGGGCAAAAGTTTCAAATCCACTCCTAACAAATCTACTCTATCTGACTTGCAAAAGCTAACCTTCCTGCACCAACATTGTTCTGGGAAGTCCCTGCCCTTTGCAGCTTTTGGATGTTTTTAGTAAAGTGCAGGAAATAATAGACATTAATGTTTTGAGAGTAGGTTACCCAAAACAAAAGGTTCTTCTTTTAAATTCTTTTCTATTTGGAGACAGAGCATCATGATACCCTCCAAAGTTCAAACAACCTCGCAACTCTGTCACCCAGCTTGTGTAGATAGAATAGTGAAGAAATGCAAATGATCTTTGACAATTTTTAAAAACTAATTTAAAACATTGTCTAATCAATAATAATTTAGGGAAGGCGATTTTCTCACTACCAGAAGTTCTTGCTGTCGTGGCACTTCCTGTACTTCCAAAAGACAGAGGGTTTCTCGTGGCAATTAATTGCAGTGATTTATTTTCCCTTTGCCATTTCATGTTTGAACTGGATCTGGTGATCTATTGTCGTGTGAACTGGCAGATTTCAAGATGAAGTCAAGATGAAGTCAAAGCCTTGAGCAAGATTGTTGGGCTTTTATCATCACTGACAAGTTTACTCACTTCATCATCCTCCTCCACCCAAAGCAACACATCAACATATTCCAAACGTATAAAAGGATATTCTAACTAATTTGATCTAAAATTATGTTATATCACTGTACTGTCATTGTTCTATTGTTGCCTCACTCTTTTGATGGCATGGGAAAAAATGGGTAGCTAGGGACTGCAATTACTTTCTCTTCCCCTCAAATGATGGCCTTTTTGACATTAAATTATGTTGTTCCAGAACGGCTTCCCCAGAGAATGTAAAGGAGGATGTCAGAACTTTGCATTCTAAACTGAGACTCTGAATAAGCAGAGAAACAGCAGGGATCATACGAACAGTCTGCTCAAACAGGTCCCCTCCGACCTGTCAAGTCTGTAGCCCCAGGTAGCATCTATAAATGTGACAGCTTGACTAGTGTGTCTATATCTGATCCCAGGCAGCCATCACAAGAGCAGCCATCTACATGCATTAATGTGAACTGGAGGGCAGTCAAATACTCTGACACAATGAGATGAGGAGGAGAGTGACTGCTCTTTTGTTCTTGAAATGATAAATGATGTCCATGTTGGGACATCAGTGACTCATAGATTTAAATATCCATGTGCACATTTCCTCTCAATTTTAACCACAACTCTATGGTTCAAAATTTCAAATCACTAAACTTCAGTGTGTGTCAACATATCCATAGATGTTTTGGGGATTTTTAGACAAATATTTTTGAAATTCTTAGTGCAGTGCTTCAGCTATATGTTGATAATTCTAATGAGATACTCGGAAATAGCTGAATATAGAAAGCAGGACATTGAGGTTTTTTTTTAAAAATCAGCATTGTGATTGCTTTGGAAGAGAGTTTGTATAAATAATATGGAATTGTGTGATGAAAGCAAGAATTGTTCAATAAAACTATGAAATGCTTAACATGTCTTTATAACAAAGTTAACTGTAATTGTCAGTATTTAAATAGAGTGGCCTTTTTTGTGATGGCACAGAATTTAGCCATCATCCCAGGATTTGGAAACCTAGTCCAACACATAAATGTTTCAGTTTAAAGAGGCTATTTTGACCTTTCTCCAAAAGGTTAAACCCTTAGATTGATTTCTTTTCTTGGAGGTTTCTATGACAGCTGTGCAATCAGTCTCAGTGCTTTACCTAAACAGTTTTGTAACCTCCATTTGCTGAGTCCCTTAGGCCAACCTTGCAGCTTGTCACAACCTTCCATCTGTTACATGTATCACTCAGGAGGTTCCTTGAATGTCCCCTTACTTTTGTCGCTCTAAGATCTGTGTAACAGTCTGATGTCTTAGACAAAGTAATGTACGTTACTTCTGAGAACAAGCATGCCACGATCCTACGGAAATTTCTCGGTGCTTAGTTCCCCATATAAATGGTAAGTGGCAACTGGATAAAGTGTCTTCAATTTTCACTGCATGAATATTTTGTTTTGAAAGTGAGGCTATTTTTGATAAAGTACTTCCTTCGCTGATTTTCTCATTGGTATTAAGCCACAAGTTCCCTTCCCCAAACAGGAACACAGTGAGGTGTCTTATTCCCAGGTTTTTACAAATGGTGATTTGAAACCGGCCATTAAGAGGAATGCTAATGACTGTAGGGAGCCTGCTGTTGATTTTGACTTCTTCTTGGAAAATATGTTTGGTCCTGTCTGACACTTGGCTCATGGTGGCACAAGTGAAATGAGCAATGCATCACGTCAAGAATCATGGGCACAGATCCAGTGCTATCCTTCTGCAGCACAGCAATATGGACACACTGCTACCATGCTGACTCTAAACACTGGACAAATTGGCAATCATTGTAAACATAAGAGAAACCAAAATGTCTTTTAGTAGAAGTCTCTGTGGCAAGATGATAGTTGGTGAGACTAAATGAGGTGAACATTTAATTTGCAGAATATGTTGGGGAAGGGATTGTTGTGACAATTTAAAATAAAAGGATTAAGGGACAGAAGCGTCATGCATGAAATATTCAGCAAATTCGCATTATATACAGTCACAGAGTCATAAAGATGTATAGCACGTAAACAGACCCTTCGGTCCAACACGTCCATGCCAACCAGATATCCTAAGCCAGCACTAGGCCCATATCCCTCCAAACTCCTCCTATTCATATACCCATCCAGATGCCTTTTAAATGTTGCAATTGTACCAGCCTCCACCACTTCCTTTGGCAGCTCATTCCACACATGCACTACCCTTGGTGTGAAAAAATTGCCCCTTAGGCCCCTTTTATATCTTTCCCATCTCACCCTTAACCTATGCCATCTAGTTCTGGATTCTTCCACCCCAGGGAAAAAACCTTGTCTATTTATCCTATCCCCAGACCCTCGTGATTTTATAAACCTCTATGAGGTCACCCCTCAGCTTTCAACACTCCAGGGAAAACAGCCCCAGCCTATATATGTTAACAATTGTAGCTTTTCTCTCAATGGAGTGCTGGTTTTGGAAATTGCACTGAGTGAACATTGCATTTTATACATCTTTGAGCCAGCAGTTAAAATTTCCAGTACTTAAGAAAAACATGCTGTAAAAATTCTGAAATATTCCAGCTCTTTGTGCCAAATAGAAAAACTAATGTCAACAAGAAAAGATTTTTATTGAGAATAAGCTGGACATCCAGTGTTGTGAGGTGCTGACCGAAATGCCCAGGTTAAACAATAATCAACCATAACCCATACGTAATTTTCCACACAGCAGCCTAAGGGTTGAAGCAACCTATAAATGTTTTATCCAAATGGGAGGTGATCAGCAGTGCTAATTACTGTCCACTACCAATGTTCCACATTTAGTTCTGGAGGAGGTTTAAAGTCTTAAAACTTGCTCTGGCAATTATTTTCCTTGGGTTGAGGAAGGCTCCTCCTTGTGCCCACAATTAGAACCCAGACTGCAACAATCCAGAACTCCACATTTATTATTATACGTGTAACTAAGGCATTAATTTTTATGTTTTAAAAAAAATCCTTCCAACACAAATGTACTGCTTTGGGCCAAGTTTTCACATTTCATCTCTAATGGGAAGCATAACGCCAGAGGCCAACATTCTCTACTACTTCCGTGGTAGTGTGTGGTGAATTTAAATGTTTAAATAAAATGCTCTAAACTGGCATCCAGAAATACACTTGTCAGAAAAGTGCTCTTTGTGTTAATGGGAAACTAGACCACTGGCAATGCGAAAGCATTGGATAAGCAATGAATTCAGTTCAGACAAAAATAAGTTACGGCTGTTCAAGCTAGTTTTTGTTGTGTTACCACAGCAGTGACAACAATTACTCTTCCTTTAGAAACTAATTATTTTGCTGTCACTTAAAGTTTTTTTTCTCTCTCCCTCTCTGTGCTCGTCAGCCAATCAGTACACAAACCAGTCCAAGACAAAAGCTTTAAACTGCTCCCTGGTCATTGCTAACTCAAGCCTGATGGATCTACCAGGATAAGCTCTCTGATGAATGGTTTTTGATCTGTAATGTTAATTCTGCTTCCCTCTCCACAGAAACTGTCTGACCTGGGAAGTATTTCCAGTATTTTCTTGTGTTATCACACAAGAGAGACTGTTTACCTTTCCAAGCAAGGTATTTGAATCCATTGCAATTTAGAAATATCTGCAAAGCTTGAACCACTGAATAAATACAGTATTTATTCCCCTTAGAAAGGCAGCAGGGGCTAATGATAGGACTATAAAGCTGTGGCCCTAATTCTCAGAGCCACATTTTCTTTGCCAGTAGCTCAATGATGGAAATGTGTAATAATTAGATTTGTCCAGATTACTCTTTCTTAATTTCTTTTTAGAAATCTTCGAAGTTTGAGCTCTTGGTGTGAGAGAATGGAACACCATTTGTTTCAAGAGCGCAGCCCAGTTCAGAGACAGACTTACATAGAGTAACTCTCTCTCGATCCTATCGCTGACACCCCAGCCCTAATTTCAGTACAATTAACGTACAACAATTATACAATGGCTTTTTTTGTGAGAGCGACAATTTGGTGACACCTCTGAGCTTTGGGTCCTGGTCTAATGCAAATTGGATTGATGGTTTAATTCACATAGGCAGTGCTCCTCAAACCTTTTCTCAATAGGGCCCTATCTTCAGCTTGAAAATTGCCACAGACCCTAACTGCGAACTATGAGAGGGGGAGGAAGACCTGCGCAAGGTGGGTGTTATGAAAGTGGGAGCTTGTCTGTTTGTATAGAATCATAGCTATTATAATTCAGTTAAAACTTCATTTCAGCCTTTGGTACCTTGGGGCTCGCAACCCTGATTTTGCAACTTGCTACCCCAACTGGGGTACAGACTTGTACTTGGGAAGGTGTGACAATAAGGACCCAAAATTTTCTGGTCTTAATTTTGCTCCTACAATGTGTTAGGGTATGACTTCTAGCCTGTAGTTGATTGTGTCCACTAATGTGTGTCTCACAACTAGTATAATTTAAGACGTATGTTTAAGAGACATCCACATAATATCATCACGGTATCAGTGCATGTGACCTGATGATACAAAGGTTTCAGAATTCACCTTAGCTGGGACCACATTAAGCATGACACACTGATGGAAGCATGCTGGTGTTTGTAACCAGACACTGAGCCCAGACACTGAAGTACCTTTGCCAGTAACATATGTAAATTTCAGGAGCTGTAATAAATGGCCTCTGAATCTTTTAGACAATAGACAATAGGCAATAGACAATAGGTGCAGGAGTAGGCCATTCTGCCCTTCTAGCCAGCACCACCATTCATTATGATCATGGCTGATCATCCTCAATCAGTATCCTGTTCCTGCCTTATCCCCATAACCCTTGATTCCACTATCCTTAAGAGCTCTATCCAACTCTTTCTTTAAAGTATCCAGAGACTTGGCCTCCACAGCTCACACACCCACCACTCTCTGGGTGAAGAAGTTTTTCCTCAACTCTGTTCTAAGTGCCTACCCCTTATTTTTAAACTGTGTCCTCTGGTTCGGGACTCACCCATCAACAGAAACATGCTTCCTGCCTCCAGAATGTCCATTTTAGTACTAAGTGACTCATGTCTAGAATCATAGAATCCGTATAGTGTAGAAAGAGGCCATTTGGTCCATCAAATCTGCACTGACCTAGCCATCCATCCTATCCCTGCATTTACTATGACGAATCTATCTAATGTGCGCATCCCTGGATACTACAGGACAATTTAGCATAGCCAATCCATCTAAACTGGACATCTTTGGACTGCTGGAGGAAACCAGAGCACCCGGAGAAAACCCATGCAGACAAAGGGAGAATATGCAAACTCCACGCAGACAGTTAGTCAAGACTGGAATCAAATCTGGGTCCTCGGTGTTGTGAGGTGGTAGTGTTAACTATTAAGCCACCATGCTGCACTTGTTCTTATGTAATGGAAGCTAACCTAAGTGTTGAATGTAAAAGGTTAAGATCATATGATTTCAAAGGGGTATTGTTGAGCATTTGCTTTTGGCAGTTGGGACTGGACAATGATTTTAGACTTGCCATTTATTGAATGTTTAAGGTGACTGCCATGTCAACTGAACATGGATAGAAAAAAAATTTAAAGTTTATGCTTTTCCAATAACAACTAATCTCCCCTGATTGATCATCATTGGTAAATAGGCATTTGAAACTATTAGTGAGCTTCAATTCTACTGGCATCCTGGCACACTGCTTGTGGCAGGGATAATGAGGCAGAACTGACAAGATATCTGCTTCAAAGATGATGCCCGTGAGTGGGGGATTACAGATGGAATGTGAAAATTGCCATTGTTTAAAATAAATATGTGAAGTTTGGATGAGGTGAGTCCTGCTCTATATTTCAGCATGCTCACCCCCAGTTGCACTCTTGATGGCCTGTTTCCAAGATACACGGTCCTTACAGCTAACAGAGAAAGATTAGTCCCATTAACCTGAGCTGCATTTCAACCTAGCAGTGTGTAACTGGCATCTACTCAAAATATCCACGTGCCATCAGCACCATTGACTGGTCCAGGCCACAGGCTGCAGTGTGCAGTATACATTCTGTGAATGTCAATGTGCAGTTCCTGCAGGCACACTATGTGCTGCCATACATGGTTCTCCATGGTCTCTTATCAGAGGAGCTTATGATGGTACCTAGCTCATGATTATTCACTGGCTCAGGGACCTCAGATGTGAGATAGCACATTTTGCTTTGATCTACGCAGAGCCTCTGCATTTGTGCCCAGCTGAGTAAAGCCGTGTTTGACCTCCATCTCCCATGTGGGCGACTGACAGCTGCCTCTCCCACGATCCCATCTTCTTGCACAGACACATTGTGTGCATTGTCGAGTGCCATACTATTAAACGACGTAGAGGGCCCATTCATGTCCCCGTATCAGGACTAGTGCAGGGTTCATTTGTAAGGTATAGCAGTGCTTGCTGTGAACCAAGATCAAACAGTCCTAGGCTTGGTGACAGCATGCATGACGGTTTAATAGCCTTGATGTTTACATCTGTGAGGGGGGGATATGAAGAGGTCATTAGAATTAACCTTGGAGAACAGAAATCTCCTCATGCTGAGGTTTCTTAAAACAACTCAGTGGTGGGTATGCTGTCAGACATCTTTGAGTATGATACACTCCCTTAATGCATATATTGCGCTCTCTAATCAGCATCTTGTCAATGCCCATCTTGACCAAGGTCAGTATGCCTGGTAGAAGCCCATGGTTCCCCCTCCTCCACGATGGTATTGATTTACAGATAGAGAACTCCTCTCTCTCACCCGAGCCCTCTCTCAGGCATCATGTGCCCTCAAGTGTATGGAGACAGCATGATAAGTCCTATTGGCCTCTCTCAGCCAGTGCTAACCTCCTATCCATAGAGGCTGCATGGCTTAGTGCTAGCAGGTAGTCAGCAGCACTATGGCTCTGAGTGGTTTGGAGACTTCAGTAAGTTTTCTGGGAGCACATTTCATGTTGTACTTGCTGGACGGTAAATAACCCAAAGCCTGTCCTGAGGGTTTGGCAAAGCTCAGACCTTGCCAGAGTGAATAAGGTGATTGAATATCTTGCTCTGGCTCAAATATCTGTGCAACACACTCTGTTTGCTCACTGCCTAAAAACTTTCTTTCCAGGCCTGCTTAGCCCAGGAGAATTTGCTCCTCCTGCCTCCTCCCTCACTACCCCAAGTAGGACTGTAGGTCTGCATCCTTGAAATGAAGGGTAGCATCGCCTCGATTCCAGGCCTCAGCCTCACCAAAGACACTTGTCCACCAGCAATTATTGCATTGAACCAACAATTACAATAATGGATCCTATTGTAGGCTTAAATTGAGCTCGTACTCCTTACAGTCATACCTTTGTTCCAAGCTCATGGCAAACCTCTAGACAATTATTACACTGCCTCCTAAAAAATACCAGGCTATGATAACTTTAAGCTGGATTTGGATCTGGAATCACAAATGTCCCAGCCTCTATTTCCCACCTCCAAAAGAATGTTCCTGCCCAAAATATGACAAATAATTTACAACACATGAACAGGTCACCCGACCCAGTGGTCAATGTTGGTATTTATATTCCACACGAGCCTCGTAGTGGAATGTGCTATTCACATAAACGACTCCCTCTGGTAGCAGGTTACCACTGTCTGGACAATGAAGTTTGTCTTGAAATCCCAATGCAAACAGTAAGTTAAGAAACCTAAAGTTGAAATAATTTTTATTTCAGATTAGTTAGATAAGCATGATTTCAACTGACAGTACTATGCTCTGTTGGTCAGATAAAATACTGCTTCAGAACAGGATTGAAGATTATACAAATAACACTGAGTTGAGACACTAAAATGTTCTACAGATTACAATGGTAATGTGCTGTTGAACCAATATCATTAGTGGAATGTAACTAGTCAAGGTTGATGAATGTAAGTTATAATTTAAATTAGGAAGCAGAAATTTGCTAAATTACCTTCAGGTTTCTGAGAGGGGTTTCACAGAGATTTACCTTTGACATTTTACCAGCAGCATTACCAACACTTGTGATTCACTCACATGTCCTAAGGTTTTATGCTTTTTATTTAATATTTACAAGAAATTTAATTATAGATTTCCACATGCTTCAACATCTCATCTGAACCACATACTCTACAAAGAAACATTCAAATCCAAATGCATTTGTGTGTGTTGTGCTAGTGCCATCTCCCTCAGGAAATTATACAAACTCATAATAGGATAAGTTAGACACAGGCTTTGGAAGAGAAACTAATGGCCACATTTTCTAATGTCAACATGCTTGAAAATGGCTCAGAAGCTTAGTGGCCCTATTGATGAGTGCTTACATTTCATCCCACACTGACAGCATGTTAATACAGATGAAGCTAATCATTCATTTCAAAGTAATTTTTTTGTGATATTAGGGGAACTCACTTAAAATTACTTACTGTATATTTTGGTTGACTAACTGAAATTCAGTACCAACAATATAATTACATAATTCAATGGTGCAGTCTGTTTAGGTTTAGAATGTTGTGCAATAGTTTTGGAAATAATAGAGTTGAAAAATTGCCTTATGTTGAATATTTGCATGACTGTCAAGAGATAAAAAAGAACAAGTCTCTCAATCTTCACCCAATCTCTAGCTGTCTGGGTTTGCTCACCCGAGAGTGTGAATTGTTATAACTCCATGCCAGTTTTGTCCTAACCCCTACTTATTAATGCTAACTGTATCTGCCTGAGTGATTGGGCTGTTAGAGTTTCCAGGCATTTGATGTTCTTTATGTTAAACTGGTGGCATGTACATTCACTGAATGGTGGCTTTTATGCATCTTCGGACTTAAATGCAAACTTGACAACTAACCTGAGTGAGGGCATCTCTTTGGATTTCACTCCTTGTGAAGACAGTGAGGTCTGGTTTCGAATACTTCAAAACAGGTATTTGTTTTACTTTCCTAATGAGACAGGAGGACCTAGAGTGTTCTACCAGGATCTACCAGAAAGATTAAGGCCCTCACCCTCAACTCCACTATCACTTCATCCACGTTTCTTCAGCAAGGTAAGACCTGAAGTCAATTCCGCAACTTACCTGGTTTTAAGTGGGACACTTCCAGTCTTGTAATTTCCATTCACTTCTTGCCCACTCTAGGAGAAACGTTAGTGGTGGGATTTAAATGAGGCCAAAGTTTGAAATTGTATGGTTCCCAATTCTAGATTTGCAGATGTGTTTCCAACCCACTTCACTACCAACCAGAGTTAAAACTGGGGTAAAGTGATCTATGCCAGAACAGAGAATAACACATTGCAATGCTGTCATACTTACTGGTGCTAATATTTACATCATTAATTTTGATTATATTTAAAATACTCCCAACTAAAATGAATAGTATAGTATACTCCTATGCTTGCTCAAAGTAGAGATAGCGCAAAGCAGTCCCATACAGAACAAGTAGAATGCCACATTGCTATGGCCCTATGGGCTGCACGGTGGCTCAGTGGTTAGCACTGCTGCCTCACAGCATCAGGATCCCAGGTTCAATTCCAGCCTCAGGCGACTGTCTGTGTGGAGTTTGCACATTCTCCCCGTGTCTGCGTGGGTTTCGTATGGGTGCTCCATTTTCCTCCCACAGTCCAAAGATGTGCAGTTCAGGTGAATTGGCCATGCTAAATTGCCCATAGTGTTAGGTGCATCATTCAGAGGGAAATGGTTTTGGGTGGGTTACTCTTCGGAGGGTCGGTGTGGACTTGTTGGGCCGATGGGCCTGTTTCCACACTGTAAGGAATCTAATCTACTTGAGAAAAAGCAATCTATAATAGGACCCAATTGTAACTTTTTGAGTTTGTTAAATTCTTGCCCAATTGAAAAATAGCATCCAGGCCAATAACTATTAGGCATGTATGAGTTAAGACAGTAAGTGTTAACTAGCTGCTTGACCAAGCATGATCATTAAAACCATGCTAGTTGGAAAATATAAAGTTTTAACACAAAGGTGCCTTTTTACTGTATCACTACACATTCATACACAGCCACGGCTGATGTGGGTAAAATATAAGCACTACTGCTGAGTCCTTGAAAAGAAACAGCAAGAAAAAACGAGATCCAGAAGGTCTTCTCCATCTATGGGCTGGCTTTGAGCTGATTGGTCAGAGCCCATGCATTGTGTACATGTAAATAAAGGGTTATTTGGTGATGGGATACCAGCCTCTGTGCAGTTATTTCAGTAAAAAGAAGAATAAGAGAAAAAACATAATAAAACCACACTAGTCCAATCGTGTTCTTAACGCCACACAAATTCACTTTCAATACATTTTACAAAAGGCTGATTTGCTTGTGCTGGGTGAAGTGACTACAGAATGGAAATCAGAAGAGGCCATGCTGTCTGATATCAGCCCAATCCCAATTCAAAATTAATGTGATCACTTTAATGTTTTTAATCTCCATTGTAGAACATTGAGTTGAAATGGAACAGGCATGCACAGATTCACAATCAATCAGCCAAGAAACTCAATAAGAGAATGAAATATACCTAAGAATCACGAAATTGTCAAAAGGGATATTTGACTATCTGCAGTTAGAAAATTCAAAAGGGGAAAATCGTATACTTTGTACATTGGTAGCAAAGGGACAACCTTCTTTGTATATAATTATTGATTGAAAATTGTTGATCAATATGTTTTTTAAAATAGTGACCTATAGGATCTTGGACTTGGGAACAGAAGATTAATTGTTTTAAGGTAAAAAAAAAGGTCACTATGCCCAACATCATGACTGCAAAAGCAATTCATGGACTTTTACAATGTATTTAGTAATAGTTTTAGACACATGAATTGTAAGCATCAGACCACAAGTCAAAAAGTATTTACTTAATGGAAATTATCAAATCATAATCTGAGTAAGATTCTATTGAAATTACTTTAAAAACAGAAGGTGCAAACCAACTTTTGAAAACAATCAACAAAATAGGGAGTGCCACTACAAAGACTTATGAATCTGATGGAAATAATGTTGCAGTTTGTGTGTGTGCTTTTAATGTTCTTTTCTTTTATTTCATCCTAGCCATAAGGTCAAGATGATTTGTTTTCAACATTCTGCCTTTTCTGTTCTGCTGGGAAGTGAATGTGAACCATAACTCCCCCTTTGGCTATTTTCAATGTGACCCTGGAGAGGTACTTAGTCTCCACTTACTGCCGTACACATAAGTTACTAGTGAACCATTTTATAAACTGCAAGAAAGAAGTTATAATTTTGTTGCTGCACAACTTTTTCACGGGTTTTAATGTAATGTTCTCCACACAATTAAAGAAGTGCTACAAAGATTAAGAGGATAGACTTTCTCTTCCCACGATTCTCTATATGGTAAAGTTCGACATCTCATCCATCTGCCTGGAGATGTGATTTCACAGCGTGACAAAATAACTACATAATTTTGACACCCCTTTGCTATTCATGTCATAGAACTGCTACTGGATTTCTAAAGGCAGGTCCCTTTTCAACTTGCCTTGTTGACCTGACAATGACCAATAGTGCTATTTTCTATTTTGTTGAAGTCTTATAACATTTTGAAAATATACATTATTTCAGAGCTCTATTTTTCTTTAAAGCATTATCAAAAATATATTCACTAGTCCAGAGTAATTAAGGTCTAATTCCTAAATATGATGTGTCGATAAAGATATTTTTGACTATGTATATTGATACATGCTGATTACTAAAACTAATTTAAAAATAAGGTTCTCCAATTTTAGACAACTTAAGGAAATCTTTTTCTCAGAAGGTTAAGGGTGTTTGGAACTTCCACAGAGAGCAGTGGTGGTGGGTCATTGAATTAGTTAGAGGCAGGAGGAGAGAAATTCTAGCCTGACTCGGGTGTTTGGCATAATGGAGAGTAGGAAGGAATGTGGGGTTGAAGCCGCAATCAGATCATCCATCTTCTAACTAAATGGCAGAGCAGACTGGAGAGACCAAATGGCCTACTTCTGTTCTGAATTCATGTATTTGTGTGCAATTCAAAAACTAATGTTAGGACATTATATAAAGGGCAATAAGTTCCTGCAGGATGTTGTAGTCAGAATATATGATAATCATTCAGTCCGCAGTGGTAGAACTATCTGAATTGCCCATAATTCTAAAATGGGAGATCCTGAATGCAGGACCTATATTTATCATGTATAG
Source organism: Chiloscyllium punctatum (assembly GCF_047496795.1). Classification (NCBI taxonomy): domain Eukaryota; kingdom Metazoa; phylum Chordata; class Chondrichthyes; order Orectolobiformes; family Hemiscylliidae; genus Chiloscyllium; species Chiloscyllium punctatum. The sequence continues at coordinate 18,745,742 of NC_092775.1, forward strand.
GGTGATCTATCTGGGGAACATGAGGTCTGATAGTTTCAATTTCACAACCTGATTGTAACCCAGCAGGGTGGGTCATTCCATCAATGAAGACCCCCCTCATTTGTTTGTCCCATTGATTTCAAGGAGCCTCTCAATAATCTTAGCATCCATCTATGGACTGAATAGACTTGCACAGAAGATACTGTTTGTTTGTTACCAAGTGGATGAAGGATATTTTACCAAGGGGTCTTGCATAGTTGCTGGACATTGTAAAAATAAGGCTTCTTCAATGCAAGGATGCAGGAACGTGGGTGATAAACTTGCCCTTCTATATTGTTATTGAAAAGTAAGGAGATTGATTGTTATAATTCATCACCAAATGAATTATCATTGTATCATGTCATGACCAGAATGGTGGAAAACAAACTAGATAGACTGTGGTCTTTTATCTTTTAGCATTTCCTACATTTCTATGCTCCACTGTTAGTAGCTTAGTCAAGTTAAATAATAGAGGCTCTGTGTGCAGGAGATCTTAAAGATATAAGCATTTGAGGATCTTCATGGTTTAGGAAAATCCCTAAAATTATTGAATATATGTGGGGAATTGTTTGTTTGTCTGTTAAATCTGCCTTAGGACAATCAGACACCCCTTTAGATGCCCAATTGAAAAAGAGTTTAATTCATTGCAAGCTAGTAATTTCTTGTCCTTTTGCACATAAATGATATGAGGATATGTTCTACAATAATGGACAGTTAAAATTGGATATATTGTCAAGCTGATTCACTGTGAAAGACCGTCAGATTATTTGGCTTTTCTATGACTTGTTTCAAAAAGCCTTGGAAAATTTCAAATCCTTTTTTATTCAATGCCATTTAACCACAAGATTCATTGTCACAAAAGTACTATCTGCACGTATTGATCAACAAGGTGGTGGCATAAGGCAGAGTGTAGACACATGCACAGTCCACAGAACACCTATTTTTAATAAAAACACTCACAGGTTGCTATTTGCAGTTACTATTGAAAACAACTTGACAGTATGAGAGAGAAATATCATAAGATTACAAATTTACACAAAAAAGATTACTTGTCTTTTGATTGTCTTAGCAATAGCAGGTTTGTATTTTTTTTAAATAAGAACTCATCTTCCTTTTGGGGCAAGTGTGTTTACACAGAGCACAGTTCATAATGGGAGAAAAGCATGAGTTCATAAATAGCAAGAACCATTTTTAAAAAATCTATAGGGAAGATGAGGACTATAGGGAACAGGCAGGAAAGTGGAATTGAGGCCAAGATCAGATCAGCCGTGATCTTACTGAATGACGGAGCAGACTTGAGGGGCAAAATGGCCGACCCCTGCTCCTATTTCTCATGTTCTTAAAAACAGTGATTGTACCACGCTGTTGATAACCACAAGTCTCTTGTTCCCTCTTGGTGTCCAAAGTAAAGTCTTGCTGATAAAGAAGGATTCAGTTGACTTTGTAGTTAATGCATCAGGTTTGTGTCTTTTCAATAAAGGCACATTTCTGTGATGGTGACCTTGGTGCAGTGGTTTTTAAATCAATTTTTGTTTTTGCTCTTTGAAGGTCAGATCTCATTCATAATTCTGAAACCATTTTCATTTTGCTTCCATGAAGGTTAAGACAAAGCGTAAATCAACTGCATAATCCACACATCTCATAGCTGGATCAGCACCACAGTCAAGGAACAAAGGTGCAGTCTGTTTTCTGCTACAAGTACTCAAGTTCCAGAGCATGCCGTAGGGCCTCGAGGTCTGCGTGGCACGAGATCCTCCAGAATGGCATATTGTTCTGCAAGCAAACACAAGCGAGATTATTGGAACAACAGGCCTTTACTTCAATGAATCGTCCTAACACCTACAACAGGGTGCTCAATCAGGACATTTAATTCAGAACAGTTGCCAGAACACACCAAAGAGCTCAACTCAGTAACTCTGCTCACTCAAGTCAAAGGAGATTTGATGGGAGTCAATGGTTGGAATGTGGCTGGTTAGCTCATTAGATTACTTACAGTGTGGAAACAGGCCCTTCGGCCCAACATGTCCACACCGACCCGCCGAAGCGCAACCCACCCATACCCCTACATTTACCCCTTACCTAACACTACGGGCAATTTAGTATGGCCAATTCACCTGACCTGCACATCTTTGGACTGTGGGAGGAAACCGGAGCACCCGGAGGAAACCCACGCAGACACGGGGAGAACGTGCAAACTCCACACAGTCAGTCGCCTGAGGCGGGAACTGAACCCGGGTCTCTGGCGCTGTGAGGCAGCAGTGCTAACCACTGTGCCACCGTGCCGCCGCTCAGTTGATCGAATAGGTAATTTGCAATGCTAGTGATGCTCAGGGTGTAGGTTCAATTTCCACATTGACTGAGGTTACCATTAAATATTCTCCCATCAACTGAGACATGGTAACCCTCAGGTTAAACCACTATTGATTCTCTGGGAAAGCATTGGTGTGGTCTGGTAAGACCATGCTGACTTTACCTTTTCAATGGTCAGAGCCATTGTAGTTAAGAAGGAAATTTGAAAAGTAATCACGATCATTTCAGTGAATTGTTTTGGTTTGTGCTGTTGTCAGTAGTTTTGGAAAGAGTAACTTTGCATCAAATTTAGGATAGACCATCTGTAGTGAGCAGTTCATTTTTCTCTCCTTAAGATGTCAGTAAAACACTGGCAGCAGTCTTTTTAGAAAACTCTGGGAGAACTGGGTGTGTAGATAAGACTTAATGATTGAGCTTCTGAGGTCAGTTGTAATTTCGTTGTGACTTCAATGTTCTGATAAGAAAGTGGAATCTGTACCATTCACAGCATGTTGTTCTATAGCTTAACATCACATACAGTGTAACAATAAACAGTGTTTAACACCTCTAAAGACTTCTGGATTAAACTTATAATAAGTCATGAACCTACACTAGAAATTGAAGAAACAGAGGGGAAACATTGAAGGCATAGAGAGATCTTATTTTTGTACTTTAGTGAGCACCTTATGGAGCTTTTTACTTTATACATTAATGCGCTACAATGAATATACAGTTTGTGTGACTTACTATAAGTGGTTATGAGGGTAAGTCCGTGAGGATCTATTCCTGGAGTTCAGGCCACTGTATTCACCTTGTTGTATTATAGTCGTATCTCCAAACTACACTCCCATCTGGTAAGGTCCCACACAGGGAGCAGTCTTGCAAAATCACTTGTTAAAGCTGAACAGTCAAAGCAATTCAGCATTGCATTGCGTGTCACAGCACCCGACCCAAGCAAGGAGCATAAATATACTAAATGCACCTTGTGCTGGACTAGTCCAACAAACAGGCTGCACCAACACAGAGGTTGTTGATTTAGTGGAAAGAAAAATCATTTATCTAGCACACTCTAGCCCAGCATGTAAGCAATGTGCAAAGGACGGGCGTAATGTGAAACGGAATATGGAACAAATATTATAGCTCACTGCTTCCTCCAGGAAGGAAACAAAATTAAATCAAAGCAACTTCGAACATGCTGAAACCAGAGTTAGTATTGCCCACCACAGTCCAGTATGATGCAAAAACACCTTCACACCCACTCATCACTGCCTGAAATAATCAATAGGACAGGCTGTAACCACATTTGAGTTTGGAATTGGGCTGTGAACTGTGCTTGGAACCTGAGCAGAGTCTGCAGCTGTGGGTGGGGAATTGAGACTGCAGTGCGATCATGTCAGATTAAATTCATCTCATTTTCTCTTGCAATTTTCTGCTTTTCAAAGATGTGGTGTTTTAACCTCTTCTGAAATCGTTCTCTTTGGGAAGGCGCTTCCTCCAATCAGTGTCGCTGAGCTCTGAAACCTGATAGAAAAGCTTCTCCTCGAATTAGCTGTTTGACAAACACACCCTGATACTGTTTATCTGTTTTCCATCTCATCTGGAGTTATTTATGGCCCAGTTTGTAAGCTTCTTCTTTTTTCACCCTTCTAATGGCCATGTAACATTCCTCACCCAAACAATAGTGAGATTGTGTTTTCTCTTGTGGACTGTGCTACCTGTAGTTAGACTGCACAGCCCATCACTAACAAAGGACCTGAATTGGGCTACAACCCGTACTGACCCAGCAAAGGTTGGGGGGTTGTTTCTAGACAGCACCAGCAGACTAATGTGTGCCAGGAAGCTAGTGGTCTCATGTGGGGGGCTCCCTCCCTCAAAAGCACTCAGTATCTGATTGAGGGACCCAGCATTGGGAAGGCGGGAGTTTCCTGCTGAGAGAATCACCACTGAAATTCCTGCTGCACCTCCCCCCCCACCCAATGATTACCCCCTGCAACCTGGAGCAATCCTGGGCCTCTGGTTGGTCAGGAGCTCTTGGAGAACACAACCTCCATTTTTAGGGTCATTGAGTCCAGACACTTATGTGTCTAAAGGCACTGAACATCCATGGCCTTCCCAAAAAAAGCAACACAGGTCTCTTGCTGACAGTAAGTGCAGCCTTCAATCCCTCCTTAAAATCACGCAGAGAGTGGTGAACGTGAATATATTTGTACTTACAAGGAAACAAGACAAGAATACAAGGGAGAAGGAGTATAATGGTGAAGACATCAATAAATGTGAGAGAAGACTCAAAGGGAGCATAAACACTAGCACAGACTGTTTGAACAGAATGGCACATCTCTGGGCTGGTTCAATGCACCGAATTTGGTTTGTGATGGGGCTCTTGGTCCTTTTGTGTAAAATGTCTTTATTAATTTCATAGCTGACTTGATTTGTGGTAAGTTCTTTTTATTCACTTGTAGGACATGGGCATCGCTGGCTGGATCAGCATTTATTACCCTCGCCTAGCTGCCCTGGAGAAGGTGGTGATGAGCTGCCTTCTTGAACCACTGTAGTCCATCTGCTGTATGTTGACCCCCAAAACCCCATGGGAGGGAATTCCAGGATTTTGATGCAGCGACACTGAAGGAATAGCAATCCACTTCTAAGGATGATGAGTGGCTTGGAAGCAAGCTTGCTGATGGTGGTGTTCCCATGTACCTGCTGCACTTGTCCTTCTGGACAGTTTGGAAAGTGAAGTCTAAGGATCTCTGGTGAATTTCTGCAGTGCATCTTGTAAATAGTACACACAGCTACTACTGAGCATTGGCGAGGGAGAGTGTGGATGCTGTGAATGTGGTGCCAGTCAATTGGGCTGTTTTGTCTTAGATGGTGTCAAATTTCTTGGTCCAGGCAAGTGGGGATATTTTATCATGCTTCCAATTATGGAGTTTAGGTGGCAAAAGATTTTGGGGAGTCAGGAGGTGAGGTACTCACCACAGTATTCCTAACTTCTCACCTGTTCTTGTAATCATTGTATTTATTAGGTGATTGCAGTTGAATTTCTGGTCAATGGTAACCTCAAGATGTTGACATTGGGGAACTTGGTGTTGGTAACTCGATTAAATATCAAGGGGTGGTGGTTAGATTATCTCTTATTGGAGATGGTCATTGCCTGGCATTTGTGTAGCACAAACATTACTTGCCACTTGTCAGCCCAATTCTGGATATTGCCCAGATCTTGATGCATTTGGACATGGACTGCTTCAGGACCTGAGGAATCACAAATGGTGCTGAACATTGTGCTGTCATTGCTGAACATCCCTACTTTTGAGCTTATGATGGAGGGAAGCAGCTGTAGATGATTGGGCCGAGGATACTAGCATAGATTTTCTAGAGTTGAGATGACTGACCTCAAGCATCCGTGACCATGTTCCGATGTGCCACGTCTGACTCCAACCAGCAGAGAGTTTGCAATGGTACCCATTGATTCCAGTTCCACTAGAGCTCCTTGATGTCACACTCAGTTGAATTTGCCTTGGTGTTAAGTGCTGTCGCTCGCACCTCACCTCTGGAATTCAGCTTTTTGCCTATATTTGAACCAAGGCTGTACTAAGGTCAGGAGCTGAGTGGTCGTAGGAGAACCCTAACTGGGTGTCACTGAGCAGGTGCTGCTTAATAGTACTGCTGATGACACCTTCCATCATGTTACTGGTGATTGAGAGTAGAGCGATGGGACGGTAATTGGCCAAGTTGGATTTGTCCTGCTTTTTGTGCACGTACCTGGGCAACTTTCCACATTGCCATGTAGATGCCGTGTTGTAGCTGCACTGGAACAACTTGGCTAGGGGGGATGGCAAGTTCTGAAGCATGTCTCCGTGCTACTTGGATGCTGCCTGAACTGCTGTGCTCTTCCAGCACCACTAATCCAGAATCTGGTTCCCAGCGTATGCAGTCATTGTTTTTACCTCTTCCGTACTATTGTCAGGCCTCACAGCCTTTGCAGTATATAGTGTCTCTAACTGTTACTTGATATCACAGAGTGAACTCAATTGGCTGAAGACTCGCACTGAAGATTAGCAATGGGGATTCTCTCATTATTCATCACTAGGTGCAATCTGCTGAAACATATGAACATTTTCATTCCCCACACCATTCATTCCTACTGTAATTTTGACATTGCCACAAAGAAGATGGATTGAAGGCCACATTTTGTACAACCTTTTGGGAGAGATTGAGTAGGTGCAGTCTGTGGAAGAATGAGAAGTGAGCTTGTTGAGCCAAAGAAGATTCTTAGTAGATAGGATAGGTGTGGAGATGTTGTTTCCTCTTGTGGGGGAGTTTGGGGCCAAATGGCATAATCTCAGAACAAGGGACCGCACTATTAGACAGAGAGGAGGAGGAATTTCTTCTCCTATAGCATGCAGAATGTGTCCAATTCTTTACCACAGAGGATTGTTGCAGCTGGGTCATTAAGTATGTTCAAAACCAGGGTAGACAGAGTTTTAATCAGTAACAGAATCAAGGGTTATGGGAAAAGGCAGGAAATTGGAGTTGTGGGTTATCAGATCAGGCATGATCTCACTGAATGGCAGAGATGACTTGATGGGCTGAATGACCTTTTCCTACTCCTATGTCTTATGGCCCTCATGTACTGGGAAGATTCAGATCTGGATGCCTAAAATTGTTGTGATGTGATCACAGCCACAACTTCCTAATCCTAATAGGGTGATGTAAGTACCTTTCTGTGAACATCTTTCATGTCTACCTGTCCTTTACAGTCAAAGAATCTGATGTGGCAAAGGAGGGTGAAATGCCCAGAATCTGTGGTCTGATATGATCATGCCCCCTTTATCATATTTTAGGTGACAATGAAGAATCTTTATTTGAAGATTTTAATTGCATCCCTAGTCTTTGACACTTGTATGAAGCCCATTCATGCCCTAGTGACTGATACACCTCAGCTCATTGAGTATGTTTTGCTTCACTATTAAACCATGTAGGAGACAGGATAGCTCCGTTGGCCGGAGTGTGGTTAAGAATGACACTAAGAGAATGGGCAAAAGTGAAGATTGCAGATATTGGAGATTAGAATCGAGAGTGTGGTGCTGGAAAAGCACAGCAGGTCAGGCGGCATCGAGAGGCAGCAGAACTGATGTTTCACACAAAGGACCTTCATAGGGTGGTGGGCATTTGGAACGCATTGCCAGCAGAGGTGGTAGAGGCAGGCACAGTAGATTCACTTAAGATGCGTCTGGATAAATGCATGAGTAGGTGGGGAGCAGAGGGATACAGATGCTTAGGAATTGACCGACAGGTTTAGACAGTACATTTGGATTAGCTCAGGCTTGGAGGGCTGAAGAGCCTGTTCCTGGGCTGTAAACTTTCTTGGTTCTTTATTCTTTGTATCATGAGTCCTGATGAAGGGCTTTTGCCCAAAACATCGATTCTTCTGCTCCTCGGATGCTGCCTGACCTGCTGTGCTTTTCCAACACCACACTAACAGAATGGGCTCAATTCCTATTTTTGCTAAAGTCAACTTAGGACTTGCCTGCTTGCTGGTCCCCTGTTTTATGTAGCAACTATGTTGCTAATTGTCTCCCTGGAATGAAGAAACTTGCCCACAGTTCCTTGTAGACTGCAGCCAATTGCCTACCTACCAACTTACATGAGTCTGGGTAAAACCAGCTGGTTAAAATTTCCCAGTGAATTTCATTAGTTACCAACAGAGTTACAATGGGAGATCAGTGGAATCCCTGTAGAATGTTTAGAGTTTCCTATTCTTTATAATAACTACATAGCGGCACTGCCAACATGTTACCTCAAGTCAAGTTAAATTCTTCCCTAAATGGCAACTAACCTTCAAATGTGTTGAAAATTATAGGCTTGTTCAGAAAAAAATTACATTCCATTTTACAGACTAAGGGTGAAATTTTATAGGCATCTAAACAACATGGGCTGTGGCAAAATATGTGGCAGAATCAGACAAGAAGTGTAGTGAGGTCCATCTCAACATTGAGATCATCTCACTTCTTTTATGCTTTTCTTGGCCCCTCATGGGACAGGAGAATGGCACCTTGTGCAGAGAAATTGTGTGGAGGGGGATTAAAGAAACAAACAGAAGTGGAAAGTGGAAGATTATGGGAGAAAAACAAATGGGGCCATAATGCAATATTTAGCTAAAATTATTAACAATGTTAAATGCATAAACCTAAAGGCCTTGTGTCCTAATGTACAGAAAACTCCCAATAAGGTTGATGAATTAGCTGTGCAAATATACATAAACACGTTAACCTTCACATCAAACAAATAGCCCATCCATTTGATTAGAAAACCTTGATGGACTAGTTCTTGCCTGTGTCTCCCTTCCCTCTCCTTAGTCTAAGAATAAAACAAATATTTGATTTATCAGATTATATAATCCTATACCTTTTATTTCTATTTTGTGTTTCAGTATTTTTTATGGCATTGTCCCTTTTCTAAAAAAGAAAATAATTGGCACCTGCTAAAATATGAGAATCCATCTCATGCTAAAAGCCATCACTGCCGCTGGCTCAGCAGTTAGTTGTAGTGAAAGTCTCTCCTGACGGTATTGCACACAGCTCAGGTGTGTAACTGGGTCAGACTTTCCCATCAATCATGTTAAAGACAGGCATGGTCTTCACGCACCACACAAATACTGCATTCACACCAGGAGACATCAGTAAGAGGCCACTTCAAACCTTTTCTTCAAACAGCTATTGAAGCTTATTAGAGTTCAATATCCTGGAAAGCACTTTATTTGCTCAGTTGTTTCAGGTGCTGACCCTGGGAAACAGGGCTTTCTTTGATGTCATTGGGTCCATCTGCTGGACCTTTGTTTAGTGAGTCAGTTACTGGAATACTGCAGCTTGTCCAATGGAATCTCCACGGTCTATCTTCACATAGATAGCCCCACCCTCCCCTCACCTCAGGCTCATTAGTGGAAATTGATGGATAATGTAAAGCCTGAGGCACAGAATCAAAGGAAAAACAAAACAGGTGATATTAAATTTAAGTTTTCTTTCAAGTCGAATCATGTCATGCAGAAATTTAGTGATGTCTTGTACAAGGTTTTATTCTGTGGCAACTGGGAAGGTGAATAATTTTACTGCAGGTGAGAATAGTTTTCCTGTAATGGTTACAAAGATATACAAATATATATCACTGTACAAGATTAGATCCCTGATATGGTAATGAAGATAAAAACACAATGTTAACATCACAATATCACAGTAAACAGGAAAATAAAACAAAGAACCATGGAGTTTGCAGATCCAAAACAAGTGCCAGAGAAACTCAGCAGGTCTGACAGCATCTGTAGAGAGAAAAACAGAGTTGTGTTTCGAGTCCAATGACCTTGACACATCTATTAGAATTCTTTGAAGAAGTTAGACAAAGGACAACCAGTGGATGAGATCTATTTGGATTTCCAGAAGCCTTTGACAAAGTATCGCACAGGAGGCTGCTAAATAAGATAAGAGCCTATGGTGTTAACAGCAAGGTATTGGCATGGATAGAGGATTGGCTGACTGGCAGAAAGCAGAGAGTAAGGATAAAGCAGTCTTTTTCAGTTTGGCAGTCAGTGACTAATGGAGTTCTGCAGGGGTGTCTGTTGGGACCTCCACCATTCATGTTGGACATTAATGATTTAAACAAAGGAACTGAGGGTTGTAGTGATTGTAACAAGGTCTGCCAAATGGACCTCATAGAATACAAGTTCCCTGGCTGGGACTGTTAACATCATCTAATCAGGGAGCCTGGCTGGCAGATAAAAAGAGGAGTGTTAGACATTCTGACACTGAGAGCTGGCTCTGAGGGAGCTAGCCCAATCTCAAGGACTTCCCACATGCAAATAAAGAATAAAAATCAAAAGATCTGTGGACGCGGTAAATCAGAAACAAAAACAGAAGTTGCTGGAAAAGCTCAACAGGTCTGACAGTATTTGTGAAGAGAAATCTGAGTTAAGGTTTCAGGTCTGGTGACTGAGAAGGTTTATAAGAATGATTCTGGGCTTTATGATCTTGTCATTTGAGGAACGGTTGAGACATCTGGGTCTGTACTTGATGTAGTTTAGAAGGATGAGGGACTATCTCATTAAAACTACCAGAATACGAAGTCAGCTGCAAAGAAGGAATGTGGAGAAGATGTTTCCAGTGGTAGGGGAGAGGAGGACCTGAGGGCACAGCCTCAGAAGGAGAGGATGACCCTTTACAACTAAGATGAGGAGGAATTTCTACAGCTGGAGGTGGTGACTCTGTGTAACACACTACCACAGAAGGCCACGGGGATCGGTCATTGAGTGTATTTAAGACAGAAATAGATAGGTTCTTAAGTGATAGATAGATAGTAAGGGGATCAAAGGTTATAGGGAGAAGGCAGGAAAGTGGAGTTTAGCAAAAACATATGAGGTGCTGGAGATCAGAGTCAAGAGTATAGTGCTGGAAAAGCACAGCAGGTCAGGCAGCATCCGAGGAGCAGGAGAGTCGATGTTTCAGGCATAAGCCCTTCATCATGGACTTATGATGGGCCGATGAATGGCTTATGCCCGAAAGGTCAATTCTCCTGCCTCAGATGCTGCCTGACCTGCTGTGTCTTTCCAGCACCACACTCTCAACTCTGATCTCCAGCATCTGCAGTCCTCACTTTCTCCTAGTTGATTTTAACCTGACTGTGAAGCCTCTTCCAAGGATGCCTACCTTGAAGAAGTTCTCCTCCTCTCTCCACAATGATCTTAGCGAGTCCCTCTCTCACTGTACTCACAAGTCCTCTCCACTGCCCTGAAGCTCTTCAGCCACGTCCTCAAGCAGACTCGCTACCACAGCCACATCTCCTTCCTCAGTGCCTGCCTATGATTTCTGATGAAGTGCGTATGCCCAAAATGTCGATTCTCCTGCTTCTGACCTGCTGTGCTTTTCCAGCACCACACACCTGACATAAAACATATCAGCCATGATCAAGTGGTGGAGCAGACCCGATGGGCTGAATGGCCTAAATTCTGCTCCTCTATTTCATGGTCTTATGATTTTGTGGGTTGTTTGCCACAGTAAGCAGGGTTATATGATATCACTGCCGCCATGTTAATTGTAGAATATATGATCGATATAATTCAAAAATAAATATGCAAAGCTAACATTTAAATTTTAAGCTGCTATTAGAAATAAACCCAGCTGTCATTGGATAAATGCTGTAGAACATCTTAGAGGATGCTATTCATGTTAGCTGTCAAGAAAGAACCAAGCCTCAGAAAGCAGGACATCAATAAGGCTATAAAGAATGAAACAGGAGAGTGATCAAGAAGGAACAATGAGGTGACTAAATGAATATCCAATAGTAGAGACATCAAAGGTAAGAGTTGTTGGACCCACAGCAGATTACACATTGACCCCAAAATGAGCATGAAACCTAATGTTGCTTCTGTGATAGTCAAGACTGCAAACAGACAGCCTCAAACCTTTTTCAGCTTCAGTTATCATTTGGAGCTGACTGAAAGGTAGGACCTCTTGGAGGGGAGGAGCTGAATGTGCCAGATGATTTTTAAGGGTTTTCTAAAAGGAAACATAAGCTTATCTTTTCCCAAACAGCCTACAGAGAAGTTCCTTTAGTCTGCTCAACACCTCCTGTAACTGGCACCAGCAAGAACAGTGCATGCTCTGTTCGCGTGTTCATTAACACTGTTGCCTGAGTTCCACAACCGGTGTAGGATAATTTGCATGCTTAATACCATGTCTGCTTTATATAAAACAGCTGGAAGGATATCCAAGAAACACATTTCCTTCTGTCTGCAGGCTGGCTGTCAGGCAAGAAATGGGAAGTTGTCAGTTAAAATTCTTCCCAAAGAGGAATGGTGAAAAAATTATTTGCTCCATATAAGGGCCTAGAGGTCACCTATTTAATGAGTGCAAAAGCCATAAGGAATACAAGCAACAAATTATTTTTCAGAAATATTTTCACTCTGAGGAGAGTTAACCATATTATGTGGATACCTAGTAAATTTAATCTATTAGGAATTCGATTAAGATCAGTAGCTGAGGCTTACCTTTTTTGCTGCTTGTTCTTCTTCAACTCCATCTCCCACTACGATGTAGACTGCTTTTCTTCCAAACCTTTGAATTATTCTTTCAAAGCAGCTTTCCTTCCCTAAATAAAATATAATAGTTCAATTGATAGCCCTCTAATCTTGGTGAGCAGCAACATTAACTTTGCAAAGTGTTTGCTCATAAATTTCATTTTGATTTTTAAAGATGGCCTTCAGCTCTGTATAATACTTGTGGAACAGTGCTCAGAAATGGGCATGAACGTGCATTTTATATCAAGGTAACTCATACAAATTGATTGTAGCTGTCACAGGTTGAATTGAGTCTCTTGAGCAATATGATAAAGAGAAGGGCACCGTTGATAAAGTCAGAATGAAATTTGGCCAAAAGGGACCTTTAGGATCATTCATACAATTAGTCTGAACCCTTTCTTTCTTGCTCCTAATCCAAGTACATTTGCCTCAAGCTCACAATTTATATTCAGCTATTTGGGCGGCACGGTGGCACAGTGGTTAGCACTGCTGCCTCGCAGCGCTGGAGACCCGGGTTCAATTCCCGCCTCAGGCGACTGACTGTGTGGAGTTTGCACGTTCTCCCCGTGTCTGCGTGGGTTTCCTCCGGGTGCTCCGGTTTCCTCCCACAGTCCAAAGATGTGCAGGTCAGGTGAATTGGCCATGCTAAATTGCCCGTAGTGTTAGGTAAGGGGTTGATGTTGATGTAGATGTAGGGGTATGGGTGGGTTACGCTTCGGTGGGGCGGTGTGGACTTGTTGGGCCGGAGGGCCTGTTTCCACACTGTAAGTAATCTAATCTATAAGCCTTTGTCGTTCAAGTTCAATTATCTATCAGTGTTAATCATGCAAGTTCTACAGGCAAATTTGCAATTTGACAAATCCTATCTCTGACTACCTTTACCTGATCATTGTTTTCAGAAATGATGTAAATCAGAAAGTGATTAACTTTAATATTGAATTAATATTTAACATTTCATAAAGTAATTACATTAATGTGTAATTACCTGTTTTTGTAGCGCTGTAAATATTTTCTATTGGGAAGACTGTGCCCAGTCCATATAACAGTACCTTTGAGAGGGCTGGTATCAGCTGTGTTGTTGTAACAAGGATATTCACACAATTTGACCTGTAAAATAAATCAATCAACTCATGTTTTTTTACACAGCTATTACCTGAGAAATGTTGCTCTGGAGAACACTGCCTAGACTGTCTCACTTTCTGATACTGGCGCTTCACTGTACTTGAGCAATTTGTCATACTGACCTCAGCATTACTACCCAGGATAATTTCAATATCCTTGAATGAAACCCATCCACCAACATAAAGTGGTGCAATGTGGTTGCACTGAATACCATCTAAAAGATACTCTGTCTTAGCTTCTTCAACATCATTTTCCAAAGTCACATTTAGAATGGTCAAGGAAGTAAGCACATGGGAAGGCAGCACCTCTAAGTTTCTCACTAAGTCATACCTCATCCTGACTTGGAAAAATAATATCAGCACTGGGCCATAACCCTGGAGTTCCCTCCATAACGACAGTGTGTAGAGCTATAGCAGTTTACAAAGGCAGATCACCAACACCTTCTCAAGGATAATTAGGAATGTCTGTGTAAGCAATACCCAATCTGATAAAAAAAAGTTAAAACCTTCAAAGCAAGCAGCATTCATAACTACAATCTGAAATCTGTTCTCTCCGTTGTTTGCCTATTTTGAGTCTTGCCAAATTAATGGTCTGGTCATAGAACGCTGCTCAAGTGGCAATTTCACATATGTGGGCTTTATTTGGCAGTGAACTCTGGCAGTCTTTTTGACTCCTGACACCACTTACCATCAGGGACTTCCGATCAAAATCAGGAGTTGAAATCTTAGGCTGATCATTCAACTCTCCAGCTCAGAGATACTTAGGCCAATGGCAATATCCTCACTCTCATCCCATCTGAGAGTAGTTGGTACAGTGCAGATTGGAAAATAAGCACATACTAATACTATTCCTGCTATCTATATTAATCTCACAATATTGAATGGTGTTATTAGGTGAAAAAACAGGATGACGTTGTAGTCAGGACATAGAAAAGCAATTTGCAGGACTCCAGAGGCCTGAAACAGCTAATCTACTGGTTTCCATCACAACATATTACCAGTTAAGAGGTAACAATGAGTGACAGGTTACTTACCTAGAGTTAATTAGACTGAGTGCTTTCAGTGCATGTGTCAGCCACAGGTCAGTTAAGGCTTCCATGTCAGCTCTCAGCTGCAGCCACCCTTCCCTCTTGGGTGTTCCAATTAAACCTATGCAATGACACAGATCCATGGTTCAATGCAGAGTTACTGATTTTGGTAGCAACTTGTTATTGTACAGTTCCATTGTCAAAACTAACCAGGAAAAAACACAATAGATAACCATTATACATTTTGGCAACATTGTGTGAGGTTGGATATCCATACTGTCATTCATGTGATGAATTGCTACATTCACTTATCTCATCCAAAAGGTTAGATGATTCATTTGTGGAATTAATCCATAAATAGCTTGGCATCCCATGTTCTTCCCATGTTTTTCTTTTTAAAATTGCATTTTGCATATTCTCTCTGAGTGTGATTTCTCATTGGGGACAGGCAAGAAGCATTTAAATCTTGAGTGCAACATCTGTCAAATTTGGTACAACTTAAAGAGCTCCTACTGAATCTGTCTCCAGTGGATCTGTTCGTTAGATGATTGGCGTCAAAATTTGTGTGCCAAGGTATTATGATATGAAATCTTTTAGCGTACTTATTGAAAATACTTACCCCCAACATTGTTTTTGTAGGTGTTGTACATTTCTTTTACTCGACGATAGCGGAATGCTAATTTTCTCATCCAGTCTACTCCCCCATGCACACCAGAACCTATACAAAGGTTTCCACCAACTGCTGCTGTTTGGAAGCCATCTGTTGCAAAGTTATATGTGCTGTGTGGGTGGAGAGAGGAAGACTGTTAGTGACATTAGTTTCTTTAATTAGTACACAGCTGACATTCTGCAGAATAAAAGGATTCATGCTGGGCTTATTTTCAATGAGGACCTTACCTCAAATCTTGCCCATTATCATCTGAAGATACATCGTCGATATGAACCTGGTCACACTCCTGCGGAACACAATTAAAATATAAACTCTAAGAGTTTAAACAAACTGGAGTACACCGAATATTCTGGTCACCAAGCAATCTGCAGTGGAGCACTTTCCTAGGTCAAGAACACTTCCTGAATCAGCTGGAGATGAAAATATGGCATCAGATGTTGTATCAAACGCCAGAAAAATGATTTTAACCTCTAACCTTCTACCAGAATCTACATTCTGTCTTATTTAGCTGTACTCTCTTATGGTGTTGAGGTTAAAGCTGAAAACCCATGTTGGATTTTAGCATTCCATAAGCGAGATCACAGGTTTTAACCAAAGAATGTTGTAGGAAAGTACAGCTAATGAGGAAATGTTTAGTGGTTCTGTCAAGTTCTGTGTTTTTCCAATTTATTGCTTTGAATCAGGAGAAGTTTCAGTAAATTCCTTTTGCAGATGTTCATTTGGTTCTAAATGCACAGAGACTTTGAAAGCTGCAAAGTACATTCTAGCTCAGTGATGCAGCTTAGTATGCATTGCAGTAAAAAAAGTGCTCAAATGGAAGTGACACCAATTGTCATTCACAACTGAACTTCATTCAGTAGCCAGGAGCTACATTACTGGTTTAACTTTAATTTCGATTATGTGAAAAAGCCTTGACAGAAATTGTTCACTTTTAAAGTAAATATGTAAATGTCGAGAGACTTCCAAATCCGAACCTTTCTTTTATTTTGACATTTGCTGTGGGTCACACCAGCAAGGCAATTCCTAATTATCCTTGAAAGGACAGTGGTGCTTTCTTGAATGAATGCAGGCCATGTGTTGCAGATACACCTGCAATATCCTTTGGGAGGGAGTTCTAGGATTTTGATCCAGTGACAATGAAGGAACGGCAATATGGTTCCAAGTAGAATGGTGTGTGGCTTGGAGGAGAAACCACAGGTGATGGCATTCTCATCCATCTGCCACCCTTATATATGTAGAGGATCGGGATCACTGGTTTGGACAGTACTGTCAAAGTAGCCTTGGTGAGTTGCTGCAGTAAATCTTTACTCTGCACACTGCTGCTACTGTGTATTGATGATGGAGAGAGTCAATGTCTAGGTTGATGGTAAGGATTCCGATTAAACTAGCTCCTTGCTTCTGAATAATATTGAATTTGTTGTGTGTTTTTGGAACTGCATTCAGCAGGCAAATGCAGACTATAACATCACAGTCTTGACTTGTGCCTTCTTGATGGTAGGCAGACTTTGGGAAGTCAAGATGTGAGCGGCTTGCATCAGTACTCCCAGCCTCTGATGATGTGGATGGTCCAGTTCTCCTTTTGGACATTGATAGCGGGGGATTCAGCAATGTCTTGGGGGATTGGTGAAATTTTCTTTTGTCAGAGATAGTCACTGTCTGGCACATGTGTGATGTAAATGTTACTTGCGACTTAGCTCAAGCCTGAATATTGCCTAAGTCTTGTTGTGAATGGACACAGCCTGCTTCAATGTCTCAGGAGTGACAAACGGTACTGAACGTTGCGCAATCATCAGAGAACAGCATCATGATCTTACAATGGAGGCTAGGTTATTTATGAAGGAGCTGAAAATGACTGGGGATCAAACACTTCTCTGAGCAACTGCTGCAGTGATGTGTTGGAACTGAGACCAGCGGCCACAGCCATCTTCTTTTATCGGATTATTGGAACTGCAGGCTGACATGTGGAATTTATCTTAGGATCTTTAAAAAAAGCGGCTTGTGAGATTGTTGATGCATTGGGTTTAAATTTCCAGCATTCTTGAGACTTGGGGAAGGTCCCACCAGATTAGAAGAAAGTGAATGTAACTCCTTTGTTCAAAAAAAAAGAGAATGATGGGAAGTAGGAAACTACAGGGCAGCTGGTTTAACATCTGCCATAAAGGCAAATGTTCAAAACTACTATTAAAGAACTTATAGCAAAGCACTTAATAAATTCAAGGCAATCAGAAGTGTTTTTTTGAATGGGAAATCATGTTTAACCAACCTATCAGAATTCTTTGAGAAGGTCATATGTGTTTATATTGTATTGTGTTTAGATTATCGAGATGGCATTTATAAAGTGTCACATCAAAGGTAATTGTGGAATATTAAAAACAGATGGTGTACAGGGTAGTATATATTTGCATGGGCAGAAGAAAGGTTAGTTAGTGGTAGCAGAGATTAAGCAAAAATGGGTGTTTTTCAGATTGACAAGATGCAAAGAGCGCTATACCACAATGATTGGTGATTGGAATTCCAATGCTTACAATTTATAGAAATGTCTTGATGAAGGGATGGATGGTATGATTTCCAAATTCACTGATGGCATGAAGATAGGTAGGAAAGTAAGCTGTGAAAAGGAAGTTACAAAAAACAGATGGATAAGTGGGCAAAGATCTAGCAAATGGAGTAAAATGTGGAAAATGTGAATTTGCCATTTTGTCAGGAAGAATAAAACAGCATGATATCAAAATGCAGATTGCAGAGCTTTGGGTAACCTGAATGTCCTAGCATATTAATCACAAAAGGCTACACTGCATGGATAGCAAGCAATAAAATAAAAGCTAATAGAATGTTTTTGTAAGTGTGAGGGAAACTAAATACAAAAGAAGGGAGATTATGCATCAGGTATACAGAGCACTGGTGAGACCACATTTGGAATACCTTATACAGTACTGGTCAGGAGGATGTTACTGCATTGGAAACAATTCAGCAAAGGTTTACCTAACCAATACCTGGATTGATGGGCTGTCTTAGGAGAAAAGGTTGACAGGCTGGACTTGTCTATTCAACTAGGAGAAAGTGAGGACTGCAGATGCTGGAGATCAGAGTTGAAGAGTGTGGTGCTAGAAAAGCACAGCCAGTCAGGCAGCATCCAAGGACTCTCCTGCTCCTCGGATGCTGTCTGACCAGCTGTTCTTTTCCAGCACCACATTCTTTGACTCTGGACTTGTATATTTGCCTGAGTTCAGAACAGTAAAAGACCATTCGATTGAAACATTTAAGATCCTGAGGGGTCTTGACAAGGTGATTGTGGAAAGTGCATTTCCTCTTGTAGGAGAATGTAGAACTAGCAGTTATTGTCAACATTCCCTCTAATGTCATTTTTCTGCTGCACAGGACTGCAAGGTCCATTGGAAACAGAAATCAATGCTGTGTGTGGCTGGGGTTTCAAAACCTCCCAGTGGCTGCACAGTTTAGAGGAAATGTTGGTCACTGATTAAAAACAAGAGGTTGTCTATTTAAGACAGAAATAAGAAATGCTTTCTCATAGAGGGTCATGAGCCTTCGGAACTCTCATCCTCAAAAGGTGGTGGAAGCAGAGTCTTTGAATATTTTAAAAATAGACATGGATAGATTCTTAGTAAGCAAGGAGATGGGAGGCTCTCTTGGGTAGATGGCTATGTATATTTAAGGTTACAGTCAGGAAACAGCCATGATCTTATTATGTGTGCTCAAGGGCTAAATGCTCTACACTTGCTCCATGTTCAAATGCTCGTTTGTACTGCCTATGACATGAAACATTAGAGAGAGTTTTCTGCAATTTTCCTTGTCTTCAATTTTGCTGGAGCTCTTTGCTGCCATACTTGGTCAAATGTTGCTTTGATGTCAAGAGCAGAAAGTCTCACCTCACCTCCAAGATTCAATCTTTCAGCAATTCAGCTGATTTAGCAGGTGAAGCTGCAAAAGGAGATAAGGGGTTGGGAGGGAGGTAGCAAAAGCTCCTTATTTGCTCCCTGTATTGCCTGAGGATCAAAACATGAGCTGCAAGGACAGCCCCATCAGAAACAAGCAATATTAACTATGGCCAAGGAAAGTAGGAACAATAGAAACAAAACAGAAATAAATAAATTATGACATAATGTTGTGTTTCGAATTTGAAACAGGAAATTAGTTACAAATACAGCATTACAACATTGAAAATGTTCGTTATTCTCATGACTGATGACTAAACAATCTATTTTGTGTATTAAAGTATGAATCAGACTGAGAGATCTCAGCACTGAATTAAAGAACACATCGACTTTCTGCATTGTGTCAGTAACAGCTATTTCCAGATCATTTGTCACTTGGCTGTTCAGCAATAGTTTTCAAAGATTTTGGTTGCAGGATCTCTTTTCAAATGAATTCTTAATCTCAGAACTCCCTTCTTAAATTATGGTACTAAATTCTGGTATCACCAACAGTAGACTTTGGTGGAACATGGGCCAAAATATGTGTTTTCTTCCCAGCAGAAGTCCTAGAACCTACAATCCCCATCTCGCCTCAAAATGGGACAACAGCAGATGGTAGAGGTATCGATCAACTGTTTGGCAGTCAGCACATGGTGATTGTTGTGTTTCACTCAGCAATCTGGCTGTGTGTGCACTGCTCCTGGGTGAGACAGCCAATTCCGTGTTACATATGTGATGGTTCCCATCTGACACCAAGCCCACCTCTGGCTGCTGCTTATTCACTTTCTCTTGTTAATGTGACTACCACACAATCCCCCTGGAAGTAACTGCACACTTTATATTTCTCAAGGCACCAAAGCAGCAGAGGCTCCTTCTGCTCTGATCAAAATAAATTGTTACAAAATTAGCCCCATTTGAAACTAATTGTAGTGCGACTTTTACTGACTGATGTCCTGCTGCCATTGTGGTTAGGCATGTTCAACAAAAAGAATTAGCAATTATTATGTGGACTTATCACGCCTGCAACCCAACCTCTTAAAAAGTCTTAAAATGTTTGCCTTAGGGGTTCCACAGCCACCAGTTTCCGACACACTGATACACATATATGCATGTGTTCTCTTTTAGCCTTAACTCCAGCTTTAGAAGTTCATTCCTTTGCATCAGTTTGTTGTTCATTCCTTACCCCAGTTCCTCCTTCAGCCTGCCACTTTAGTGGGGAATATAGAACATGTTACACCATATATTTGTACCTCCACCTTCACTGACAAGCCCTGACTCATTTTTCTTAAGACCTGTAGAGGGGAGAAACTTTAATCCTTTCAGTCTCAACTGCATTCAAACACAGGTCTCAAAGGTGAAAGAGAGTGTTCTAACACACTGAGCCATCACTCCATAAAGGAACAAACATTCTTTTCAAACAGAGCTGGTTTACCCTAAACCTGATCCCTGCAGAAACAAGGAAGTGACTTTTCATTCATGTCTGTAAAACTGCAACTACATAAATCATACAACAGTAATTCATTGGTTTTGAGAATTGGTTAATCATAGAAAAAAAACTCACTAACATAGACACTGCACCACAATGGCAAATTTCAAATCTTTAATGTCCCTTGATTTTGAGATAGAGCAATGTGGAATTCAAAGCTTTTACAATGGGTTAAATTGCGGAGAATACTTGGTACAATATTTCTAAATACATCCATGGGTCCTAATCAAAGCTTTCTACCACAGCTGTGTTGAGCTCATGTTCTCAAAATGCATGAAAATAAATCAAACTGCACCATCATATGTTCCTTAATGGTCCGTCACGATGAGTTATTTTTGTATTTCTAACCTACCACAATTATCTCCAAGGCAACCATTCCTTTGAATAAGAATGATCATTGATAATCATTGCAATGCATACTAGCCAGCAGGTGTCTCCATAAACTTTACAAAGTTCCTACTTTGCTGCACTGATTGTTTCAGATGTGTCTGAGAGTAGACCCCCGCGCGTGTTACTCATCAGTCCTCACTGACACAGGTCTAGCCAAACAACAATGAAAATTATCAATCGGGGAAATTAGAGTGAGACCAATTTTTCAAGTTTAGACGTCTCAGTTGAGGCTTGCACTATCTTTTCAGTACAGAGTAATTTTCACTGCTGTGATCAACACGGTTCAATACTCACAAGCTCTTCTGAAACTGCATGTGCAATTGTTTAGCGCTGCATAGTTTTGCTATTACATGCAATGGACAAACGTTAATGATTTATTATGCAAAATCATTACATATACATTTGTTCAGCAGAATAAATGTGCTCGAGTCTCAGCCAAATCCACTCAAGAATGATTGCCTGCCCACAAGGAATAGCAGGGAGTTTGAATCTCTCAACAGTTGGACTGATGCTCTAACATTAGAAGTCATACCTCCTAACTTTATCAGTATAAAGTTAGAATGGAGGGCTGTCTTCATGAATATGTGACAATAAAGGATATTGTATCCTATTATATTATAATTTCATTCTATCATTGTTCTTACAATATTTTTTCATATTTATAATACAAAAGGACTGAACAAAATATCCCATTTCTTTGAAGATCTCTAATTTTCAAATAGTTGATTCAATGTTTTCACACTGAACAGCATAAATTAGCAGTTATCACTGTGAGGCACTTGGCTTTTAACAACAAAGTGTCCATGTTCTAAGACCAACCTAACACTTCCATTCTAGTTTACCACATATTCTCCTACCATGTACTGACATTTCATTCTCAGCTAACCACTAAGTTGCAATCCAAGTAAATGGTCTGTCAATCAAAATAATATTGTCCAATTCCATTATTTGAATTGATAAGATTAACTGCAGGAACTCCTTGATGTTACTTTGATGGCATCTTCCAGACACAAAACCTCCATGACCAAGAAGGACAGCAAAATGCATTTCTATAGCACGTTCAACACAATAAAATATTCTAAGCCGCTTTACAAATGCTATCAAATAAAATAAGACATTGAGCCATATAAAGTGATATTAAACAAAGAACAGAAGTTACTGGAGAAACTCAGCAGGTCTGACAACAACTGCATAGAGAGAAACAGAATTAACATTTTGAGTCATAGAAGCCCGACAATATGGAAGAGGTTATTCAGCCCATCAAAATTGCACCAACACTCTGAAGAGTGTCCCACTCAGACTCAGCTCCTCATCCTGCATTTACCAAGACTAATCCATCTAACCTGTACATCCCTGGATACAGGTCAGTCTGCTATTACACATGTTTCGCCAACATGAATTTGCTATAACACAATTGATGAATTGGGGACATTGTTTCTAAAGCACAAAGTTTTAAAGCCTGTATTGATTATAATGTAATTCTGGCCCCATTAGTTTAAATGATGCTGCTATTATGCAATTTTCTTATAACAAGGGATTGCAAGAAAACAGAGCTACCACAGGAACTTTTGAAGTTATAGCAGAACTGACCTTACTATGGGGCAATTTAGCATAGCCAATTCACCTGACCCATACATCTTTGGACAGTGGGGGGAAACCACGACACCTGGCTGAAATCCACACAGACACAAGGAGAACGTGCAAACTCCACACGGATAGTTCCCATAGTTGGAATCAAACCTGGGTCCTGAGCTCTGTAAGGCAGCAGTGCTAACCACTGAGCCACCTTGCTGCCCAAGAATTGCATTACACTTCTTCCAAACTGAAGAGATCTGGAAATGACCAAACACAGACCAGGTCACTGCTTTGCGGAATATCTCTGCTCTGTCCATAAAAAGTACCCTGACCTTCCAGACACTTGCCAGGTCAGTACAGCATTTTGCTGGCATGTTAACATTTCTGTCCAGGTCTGTTGCAGTGTTCCAGTAAACTCCAATGCAAAATGGTTAAAGTTAGCATTTGTAGAAGTTGCCTTCACATTCACCTAATCTCCAGCTGTACTATTTTTTAATAAGTCAGTCGTATGTGGAGAAGGTATACTATTTACTTCATCCTTCGCACAAAACAGTCCTCTTTAAAACTCCCACTCTTCTTCATTCTTTCCATGTGCAGGAGGCAGGAATTGGGCTGGACTCCCAGAATAACAGGTCTCTTTCCCTGTATCCTGTGTTTTGTGCCCAGGGAATCCACAGTCCCTCAAAACAAACTGGAGGAAAAGGAGCCCCACTGTCTTTTAAATTATTGAAGATTATGATAGTAGCTCTGCCCATTTCCTCATCCTCTGAAGGAAGAGGTTATGGCAATTCCATGTTAGGCCTTTTCTTTCAGCTCCTGTGGTCATGTCCTCTTGTTTTATGCTCCATGGGAAGTACAAAGAACTTGTTAATTTATTCTGGAACAGTTCTTCAGCAATTTAAACACTTGTCCTCTATCCCTTCCAAACCCTTAGTTTTGTTTCTTTGTTGAAGATAAAAACCCTGAATTCTTTCAGTCCATTTTGTATTTCTTGGATCACAGCCCAGAAATCATCCCAGTTGGTATTCATTCCACTTTTTCCGGAACAGTCTCTATGGGGATTCCTACATCTTAAGGAAATCTTGTGCCTGACGCAAATATTGGATTGAGTTCCTGAAATTATGAACCTATGTTCGTTTATGTTAGGTGCATATCAAAATAGCTATTAAAATTCTTCTTGAACATTCGTAATTGGGTCAGTTATTTCGACAAGAACCTTGGGAGATTCTTGCACTGCTAATTTTATTTTTTTCTTATTTGTATCTTGCATTCTTCCACATGTATAAAGAGCAGCAAGAGTAGCAATTCAAACAGGAAACGATGAGGACCCCAGCAGAGGTTTCAGGTGAGGGCAAACATTGCATTTGTTAAATATGGGAATGTGTGGACCTAAGTGCAGAACACTTTCCATTGCATTCCTTTGTGAATGAACCAGACATTAAAGTTGATTGCATATGACACAAGAAACCAAGCAATGAACTTACAGAATGCAACAAAGTGTTAGCAAATGGATTTACATCAAACACACAATTAGGAAGATGTACAACAAATTAAACAAAGCAGTGACACATATTATAAATAGGCTAAATATTTGGTGCACAAGTGAATAAATGGAATTCTGCTGGCATAGACAGAGTAATTGTAAACAGACCACTTTCAATGTCCAGACATCATTACAAAATCCAACAGAAGGATAGAATGTATTTCCAGAATAGTAAAGTAAGCACACAGAAATCAAGCTGTACTTGCCACTTGGAATATGGTAATCAGCTGAGACACCAGATCATTGCAGTGATTGGTTTGGATCAGATAGGGCAGAGAGAAAATCAGTTAAAAATTTATTATCACAGGGTTGCATAATGAGGAGAAATAGAGTATGCCTAAGCTATGCAGCCTTTGGAAAGGACTGTTTGTTGGGAATTGTGGCAGAGGTGGTGGAGGGATTCACTGGGCATTCTTATTTGATTTGACAGATAAAGAAACCCAGATTTCAATAGGTACCACCCAAGCATCACCATGGCCATAACCAGAAATTAGAAGAAAGGACATTTATAGCAGGTATCATGAAAACCATCTTTTCCAAATGAGGAACATGAGCTGCAGGAGACAGTCTTTAAAATCAGATTGAATTTTGTTTTACAGAACATATATAACTAGTTCAAATACTGCTGCTATTCCATTATATGCTGAAAACTCAGCTTAAGTGCTACGTTTTCTTAAGAAATTATATTGATAAGTGTGAAAGAGATTTTATTTCTGCATTTTAAACCCTGCGGCCTTGCCCTTCCTCACGGTAATTTCCTCCAGCTCTCTAAGATATTTATGTCCCTACAATTCTGGTCTCTTTAGCATGCCTGATTTTAATCGTTACACCACTGGCAGCCTTGTCTTCAGCTATCCAGCTGCCAACCTTACTTTCCTCCTTTAAGAAACCCACTTCTTAAAACTTGCCTTTTTGATTAAGCTTTTGATCATCTGAATTATGATTTTCATGTGTGGCTTGGTGTCATACTTCTGTAAAGTGCTTTGGATTATTTAATTAAATGAGCTATGTCAACACAGGTTGCTATTATTGTTGTTGCAATAGGAAATTTGTGTTAGTCAGAGTGTGTGAAGGAAGTGACAAGAGAACTTCAGAAACAATTTCAACTAAATTTTGTTGTTTGCAATCCTTGTGCTGAAACAAATAATTCCTTTCCTTCAAAGGTTATCTGTGTATTTCTTATAAAACAAGATCTTCCTTTCCAAAGTTCTAGGGTTTTGTGTTGTGCAGAAAAAAATTGTTTAATGATGTAAGTACATCACCCATTATATTGTGCAGACTGCTGTCTACACAGCTGGTAGGTAGAGTGCCCCTTTAAATGGCTGAGCATGATTTCAGTGGAAATATGATTCCTAAAGATTTTCTTTGTGAGGCAATTGCTTCAAATTTGGCCTGATGTAGAGAGAGGTTCTGCCAACTTTATATAACTAGCTTCTTATCCTGTACCTTTTTTTTCTGTAAGGCAGGTTGGAAAGATTTTATATTAAGATGGGAAGATAAAACCACATGAATAGTAGGTGGACACTGGCTGTTTAACAATGTACTTCTTTAATTCAAAAATCTACCTTATTCTTTACAGTCATGGAGGTTCTGGGTGCAATTTCTGCATTTCCATTTAAGTACTGTAACGAAAATCCCAAAGGATTATTATTACATACTCTAGTTATTCCCATAGGAATTCTGTTGCAAAGTCTGCTATTTTTGTAGCTATTGATAAGGAAAGCTTTTGCAGAAAGCAAGTCTCTTAACGTAGATCAAGATTAGTTGATTTTGATGCAACTTTTGATTGTGGCAGATTAAAATAAATAGTTCAAAAATAATTTATCTTGGATAATTTAAATGGAAAACCGTGTTCTACAAATCTTGAATTTCTTTAATGAATCCTCCATAATGCTTTATTCCTCTTTTGTTGACTTATATTATGCATCATTCATTGGCCAGATGGACAAGTATGCACCACACCCATAATACAATGTTTAATTATGAAGACATAGGTGAGAGATACCCACGGGGATATAGTTACCAATTCTTCCCTTGTTCTCCTTCCTTCTTGGGGGAGAAACACTGCTTTATGCCTCTCTCTCTAAGGCCACAGCTACATTTGGAAATACATCTTTCAAACAAATCTATGTCCGATCATTTCAAATGACAGAAGGCTACAGCCTCATACACGTCTGAACTTTTTAATTGTCTTTGTCTTCTCTCCCATGCTTGGCAGAGTGAGAAAGACAATGTCTTTGATACTTTTACAATCAAGAGATTGAGCCTTAGGTTGATTCTGCAGCAAACTCACTTTTTGCAGGACATTCTCCTGCCTCTCAATTGCCTTCCAGGAGAACTGGCTAGTTTTTTTAAAATTTCTTTATCAGAGGGTGTAATTCTGGCTGGGCCAGCATTAAAAACCCATCCATAATCCTAGAGGGCAGTTAAGAATCAGCCACATACTGTGGGCCTGCATCAATTGCAGGCCAAACTAGGCAAAGATGACAGATTTCCTTCCATAAAGGGACGTAAGTGAACCAAAGGGGTTCCTACACAATCGATAAGGGTAACATGTTGATTGCTTTTTAATGCAATATTTTGGGATATATTTTAATGAATTCAAATTCCAAAACATTATCTTGGGGTATCTGGAGTATTAGTCAGGTAACATTACCACAATGCCATTGCTGCCCCATAGTTTTGATGGAGAGGGGTGTTATTCCTCTCCCATCAGTCTCAAAGACCCCACTGGTTGTTAACTCAATATTTAAAAGCCTGAGCCCTGTTCTCCCATTTACAGAAATTGCAGCGGGATGGAAATTTACATTTCCCCCAATCAAAAGCCAAACATTGTAAATCAAAGAATTGAGTCATCAACAAATACAACCATTCACATGAGACCCTCAGCCCCCTCCCCCTTACCCAAAGTAACTCCATTGAAAAGCAGGCTTCAACTTGGTATTTTAAAAGCTGCAATTGCATTTGTGTGCACACAGTGAAAATTATAGAATTGTTCAGAGATCTATTAGACTTTGAACAAAGTCTTGCATTAGGCAAGATTTTACTTGCATATTGAACAATTGAATTCATGGGATGGCCCTATCTGAACCGATAATGTTTTTTAGAAAATTTTACCTGTCAAGAAATAACGATATTTTTAAATTAAAAGCAAAAAAAATGCCACAACTATATAAGAGATTAATCTGCATCTATGGACCAAAAAGAGCCCAAATTCTCCATTGAGTTTGGACCCCAACCACAATTTCATTTAAAATTAAACAGGCAATCAACCTGCTGCACATTTACAACTCTGGTATTTTTATATCCCATTTCCAAAATTTGTGACTGATTTTTGAGCACAAGGTACCCTTTCTATGTGGAGACCAGTGCCCAGTTGAATCTATGGATGTTGTGGATTAACCATGTGTGATAGGCTGCACAGCCGACCCAGCTCCTACTAAGGCACAGTTCAAACTGCCTAAGCAGTTTGGTATTTGCTTGGGGTCTGTGTTTTCCATTTTCTACTTTTTTTTCACTGATTGTTCAGTACAGGAACGTGCAACACTGGTAGCTATCACATTACTGACTTAATGAAATACCATGAAATTAACTGAGACACTACCTCAGAACCCATCAGCAGCCACTATCGGATTACTGACTAAGTGACTTGTACAGAAATTGACCGAGACACTAGTTCAGACTGGCAAGTAGGACTACTTTATTGCTACTTTTTGAAACATTTTTCTGCTCGCTCTTTTTGTCTTAAAGCTTGTGCAACTTTATGTCATAAAGCTTTAGCATGCAGGTGAAATATAAGAAACATGGATATCAACTTCGGTCCCCATCCTTCAATAAATATAGGAAGGCATTGGCTACAGAGTCACTATTTCTTTTGAATACAGAAAATTGCAGAAGCAGATCTTTCCAAAACTTACATTAGTCTGATCTAAATGGCTTGAATGACCTTTTCACATGACTTATGATTTAATGTGTCTGTATTTGTGGAAATGTACAGCATACGACCTACTGGGGAGAGGGGGAGGGACTTACCTCAGTTGGCTAGACGATTAGAATGTGCATCAGTTTAATGCCAACAGCATGGAGGTTTGGAGTTTGATTCCTGTTTCAACTGAGGTAAGCTCTGAGCCTGTATCTCCACCTCACCAGTCAATAAAAAACGTCATGTCGCTATGCTGTATTGCAGTGAATAATTACTGGACCTGTCTTTGAGCAGGATACTGAAGAAGATGATGACCTAACTGGTTCTTCCCACATGGTATGAGCCCCACCTCATTGAATAGGATTAGAGTAAGTTCAGCACGTTACAGTTTTGTCCTGTCAATGTGGCTCCCTAATGGGAATGCAGTTGCTGAATTTGCTTTAATGTTCCCCAGTTAAATCTATATATCTAAAGTCAAGAGACGTTCAGGTTAGGTGGATTGGCCATGCTAAACTGCCCTATGATGTCCAGGGTTGTGTGGGCTAGGGAGGAATAGCTATGGTAAATTCAGGATTACAGGGACAAGATGGGGGAAGGGGTGGGATATGCTTTGGAGGGTCAGTGCAGACTTGATGGGCTGAATGGACTGTACCTGCACTGTAGGGCTTCTATGATTCTTCAAAGTGTGATTGACTCTACCCAACACACTCACTGTTCTGAGCTTACTGGAAATCAAAATGCTAACTGCAGTGCTGAAATAACTGAAAAATAACAATCGCATGGCAGAATTAACTCTGTACTTCACTGTATCATGCATCATAGAAACAGGACATTCAGCTCCTTGAACCTAGTGCATCATTCAATTAAACCATGGTTAAGCAGCATCGTAATGTCTGCTACTTGCATTGGTTTTGTTACCTCTCATGCTCTTACCTAACAAATATATATACCGACCTCAGTACTGAAATGTTCAATTGACCTCCCATCCCCTCAACAGATTTTTGGAAGAAAATGTTGCAGAATTTTCGCATACTTTGCAGAAATAAATATTTTCTGCCATCACTCTGAATGTCTTCACACTAATTTCAAAAGTTATGCACTCTTGTTCTGGACTGCCACCAATGAAAATAGTCTCTCTCATAAAATAATTCACCCATCATAAATAAACACTTCAATTAGATTATCCCTTAACCATTTATACCAAAGAAGATGCAAATTCCCGCCTCAGGCAACTCTCTGTGTGGAGTTTGCACATTCTCCCCGTGTCTGCGTGGGTTTCCTCCGGGTGCTCCAGTTTCCTCCCACAATCCAAAAATGTGCAGGTTAGGTGAACTGGCCACGCTAAATTGCCCATAATGTTAGTGAAGGGGTAAATGTAGGGGAATGGGTCTGGGTAGGTCACGTTTCGGCGGGTCAGTGTGGACTTGTTGGGCCAAAGGGTCTGTTTCCACACTGTAAATAATCTAATCTAATCTAATCTAATCTAATAATTTAACCCTTTCAGACCCTGCATCATTCTGTTGAGTCTGCATTGCATGCATTCAGTGTGATACCTATGCTGTGTATTTCCAATCCATGTAGGGTCTCACCACAGCACTGTAAAGCTGTAATTTGGCTTTGAACTTTTTACATTCCTGCCCTCTTGAATTGGTGGCCAACATTCCATTTGCCTATTTAATTAATTTTAACTCATATCTACTAGCTTTTAATGATTGCAGTACTTGGACCTCCAAATCTCACTGCTCATCCACAGTTCCTAGCTTCTCACAATTTCAAATATACCCTGATCTATCTTCCGTGGGTCCAAAGTGGAAGACACTTGTTGGACCTCAGATGGAGTAATGTGTACAGCTGTGGATGCCGCATTATAGAAAAGATGTGAATGCATTTCAGAAGGTCTGCAGAAGCGGTTTACAGGAGTGGTTCCACGGATGCGAAACTTCAATTATGAAGATAGATTGAAGAAAGTGGGACTTTACTCTTTGGAGAGAAGAAGGCAGAGAGAAGATCTAATTGACATTTTCAAAATCATGATTGTGTTGGACAGAGTAGATAGAGAGAACCTGTTTCAACGCATAATAGAAAAATAGAACAAGAGACCACAGATTAAAATGAAATGCAAAAGAAGCAAGTGGGATGTGAGAAAAAACTTTTTCACTCAGCGAATAGAGTGTGGGATACATTGCCTGGAAATCTGTTGGATACAGGTTCAACTGAGGCTTTCAAGAAGTCATTGAATAGTTTTTTTTTGGATAGTAGTAGTACTCACAGATATGGGGAAAAAGCAGGAGATCAGAGTCATAGAGTCATGGAGATGTACAGCACGGAAGCAGACCCTTCGGTCCAACTCGCCCATGCCCACCCAATCTAGTCCCACCTGCCAGCACCCGGCCCATATCCCTCCAAACCCTTCCTAATCATATACCCATCCAGATGCCTTTTAAATGTTGCAATTGTACCAGCCTCCATTGCTTCCGCTGGCAGCGCATTCCACACACGTGCCATCTCTACATGAAACCGTTGCCTCTTAGGTCTCTTTTATATCCCTCTCCTCCCACCCCAAACCTGTGCCGTCCAGTTCCAGACACCCCCAAGCCAGGGATAAGACCCTGTCTGCTTAACCCATTCATGCCCCTCAAGACTTCATAAACCTGTACTAGGTCCCCCCTCAGCCTCCAATGCTTCAGGGAAAACAACTTCAGCCCACCCACATCTTAAACCCCCCCAACCCCACCAACATCCCTGCAAATGCCCCACCTCGAATCCCGCCAAGCTTTACAACATCCCTCTGATAGGAGGGAGACCAGGATTGCATGCAATATTTCAACAGTGGCTTAACCAATGTCCTGTACAGTCTCAGCACAACTTCCCAACTCCTGTACTCAATACTCTGACCAATAAAGGAAAGCATAACAAACGACTTCTTCACTATCGGTACTGACAACAGAGCTGGTGCAGGTAAGATGGGTCAAATAGCACCATAATAATTTAGTGTAATTTTCACCTTTTCCCACATTGAACACCACCCCGTCACAACATTTCCCACTCACTGGACAGTATTTAATGCCTGACCCCATGGTTGAATTGATGGCATGGTGGAGCATTTAATCAGGCAGGTGGAAAGGCAAGTGAATGGTCTTCCTATCCTGCTGCTGATTAAGATACTCAAGTGGGCAATTAAGAGACCTCAGCCCACTGAGAGGGCCATTCTCCCAGCAACACACAGGGTACTTGGCATACAGAAAGCCTGAAGCCTGAAATGCAAACATTGACAAGGTTGCTTGAATGGTTTCAAGAGGTAGTCCTTCATTCAAAGGCTACTAATATCTGATCAAGGGACTTGGTATCCACGGAGAGCCATTCCTTGCCCACACTGTTGAACAACACCCATCCCTTAAAAAGTCTGCTTCCAATCTCCTCCTGCTTTCCAAACCTGCAGCCAGAGTTCCTTTATGATCCTGAGTCTTGAATGTATTTCCTGAAGCAGCCACTGCCTCCTTGGTGGTGCTGCTGAGCAATAAGGGCCCGTTGACCTTTGATATTCGTTTGTAATTTTCTGCTCCCATCTATACTACTTAAGTCTGCTTATTGATTGTTATCAGCAAACTTAGACTGGCAGCTCGAAAGATATTCATCCAAATCATACGTAAATGTAGTGAAATTAGGAGGGAGGGTGGGCCAAAGTGGTGGTATAACATAGAACATAGAACATAGAACAATACAGCACAGAACAGGCCCTTCGGCCCACGATGTTGTGCCGAACATTTGTCCTAGCTTAAGCACCCATCCATGTACCTATCCAATTGCCACTTAAAGGTCGCCAATGATTCTGACTCTGCCACTCCCACAGGCAGTGCATTCCATGCCCCCACCACTCTCTGGGTAAAGAACGCACCCCTGACATCCCCCTATACCTTCCACCCTTCACCTTAAATTTATGTCCCCTGTAACACTCTGTTGTACCCGGGGAAAAAGTTTCTGACTGTTTACTCTATAGTAACAATGCCATCGGAAACCAGGGAGGCATGGGTTCAAATCTCATTACAACAGATGGTGAAGTCTGAATTCAATAAAAATCTGGACTTAAGAAAAAACTGTCAAGATTAGAGTGGTGCTGGAAAGGTACAGCAGGTCAGGCAGCATCTGAACAGCAGGAAAATCAACGTTTTGGACAAAAGCCCTTTAGCAGGAATGAGTAAAATAGGTCAAATAGCGCCATAATAATTTAGTGTGATTTTCACCCTTTCCCATATCGAACACCACCTGTCACGGCCTTTCCCACTCACTGGGCAGCATTTAATGCCTGACCCCATGGTCAAATTAATGGTGTGGAGAAGCATTTAATCAAGCAGGAGGAAAGGCAAGTGAATGGTCTTCCTGTCTTTTGCCCAAACCGTCGATTTTCCTGCTCCTTGGATACTGCTTGACCTGCTGTGCTTTTGTAGCACCACTCTAATCTTGACTCTAATCCCCAGCATCTGCAGTACCCACTTCCACCTTAAGAAAAAACTGGCCTAACGATAACCACGTAACCACTGTTGATTGTTGTACAAAACCATATCGTTCACCAACATCCTTATATGGAAGGAAACCTGCCATTCTTATGCCATTCTGGCCTACATATGACTCCAAACCCACAGCAATGTGGTTGAGTCTTAATTGTTTTATGAGCAATTCGGGATGGGCAATAAATTCTGTTCTGGCCAGCAACACCCAATTTCAATGAATGAGTACAAAATACGCTGCACATCATTTTATCAAATGTTTCTTGATGACAGACTTTGATACTAACCATTATTGGCAATGTGAAGTGAAAGAGACATTGTAGTGGGTTGGACGAAATGTTCTGAACATACAAATTTTTGTAATCAAAAACTGAAGTTAAACACATAAATCTAAAAAGCTAAAAATCACACAACATCAAGTTATGGTCCAACAGGTTTAATTGTAAGCACTAGCTTTCGGAGCGCTGCTCCTTAGAGTCATAGAGATGTACAGCATGGAAACAGACCCTTTGGTCCAACTCGCCCATGCCGACCAGATATCCCAATCCAATCTAGTCCCACCTGCCAGCGCCCGGCCCATATCACTCCAAACCCTTCCTATTCATATACCCATCCAGATGCCTTTCAAATGGTGCAATTGTACTAGCCTCCACCACATCCTCTGGCAGCTCATTCCATACACGTACCACCCTTTGCATGAAAACGTTGCCCCTTAGGTCCCTTTTATATCTTTCCCCTCTCACCCTAAATCTAGTTCTGGACTCCCCCACCCCGGGGAAAAGACTTTGTCTGTTTTTCCTATCCATGCCCCTCATGATTTTATAAACCTCTATAAGGTCCCCCCTCAGCCTCTGACGCTCCAGGAAAGACAGCCCCAGCCTATTCAGTCTCTCCCTGTAGCTCAAATCCTCCAACCCTGGCAACATCCTTGTAAATCTTTTCTGAACCCTTTCAAGTTTCACAACATCTTTTCAACAGTGGCCTAGCCAATGTCCTGTACAGCTGCAACTCCTCCCTGACCTCCCAACTTCTGTATTCAATACCCTGACCAATAAAGGAAAGCATAACACAGGTGGTTGTGGAGTACACAACTGCAAGACACAGAATTTATAGCAAAGGTGTGATGTAAGTGAAATTATACATTGAAAAATACCTTGATTGTTTGTTAAATCTCTCATCTGTTAGAATGACCATGATAGTTTCACTTCTTTCATATGTAAATCACAAAACATTTTTAAAAACATTTCTTAGGTTAACTGTAACAATTGGTGTCAGCCCAGATAAGATGTTGATGGTGTTAGCCCCCGTGTTCTGTTGTCTATACCATAATGCTTAGACTGATTCTAATCTAAAAAAATGAGTTAACAGAGTCTTAGATGGATTCATGCAGCTTTTGAGCAAAGTACAATGTAACTCTGCAAGTACAAAATTCACCCCACAAACGTTCTTATGTATATATGCGTGTGTGTGTGTGTATGTGTGTGTGCACCTGTCTGTCTGGGGTGGGGGTTTGTCAGTGTCTGTGAGAGAGCGTATATGTGTGTGTGTGAGTGTAAAGTGGTCTAATTCTGTGAGAGGATGCATGTGTGAGTGTGAGTGTGAGTGTCTGTAGTAGTGTGTGTGAATATCTGTGTGCGTGTCTGTGTATAGGAGTGCCTATGTGTGTGTGCGTGCGTGTGTAGGACAGTGCGTGCATGTGTGAGAGTGCATGTGTGTGTGTGTGTGTATGTGTCTGGGGTGGGGGGTTGTGAGTGTGAGGGAGAGTGTATATGTGTGTGTGTGAATCTATCATATTTAGCAGACCAATCTTTGCCTACTTACTTTGTAATTCAACGCAAAGGAGGTAGCTTGTAGCTTTTATTTTAACAAATCATTTGAGAATGTATCTTTCACAGTCCTGGCTATCCAGGTTTGGCTCAGGACTGCAATAATGTAGGAATTCTTTCTAATGCAAACTGAGAGTTTATGCTTCAATATCGGAGGAAATGTGAGTGACTGAGACACTATTTCTCATTCCTGGGTGGGGGAAATGTTCAACCAGTTTTCTGGATCAGCTATTACTTATGGAAACTGCTCAATTTAATTCCCGTTAACTTCCTTCATTTGGCCTTCAATAAAGCCAAAACACGGGTGGCCTGGCAGATGTACAGTAACAAATGCAACCTCATTATTGTGGCTACTTGCAATCAGCAACTGGTTCTGGGCAGCAAAACAACTTTTTTTTACTTCAGATAAAATTGTTTATCAATAATATTGGCCTGTCACTTTGGGTCTGGAAACATTTAAATAACAACTTAGGAAGCAATAGCAACAGACCTTTATTTGGGCCAGTCCACTATTTGTAGCTGGCACAAATATGAAAATGTGCAGTCATCTGACATCGATTTGTGTGTAATTTTTATTAAAGTAGAAGTTAACATGGGATTAAATTAACTTCAGTTACATGGAAAGATCGGAAATGTTAGTACTGTTCTCTTTCAAGAATGATAGATTGAGAGGAGATTTGCTAGCTGTGTTCAAAACCATGGGTCTTGATGGACCAGATAGCGAGAAACTGTTCCCACTGGTGGATGAATTGAGAACCAATGTGCACCGTTTTATGGTAGTTAGCAGAAGAAGCAATGGTAATGTGAGGCAAAACGTCTTCCTGCAATGATTGGTTTGGACCTGGAATACGCTGCCTGACAGTGACAGAGAAGGCACATTTGATTCGGGTTTGCAAAAGTGGATCGGATCGCTATCAGAAAAGGAAAACTTTGTAGGGCTGCAGGGGGTAGTTAGGGCAGTGCATGAGGTGAACTGCTCCTTCAAGAGACCGACACAATCATGGTGAGCCAGTGGTGCTGTCACCATTCTGTGATTTTACGGCTGAGGACAGAGAACCTGATGGATAAAATGGCAGCTTTTGTGCTGTAAGCTTTTGTAACTCTGCTTTTATGATGCATCCATATCTAGTGTAGATGCCAGCGAAGCCATAGGGAATGATCATGTACCAAACTATTCAGGTGCAGATAAACGCAAGAAGATTGGCACCTATTTCACCACTTGATTGCACCATTTTCTAAAGACTGTATGGGCTCAAGGCAGAGAAAAATGGTTCTCTTGTCTCCTGAATGTGTCTGAACCCGGCATGTCAAACATACTTGATGAAAAGCGGATGGCTCTCTTGCTGAGACACCTCTGCTCTCTCATTGCCCTACGCATGCTCTTGCTGCAGCAGACTTAACAGGTGGCTTTGAAATTAACCTGTGTCTCCTGCAAATAACCATCTATGAGTTAAAGTCTAAGTGAATGGGATTGGCAGCTCTGCACTGAAAAGGTTGCCTTTCAATCACACTAAATCCCTTTATGTAAGCATTGACCACATTTACAAAAGCACATAGAAGTACTTAGCAAAGGGGGCTTGAATGCTGCTTGGGAGGCAATTAAACTCCTGCATCTGATTTTCTCTTCTTTCCCTCTGTCTTTTCTTCCATGTAATTAGGTTTGGCCGCTCTGACACATTGCCACTTCTGTTCTCAGCTTAAACATATGTATTTTCCTCTTCACCGCACCAAGTCTATACAGATTTGTCATTAGCAAATGGAGTTCCTAATAATTTGAATGAAGGGACCATGTCAGACATATCTTCTCCCAATACCCACAGCAATTATTGTTCTATGTTCTTGTGTTAATTACATTTTTTCTTCAGTGTTACTGAAGGTCTAACCCCTAAATGTACTTAACAAGGGTCTGTAACTATGCTGTATGATTCTATGACTCTATAACTCCAACTGCCCAAATACTACTGATATGCAATCATTTAACAATAAACTCCAGGCTTCCTACAATTACAGAATAAGTGGAAAGGCTGTTCAATTACAAAACAGAACAACCTGTGCTAAGAAGCATACAGGATTTTTGAAAAGTGAGCATCACACACTCCATAAGGGAATGTGGCACGAGTTGCTCCAACAGAGATATTTTATTTGATAAAACAGTGTCTTCAAAGTCTGTGATATAACTTGCCATCACAACCCTCTAGGAGCTGAATATTACATGTGCTCACCAACTGGGCTTTCAGTGGACAGAGGCAGTGATGATGAGCTTGGCTAGCTCATCACCTTCCGATAACCCCCAAAACTTATCCCCATATCACAGATGATGGGTGGGCATTGAAATTGTTCTGGTAGAAAGTGTTTAAAGCAATGGGAAAGAAAGGAGAACTATCTTTGGGTCACCCCCTCCTCCCCAATTAGTTAGTAAACTTCCTTCCTAATCACATGTACTTTAGAACCTACTCCACCTCCCACCTCTCACAAGTGTCAACAGAACCCTCTGCCCAAAGCTTCCCAAATCACTACCCTCTAGGGTTTTTTGACTCAGTCTCCTAGTCCAGCTTGCAGTACCTGCAGTGGTAACTGAGGAGTTCTGGTGCTGCTAGAGCTGCTGGACAATCAGATGTGTCAGCAGCTCCAGAGGGCGGGACTTCCTCCTGGTGAGGGGCCGAAGTCCCACTCTGCTTCAATTTATCCCATCATGCTCTTTATAGCTGTGGGACAGGCTACTTGTTGGGCTGTCAGTTTGCTGCCAACTTTTCTTCCAGTGGGGTTGGGGTACAGATGGGTGCTGTGGGCTCTCCCATTCCCTGACCCTCATATCCCTCATTTTTTCTTCACTTAGGATGACAAAATGAGCGCCCCAAATCTCTCTTAACCATTTTAACCTTAATGCCCTCTAAGCAATAGACTTTTGCTGCGCTGATCAAAGTAAACACAGTTGTTCCTTAAAATAGCTCAGAATCTCAAAAATATTTCTTCTTTATATCTGGTCTGAAATAGAACTTTATTAAATATGTTGCCTAAAAAATTCAAGAATCTACACTTATCTGATAGGGCAAGAAGCTTGCTAAACAAACATCCATTTATGTGCAAGAATCGGGATGAGGAACATTAAGGACTAGCATTCTTGGGTCATTTTATTGCGGTTGGATACTATCAGATATGCATTGTGCAGTAAAGGTGAGGATTATCATGTTACTTAGTGAGGAAATTCCTCAAAAAATTATGGACAGGAAATGAGTTTGGATTACCTGTGTCTTTTTGTATATACATGTCTGATGTTATTTGAACAGTAAAATATGTCCAAAGGAACATAAACTTCTGATCAAAGTAGACCCATCCAGTCCATTTAATTAAGTCAATGGCATTTAATTCACACAAACACACAGAAGTATAAATAACCAAACCCATCAACACAGCTGCAGAACTAAAGCAGTGATTCATTGCAAGTGAATGCAGGTCAATGGGTAAATGTGCCACCTGGTGCCCCAGATCAGATGAGTCCTTGATGTGACTGTGCCCTGCTCTGACCTGAGCTGATACAATTTTGGAGGTTTCACAACTTGTTGCAGCATTCCAGAGAACAAGAAAGGCAGAGATCAGCCAGCATTACCAAGCCTGACAAGATCCAGTGCGAATATGCAGATATTACTCAAAAACAGCATTAGACACAGAGAGTGTTGGACCTCAGCACATTGAACACCTTCCAAAGATCCTGTCCAATAATCAGACCCATGACACTCAACCGAATTGAAGTCTGGCTGGTGCAGAGAATACAGAACTATCTGCATTACCCTGCTGCTCAGGACTAATTTCTCCTCTACACTTGTTGCCTCACCCACCCACCAACGTAACTTGACTTTCTTTATGTTATTCTTATTCATGTTTACTTGAGAGAGACTGACACTTTAAAAAAGGTATTGGAGCACGGTCACTGTCTATGAGGCTTTATCAAGATGATACTTTTTTCAGGAGAAATTAGAAGAAAATCAGTTTTAAAATGTGCATTTTGGAGAAGCTGAATAGAAATAATCACATTTTGAAAGATCTTGTTGTAATTAACAGGTATTTCTGAAACTACCTTGCTGGGCAATTATGAATAAGCAGGTATTTCGAGATTCTGACTTGACATTCTATGATGGATTTATTTTGTTCATATAAAGCTTCTTCTTACCTCTAAATCATTGAAGAATAGATGCATATCAGCCAAATTAAAAATCATTTCCTCCATTCGCAACCCAAGTGACACTGCAGTGGGTGTATCCTACAAAAAAAAGAGGTAGCCTTAAGTCAAAGCAGAACATTCTATATATCAGGTATCTAAAATAAATATCAGGACCTGAAATGTTTACTTGGCTACTCTTTTCACAGATGTATCCCGTCCTGCTAGGTACTTACAGGTAAATTAAAGGCCTTTAATATTCAATAACATTACCATTACTGAATCCCCACAATCAACATCCTGGGGGTTACCATTGACCAGAAATTCAACTGGACTCACCATATAAATACAGTGGCTATAAGAGCACTTGAAAGGCTAGGAATACTGCAGAGAGTAATTCACCTCCTGACTCCTCAAAGCCTGTTCACCATCTATAAGGCACAAGTCAGGATTGCGATGGAATAATCTCCACTTGCCTGGATGGGTGCACCTTCAACAACACTCAAGAGGCTTGACAGCATCCAGGACACAGCAGCCCGCTTGAAGGGCACTGCATCCACAAGCATCCACTCCTTCCACCATCGATGCTCAGTAGAAACAACATTTACTATCTACAGGATGCACTACAGAAATTTGTCAAAGCTTCTCATACAGCACCTTACAAATCCATGACCACCAAGGGCAACAGGTACATGGAAACACCACAAGCTATTCTCCTCCAAGCCACTCACCATCTAAACATGGAAATATATCATTATTCTTTCTCTGTCACTGAGTCAAAATCCTGGAATTCCCAACTCTCAGGGCATTTTGGGTCAACCTACAGCACATGGACTACAACGGTTCAAGAAGGCAGCTCACCATCATCTTCCCAAGGGCAACTAGAGATGGGAAATAAATGCTGACCAGCCAGCGACGCCCACATCCTGTGAATGAATAATAAATAAAAATAGGGAATCTGTAAATGAAGGAAGACAAAGGAATGTTGGAGGAGGTGGGGTGAGATTGTAGTTACCACCATCGTGGCCTCCACAGGAGGATTGTGTTGCATACCAGTGGACATTACAAAACTACAGTGACAAAGCTCAAGGGGAAAGGAAAGGAGTCACAGTCTGATGTGATGGGTCTCAATGTGTGGGCATTGAGTGGAGATGGGCTGGCCAGGGGCAGCACGTTAGAATGGAATATGGAGGTTCTAGGGGATGGGTACCTGATGACCAGGCTGAGTACGGTATTGATAGTGTCCAATGCGATCTACATTTCTCTTTACAACTTGCCAACTGTTACAAGTGATCTGTAGCTGAAAATGCCTGGGACAACATCCAGGGTGAATAGAGTCAATGTCAGTTTGATGGGCAGAAGCATGGCCTCCACTTCTCAGTGACGAAAGGTTCTTCAAGCGGCAATTGTATCAATTATCCACCCGCAGAATGCAGGTTCACATCATTTGCAATCATATCATTGTACGTTTGAAATACATAGTGTACCACGTATGTGGGGTGCAAGCACTAGTTGGAAGCAATGTTGACCATGTAACTGTTACAAATATTGCAGTATATCAGTATTGCAAAAATAATAACAGCCGACATTAAAAAAAGGCAATTGTTGTCCACATCAAACATAGTTGATGCAAGACTTTCAAGAGAAGTGAATCCCTCTCCACCTGAACTGTGAACAAAACTCAAGACTCTCTTATATGTAATGATGTCTTTTGTGGATATGTGGGGCTGGGAGAGGAGGGTTCCATATACTAACACTCTACTGCTCTATGTTGGAAAAACTCTTCAAAATACTTGCCTCCCCATTGGCATGACAATTTAATGCATGGCAATCCTTGTCAGAATCCACTGTCCATTTACAATACACAGAATGTTCTGTGGCTATTTGTAGGAGATGTGAGCACTGGCTCTTTTTATAGCTAAGAACCTGTTCTGTTCCTTATGTTCCCAATTCAGGTTCACTGCAGCCATCACTGAAGGATCCAGCT
The DNA here is from genome assembly GCF_047496795.1 of Chiloscyllium punctatum. Classification (NCBI taxonomy): domain Eukaryota; kingdom Metazoa; phylum Chordata; class Chondrichthyes; order Orectolobiformes; family Hemiscylliidae; genus Chiloscyllium; species Chiloscyllium punctatum. The sequence goes on from NC_092775.1 coordinate 18,786,253, forward strand.
GCAGGAGATGTGATCGTCGCAATGGCTGCCTTGCGAAGAAGGTGGCGAGAGAGAGAGGAAATGCAAATCCACAGCAAGCACCAGAGCAGCAGGAGCCTGGCATGGAAGTACAAGAAAAGGTCACAGTTGTAAGGGTTCCTCAGAATGTGGGAGGGCCACAACTGCCAGTAAATCTTTCATTCTTGAGGACAATTCCTTTGGTTGAGCAGGATTCAGTGTTAGCAATGTTCTGTGACACCATGACTGAACTGTTCAAGCTGCTGGATGATACCTGTGACCAGGAGTGGATGACCATCTTCTCCTGGTGACCAGGAAGGTCACAGCTTCATTGAACATCTTTGTGACTGGTTCCTTCCATGGAGCCAAGGGGAACCTCTGTGAGATCTCTCAATCGTTCACCCACAAAGGCATTAAGACAGCTACTGATGGGTCACACAGGTTCATTTTGTTCCCTGTGATGAAGTCAGTGCTACAGCCTGGGCTGTAGGGCTCACCAACATAGCTGGTTTCGCCCAGGTGCAGGGTGCCATCAATTACAATTATGATATGCTGACAGGGCTGTATCACAACCCAGCAGATTTCACTAATGGGAAGGCATTCTACTCCAGCAATGTGCAAGTGATTGTGATCACTGATTCCACTTCTCAGAGATTTGCATCTGATACCCGGGAGGTTACCGTGACTCATGCATCCTGGACAATTCCCATGCTCCTGCTGCATTTGAGGATCCAGATGCCTCATCAGGCTGGTTGCTATGGGACAAGGGCTACCCACTGTGACCATGACTGATGATACTGTTGCACTACACCCTCACTGAGGTGGAGCACAGATTCATTGCAGCCCACCCTATGATCAGGGCTTTGGTGAAGTAGATGATAGGGCTCCTGATGATGAGGTTTCACTGCCTGGACATGTTTGGTGGTGTCTTGCAGTATAAACCCTGACAGGTGCTGTATTATCTTGGCATGCCGTGCTCTGCACAACTATAGCAAGCAACATGCAAATGCAATGGATGCTGAGGAACTGGAAGAGCAGGAGCAGTTTTCTGAGGAGGAGAATGAAAACATTTGCAAGAGGAACACGGCACTGTACGATAGGGTGCCACAAGCCAGCTGGGACTTCATTGATACCCAATTCCAGTAGATGAGAGCTTTGTGCAGTGATCACTCATTGACTGTAAAATCACTGCTGCATGATGCAGGCAATTTGTTTGTATTCTTGGAAAGAAAGGCAGTTTTTTTTCACTTTCTGTTCACTTTGGATGTTTGCAAATAAAAGATAATCTTCTGCACTGTTTGAAGCCTCATCCCTGTGTAATGGTTGCTCCACTGAACGACAAGATACTAACATAGAGAGAGTAGTGGCGATGATGTAGGGAAGGGGGTGAGATGCAAAGCAGCTAAGGACAGGTGTCTGGCCTGACAGTTAGACAGAGTTCTAACTTGAAGTCTCTGGAGTTGCATTTCTCCACTGACATACAGAGGTCATGAATGAAATCATCCAGGGATATTTGTGGATTCTGAACACTTCCATTAAATCTTGATCATTCAATAATTTTATTAGTTCTGAGGTTGAAGTAATTGTCACGTATTTTCAGTCAGTCTTCAAAAGTATCTGTTGCTTTTCTTACTCTTTGATAATTTCTAATGTCATAAAGTATACTTCCAATTTTTATATAAGTGTAATTATATGTTCAGCTCCTGAATTGGTATCTAATTTTGAGGATGTTCTGTATCTCTCAAACTGTTTTGTCCAAATGTTGAATTCTGTATTCTATTTGGCCCTTCTTGAAATCAATTTTCCTACAAGATTATTTGATGACATATCTTCTTAATGTGCTTGTGTATGTTTTGCTTGTGTATTAGACCTCTATTTCATTATACTAACAGTTTTGCAATTCTTCATTGCTACATTGGAGAGTTTCCAATCTTTCTGCAGCTGAAATGGAGGATTCCCACTTTTACTGTAGCTTCGCTGTATGAATCCCACAGTTTGTGGTTTTCACCAATGATTTACACTTTTATCACATTTTTACTGAATCATTCCCACTTATAGTTTAACCATTGGTCTCTGTCTTTATTGAACCTTTTTATATCCTGAATAAAGACTTTCAAACTTACTATCTCTGTTAGACTTGGTCTGCAAACCTTTCAAACAACCCTATGTTATTGTTTTAACTACTGGCTTCTTGATGTCCTTATGATTGCTACCTTGAATTGGCATTGTTGTTTTCTTTCTTTAGTTCAATTTCTGTAGCTACATGTCTTGGTTCCACATACTGAGTGTTAAGTACATTTTTAAGCTCCCTCTTTTCCAGTATGGATTATAAAGTTTCCCCGAGTCCACCAGGGATTTTAAGCTTTCTTTATGGAAATTCTGATGAATGTTTGCTCATTGTTCAACTCGAATTCAAACTGCCCCATAGATTTCCATTGTGTGATGCAGCTTTTATGTGCTTTGGAATTATTATTCACCTTTCTCCTGTAGTTGCAAACTCTCCTGTTGAAAGGCACTTCTTAGCAAATCTAAACCATTTTTGCCATTCACTACAGTATTCTTCTTTGTTAAGGATTACTGCAGGGACTTTTCCTATAGTCGTTGTAGACCTATAGAAACATAGAAACTAGTAGCAGGAATCGACTATTCAGCCCTTCAATCCAGTGTTGCTATTCAATACGATCGTGGTAAATCCTCAATCTTAATGCCCTATTCCCACTTTCTCCCCATAACCATTTAATATGTATAAATGTAAAATTCTTAAATCTTCAGCTCTTCTCTGCAGTTGACTTTGAGCTTGATCTTAAGATATCACTCTGCTGCTCACCATGTAGAATGAGCAGTGAAATCAAATCCCTGCCATGTAGTAAGGATGTGCTGGCTCATTCTGAACTGCTGCTCATTATAAAGGTTGTTGCTACCATCTTACCTTTAAGTGTGGAAAACTGCAGATCTGATCTGTCTACACTGCAGGGAATAGAGCATGAAACATTTCTATACAGTATTGTTTACAAAATGTAATGGTTACACAATATTATATACAGGTCATTCTGCCATAACACACAATTCGTTAACACAAATTCACTATAACACGATTGACGAATTGGCAACATTGTTTCTAAAGTGCAAGCTTTTACAACGTGTTGGCTGTAACTCAATTACTTCACAAACACTTTAAGCGCTCTTTCTAAAGTGCAATTTTTCTATAATGTTCATTTGCACAAGAACGTGACCATCGTGTTAGAGAAGAACTACCTGTATATCAAGAATACTTTTTTGAAATGTATATTTGAAATGTATATTTTGAAATGTATAACTTAGCCTATCCACTGGAATTTAGCATGGTATACTTCTTATTTATGATAGTCTCAATCACAATTCATCATCACAAATGGTCACCAGCAAAGAATTGGTCATGATCGTGAACCAATCATGCATACGTTGTTGCTTCAGACAGCTGAATCAGAAATGTACTGGCAACTATGGACAGATTTTTACTCTTGCTACCAAAGGATATGAAGCCAAGAAGTTTGTAAAATTCTCCAAGTGGTCTTCCTGTAGACCTCCTACTCATTCTAACCTGTTCGCTATTTTACAATGACAGGTGAGGTCTTAGATGGCCAACACACCCTCACCTCAAACGAGGAAGTTGAGTGATCTATCATTGGCCATTTAAGGGATATTTCCTGCCAACTTCAATTTTGAGCCTGGATGGTTCAAGGGTAAAGGGAGACCTGGCAGGACATCGTATACATGTTAAGAGGCCTGCCTACCAAGGGTTCTTCTCCCAGATCATGTTCGCATTCTGATCAAAGTCTGCCCCCTGCATGTGCTCCCTTGGCTGCTCTGGCTTCTTTCTCTCTCATGCGCAAGGACCTCAGACGCTCCATACACCATACTGGACTCTTCTCTTTCCCACTGTGGGCACCTGCTCACTTTCTTAGTCCTGGGCTACAGGAGTTAAAATCTGGGGACTGCTTGTCTTCCCAGTCCTGCTTATTACATAAGGGCATTAGGATCATGGAATAACTTTTTAATGATGTTGTGGAGCTGCTCCTCACTGGGTATAAATAGTACAGTGTGGGCAGAATTAGCTAGTAAGAACTATGCTAGGAAGAAAGAGGTACATGCACAGAAGCATGTGCAGTAGACTTTAGGTAATAGAATCTATGAAATAATTTTTCAATAATATAATAGATTAGAGCATGGTATATCTCCGATTACCACATAATTATGATATTACATATTAATATGTAATAATCAATGTTACAAAGGAGCCTAAGCCTGAAAAGAATTTTTGATCATACCTTCTTCTCAAACAGTCTGTCTTCAACCTAAATTTATTGATGTAAACATGGAATCACAAGACCACTGGAGATACTGGGACTACAATAAGATTGTCTGGCAGTTCTCTGAGATGGAATCCCAGACTGAATGAGGATAAATTCTGATGGGAATATCTTTCTTCCAATAAAGCCCTTTCATCCAAAAATTCCTACCTCAAAAGTTTTAAACCTAGCGTTTTTGTCTTGTACCTTTGTGTTTTTTATGTTTGAAATGTTTTACCATTCATTATTTGCAGCTAGTCCCTTATTAGTTGCAATGTTTTAAAAACACTCGAGTTCTGTAATGTGGCACTTTTATAGGGGGTAGAAGATTCTACTTTTCCAGTGATCTTTATCGCAATCTTTCATATGTGGAATTGAGGGGCTTTACTCTCATTTCAAATTCTGGGAAACTACACACTTGCAGAGCTGGATCTGCTCTGCTCCAGTTTCTACAAGTTGGTGTTGCCAAATGGTTCACTTTCTTAAAACAAATCTTGAACAAGAGTGTTCCCCCAGCTTCACATTATCCTGAGCACCCCATCCCCGTTCACTGCAAGTAGCCCCGAATTCAGCTCTCCAAACTGGGCAAGCTATCTGAGGAGAGATGACCAAAGAACATTTATTTTTCACGTAAAGTGGATTTAAAACTGATATTTTCATTTTTAAGCATTGCTGGAGCAGTGTAGTGCTTGTCATTGGTGTGTCAGTAGGCTGCTATAAGCTTTAGGAAATGAGTTTATTTGTCAAGTTTGTCACTCTCCCTGTTGGGTGAGCATGGCAGCATTTTTCGGAGGGGAAGAGAAAGGAGTTAGAATATTCCCACCTTTCGTGACAATTATCACTCAGAGAACTTCACCGAGAAATTTAGTGTCAGTTTGATCTTAGCTCTCAAAAAAACGTAGCAATGAGTTAAAAAGATGTCATTTTAACATGGTTTATACTGGAGTTTGGATTTTCCTGTGGGCTTCATGCCTCAGAGGTTGGTATCAGATTCTCTAGACACAGTATAGAATTGACCCTTGTGAGACCCTTATTATAACATTACGGAAAACCCTTTTAGTAGATACTAGGTGATAGAAAACATATTTGGGCGGTAAATTAACTTTACAATTCAAAGAGTTCATATAGTATGGAGCTATATTGCTTGGGGACAGGGAAAGCAGATCACGTTTACCCTGACTTAAGGCAGTCGAAGCTTGACTCAGAATTACAAGAATAATAATAAGGTGAAATATGTTCCTGTTTAAAATTTTTAAAACTATGCTTTAACTTAAGCGGTTAAACTAAAACCTTATACTGTGCAGAGTAAAGACCCTGGCCTTGTCACAAAAAAAAATTTAATAGTTGTCAGAATAATCTGGTTATATTTAGTGTTCATGACCTGGATCTCAGTAACATGGTCAACAAGTCTACAAGTGTTTCTTTTCTTCTCGTGACATCTCTCTGACACAGATAAGTCCTAACAAGTTCTCAGCCTGAGTGGGTGACTGAGGTAGCACCATAATAAGTAAAATCATTTTCTATGATTTCTAAGTCTTTCAGACCTAACAATGCCTGAAGGGATCTTACAAATGCAACTTAGTTACTTGATTAAAACAGCCATAATTTCGAAATCTTCTTTTAAATCTCCTTTTAACCTTCTTTGCTTTAACGAGAATAATCAACTTCTCCAGTATCTCCACCTACCTGATTCTTTTAACTCCAATATTTTTCTGATAACTCTACTCTGCACTCTCTCTGCAAAACAATGCCATCCTTTCCTAAAGTGCTTTGCCCATAACTGAATACAAAGCTCCAGCAATATTTAATCAAAGCTCCACATCACTTTGCTGTTTTAGAGAATATTGTGCTTTTTCAAAAATGCCAAGGAACTATGCATTTTTTTAAAAAAAGTGTTTATAATCATATAAAGATTTTTAAATTGTATAATTGAGATTATGTTGCTTTATCTCATTCTTCCTTCTGAAGTGTATTACTTGCTAATTATTACAAATAGTCAACATTTCACAAAAATACTAGTAACCAAGTACGTGTGCGTTAGGAGATGCAAATTGATTTCCTTCATTTCAATGGGGATTGAGAATGAAAATAGAGAGGTTTTGCTAAAACTCAAGAAGTTACAAATCAGACCACAGCTGGAATACCGTGAAGAGAAGATATACTGGCATTGCAAACAGTGCAGTGTAGATTCACTAGGCTGATACTCAGTATGGAATAACTGTCTTGTGAGGAAAGAATGAGTAAGGTTAGGTCTATACTCATTGAAATTTAGAAGAATGAGCGGCAATTTTATTGAAACATACAAGATTCTTGGTGGAATTGCCAGGGTAGAGGCAAAAAGTTGTTTCCCCTTGTGGAAGACTCTAGGAACAGAGGACATAATCTCAGAATATGGGGTCTCACAATTAAGAATGGGGAGGAATTTATTCTCTCAGAGGGTAATGAATCTATGGAATTCTTTACAACTGGTGCCTGTTGAAGTGGGTCCCTAAGTAAATTCAAGGCTGAGAGAGATAGATATTTTTAATGAGTCAAAGAATCAAGGTTTATGGGGGAAAAGCAGTGAAGTGGAAATGAGGAGTATCAGATCAGCCATGATTCTAATTGATGGGCTGAATGGCTTACTTCTGCTCCTAAGTTTTAATGTCACCATGTGATCCTACAAGCAGGAGGCAAAGAAGGTGGACTTTGCTAACCTCTTGTCTATAGAGGCTTAGGATCCTGTTATTATTTAACAATTCTCTGCTGTTTAATCTCTGACCAAAAGCATTTTATTATTCATTCATAAGATGTGGGCATCCCTGACCCAACTGGCATTTATTGCCCATCCCTTATTGCCCAGTGGGCAGTTGAGAGTCAACCACATTGCTTTAGTCTGGAATCAGATGTAGGGCAGACTAGGCAAATACAGTGAATCCTCTTGCAAGGATGCCTACCTTGAAGAAGTTCTCCTCTTCTCTCTACAAGAATCTCGGTGAGTCTCTCTCTCTCTCTCTCACTGCAACCTCCAGGTCATTTCCTCTGCCCTGAAGCTCTTCAACCATGTCCTGACTCTCGGCTACCTTCTCCCCAGCCCCATCCTCCTCCCATTTATCTCTCCACTCCAGAGGCTCCCTGCCTTCATTCCTGATGAAGGGCTTTTGCCCGAAACGTCGATTTTCCTGCTCCTTGGATGCTGCCTGACCTGCTGTGCTTTTCCAGCACCACACTAATCTAGACTCACTTTTGCCAAGTACAGCAGTTTCCTTTCCTACAGTGACATCAATGAGTAGATGGGTTTTTTCCAATAATTGGCAATCTTAACTTCTTATTAGGATTTGGTTATAGAACAAAACCTCTGCCAAACTACTTCAAAATAGATCAGTATTATTCCTTTTTAATAACTGTGCATTATTGACAATAGAGCAATTCAATGATTAAAATGTCCCTAATAACAATAATAAAATTAATGTGATGTCATAGAGTCATAGAGATGGAAACAGACCTTTCGGTCCAACTCATCCATGCCGACCAGATATCCCAACCCAATCGAGTCCATATGAAGAAAACGGGATTTTGTGGCTCAAAAATAAGTAAAATCATTATGTACATTTTCAGGCTTTTAGCAATCCACAACATTGAGTTTAATTTGAGTTCACAGTGTAACAGCAGGTTCAGAGACTGAAATTACAGGCCTTACTCTGTTCCTGCCTTGGGACGTAGCCCGACCACAGCATCAGCTCCCCTACAGCACTGGGACCCAGTCATTAGGCCCTGATGTGCCCACTACTGTAACCTAGGCCCTGGGTAACCTTAAACTTAATGATTGATAAACGAGAATGGAATGACTTATTAAGTCCTAAAACATTGAAAATAATCCTCGTACTTTGTAAACCAGGATGGCTCCTTGTAATGATTAAGCAAAGGCAAAGCCTGCAGCAATTAAAAGCTGAGAATTGTTGGTATTGTTTTCTTCTGAAGAAATTCTTCACAGAATTGAAATATGCAGTTTGTTGTAAAGCCAAGCAACCGTTGAATTCCAGAGATAGATGTGTTTCAGTGATGGTAGAAACCACGAGTGGATTGTTTGGCCCTGAACATACTCCAACAGTTAACTCAGAAAGACAGCTCTTTAGTCTCAAAATGTACAACCTGCATTGCTACAGTATTCAAAAGGGAGCAAGTTAATTCATGACCATCTGTTTTGCATCAAAACATTGGTACTGGTGGTGAATTTTCATCATTCTATTGATAGTCAAGACCTATGTGCTTTGATATTCAGTCAGATTTGTAAATGGGCATCAGCTTGCCCACCTGAAGCCTTGGATGTAGGTTCCCGAGACACAGTTTGAGCATAGCTTAGTGGCAGCAGTTTTGTTTCTTTGGAAGCAGAAAGTGCAGTGCTCCTTCTTATGATGCAGCATATTGAACATCTCACGTTCTCCCAGTGTGTGGTTCTTTCGCGGTTTACGAAGTCCAGTGCATGTGAGGGTAGTCACATTATGGTCTAACAAGGAGAGTCTTGAACAGTAAGCCAGGTATGGTCAATTGTATCTCTACAACTATTTGCACATTCTAAGAACAGGTTCTACATTACTAAATTGTTTGCTGGAAGGACTTTTCTCCCATGAGATCTTGCTTTATGCCCCCATCAAGTCCCTGTGACACCTTCACAGTAAGTGGTGCGTATTGCAAGCAATTATGTATTAACCCTTTCAGAGAACACTGCGGGCCTTATGATGGGCTGGATTTTCCCGTTTGCCTTCTAGACCTATCTGCAAGCTGCGCATTGTCAATTCCTGCCTCAATCTGTTATGGGTCATCCAGAAAACTACATCAGGATGCCTGTATGGCACTTGCAGCTTCTTCAACTATTCGAATGAGATCAAATGCCAAATTTGCCATGGATCTCAGTTAGACTTGGGTCAAAGGCCCCGACTTGCCAGTATTATTTTTGCAACTTGAAGTTCTAACACTGCCCATTCTGCCCTCTCCATCCCACCCCGGGGAAAAGGGTTTGGTGCAGTATGAAGCCAGCTAACCGACATATTAGTGGATGGTGTGATATCATGTGCCTGCCCTCTTCAGACATTAAGAAATTTAATCCCAATTGTCAAAGACTCATAGAGATGTACAGCACAGAAACAGACCCTTCGGTCCAACTCGTCCATGCCGACCAGATAGCTTGTATTAATCTAGTCTCATTTTCCAGCATTTGGCCCATAACCCCCTAAACCCTTCCAATTCATGTACCAATCCAGATGCCTTTTAAATGTTGTAATTGTACCAGCCTCCACCACTTCCTCTGACAGCTCATTCCATACACGCACCACTCTCTGTATGAAAAAGTTGCCCCTTAGGTCCCTTTTAAATCTTTCCCCTCTCACCCTAAACCTAGGTACTCTAGTTCAGGACTCCCGCACCCCAGGAAAAAGACCTTCTCTATTTACCCAATCAATGCCCTTATGATTTTATAAACCTGTAGAAGGTCACCCCAATAGCTAACAAATAAAAACAATTTGTTAGTGGTGAGTTGAAAGCAGGATTGGCAAGATCAAAGCAAATACTGTCTGAGCAATATGCACAATATTCATTTGTATTGCCCTAGCCTCGGAACTATGGGCCAAGAGTGGAAAATGAAATCAGTTTGGTCAGATCTTTGTTAACCGTCATGAACATGATGGGCTGAATGGCCTCCTTCTGTATTGTAAATGTCTATGAAATAAACAGTAGCAAAAAGTAAGACTTGGTTCCTGAAGGGTGAAACCATCAATAATGGGAAACCTGCATGACTATCTGTTTAGGAAGTTAAAATAATCATGGTCACACCAGAAAAGAACACCTGGAAAATTAATAAGAAGAACAACTGGGATAATCCAGGAAATTATAGACTGGTGAGCTTTACATCAGTGGAAGAGAAATTATTGGAGAAGATTCTTAGGGGCAAGATTTACTCACATTTGGAGAATGGGCTTATTAGGGATAGTCTTTATGTAGGAGAGATCTTGTCTCACAGGCTTACATTTGCCCCTGACTAATACACTTCACACTATGAACAATGTAGCATGGCCAATTCACCTAACCTGCATATCTTTGGATTATGGGAGGAAACCAGAGCTCCCCGAGGAAACCCACCCAGACACAGGGAGAATGTGCAAACTCCACACAGTCGCCCGAGGCTGGAATTGAAACTGGGTCCCTGGTGCTGTCAGGCAGCAGTACTAACCACTGAGCCAATGTGCTGCCCTGTTTAAAGGCAGCTCGCCAGGCTGATTCTGAAGATGAAGGGCTATCTTATGAGGAATGTTTCAGCAGGCTACACTTGGATTCAGTGGAGTTTACAGAATGAGAGATGACATTATTGAAATATATATAATTTTGATGGGGTTTTACCAGATTGATGCTGAGAGCATGTTTCACTTCTTGGGGGTGCATCGAAGTATGGGCCATAGTTGGAAATAAGGACTCACCCATTCAGAGATTGGAGGTGCGTGGAATTTTTTTTCTCTCAGAGTTGTCAATCTTTGGAATTCTCTTCCAAAGAGAACAACGGAGGCTGTGTCATTGAATATATTCAAAGCTGAGCTCGAAGATATTTGCCTTTCAAGTCAATGGAGGGTTGTGGAAGGGAAGTGGAATTATGGCCACAATTAGATTAATCATAGTCTTAATGAATGGTGGAGCAGGCACAAAATGCCATGTGACTTTTTCCTGCTCCTATTCTCAAAGAAAGCTCAATTTATTGGCACCGCTTTACCATGTCAAGAATAGTTTTGGAAAATGCATAGTTATAACTCACTTAAATTGACTTTATGTGCATGCATTTGTCCTCCACTGTGCTTCTCTTGATAAACAATTGCTAAATCACACACAGAGTTATTAAGCCAGATGACTGGTCAAATATATCAATCTTAAGAGGTTTCATAAAGGTGACAGAAGAGAGAACAAAGAACAGTATAGTACAAGAACAGGCCCTTCGGCCCATCAAGCCTGTGCCGACACATAATGACTTTCTAAACTTAAACCCTTTTGCCTCTACGCAGTCCATATCCCTATATTATTGCTTATTCATGAATCTGTTAAGATGCCTCTTAAACGTTGCTCTCATGTCTGCTTCTAGCACCTCCTCTAGCAGTGCACCTCTATCAGGCAAATACAACCCTCTGTGTGAAAAAATTACCTCTCACATCTCCTTTAAAGTGTTCCCCCTTTGCCTTAAACCTACGTCCCCTGGTAATTGATATTTCTACACTGAGAAAAATAATCCCACTATCCATTTTTATCCATGCTCTCATAATTTTGTAAACTTCTATCAGGTTATTCCTTAGCCTCCAATGCTCCACTGAAAACAAACCAAGTTTGTCAAATCTCTCCTCATAGCTAACACCCTCCGAACCAGGCAACATCCTGGTAAATGTTTTCTATGCTATGTCTAAAAGCTTCCACATCTTTCTGAAAGTGTGGTGACCAGAACTCTATACAATATTTCAAATGTGGCATAACTACAGTTCTATACAGCTGCAACATTACTTGCCAATTTTTATACACTGCACCCCAATCAATGAAGGCAAGCATGCCATATGCCTTCTTGATCATCTTATTCACTTGTGTTGCCACTTTCAGGGAACTGTGGGCCTATACATCCAGATCCCTTTGTATGCTTTTGCTTCTATGGGTTCAGCCAATTGCTATATACTTCCCTCCTGCATGGAGGTTCCAAAACGCATTACCTTGCATCTTTCCAATCAAAATTCATCTGCCACTTCTCTGCCCAAATCTCCAGCCTTTCTATAACCTGTTGTATCATCTGGCAATTCTCCTCCTATCTGCAGCTCCCCCAATCTTTGTGTCATTAACAAACTTACTAATCAGACCACCATATTCTCCTCCAAACCAATTATACACACAGCAAACTTTTAATTAACCAACACCTATGAGACCAGGAATGTACCAATTGATCAAATTTTCCAGTTGATCAAGAGGTTCACATAATCAAAGTAAAACCACAGGCTAAGTAATAGAAACGTAATGCAAGGGGTATAGACATCACTGTTTTATTTCATTTATGGAATAAATCACATAAATAATGATGCAATTTTGCCTTATATAAAACTTACCAACAGACAGCCTTCTCACTTGCACTCTCAACTGACTGCTTAGACATCAAGGAGTTTGCAATAATACAGTAATCCTTTGGTATTTTGCCGACTTATTAAGAGTGCCAGTTCATAAGGAGCCAATTAAAACAAAGTTTGCTGTGTTACAAACAACAGGGTTCCCAGCACTGGTCCACGTGGAAAACCACTGGTTACAGAACTCCAGTCAGAAAAATGTCCTTCCACCGCTATTCTCCATTTTCTATGACCGAGCCAGTTCTGTATCCATCTTACCAGCTCACTGCCAATCCCATGTGACTTCACCATCTGTACCATGCCATGCGGAACCTTGTCAAAGGCCTTGTTAAAGTCCTTGTAGACAACACTAATTGCCCTGCCCTCACCAAACATCTTTGTCACTTCCTCAAAAAACTCAATGATATTTGCAAGACATGAACTCCTCCACTCAAAGCCGTGCTGTCTATTGCTAATAAGTCCATGTTTTTCCAAGTGCAAGTAAATCCCCTCCTTGAGAATCTTTTCCAATAATTTCCCTACTACTGATGTAAGGCTTACTGGCCTGTAATTTCCCTCTTATCCTTCTTAAACAAAGGAAAAACGTTGGATATTCTGCAGTCCTCCTGGACCTCTCATGTGACAAAAGAGGATGTAAAAATTTTGCTTGAGTCCCTCGCAATTTCCTCCCTTGCCCCCTCAGCATTCTGGGATAGATCCCATCAGGTCCTGGGGACTTGTCTACCTTAGTGCTTTTCAAAATACCTGTTCATCTTTTTCATATTAACATGCCTTCTAATATCAACAAAGCCCTCTCTAGACCCACCTTCCACCATGTTCATCTCCTTTGTGAATACTGATGGAAAGTATTTTTTATGAAGAGGTTTATGTAAAATATCCAAATTGAAGAACTTTGGCAGCAAAAGGTACTGACATACATAATGGAATTATTAAAATTGGGGTTGTCCAAGAAAAGGGAGAAATAAAAGCAAGAAACTAGAGACTAGTTAGTGTAACAATTGTCTAACAGTGGGAATTAAAAGATCAAGGAGATTTCAGAGTTGTGGGGCTAGAGGACGTAGCAGAGGAGGTGATGGCATTGTGGTTAAATCACTGGATTAGGAATCCAGGCTAATACTTGGGACATCTGCCTGAATACCACCACAGCAAATGGTGCACTTGGAATTGTGGAATTAACAGCCAGTCTAATGATGATCATGATTGAAATCTTATAAGGGCCAGACTGACATTACCACTTCCTGCAGGTGCGTACCCACTCCCCTGCCATGACCCCTATATCCTGCAGCATTCTGCTGCATTGTGGGTCCAGAAACCTTACATGTCTGGTTACTGGGGAATAAGGAGTACCCACTGTGGCCGTGGCTAATGGCACCATTGTGCAATCCCTTGAGTGATGTGGAGTGCCATGACTTGAACAGGGCTGAGATGAAGAAGACAATATAGCATCTGAAGATGTGGTACTGCTGTTTGGACAGGTCGGGGGTGGGGGGGGGGCTCTGCAGTATAGTTCAGATAGAGAGCGCTGCATCATCCTGGTGTGCTGTGCTTTGTACAACTGGAGCGGACAGCAAAGTGAAGTGCAGGATGCAGAAGAACTAGGGGTGAAGGAAGTTGATATTGTTCATGACAAAGCTGAATTATGGTGTGAGTTACAGATCTAGTAGGGATAGTAGATTGCCTTCACTGACAGACATGAGTGAACCAGATGTTTTTGCCACCAATGATCACATAGGGCTGAATCTTACTTTGCTTAGCTAAGTCTGAATTGTGTTGGGCTTTTTGGAGGGATTTCCATTTTGAGACTTGGCAAATTTTGTCTCTGAATCTTGTCAAATTTGTCATGTTAACTAACTGAACACCAACATGTGGCCTACATGTGACTCCAGACTCAGGGCAATATGGTTGACTCTTAATTGCCCTCTGAAATGGCCTAGACAGCCAATCAGTTCAAAGATACAGGCAGACGTTTCTGTGGCCAGCAGCAAAAAATCAGAATGGTGTGTTGCTTCCCTAGTGCCAGGATCAAGGATATCTCAGAGAGGGTGCAGAATGTTCTCAAGGGGGACAGGGGCCAGCAAGAGGTCATTGTACACATTGGAACCAACGACATAGGAAAGGCAAAGGTTGAAATTCTGAAGTGAGATTACAGAGAGTTAGGCAGGAATTTAAAAAGGAGGTCCTCGAGAGTAGTAATATCTGGATTACTCCCGGTGCTACGAGCTAGTGAGGGCAGGAATAGAAGGATAGAGCAGATGAATGCATGGTTGAGGAACTGGTTTATGGGAGAATGATTCACATTTTTGGATCATTGGAAGTTCTTTTGGGGTAGAAGTGTCCTGTACAAGAAAGACAGATTGCACCTAAATTGGAAGGGGACTAATCTACTGGCATGGAGATTTGCGAGAGCTGCTCGGGAGGATTTAAACTAGTAAGGTGGGGGTGGGACCCAGGGAGATAGTGAGGAACAATTTCAATCTGAGACTGGTACAGTTGAGAACAAAGGCGAGTCAAACAGTCAGGGCAAGCAGGGACAAAGCAGAGAACAAGGCAGGACTGATAAATTAAACTGCATTTATTTCAATGCAAGAGGCCTAACAGGGAAGGCAGATGAACTCAGGGTATGGTTAGAAACCTGGGACTGGGATATCATAGCAGTTACAGAAATGAGGCTCTGGGATGGACTGACAGCTTAATGTTCCAGGATACAAATGCTACAGCAAGGACAGAAAGGGAGGCAAGAGAGGAGGTTGGGGGTGAGTGGCGTTTTTGATAAGGGATAGCATTACAGCTGTACTGAGGGAGGATTTCCCGGGAATACATCCAGGCAAGTTATTTGTGTGGAACTGAGAAATAAGAAAGGGATGATCACCTTATTGGGATTATATTATAGATCCCTGAATAGTCAGAGGGAAATTGAGAAACAAATTTGTAAGAAGATTTCAGTTATCTAGATGGTTATGGTAGGGGATTTTAACTATCCAAACTTAGACCGAGACTGTGATAGTGTTAAGGGTTTAGGTGGAGAGGAATTTGTTAAGTGTGTACAAGAAAATTTTCTGATTTAGTATGTGGATGTACCTACTGGAGAAGGTGCAAAACTTGACCTACTCTTGGGAAATAAGGCAGGGCAGGTGATTGGGGTGTCAGTGGGGGAGTACTTTGGGGCCAGTGACCATAATTCTATTCGTTTTAAAATAGTGGTGGAAAAGGATCCAGATCCAAAGGTTTACGTTCTAAATTGGAGAAAGGCCAATTTTGACGGTATTAGGCAAGAACTTTCAAAAGTTGATTGGGGGCAGATGTTCGCAGGTAAGGGATGGCTGGAAAATGGGAAGCCTTCAGAAATGAGATAACGAGGGTCCACAGAAAGTATATTCCTGTCAGGGTGAAAGGAAAGACAGGTAGGTATAGGGAATGCTGGATGACTAAAGAAATTGAGGGTTTGGTTAAGAAAAAGAAGGAAGCATATGTCAGGTATAGACAGGATAGATCGAGTGAATCCTTAGAAGAGTATAAAGGCAGAAGCAGTATACTTAAGAGGGAACTCAGGAGGGCAAAAAGGGGACATGAGATAGCTTTGACAAATAGAATTAAGGAGAATCCAAAGGGATTTTGCAAATACATTAAGGACGAAAGGGTAATTAGGGAGAGATTAGGGCACCTCAAAGATCAGCAAGACGGCCTTTGTGTGGAGCCACAGGAGATGAGGGAGATACTAAATGAATATTTTGCATCAGTATTTACTGTAGAAAAGGACATGGAAGATACAGAATGCAGGTAAATAGATGATGACATCTTGAAAAATGTCCAGATTACAGAGGAGGTGGTGCTGGATGTCTTGAAATGCATAAAAGTGGATAAATCCCCAAGACCTGATCAAGTGTAACCTAGAACTCTGTGTGGGAAGCTAGAGAAATGATCGCTGGGTCTCTTACTGAGATATTTGTATCATCAATAATCACAAGTGAGGTGCTGGAAGACTGGAGGTTGGCTAACGTGGTGCGACTGTTTAAGAAATGTGGCAAGGATAAGTCAGGGAACTATAGACCAGTGAGCCTGATGTCAGTGGTGGGCAAGTTGTTGGAGGGAATCCTGAGGGACAGGATGTGCATGTATTTGGAAAGGCAAGGGCTGATTAGGGATACTCTACATGGTTTTGTGCATGGGAAACCATGTCTCATAAACTTGATTGAGTTTTTTAAAGATGTAACAAAGAGGATTGATGAGGGCAGAGCAGTAGATGTGATCTATATGGACTTCAGTGAGGTGTTTGACAAGGTTCCCCATGGGAGACTGGTTAGCAAGGTTAGATCTCATGGAATACAGGGAGAACTAGCCATTTGGATACAGAATTGGCTCAAAGGTAGAAGGCAGAGGCTGGTGGTGGTGGAGGGTTGTTTTTCAGACTGGAGGCTTGTGACCAGTGGAGTGCCATAAGGATTGGTGCTGGGTCCTCTCCTTTTCGTCATTTATATAAATGATTTGGATGTGAACATAAGAGGTACAGTTAGTAAGTTTGCAGATGACTCCAAAATTGGAAGTGCAGTGGACAACGAAGAAGGTTACCTTGGACTTAAACAAGATCTTGATCAGATGGGCCAAAGGGGTGAGAAGTGGCAGATGAAGTTTAATTTAGATAAATGTGAGGTTCTGCATTTTGGGAAAGCAAATCTTAGCAGGATTTATATACTTAATAGTTAGGTCCTAGGGAGTGTTGCCGAACAAAGAGACCTTGGAGTGCAGGTTCACAGCTTCTTGAAAGTGGAGATGCAGGTAGATAGGGTAGTGAAGAAGGCGTTTGGTATGCTTTCCTTTACTGGCCAAAGTATTGAGTACAGGAGTTGGGAGATCATGTTGTGGCTCTACAGGACATTGGTTAGGCCACTGTTGGAATACTGTGTGCAATTCTGGACTCGTTCCTCTCGGAAAGATGTTGTGAAACTAGAAAGGGTTCAGAAAAGATATACAAGAATGTTGCCAGGGTTGGAGGATTTGAGCTATGGGGGAGGTTGAATAGGCTAGGGCTGTTTCCCTGGAGCATCAGAGGCCAGGGGGTGACCTTATAGAGGTTTATAAAATCCTGAGATGCATGGATAGGATAAATAGACAAATTATTTTCCCTGGGGTGGGGGAGTCCAGAACTAGATAGCATAGATTTAGGGTGTGAGGGAAAAGATATAAAAGGGACCTCAGGGGCAACTGTTTCATGCAGAGCGTGGTATGTGCATGGAATGAGTTGCCAGAGGAAGTGGTGGAGGCTGGTACAATTGCAACATTTAAAAGGCATCTGAATGGGTATATGAATAGGAAGGGTTTGGAAGGATATGGGCCGGGTGCTGGTAGGTGGGACTAGATTGGGTTGGGATATCTGGTCGGCATTGACAGGTTGGACCAAAGGGTCTGTTTCCGTGCTGTACGTCTCTATGACTCTACGACAGATAGTAAAAAATGCCAGCCTTGCCAGTGAAGACTACATCCCAAATAAGAATGAAACAGAGAAACAAAGCTGTTGAGGAACTTGAAAACAATGGATGAGAATTTCTGAAATCAATGCACTTTTTAACTGAGAGGAAATGTAGGCCAGTGAGCGTGCGATGATGGGAGAGTGGAACTTGGTGTAAGTTAGAACATCACCAGCAGAGATTTGAATTATTTCACATTGGGAGGAAAGATCATGGGACATTGGCCATGAGAGTGCTGGAATAGTCAAGTACTATCATAGGAGTTATTAAGGATTTCAGAAATAGAAAAAGTGAGGCAGGGTGAGGATGAGTTGGGTGAGGTTATCGAGTTGAAAGTAGGCAGCTGAGGATGAGGCAGTATTCAGGAATCAGAAGCTTATCTTGGTATCAAGTCAGATACCAAGGTTATGGGCTACCTGGTTCAGCCTCAGAAAGTTGCCAAGAAGAGGGTTGGCATCCATGGTTGGGGAACTGAGTTTATCTTGAGGCCAGACACTTGGTTCAGTCATTCCAATATTTAACTGGAAGACACTCCTGATCATTCAGAATTGGATGTTGAATAAACAGGTTGAAAAGTAGAAAGTGGTGGAGGGACATAGAGTGAAAGAGAGAGAGAGAGAACCAATTTATATAGATTCTGCATACTGCTTGCTTTAATTCACTGTTTAAACAGTATCTGCTCTCTGAGTAAATAGACTGCCTGATCCATTGTATGTTTCTAGCATTTTCTGGGGTTTTTTAATTGCAGAGTTAAAGGATGGTTAGTACCTATAAATCAGTCTTTTTAAACATAACTGTAAAGCACTGCCTGTTCAGCTACTGTTCTTACTTATAATTGTGAAGATCTTTATTTTCCTGGAGTGAGTTTTAGTTTTTAAACCCTTGCAACATAATTGCAGGATTTAACAGGTACTGCTCGGTTTTTTTTGTGTATGCGTACCAGCAGCTGAATAGATTGGCGTGTCTCTGTGATAACCATTTCCAAGTAATTAAACTATTGCTGTCAGTTTCTGCCTTGCAAGGAACATGCTTTGTATTCTAACTGCAAACGACAACATCTCGATTATCTCAAAGAGCCCACAGCAACGCACTAATCCCTGCCTAACCTCTGGTTGACTCGCATACAATTAAACCCACATTGAATACAGGTCTAATTTTAATAGTGTACACTCCCCTACACTTACGACTCCATAGACACAATAGACTACTTTGAGCTTCATCACACAGGGTTCTCTTTAAACTCCTCTCGCTGGGATGATTTTCTTGAAGATCTTGAGAATGAATGGATTAAGTGTTGACAAGTTTTAAATTGATTTTTCACTTTCATCCAAACTAATATGATTTCAGAGAATGCTGCAGCCAATATTTTACTCTCAATATGTGGGAAATTTGCCAACATTAACTCCCTGATTTTGGAATAAGTTATGAAAGAACAGAAGTAGGCCAGTCAGTCCCTCAAGCTTATTCTGTCACTCAATTAGGTTGTGGCTGATTTGTTGCTCAGTTCCACTTGCCTGATGGTTCCGCATATTCTTTAACACCTAACAGAAATCTACCACGATTAAACTTGAACAAGTTAATTAATTCAGCATCTAGTGCCTTTGAGAGGAGAAAGTCCCACATTCCTTTACCACTTGTAGGAAAAAGGACTTCCTGATTCCAGTCCTAAATGGTGGCATTCTGTGAACACCCGACAAGAGAAAAAAAATTATTTCACAGGATATGGCTGTCACTGGTCAAGCAAGCATTTATTGTTCATCCCTAATTGTCCAGAGGGCAATTCAGAGTAACCACATTGCTGTGGGTCAGGTGTTACATGTTGGCCAGACAAGATAAGGATGGCATGTTTCCCTCCCTAAAGGGCATTCAGGAACCAGTTAAGATTTTTCTGGCAATCAACAATGGCCATAGATCACTGGAATAGACTCTTAATTCTAGATTTTTATTTGATTCAATTCCACCATGGATCGGATTTGAATCCAGGTCATCTGGGTCTCTGGATCAATGGTCTAATGATAATGCCTTTAAGGCTACCTACCTTACCACAACCCTATACAACTAAAGTATCATTTCAGTATTTTGAATTCCAGTCTCCTTACGATAAAGAGCAATGTTCCATTATGAGCATACATATCAATCTTTTGCTAGCTACAAACAGTTCTGAAGAAGGGTCACTGAACCCGAAACATTAACACTGCTTTCTATCCACAGATGCTGCCAGATCTACTAAGATTTTCCAACAATTTCTGTTTTTGTTTCTGATTTCCAGCATCTGCACTTCTTTTAGTTTTTTTTCTCCCCAAAGTTCCATTAGCCTTATTGATATGGTTTTATTCCTGTGTGCTAACTTTAGGCGATTTGCGTATGGAGATACTTAAATCTATCTTAGTCCACAACACTCCTGGTCTCTCACCACTAAGAAACTATTTTGATTTTTCTTTCTTGCATCTAAAGTATATGACTTCACTTTTCCTCACATGAAGATCTTCTGCCATAGTCTTGCAAATTCACCTGGTTTGCTTATATCCCATTGCAATGTTCTGCTCCTATTTATCCTATTTACTGTTGTTCCATACTGAATGGCTTCCGTCTATTTCTACTCCTTCATCCAAGCACTAATAAACAGCAAAGTGAACAAAGTGGCCTTGCATCTTGAAGAAAGAAAGTGGAATTAAAAATCAGGGAGGTTCAGGGAGCGAATTCAAGACATGGTGACAAAGGTAGGACTTTTAAAATCAGGAATGTTTAGCTGGTTGAAATTTAGATTACCTTGTATCTCACAAGGTGTGAGGCTGGAAGAGATTATTTAGAGAGGGAAGTGCTGTGGAGCAAATTCTGAGTGAGGAAAGGAATTTCAGTATCCTAGTGTTTTGTGTAAATCAAATTAGTCTTGCCACTCCAGACCAAGGAGAATGGGAAGTCCTGGGAAGGTGAAGCTAAATGTTTCCATGGATCTACTCTTCAGGCTCCACTAGGAAACAAAGAGATTAATAAAATGTTCCCTTATTGACCCCCACCTGACTATGTTATGTTGGTAGAGCATTTACCAGGGCTTCAGTTTATTGTGACAGAACACAATAGCTGCATTGGGCCCTGAGCTACTCTCTTTTTTAGGGAAGACTCAAGCATTCTCCCACCCCTCTTCATCTACTCCTCTGAGAATAACGTTATAAAGATGTTTGAGGGGTTTTGTAGTGCACTATTAGTGTCCCTACCTCTGGGTCAGAAGGTCCAGGTTCAAGTTGCACTTGCCCCAAAGTTGTGTCATAACAAATATGAACAGCTTTATGAAAGTAATTATCTTGCCCTTGTCTTTTCCCTTACATGTGGTTATCTACCTTTTTCTTAAATGCATCTATGCTGATCACTTCAGCTATTCCATGTTCCACATTCTAACCATTCCCTGTGTAAACAACCTGTTTAATCTGGTCCATGTCTCTTGTGATCGCTATCACACCAATTGCATTAATATAGACTGTGGATAAGGGTAGGATCTAGATTCAAAGTTGGCTGAAAGTTTTTTTTCTGAAAGCTTTTTTTTTACCATGGATAATTGAACAGATAGTTATTTTATCTATTCGGCATCCTCTACAGGCTGACGAGTGACCTTATTGAGGTTTATAAAATCATGAGGGGCATGGATAGAATGAATAGCCAAGGTTTTTTCCCTGGGGTGCGGGAGTCCTGAACTAGAGGGTATAAGTTTAGGTGAGAGGGGCAAGATTTAAAAGGGTCCTAAGGGGAAACTTTTTCATGCAGAGGGTGGTGTATGTATGGAATGAGCTGCCAGAGGAAGTGGTGGAGGCTGGTACAATTACAACACTTAAAAGGCACCTGAATGGGTACATGAATCGGGTTTACAGGGATATGGGCCACGTGCTGCCAAATGAGACTAGATTGATTTCGGATACCTGGTCAGCATGGATGAGTGGGACTGCAGGGTCTGTTTCTATGCTATACATCTATATGATTCTATCTTCAAAATATTCAGTAAATCTGCAGCCCTCTCTATGGCAGAGAGTTCCAAAGACTGATGAATTCTCCAAGAGAAAAACATTTTCTTTGTCTCCATTTTATGTGGAGTTTTTATTTTTAAACCGTATTCGCTAATTCTAGTCCCTCCCAGAAGAGGGAACATACTTTCAGTATCCACCCTATCAAATCTCTTCAGGATCTTGTATGCTTCAATATGATCACCTCTTATCCTTATAAGCTCCGGAAGGTATCGGCTCTGCCTGCCTAACCTTTCCTCATAAAAAATGATTCTCATAATTAAACTATTAAGAATAAGAATTTTGTTAACTTGTAGTTGTTACTATTTTATCTCAATTTGTTGCCTTTAAACAAATATATTTTTAAAAGAGTTTCATGCTCCATCAAGTCTGACAGGATTTCAAGTACAGTCCATGATTGTTGCTAAGTTAATTGGTCCCAATCAAGATGTCAGTGGAGGGGTCATTACAATTGACCTTTATAATCCACGCTAAAGGGGCAATGAACCACCCATGGTTCGCAATCCTGACTGTCGTATAATGACCCTTTCTGAATAAGTTCATGAGCATAAATGCCATGCTAAGATATAACTGACTTAGGGCTGTGAGGATCATGATTGAGTTATCCTGCCAACAGTGATCGCCAAGTTGAAATAAGACCACTTCGTAAAACACCAGAGGATAGCTGATATGCCTGTTCTCTACCAGACTGAATTTGGGACTGGGGCTTTGATGAAGAGAAATAAAATATCTCCAGAATTGATTTCATTGGCAAACTATTCTGCAGAACAACAGAGCCTGATACATACACCAGTGGGACCCCCAATGCATTTTATGGGATTCTCTTTAAACTTGTTTACAAGAATATTTAGGAATATTTTTAGCTTTGTCTCTACCTACTTTATTCAAATGGCATATATTTAGCTTGGCATCTTTGGGATGCCCAGTCTATTCCAAGGACATATATTTAGCCAGGCGTCTGTGGGATGCCCAGTGTGTTCTGGCATCTGTGGGATGTCCAGTCTTATTCATAGGTATATTTTTAGCATGACATCTGTTAATACCCAATTTACTCTGTGAATCTATCTGTGCCTTGGTGTTTGTGGCTTTGGATTTTGTCATGTAGTACTGACGTATGTACAAGAAATATATTCATCAAAGCTTTCAGAAAAAATAGGAAGTTGAATTTTACTGTACAGTTACTGATAAAATGATTTCCTGTTGCTTTAATAGGACAGTATTTTATTATGAAAGGGTTACAGCAAACTGTTATTGCAAAGCCCTAATTTCCAGATAAATCATCAATTGCAATTGAACGTCCAGACACACAATTCATTCAACTACTTTTTTATAGATATCAAAACAAAAAATTCTACACAATAGATATTCTTAAGGAAGAGTCATTGATCTCAGAAGTAGACTACAAACTTGGTCATTTAACATGTAGCACTAATCATTCTGTCCGCAGATGCATAGGAACTTTATTTAGGTTTCTGCTAGCAATTGTTATTGACAGATTACTGATTTCTTGATTAGAGAACGATTTATACTTGCCATGGCTACAGATTCAGCTTGGGTGAAAACTCAAAAGAAGGCTTAGTTTTGTTCTTGTTCCACATCAGTTATTTTTATGCTGCTAGCACAGTAGGCACTTCCATCAGAATCCCCTTAGGAAGCTTGAGATGTCTTTATCCCGTTGTCTAACATTAGGACAGGGACTATACTCCACTTATTTGGCTGTAAAGTGCATTGGGACGTTCTGAGGTAATGAATTACACTAGATAAATAAAAGGCCTTATTTTAAATGTCCCCTATTGCCTTTCAGTGTTACATTTGTTTACTTCTTGTTTTGAGGAAATGTTATAAAGTAGCAAAAATCTAAACAAGACTGCTCAGAGCCCTTAATGCTGTTTGTTGTGGCTAACCCTGTTTTACTCTGCAGCATTTCACTGCAACCGGTGTAAAGTCTCCAAACCTGAAACTTCCCTCTGACATGATATGAATAATGATCTTCGTGGCTTCTTCAGAAAGGATGGCTCTGACCAGAACTATGCCAGGAATGTCTGTAACCAACATTAACATCCAAGTGGTTGCTGGTGCCAGAAAGACGCTGACTTATGCTGATGGCTTGGAAGTTTTAGAGACATGGGAAACTGAAGGGCCATTCACAGACTGGTTATGGGTCACTGTTGAACTGTATGGTCTGACCTGTGGTGTCAGGTGGCTCAACTGTGTGTTTACAAAGAAAGGTTAAAAAGCTTTTGGTAACCTTAAGAAACAGTATCCGGTTTGGCAGGTGAATGAAAGCTCAACCAAACTGATGTGAAAACAATTATTTTCCTGTCTGTGAGAAGGTCTTGTGAGAATCTTGGCAAATTTTATTAAAAGCCATCCATTTTTTTTAGTTCACAATTAATAAAAGGCCAATAAATAAAAACAACACTTGGATAAAAGTTTGCATTCATTAGATTTTGAGAAGCTTTATGATGTGGAAATATTTTGCCATATTAATTATATTTTCTTTGCTATTTTCTTTCCATTCTCATTTCCTGCACATTAATATATCCCATCAATCCTCCTCACTAAGGAAGACAGCTCATTCTAACTGTAAATAATTTCACAGCGACATTGATTCCAGAAAGGAAGGACTTTGATGGGACCCATTTCACCTCGCTGGAGTCTTTTACTAGACATTCAGCCATTTACAGAATCTAATTCAGTCCAAGTATGGCATGATGGCTCAGTAGTTTGCACTACGGCCTCACAGCACCAAGGACCCAGGTTCGATTCCAAACTTGGGTGACTGTCTGTGTGGAGTTTGCTGTTCTCTCCGGGTCTGTGAGAGCTTCCTCCAGGTGCTCTGGTTTCCTCCCACGATTCAAAGGTTAGGTGGACTGGTCATGCTAAATTGCCCATTGCGCCCAAGGATGTGCAGACTGGATGGATCAACTATCGGGATTACAGGGATGGGGTGAGTCTGGGTGGGATGCTCTTCGGAGGGTTGATGTGGACTTGATGGGCCGAATGGCTTGTTTTCACACTGTAGGGGATTCTATGAAGTATTTATCAAAGTTCAAATGTCTGTTGAGACTTTAATTGGAATTTGGATTGCCAAATCAGAAGTCCAACATTGTAACATTCCAGCTATTCAGCATCCTGAGGGTGGAAAATTGAAGGTTCAATCCATTCGATATCATTTCAAGCCAATTTAACATTTCATTCCCTTTGATACTTTAGTTTAAAACTATTCTTTTTGGTTAGGTAAATCCAAAGTAGAAATACTTCGCATTTTGTTTATCTTCATGTTTAGCTAGGCTATTCATGGATTCTGTACCAACCAGGCTTACTATTTTTCTTAACAGAATTAAAATATTTTGTATTATATTTAATAGCATTTTTGTCTGATTTGGTGGTCTGACCATGCCATTATTAATACTTATGTTTGTAGTTGAGATTATTAATGTTCAATACTTGGTCATCAATCATCCTATTGCCAAAAAGAATGATCTTGTTCCTCTTTATCCTTTCTTCGTTGGACTTAGAAGGGGCTTGTTCAGCAGTTACAGAGGAAATGCTCAGAGGAATTAGACGTTTGGCAGCATGTCAATTAACATCGGACTGAAATATGTATCAACTGTTCAGCTGCCATAAACTTGGCTGAGTGACATGGCAACGTTTCTGGGGATTCAAAACATCTCCAGACAAACCAATGAGCCTATTGTTCAGTGTATGACTATCACAAAAGTTATAAGGTGCTAAGTCCTCAAGCCATGTCATTTCATGTGCAATAGGCGAAATTATGTGGATTATACAAGAGCACGCAGGAGGCTGTGCCTGATTGTTGTTTGTCCCACATATTCACAGTAAATAAAAGGTTCCCAAGCTTGGCAACTGCTTTAGTTTTCTATAGCAAACTCTTCAAAGGTATTCAGCATCCCAAATGCTTTCTCTTTTAATTTAAAGATGCAAAGAGAAAAGTGGAGAGGTTTAGTTGTGTAGAGATTCTTGTGGTTTTCTAGCCTATGTTTAAGAAGACTGTAATTAGTCAGTGGAGCTGAACATTATTACCACAGTCTGAACTTGTGAGGACTCTGTGGTGTAGCAACTGTCCTGTAGCGAATAATCACAACTCAAATAATCATTCTGATTTTGAACAGCTTATACTGCATGCCCCATTCAACTGCACTGCGTACATTGGGAATCTCTGACAAAAATGATATCGAGACTTCGGAGAGAATTAAAGGAAAAATAGATTTTCAATAACTATATAAGAACTGACAGGCTATAACTATCGGTGCAACTGACAAACTGAGTTATTGCTCCAAACTCACTGCCAGGTATTTGTTCATTATGTTATATGATCCAGTATGTATTTAATGATTTTACTTTTTTTTTAACTGAAGTGATGCAGATGACAGGAGAAAAATATGCAGTGAGTTGTTAGCTAAGTATTCAACACTCCATTTATCACACCCTACCCTGCAGAGTTGCTTCAGCAGTGTATTTCTGTAATCACACCATACATAATATTATTCTTGTGACTTATTACCTAGAAGTTGTACATGGTGAACCTTGTTTAAATTAATAAAATACAGTATGCTTTCATACAATTCTGTCCAAACTGTGTCAGGAATGACATGAATTGTAACATCATCATTTTTTAAAGATTATTTTTGTATAAAACTGTGGATATTTGTTGTGCTATCAGGGGTTTGTAACTTGTACAAGTTTTTATAGGATGTGGAAGCAATAGCTGGTCTCCATATTGTCCCCACATAGGCTGGCATTAAAGGGGTACAAATTAACCACATTATAGTCATCAGTTAACATAGTGCTTCTGAAATCATTTTCCATTGTGCTTGAAGGTGGAATATTCCAAGTCCCTGAAATGATGTGGTTAAGGACAGGTCAATTGAGAAATTATGGCACAATAGAAAAGTGAGATTCTTCATATCGAGAACAGGTCCAATTTTTCACCCAAAACGATGAGAATCTCACCAGTGAGCAGTGAGAGACCTATTTACATCTCATTATTACTTATTCTTGCTTCATTTCTATGCAGTTTTCTGTTCTCCCATGTGGCAGAGAGAAATTGGATGTCCAGAATTCCTGGCCAGAAAGTCAGAATGAACAACCTGGTAGCTCCAGCTCACCAGTTGTTCCTCTGGGCCTCTGTATTGGTCAGAATTACCCCATGTTAGACAGAGCACTCCATGGGCAGCAACCACCTGTACCTCCTGTCCTCAGAAGATGGCATCAGACATACACTCAGTCTCACCACATCATGATGTCACATCTCCTATTCACACACAATAGTCACCCACTTCAGTGCAGAACTGCGAAGCTCGCCAATAGCTTCTTACACTGCAATGCTGCTGCTGCTATGCCACTTTGTGGTACCCATCTTATACACTGGAGCAAGGTACATGTCAGAATGCTTACATTGCTCTTTTATTCATGTTGTGCATTCTTGGATGCTCATAGCATCCCAACCTTGCCTTGATTTGACTTGCCATTTTGTGCATAGTTGCCTCACACAGAATTTGCAATTCACATGAATTCTGTCTTGCCTTGCCTTTCAGAACAGAAGCCTGTTCTGTATGCCAGCAATAATCAGTTGATTACTTGATGGAAACATGCTAAATCTATGTCATACCTACACCATAGGCCAGCAACTTATACAGCAAACACACTGCATGAGCTTCAACCAAATCGCCATGTCTCAAAGTCTAAGTCTTGAACCTGTTGTCAGTTGGGAGCACCAGCACAATAAGTCAAAAGCACTGTCTGATTCCAGTCCATGAGCTTGCACACAGTCAGTCAGCCACTTGGGGTGTTCAGTGCCACTGGTTCCTATCATTTCAGTCTGGCGAATGGGCCATGGTCAGTTCTGCAGGTCCAGTCTAACCAGTCCAGGGATTAGTAAGTTAGGATAAGTCAGTCAAGCATTGTATAGAGACCACTTGGGGTCAAGTCATTTATTCGTCAGGGCTGTCTTCCAAATCAGTCAAAGGGGATGGGTTATGTTCAGTCCAGGAAGTCTGTTTACTGAAAGTTAAGGGGATTATTGGGGCCACTGCTGTGATGGGGAAGTTGGAGAAGTCATAGGATCAAACAACTCAGAAGATGCCCTTCAGCGTATCAAGTCTGCAATAACCTATCCATATGAATACCATTTTCCATAGCTACGTATGTTCTGACATTTCAAGTGCTTATCTATGTACTTTGTAAAGGTTGTGAGATTTCCCTCAGTTACCCTTACAGGCAATACATTCCAAATTCCCACTACCCTCTGGATGAAAACAAATCCTCAAATCCCTTCTAACCCTCTTGACATTCACTTTAAAATGATGGTCCCTCATGAACAATTCAAACCAAGTCAGTTGTGGATTGGATGCAACATGCTGGGATGAAGAAGGGACAATAATTGTGAAGGGAAGAGACTCTAAATGCAAAAGTGGGAATGGTAGAGCATTGGAGGACACAGATTACTGCTGGAGGTGGTCATTGATGGTCACCAACACCACCCTGGCTTCCATGGGGGAGACAGCACATTATAACGATTGGCAGAACTAAACCTGTGGTTCAAAGGATTAATGTAGGGAGATGAAGACTGAAATAAAAGAGTTGGGTGAGAATGGGTGGAAGCTCCAAACTGATGGGGTTGACAGGGACTACAAGGAACAAGAAGCATCGATATTTGGAGGAGTCACCTAGATTGACAGGCTGAGCTGGCGACTCTCCTTCTGAAATGAGACCTGTGTTGCGCTTCATCTTCATCCAAATGCAAATGTGCAATGGGAATGGCAAATGACTGACAAAGGCTAGCCTTTGCAATCATGGTGGGTTTCTCAGTTACATAACACCTTAAATGAGGCCAAACATAGATAGAATGCCATCCACCCTTCCAGCAGGGCCCCATTTGGATTGGTCTGGCCGGAGCAAAGCAGTGCACTCCAGACAGATCGCATGATCATAGCATACTGCAAAACCAAAGTAGGTAAAGAGGATCTTGTAGTATAGTGGTTGTGTCCCTACCTCTGAGACAGGAGATCTGACTTACGTCTACCTGCTCCAGAGGTGTTTTATAAAATCTTTGGACAGATTGATTAGGGAATATATGGAAATCCCACAGAGTCCTGGCACTGCTGAGAATCTCCACCACTGGTGAGTTCATGATAGTCCGAGTGTGGCACTGTAGAGACATCATGCATAAATAATGTGGGGAGCAACACTGAATTCTATGAATAGGCTTGTGGACAGAAACCCTCAATGCAGATCCCCGAAATTTAAAGGTAGCTAACTTTTGTCAAAAGTCAACATCTCCCCGCCCAACCCATTCCTGTGAGAGTTGGGTGATGGGCAGAGGGAATTGGGAAGATATCTTTGGTGTTGGGGGGTTGTTGTGAGAGGCCTGTGAGGACAGCAAGAGGAAGCTATTTGATCCACAAGCTTTTTAAAGTGAAAAGCAACTACCTTCCCCTTATTTGGAGATGCACATGTTAGACTGGGGTGCACAAAGTTAAAAACCACATAACACCAGGTTATAGTCCAACAGGTTTATTGGAAGCATTCGTTTTTAGAGTGCCACTCCTTCATCAGTTTGTTGTCAAGTATAAGATCATAAGACACAGATTTTATAGCAAAGATTTACAGTGTGATGCAACTGAAATTATATATCAAAAAAGACCTGGATTGTTTGTTAAGACTCTCATGTAGGAGTGTGTATGTGTATGTATGTGTACGTATGTGAGTGGAAGTGTCAAGGGTTATAAGTCTGTGAGAGGGTGTGTCTATGGATGAGAGTGTAGGTGTGTATGTGTGAGTTCATGAGAGAGGGTGTGTGTGTGCATGTGCGTGTGCGTGTGTAGTGCAGTGGGGTCCCCTGTAATGTGACATGAATCCAAGGGCCTGGTTGAAGCTATCCCCATGGGTATTGAACTTGGCTATCAGTCTCAGCTCAGCCAATTTGCTTTGTTGTCTGCCCCGAAGACTGCCTCGGGGATGGTCACCTGAAGGTCTGAGTTGAATATCCCACACCGCTGAAGTGTTCTCTGACTGGGAGCGAACACTCCTGTCTATTAGATTGTTGTGTGGTGTCCATTCATCCGTTGCCATAGCCTCTGCTCAGTCTTGCCAATGTATCATGCCTCAGGGCATCCTTGCCTACAGCGTATGAGATAGACAGTGTTGGTGGAGTCACATGAGTACCTGCCATGTACATGATGAGTGGTGTCCTCATGTGTAATGGTGGTATCCATGTCAACACTCTGACACGTTTTGCAGTGGCAATTTGTTGCCCGGCTTTCAGGACAACACCATACAACCCTATCACGACGGATGCTGCAAGATGTGTCAGAGTGTGGACATGGATACCACCATTATACGTGGGGACATTGCCCATCATGTACGCGGCAGGTACTCATGTGACTCAGTCAACGTTGTCTATCTCATACACTGCAAAGTTACTGCATCAGGTGGTTGTGAAGGAGCAGCGCTCCAAAAGCTACTGCTTCCAATTAAACCTGTTGGACTATAACCTGGTGTTGTGCGATTTTTAACTTTGTACACGCCAGTCCAACACCGGCATCTCCAAATCATACAGTGCAGACAAGGATGCTCTGAGGCATGGTACATTGGCAAGACCGAGCAGAGGCTACGGCAATAGACACCACCCAACAATCAAACAGACGGGTGTTCCCTCCCAGTCAAAGAACACTTCAGCAGTCTGGGACATTCAACCTTGGATCACCAGGTGACCATCCTCCAAGGCGGACTTCGGGATATGCAACACCACAAATTGGCTGAGCAGAGGCTCTTAGCCAAGTTTGTAACCCATGGGGATGGCCTCAACTGGTACCTTCAGTTCATGTCACACTACAGGTGCACTAAACACACACACACACAAGCTCACACCCATACTCACATCCACAGATGCACCCTCTCACAGACTTATACCCCTTTACACCCACACTCACATACTTACACATACACACACTTTCTCACTGATACTCATACCATCCCCCACATATACATACCCAAATTCACAGACACACATATAAGTTTGTGGGGTGAATTTGTACTTGCAGAATTACATTTTATTTTGTTCAAAAACTGCATGAATCCATGTAAGATTCTGTTGTTTAGAAATAGCATCAGTCTGAACACAGCACACCTCACACCTTCAATGCATTATCTGAGCTGACATGGCACCTATTGTTAAAGTTCACTTGAGAATATAATTTTTAAAAAATTCTGGTGGATTTACATATGAAAGAACTGAAACCAACATGGTCATTCTAAAAGATGATAGACTTAACAAACAGTCCAGGTCTTTTTCAATCTATAATTTCAGTTGCGTCATACAGTAAACCTTTGCTATAAATTCTGTGTCTTACGATCTCTTACTCCACAAGCACCTGATGAAGGAGCAGCGCTTTGAAAGCCAGTGCTGCCAAATAAACCTGTTGAACTATAACCTGGTGTTGTGTGATTTTTAACTTTCCCATTAGGTTGTTTAGGACAGGATTCAGGGCTCCCAAGATTGGGGAGTTAGACCACACTCTTTACTAAAATAGTTGCTGAGATTTAAAGGGAGCATTTCAGTTATTTGCACTTAGTTAAAGCTCCAATGGCAGCTATGATCCCAAACCTTTGCTCCTGAATCCATTTGGGAGGCCGCACCCACAATTCAGGAAGCCCAGAGTTAACTAATTAATACTTCGATTGTTGTATCAAAACCATGGAATTCCTTTGCTAAGCGAACACCTACATTAAACAGACTACAGTGGTTTAAGAAGATGCCTCATCAGCACCTTTGTGGGATCAATACATAGTGGGCCCACTTCACACGAACAAATAAAACAAATTCGACTAGTCTCAAGCTAAGCTACTAAATTCTGAATAAAATGACAGATAACCAGAAGTTTACAAATTAAACAACAAATCATTATATGTGCAAATAATGAGTAACACGAGACTTTGAAATAGTAAAATATATTAAGGTTCACGCAGTGAGGATGTCTACAATAAGTCATTGCCCTTTCCAAGGCTAGCTTCTGATTAAATTTAACTAAGTTCTGTTTATGGCATAATTAACTTAGGCTCTTTTTATTCTCTCTTCAAACATTCATTCACCCTCAGGCATAGTTTATTTTTCTGAGAGTTCATTCAGTTCAAAAACCACTTTCAAACAAGTACAATGCTATTTTAAGCCAGCCCTTTTTGCCTTGCACCAGCATCTCTTCTGTTATTTAATCAATCCTGCTCTTGTGCCCATAGCAAGCCCTTTCTTTTAATTGTTCTTACCCCCTCCCCACCACTCTCCCTTTCCTCAGTTCTGTACTTGTTTAGAAACTACTGGTTCTCTAAACTCTCCCAGTTCCAAAGAAAGGTAATTTAAGTTATTACTCTATTTCACTTTCTGCAAATGTTACCTAATCTGCTAGGTATTTCAAACATTGCCTGTTTTTAATTTCAGATTTTCATCAGGTAGAGCATTTTGCTTTTGTGTTATGTTGCTATTTCAACTCTCTTCAGTTAACTTAGTTGTGTACGGGTGAAGAGCAATAATTAGGGTTTCTTTTGCTCATGTAGTAAGGGCGTGTGTGGTGCAATGGTAGTGTTCCTACCCTGAACCAGGAGACCCAGGTTCACATTCCCACCTGTGCTATAGGTGTGCTGTAACATCCCTGAGCAGGTTGATTAGAAAAATATCTTTACTCACATGTTAAGATGCTAGAAACATTCTTGAGGCTCATTGTATCCCTACCTCTGGGACAGAAGTTTTTGTTCAAATCTCAACGACCATGCAGATGTGCCATAACACATCTCAACAGGGTAGGTTAAATGTAATTCTGCCTGAACCTAGTGGGTAAAGCATCAGGTTGTAATCTGATGGTGCTGAGACCAAATTCAGACATTTTTAAAATGTGATGGTGTCCTGACCTATGGAGTGGTGGGTATCGTTTCAAACCCACCTGCCTAGGAAGTGTGTAACATGGCTGAGCCATTGATTAAAATATATTTATATATAAAGAAACTCTAGACATGGCTCCTGTTGTGCAGTGGTAGTATCTTTATCTCTGGACCAGAACGTCTGGGTTCAAATCTCCCTTATTACTAAAGTGTATCATAATATGACTGAACAGGGCATCTGAAAAATATCCTTATGGCTTCTTGTGGCAGGATGGTAGAGTCATAGAGACATACAACACAGAAAGAGACCCTTTGGTCCAACTCCTACATGCCAACCAAGTTTCCCAAACTAAGCTAGTCCAATTTGCCTGCATTTGGCCCATACCCTTCTAAACCTTTCCTATTCGTAGTGTTCCTGCTCCTGGGTCAGTTGGTCCAGGTTCGAGTTGGACACCCTCCATAGGTGCATCATGACATGGCTGAACAGCATGGAATAAAATTATACAGGGGCACTATCCAAAGTGATGCAATGATAGTGTCTCTAACTCTGGGCTGGGATATCTGGAGTCAAGTCCCATATCAGGATATAATGGCCATAGAGATGTGTCAGACAATATCCAAGCCAGTTGATTCTGTATGGAGACACTTACTGAAAGAGAAGTGCGGCTAAGTTAGGAGGCTAACACTTGAAGGTGATATTTTGTAAATAAAAGTAAAAGTAAAAGGTGGCACTGTGACACATGGGCAGCATGGTGGCACAGTGGTTAGCACTGCTGCCTCACAGCATCAGAGACCCGGGTTCAATTCCCGCCTCAGGCGACTCTCTGTGTGGAGTTTGCACATTCTCCCCATGTGTACATGGGTTTCCTTCGGGTGCTCCAGTTTCCTCCCACAATCCAAAAATGTGCAGGTTAGGTGAATTGGCCAGGCTAAATTGCCCATAGTGTTAGGTGAAGGGGTAAATGTAGGAGAATGGGTCTGGGTGGGTTGCGCTTCAGCGGGTCGGTGTGGACTTGTTGGGCCAAAGGGCCTGTTTCCACGCTGTAAGTAATCTAATCTAATCTAATCTAAAAAAAAAGATTGGCCCCAGTGCTACCCTTCATAAACTGGATTTCAGGATTAGAGTGTGCTCGAGTATAAACAAACACATATAATTCCTTGATGTAGGTTTCCAACTTTTCAATTAAAGAAATATTATTTCTAAATAATAGGAAATATACTTTTTTTGAGGGAAAGTAGGATTGAATTGCAATTTTCAAAATTATGAGTGGGTTTGAGAGAGTATAGAGTGCTTAGTGAATCTTAGCTAGTAAAAAGAGGGTATAAATTCAGAAAAGAATAAGGCACAGACCATACATTCAGACATGGGATGCAAATCTTTGTTGTTTCTTTCGCCAATTTTCTTTTTTTTCTCCAGAGGTTTTGAGACAAAAGGAGTCTCCATGTAACCACTTGGGTACACCAATTTCCATAATGTATGTTGTGCATGTGGTGGACAGACTTATTTCAACTCATCAATTTCTGATTGAAAGGCGGGGTTGTGGAATACATTGTTGATAGGCCAATACATAATCACTTATTCATATTGAACTTAAACATGTCTAAAAGAAGACAAGATATTGAAGGTTTTTATCTTGCACTCATCTGAACCAAGATGAAAGAAACAGATCGGAGGAAAGGGACACCAATTTATACGGCATGAAAAGACGATGCCAAGCGATTGTTTGCAATGTTTGTAAGGAGATGCAGCAGGAATCATTAAGTATTAATCTTAGTTCTCAGACCAAGCAGGTAGATTCTGATTGGTCAGGCTATTGCAAAGGGTATACAGCAGAGATTGGCAGTCTCCTTGATCTCTTGACTCTAGCAATGAAAAAGGTGCAACTTATGATTTCCTTTCGCCTATGTAAAATAGGGAGCTGTGTATTAACGAAGTTACTTCTAGCTCACGCATACGAGTCAGGCTGTGAACCCAACCAATAATCTTAAATTAGTTTCTGAGGTAATTCTTAGCACAGTCTGGGTTCTTTAACACATGATGTCCAATAGCAGAATCACATCAATTGGTGGAATGATGAATCTAATGATTCTGCTATTCACATCATTTGCTAAACAATCCAGACTGTGCCAAGGATTATACCAACCATGTTAGAATATTATCTAAAGGAGTGTTTTTTTTTGTCTATGGCCCAGAGTAGCATAGAATTTCATTTTGATAAGACTGACCATTCAGGACCGATCGTGGCTGACCCTCCTGATATCTTTGACTGAAAAGGGACTAAATCACAATTGAGATCTGTGCAGCTCTGTCCATGATCCACTTCCTAGACGGTAGGAAATGGAACCCCCAAGTCTGAGTGCCCCTAGCACCCAACCAACAAGAAAGTAGATTATTATCAGTTAAGGCTCTTGACGTATTGTGCCAGTACCTCTGACTACTGACAACAATCCTGCTGACTGAGCTCTACTCCCCTTAGACTTTGAGACATGGCGATTTTGTTGAAGCACATTCAATGTGTTTGCTGTGTAAAGTCATTGCACATGCTGCACTGTGACATTGATGTGGCATACGGCAACATTCCCATTCACTTCATGGTCACTGCTGGCAAACCTGACAAGCTGCCTGGCGTGTGTCTGAGCTAAAAGGTGAGACAAGACAGAAGCACAGTAAATTCGGAATAATGCAGACATTCACAAAGAGTCAAGTCAACATAAGTCAGAATCAAGTGAGCATCCAAGTAGGCACAAAGTGAGTGAGCACAAAGAAAACAAACTTAGAGAACCTCGTTGATCTGTTGCATGAGATAGGTGCCTCTCCCCTCTACACAAAGCAGGCCTGACAGAATGTAAAGTGTCAGTGTGGTCCAAAGTGCAGCATTGACATGGTGTGTTCTGCAATTTTCCATTGAGTTGTGGTGAGGCTGATATATGCCCACTGCTAAATTCTATGCAGTGGGTGCTCACTGTCAATGAATTTGCGGAGATTGTGGGGGCTGCTGGCCAACATGGTGGCACAGAGAAGCAAGAGGTGACCTGGAACTACAAGGTATCTGAAAGAACTCGACAGCTGTTGGTATCCTGTCACTAAGTCAGCTTTTATTTACAAATGGAAAGTCACTGACAACTGAATCAGCTCCCTCAGAGCCAGGTCTCTGACATGTCTGTTCTTATCTGACAGCCAGGGCTCCCTGTTGGACCAGGTTAATGGCTGCAATCAGGGAACTCATGTTCTATGATCTCATTACAATCACTACAGTATCCATTCTGACTTCCAATTCCTGAATTGCTGCTATCTAGCTTCTCTCCATCACATGGGAGAATAGGAAATTATAAATGGAGGTGAGATTAAATCCATGCCAATCAGCCTCTCGCTACTCACTAGTGAAATCCTTTTCTTGCCATTCAAACATTGGTGGAAAATTAAACCTTTTGTTCTTGGCATCAAGAATCTAATTTTTCCAATCTCCTCACACTTTCCCAACTGACTCACCACTGCTCATGTCATTCAGGAGCTAGGAAAATTCAGCCCAAGTAACTCTGGTATAAGCACACCGTCCTTCACTCCCTTTTTCAACTTGCTAGTAGTCTTTGACAAGGGTGACTTCCTCCTCTGTCTTTCTGTAACTGTCCAGCTGCACTGGGATTGTCCTCATTTGTTCCATTCTTAACTATCCTGTTGTACAGAGAATCTCTGCTACTGTAGGTTCTCTTTCTAGTCCCATACCATTCTATCAGATTGCTCTTTGACCCCTCCCATTTCTGCTCTCAACCTTCAGTGATATAATCTGAAAGTACAGCACCAGTTTCCACATGCACATAAACAACATCTAATTTACCCCATCTCCTGACATCTTCACCAAGTCTGAATTGTCAGATTCTTTGTCCAACATCCAGTTTCAGATTAACAAAACTTTTCTCCAATTAAACACTGGGAGGACCCATAATATAAAACCAATAGGTGAGTTTGAAGCAGGTGAGGGGGCTGAACTCTGAAAGATCTGCTTCCAATTCCAAATCCAGTCATTTGCTTTTTAACCAAGATGGAAAGGTAGGAGGATGGTCAATCTAAAGAAGTGGGTTCGTACTTTAATGATGCTGTGAATGTCACAGTCATTTGGTTTTTCAACATCAGTTCTAATATGATTCTTGTAAACTGTTAGCAAACTGGAGAAATTCATCCAGGTGAGTTTGTGAGAGAATCAGAGGCGAGTGCCTCTATACCTACTCAGCTGCCTATCTGAGAAGCATCCATGACTAATCTCCACCTCTACGCTCTTCCACCAACTCTCCTGACCTCCTACTGAGGTCTATGTTTCTATCACAAACCCTCCCAACTAACCAACCATAAAATCCCACTTCTGCCTTCCTCCAGGACCTCAGGCCTTCCTGCCAGGCCTCTTTAATTCCAAACCCCATGGCCTGGCCAAGAGGTTCCCTAGTAAATTAAGCCACGTCCTCTAGATAAACTGGCCCGAGGCCCAACTTCAGATCCAGGCTCCAATTGAGGCCCAAACTCAGGCTGAAACAGCTCAGGATCCGAAGCACTCAGAGCAACTGGGAAGTGGACATGAAGACTATATGACCCTGATCTCCTGCTCCTTCCCTGGGATCCCAGATTCCACTCCATAGCAATATTCAATTTCTGTTTCAGCCATTGGTTCCATCCTTACCTGAGCTAATTCGCTGCTGAGTCCCTCACGCATGCAATTTTTTTTCTGTTTAGGTTTGACTATTTCAAAGCATTTTCAGATGGTTTCGTATATTCTACTGCTTGCAAACCTGAGGTCATCCAAAATACCTCTGCCTGTGCTTTAACTTGCACTCAGTCCTCCTGACCTGCAAAAATTCCTGGTTGTGCAATGACCTGATATTAAAATGTTCGACCATATGTTCAAATTACTCCACAGCCTCATCTGTCCATATCTTTGTAATCAATTCTACAACCTAAAATATCTACACTCCTCATCTTTAATCTGATTACAACCAGTGGCTGTCATCAGCTGCTGAGTTTCTAAGCTCTGGAATTCCTTTCCAAAACCTCTCTGCCTTACTTCTTCATTTAAGATGCTCCTTAAAATATATCCCTTTGAAAAACTTTTGGTCATTGTCCCTAAACTTCCTTACGTGGGTTGATGTCATGTTTTGTTTGATAATGCTCCTGTAAAGTATCCTGAAAGGTTTTGCTATGGTAAAGGGGCTGTGTAAATACAAGTTGTTGTTGTTGTAAGTGCAGATCTGCTGCAGTCTTTCAAATCATGCAGCCAGTTCAAAGGACAATCTCAATCCTTAGCAAAATGGCAGAGAATACTGACTTGGTACACTCATGAAAAGAGACATTTTGAGGTCTATCATTTTGAAGGGCGGCACTTTTGACGACTGATGCTTTGATGACATATGCCTTTATTGACACATGTTGGAAACAAGGCATACAAGTTTGATAGAATGGGATGTTCATCTTGGACAAATTAGTAACTAGAGTAGTGTTGACTACATTTAGTTATTATTACTCATGAGCTGATGGAGGACACCCCATTTGACAGCACAGTTGTCAAGGCTATAGAAATTATGATGTGAATTTTTTTTAAAAATGGGTACATGGGATGTGGATGTTTCTGACAAGACCATCATTTATCGTCCATCTCTCAATGCCCTGGATCCGAGTGGCTTGATTAATTAACTTCAAGTGATTCATGAGTGGAATCCATTTGGCCTAGTGAACTTGCGACAGTACTGGCACTCTTGGTTGAGTAAGATCAAAAGACAATGACAGATGACAAAGGCTGGTCAAAGATCCTCAATTTCCATCTTTGAAGCATTCCACTAGTCTTTAAAAATTCTGGGATCTTTCCCTTCACGACTCTATCTATAAACTCAACCCACATGCTCACCCTTTCTGCAAAATACTCCAAATTTCCATTCTAAATATGTCCTACCAGCTTGAACTTTTGTTTCCTTACCCTATTTTTGCTCTTTAGTTTAAACAAATATGAACTTTCTACTCTAATCACGTGTCTTTTTTTTTTCTTATCCTTTAATATTTTTCTTCTTTGTGCTTATCAAATTTGTTTGATGGCTTCTTATATTATTTCATATATTAATGCTTTGGATGAAAATAATCTAAACTGACCTATTATGCTTCTAGTATAAATCCTAGAATTATGGCTGTATTTGCAGTCTAGGGAAATAAGCTTTGCTTTCTCAAACTATTTCAGAACTTTACACACTTCTATTAGATTTCCTCAATCTAACCTGCTTAAGTCAAAGCAATGTCAATTTTCCAATTTCTCATTATAAGTTTATTCTGACATTCCTGGTATTAATTTGGTAATGCTGCACCTTTCCCCAGTGCTCCAATATCCGTTCTACGAAGGAGGCCCAAAACGATATATAATTTAATTATGATCAAACCAGTCTTCCACAGATTCACTGTCCTTTCCTTGCTTTTCTATTGAGTGCCTTAACTCATTTGACTTGTTATGCCTTTTTTCATTGACAACACCGCTTTGAAGAACATTATATATGTATGTCCCCATAAATATGACTCGACTCCATTAAGAATTTTACTGCTCAGACCTTTGCCCACATGGTTAGACAAGATTTAGTAATAGAAAAAGAGCAAAAGTGTAAGAGCAAAATAAGCAATCTGGTTAAGTAAACCCTTTGGGAGATGCTTTTCTCAAATTATTCTCTTATGGATTCTTCTTGTATCATCTCTGCTATGTGACTGGAAGAGTTAGGCCTGTGACTCATATTAGAAATGCCTTATTAAATTCTGCACTTTAAAAATCCACGGTCTACTGAGCACATTATGTTCTATTTGTTTTCTAGACTAGTTTAAACGGTTTAGGGGGTTCTGTTTCACTTCGTTTGCCTGTAAGCCAAGCCAGTGTTGGAGTAAGGCATCTGTAGCTCTTTAATGTCCCTGAGTGCACAGCACGCATGACTAACACAGTGTAAATAAACACAGCTGAGCCGGGCAGAAATTGGAAGGTTTTCTCATTAGAAAAATAAAATAAACAGATGCGGTTAAGCGCTCTGTCTAAAGTGTTTGTCCAAAGAATGGAGATCTCTCAGAAGTTTGAGCACAAAGGTGAGAGGGCCAAGTCTCGTGTAAAAGGAATGGAATCTGTATGGTCCTTTTAACTAATAGTCCTTGGGGAAGCCTGTTGATTTTAACCTTAAAGGAGTGTTACGTCTTGGGATTTTGGCAGCTTTTCTTTTGGTTCTTCAATAACAAACTTGGGACAGTGGTTTTGTGTTTCACAAGAAGCAGAATTTATTGAAGTTGCCCATTGCTGATGGTGGGCCAAGAAATACCTAATTCAACCAATCTGGCTCAAATGGAGTTGTTTTATAACACAATGGAAACTATTGGACTCTGTATGCAACACAAGGTAATTCAACAGACACAGTAATCATTGACCTCTTGATTAGTGAAACACTATTACATCCTTTCACATACCAGTAGTAACTACATACTCAAATCCCTCTGACGTATTAATTCCTGGTTATTGTGTGAATATTTTTATTCCAGTGAGGGATTCTGCAAGGAAGTATATTTTAAGGAAGTACATTTTATGGGATCATGGTGTTCACGCTATTTAAAATTTCTACGACAAATATAAAATGAAGCCTCCATATTTTTAAAGTCGTCTGAAAGCAAAGCTGTATGGAGATTTTACAACAACATATGAATCCAAACAAGAAAACAAAGCAGCAAAATATTGTGGAATTACTGTTTTCTTCAAATATTGATGAATTATGTCAGCCAATACATATGTTTAATTCCCTATCTGCAGAAACGGTAAAGCATTTTGCTCAGGATAAACTGTATGATTACAAAAGAAAGTTAACATGACTTTAAGGTAGTTGTTGGTTTCTGGACTCAAAGTATTGCTTGTATGTATTCTAGATCTAGAACGATTCTGTGCTGTGCTGTCATCTTACAAGACTCTCATGAAATTCCTGAACTATATTTCTGTGATTTCCCAAAATTTGATCCCTATAAGCACTAATCTGTATCAGACATGCTAGATTATTTCTTAGATCAAAACTTGCACGTATATGATGCTATAATATGGAAGGAATTTAATCCATATCTTATTGGTGTTTATCCATGTTGTGCATACCAAATGGGATACTGTGGACCAAGATTTTCTTGATCTCTAACTGTGATTGCTATTCCGAAAAATCTAGCAGGATTTTAGATCACTATACCTGCACTGATTTTAGTGTGCTTGAAATTTCAGTGTAAAATAATTATTTGTCCATGAATGAGTTGAGCTCGATTTCACAAATACAGTCATGATAAAAGATAGTAAATTAGAGTTTGATATCTACAACGTTACTGCAATTTCATTGGAAATTAGAAATAAGGGTAGAGAAATAGTTATCAAAATTTATTTACAAATATATATTTCAAATATTGTAATTGCTGCAAGTACTGGGATCACTGATTGTTAAAACATTTCAAGAATGGGGGATTCAAAGGTAAGGGCTGAGAGTATTGAGATTACCAGAAAGCATCAGGGATAGACAGTCATTGGAACAAACATCAAGAATTTCTTTCCATGTGTCTGCTGTAACTTTGACAGAAGATCAGCACAAACATTGGACTGAGAGAGTTATACATAAATGGTGATAGAATTATTTGCATTCAGTGATAGAATTTATTGTGCATATTGATATGAAAAGATTGAATTAGTTGAGGATGATGTATACTGATACAGAGATGTCATTACACAACTCTGGGGCAGATGGAATTTGAACCCAGGCCTCTTAGTCCAGGGATAGGGATACTACCACTGCACCACAAAAGCCCATTGGAGTTCTAAACTTAACTGAGAAGTGTTGATTGGATGCACCTGAAATAAATTGAATCCTTTGGATTGCTATAGTTAGACTTCTATATCAGACTTTACTTTTAGTACTAAATAACCTCCAAATTTGACTGCAAATTAGTAGTAAAAACTGAAACGACTTCAATGCATTCATAAAGAGGCTCTGGAACAAAGAGAACAGTGCAGAACATTTTCAATGCCATACTATAATGGCAAGCCAGTTCAGTACTGGATTTGAATAATTTTCAGCAGGGAAATTAATGTTTGGTTCCACCAGAAGTCATTTTGGGTTCTAGACTCCACAGAAAAGAGCCAGTTGAAGAATAAAGCTAGGCCTCACTCAGTGCTGACTCCTTATTAGCCCCATCCCATGTGTGTAAAATACCAGTGTCCTGGGCACTACATATGCCCTAGAGCTTAATAGTGTCAGTTGCACCTTTCACGATATGACAGTCCATTTTCAGACCTATTTTGTGATTGTCTCGTTAAATCTTTACTCACTCAACAACTTTGTTTATTTTCACTTATATACTGACAATTCCCTCTGTGGACCTTAAAGCACCTTTCACTTCCTTCCTCCTTACAAATGAAGGCCTCAGCATTACAAGAACCTGTCTGCAGCAATTTCTTAAATACAATAATGTGAGCTTTACTGTATTCATTAATATTTAATCTACAATGCAATGTATTAATATCAGATTCCAAATGCACTTCAATATTTTGCTTGCACATTTTTCCACAATGTCATGCTATCATGAATAAAATACCCATTAAAATCAGAAGAATATGTCACAGTGTATCAAGTGCTTCGGTGATTTGTATTGTCAACTTCAAGGTAATTATCTGAGTGGATAAGTATTTGGACAGAGTATATTTCAGTGTTTAAAAAAATCATGAGCACTTCCGAGGTTCAGACCAAGCTGTTTCACTTAACATCTTGATTTCGAAAATTATTTGACCCTCGGAAGGAAATCTAACTCCCCTGAAATACAGTAGTTTAGAGAGTTAATGTAATAGAGCACAGCAGATATCCGCTCACAAGCACTTAGATCTCTGAGAATACTTCCTAAGTCAGACTCCTGCTGTTCTTGACTCCTGACTCAGGACAATAGTGAGACATTGTCTTCACTTCCCCACCCCCATCCCCCACTCTCAAAGTTATGAGTTTACAGTTGACAGTGGGCCTATTCCAGGGAATGTTGTATGGATGGAGTTATGATGTCAGCAGGCAGTTATTCTCATTGCAGCTGATGTACAGTGTAATTCTCCATTTCCTTTCCCTTGTTCAGGAGCTACTCTATGAGGTCCAATAGAGGATTGCTCAGATTTCATCAAACAATCTGAAAACTAACCAACAGACACCACTTCCTTTTTGCTAAACATACTTCCACAGATTCCTGTTGAGGGAATGGTCAGTTTGTTGAATAGCTTTTTAAAATTTTCTTTATTATTATGGACTTTCATTCTGCTCCTTGTTGTACTCTGCACCA
Source organism: Chiloscyllium punctatum (assembly GCF_047496795.1). Classification (NCBI taxonomy): domain Eukaryota; kingdom Metazoa; phylum Chordata; class Chondrichthyes; order Orectolobiformes; family Hemiscylliidae; genus Chiloscyllium; species Chiloscyllium punctatum. The sequence goes on from NC_092775.1 coordinate 18,829,390, forward strand.
AGGCACCAGCTTTGACTTCATTTTAAAACAACAAAATAAATTCAGTGTTATTTCTTTTCAATGAATAAATAAATACACGTTTTTGTTGAATTCAGGGAATGGGATAATTACTGTAGTTGACAACAAGAGCCAACCTCAAGCATTGCCACATTTCAGCTAGCAGTCAAGCAAAGAAACAGTAATATTCATCTTAATTGTCTGGATTACATCAGAGTAAAAACAAGGGCTGCAGATTCTGGAAACGAGAGTCTAGATTAGAATAGGTGCTGGAAAAGCACAGCAGTTTAGGCAGCATCCAAAGAGCAGGAAAATCGACGTTTCAGGCAAAAGCCCTTCATCAGGAATAGAGGTAGAGTGCCTGCAGGGTGGAGAGATAAATGAGAGGAGGGTGGGGGTGGGGAGAAAGTAGCAAAGAGTACAATGGGTGAATGGGGGTGGGGATGAAGGGTGATAGGTCAGAGAGGAGGGTGGAGTGGATAGGTGGAAAGGAAGATAGGCAGGTAAGACAAGTCATGGGGACAGTGCTGAGCTGGAAGTTTGGAGCTGGTGTAAGGTGGGGGAAGGAGAAATAAGAAAACTGGTGAAGTCCACATTGATGCCCTGGGATTGAAGTGTTCCGAGGCAGAAGATGAGGTGCTCTTCCTCCAGGCACCGGGTGGTGAGGGAACGACGGTGAAGGAGACCCAGGACCTCCTTGTCCTCGGCTGAATGAGAGGGGGAGTTGAAATGTTGGGCCACAGGGCGGTGTGGTTGATTGGTGTGGGTGTCCCAGAGATGTTCCCTAAAGCACTCTGCTAGGAGGCGTCCAGTCTCCTCAATGTAGAGGTGACCGCATCGGGAGCAACGGATACAATAAATGATATTGGTGAATTACATCTGAACGTAGGTCTTAGGAGTGTTAGAAATAGAGGCAGAGAAATTTGCTGGCACTGTTCTTGTTTAACAGGTGGAATTCTACACTGATCTCTAAATGGGAATGCGTATGGTTCATCTGTGTAATACTTATAGTCCAGAATACTGATCCAGAAGTCCCACCTCCATTTTGTTTCTGGCTGTTCTCATTATGCAGGAAAGAGATGGGTGTGAGTCAGGAACCCTGCACACTGCTATTTAATGTTTTCTTCTTTATTCTTTATTCTTTCTCAGGATGTGGAAGTCATTGGCAAGGCCAGCATTTGTATTCTATCCCTTTATCATTCTTGAGCCGAATAGCTTGCTTGGCCATTTCCAAGTGTACTCAAACATCAACCACGTTATTGTGGATCTGGAGTCACATGTTGGTCGCACCAGGTAAGGATGACAGATTTCCTTTCTACAAGTATGTTAGTGAACCACGCAATTACTGACAGTTTCATGATAGCATTACTAAGACTGGTTTTATATTTCAGATTTATCAACTGATTTTACATTCCACCAGGTGCCGTGAAGGAATTTGAACCCTTGCCCTCCAGAGCATTAATCTGTCACCACTGCCAGCACGATTTTGGGAGGATGGACATTTCAAGACTTCTGCAATTTCAGTGAAGCACTCACATTTTGGCAGCCTTCCTGAATCACACCTAGTAAGGGGAGATGATGCACATGGATTGGAAGTGGGAAGAGTTCATCATGAAGTGTTGAGATATATTCATATCAACTAAATTGAGTTATGACTGTGCTGTGATGTTAAAGGAGGACATTAAATAATGTGGTTCCTGGATTATTACTTCTGTCCACTGACAAGCTGTTGAGTGAAAGAACAACAGTGTAAAAGTCATAAAGTTTTTGAGATGCATTAGAATAGATGATCCACTGAATAAAGTGCTATGCTGCATTGCACACTTGTAGAAAATATTGCCCAATTTTTTGATGAATAGGTAGTTAGGGATTATGCAAAGAGCTTTCATTCTTTAAAGAAAAGCACAGCCACCTGTTTGGTTGTTCCAAACTGTTGACTGTCTTCAAAATCATTAATGCATTTTGTACTGTTACACTGCTCTACTGGGGAATGCAGGTTTGATGGCATGATTGCCTTCTAAAACATCAATGGAACCTGCACAGCAGGATTTCCTTACATACCTATCCAATGCATGTGAAATTGTTTATGTTGTAAGAATTATGAGCTTCTATGCAATTAATGGTTTTTAAAGTGTGAGTTATTGTTTTTCATTTTGACAGATTTATGAGCTCTGAGGACAATTTTTAATTGTCTATTCAAGTCATGACTTTTTTTCTGCCAGATGTATAAGTTTTCAAATACTTCCAAAAGTTATTATACCTATTATATTTTGATTTTAAGTGGATACTGGATGATTACATGGGAGAGGTGAAAGGGGTGAGGGGGTATGAGGAATAGAGGGGTAGATGAAAAAGGCATGACTGTGAAGTGCGTTACACGATGACCTATAGAACTGGAGCAATGTATCAGTGAATGGGGATTTGTCTATTAACCTGGCGGCTTCCACATCAGGCCATTTCTTTCCCTGCTTTGGGCCTGCTGCCTTGCTCAAGGCCAGGCTGTTCCTGGCTCTCACCTCCAGACACTGCTGGAGTAGAAGTAGGATGATGAGGTTCAAGCCTCAACTATGAAAAACTGGCCCAAGATTTCTTTCTAATAGATGATGTTATTAATGTATGTCAACGTAGATTTGAGTTTACAGGCATCTTTTTCCTGCTAGATAGTAAATCAAGAAACAAATGACCAAATGAAGCAATCACAGATACATTGATTAGTACCTTGAGTTCTTCAAGTTTGTACCTGTCTATTTTCAGGACCAAAACAGGCAACACATTCAGAATTCATTCCAGAAACCAAAAGGCCTGTTGGAACTTGGGGAGCCATCAGCATAATTTCAGCAAGGCCACAGACACCAACCCATGAGAACTAATTGATGTCTGTCTCCATATGAAGGTTTATTAAGGTAAAAATTGTTGGCAAGCTCCAGCAATTCCCTTAAAAATTGAAGGTTAAGTTACAGCAAATATAGAAGCAATAAATGCTTTGCTTAATATCAAGAGGATTCTTGTATTGTCATTAAACTCCTCTTTAGCATTTGTAGGTGGGGGAGTCTAGAACTAGAGGGCATACATTTAGGATGAGAGGGGAAAGATTTAAAAGGGACCTAAGGGGGAACTTTTTTATATAGAGGGTGGTACATGTATGCAATGAGCTACTAGAGGACGTGGTGGATGCTGATTACAAGATTTGAAAGGCATCTGGATTGGTATATGAATAAGAAGGGTTTAGAGGGATATGGGCCAAATGCTGACAAATGGGACTAGATTAATTTAGGATATCTAGTCTGCGTAGACAAGTTGGAACAAAGAGTCTCCTTCCGTGTTGTGTGTCTCTACGACTCTATGACTCTATGGCAGAGCATGCTTATAATGGCTGCCAGAAATTACATAATACAAAATGAGCAAAAATAGTGTGTGCGTCTATTTCAGGTGCAACAAGTTCCAATTTCTGCTCATGGATGAATATAAAAAACTCTTACATCAAACACAATTTGAAGCATGATAGAACAATGGAAATCCCACAAAGTGAATATAAATGGTGGAGGATATGGAAAGTAAGAAATAAGGTTAGATACTAATGCAACCTTCATAATCCATCTTTTTACTTCTAGTCCTAACTGTTATACTGCACATTTCACAGGCTCCTTAAAATTCAGAAGAAGCTCTGTTGCTAATGTCCTTATTTGCAACAAGTCCTGTTCACCAACCAGCCTCGCGCTTCTGGACTTGCACTGACTCACAAATAAGTAATTCTTCAATCATTATCACTTGCTAGTTTCCCTCCAAATTACTCACCATTCTGTCTTGGAAGAATATCACTGTGCCTTCACCACTACTGGATCAAAATCCTTGAACTCTCTTTCTAACATCACCTAAAGACTACAGCATCTCAAGAAGGCTAAAGCAGCTCAAGAAGGCTAAAGCAGCTCACCAAAACCTGCGCCTGAGCAATTGGAGAGAGCAATAAATGCTAGCCGAGCCAGCAACACCCACATGCCATTAACCAATGTTAAAAGAGAAAACAACTGGAAAGCTTTCTGGCAATATTGCTGTGAATTTAGCAATGTTCCAATCTAATGGAACTTGCTAGGGAAAGGGTACTGAAGCAGATACTCATATAAACAGTTTTCAGTGTTAGTTCCAGTGGCTGTCCTGTGATTCAGGATTAGACCATGGTGTATGGAAAATATGAAGGAACATAAGACAGACCCATGCTCTGATCAATCAAGTTACTTTTCCACATCATCTCAATGAACATGAAAGCTTTAAAAACATTTGCGTCAAAACTCAAGTGCTTATGGTCAAATAATAATGCAATCCTAAAGGGGAACCCTTGCACACCCGATTCTTCTATTTTCCATACATCTGGCAAAAGAAGACTCATGAGCCTGAATGCTCTGCATTTTCATTATGATCCCTTATAAAAATACCTTTCGCTAAAGTTCAAACATTCAATTTTATACCAGAGAAATTATTAAATCAACAACAAAACATTAATTTGCAATGGTTTCACATAAACAGAAAGGCATTACCTTGATCGATGGACTATGTATTACACTGGTTCTCAAGAGGCTAATTAAAATCTTGCCATTACACATGAAATGGGAGGGCTATACTCTTCATTTGGTAAATAAATATACACATTCTTTATCCTCCAATTCATAGGGATTTAGAATAAAGGTCCTACCTTTCCATAACGGGTGGCGTATGTCCCTGTGAGTAATGAATGGAAAATAATGATAGTTTCATCCAAATCCCAAACAAAAACTCGCTGTGAAGAGAGAAAAAAAAACAGAGGAGAGGTTAGCTTTGGTTATAACTTGAACTACAGTATCATTATTGTATATATGGGGGTACATGCATTTTCATATGTTGGATGCTAAATTAGGGTTTGGCATCAGCAGGTCAATTACTCGAAGCTGGTGAAGTGTGAAGTGTTGCTCATTCACAATTAGCAATGCACTTCGGACAACCTATTTAACTATCAAGAAGGAAAGGTGAATTAGAACCAGGATCAATGCCTGATCAAACTGTGTATACGATGAAAGAAAATAATTCCCTGAAATAATTTTATAAATTCACCTTCGCAATGAATGTGCCATAATTGTTCAAGTGTCAAATAAATAAAACACACTGTTTTTCAATTTTCATGGAAAATGGATGGAATCTTTGGTCCCCGAAACACTGGTAAAATCCTGAAAATCCCATAGTCACATGCAATAAAAATGGAATTTGAGTCAGTCACCATGATTCAATGGCCCTGATTGTAAACAGACAGAGTCCTTGAACTCAATCCCCAAAACACTGGTAAATAAAAAACACAGAATCCTATTTAATTAAAACAGAATTTGGCTTATTATATTTATCGGAAAAACAGTGCCCATGGAAATAAGCTCCAAGTTATACGACGCAATTGTGAAATATCTAATAGGGTTGCAATGGACAAAACAGCCTAAATGTCAGTTTTTCCTTTACAGGATACCTACAGTGTGGTAGCAGGCCATTCAGCCCATCAAGTCTGCACCAACCCTCTGAAGAGCTTCCTACTGAGATGACTCCATCCATGTAACTTACCTAACTACATATGCATGGACACTATGGGCAATTTAGCATGGCCAAACCACCTAACCTGCACACCTTTGGACTGTGGGAGGAAACTGGAGCACCTGGATTGAAACCCACAGAGGCACAGGGAGAACAGATACCCAAGGGTAGAATTAAACCCGAGTCCCTGGTGTTGTGAGGCAGCAGTGCTCATCACTGAATCAACACCATGCACCCCCCCCCTCCCCCCCATTCCCCCCCACCCTCCACCACCCCTCCATTTTGTGTGCAACACAACCAACAATTCTAGATTTCTTCAAGGCAATGTCATACACAGAACAGGACAATTATCTCAGTCCCCACTCAATGAAATATAAGAAAGGGACTGATGTTCTCACTGAAAGAAACAGCTGCATTTATATAGCTCTCATTATGTCCCAGAAATGGCTTGGACACGTGTTGTGCAGTTGTTGTTGTCACATAGATAAACAAAGCAGCCATCTTCTACATAGCGGGATCCCAAACAGAACATTTCAATAATAATCAGTTAATGCATTATTGATGATGTTGGAAAAATATTGGTTGAGGTTCAAAGAACTCCCCATTCTCCTTCGAAATAGTGCACTGTGGGACAAATTTGTTTTATGCAGTACTGTAGTATGGGCAATATTGATTCAGATGTGTGGTATACATCTGTGCTGAACCCATTGCAAATGAAAAACATGAGAGGTGTATAACAGATGCCTGAATTAATGTCACCAGATTTTCAGTATTAGCCAAAGTCAGTGGTCTTTTCAGGTGATCTTTAGTGGATGATGGTAGTTGAGTATAATTCTTCCATCAAAGCACAGCACCTCCAACAATGCAAAACATTCTCGCTACTCCATGAGATTGCTTGCAAAGATTATCTGCTTACATCCCAGAATTGGTCATCAACCAAGCATTTTGTAACTTAATAGTGTGAGTACCATCATCTGAATTGAGCAGGCACCCAGAACTAAGTAGAAGAGGAGCATATGCAAAATCAGTCTGACTATTCAGTATTACAGGGTTCAAGCTTTAACCAGAAATTTTCAATAAACTTGCATTTACACCAATTAGTTGCTCTTTTATATTGCTATGTCAGCCTGCTATCAAGTAAAACATAAGCACTTGCAAAGCCTATGAGTGAATTTCAAAGGTCACACAAACAAGAGGGTGACTTTAATCTTGAAGAAATAAATCTATGGATATATTTTTATATGTATATCTTCAAATACAAAGTAATTTATAAAGTCATACTGCAAAGGGCTCACTCCAATTGTGAAACAGAAGTTTAGTGACAAACTCACCGACCAGATATTTTTCCAGAATCTGTTTTAATGTTGAAAAAAAATATTATAGAAAGGCATTAAAGAACAATGTCTCAAAATCACTCATGTGAATATGTGAGAAGTATATGTGATGGCCACTTTCTGTCACAATGGCCACATTAAAGAGACATGCCAGAGGGGACTATTAAAGAGAAAGGATGAAAGGATGAAAAGGATATGTCACTGGGCATTTTAAAGGGACATCTCACAGAACACATTAAAGGTAAACTTTAAAAGACATGTAACAGATACAAATTTAAATCAAATGAAACAGCGTGCCCTCTTTTAAAAGTGATCTGGGTCTCTCCATGTCAACACATAAAAGTAAGAGACTATTAGTTCACATGATTTTTTTCAAAATATGCACCTTCAGAAGCCAATTAGAAATACATAATCTTGAGAAACAAGTACAGAACAACCTCGATTATCTGAATATCAATTATCCGAATTTCGGATTATCTGAACAAGATCTCAAGGTCCAGTAAAATCGCTATCCATTACCTGAACAATCCGTTATCCAAACTCTTAGTTATCTGAACAGAATAATCCTGCCTGTCTCGTTCAGATAATCAAGGTTGTTCTGTACATATGTACAACATGACTGTTTTCTCAATGTTAACCAAGTAAATGGTGTAAGTGAATTCAAACTATCATCTAATAAATGTGTAGAACAACACTAAACGTATCAACTTTCTAAAGCTTAATGTGCCATTAGTTTTATTTTCAAATTAAAATCCCTAGATAAACAGGGTCTGCATAATGACAATCATGTTACACATTTTACCTTGAGGTTATTCAAACCTGAAACTTGGACAAACATTGCTATAAATTTGATAATTCCACACAAAAGTAGCAGATCATTTACATATAAAGATTGGGAAAACATTAGGAAGGCTAACTTGTTTAGACAGAATGTTCCTTTGATATGGGCTTTTGTAGAGATTACTTGGCCTATTACTTGCTTGACAAATATAGAGTTAAAAGTTAAAGATGTACTGCAATATTTGACTGACATCACTGTAAAGCTCCAACCTTGTAACATAATCACAATTGCATGGCTGCAACAATTTTCAAGGGAGGGGAACATCACTGACGACGGGCGGCACGGTGACTCAATGGTTAGCACTGCTGCCTCACAGTGCCAAGAACCCGGGTTTGATTCCCACCTCAGGCCACTGTCTGTGTGCAGTTTGCACATTCTCCCCGTGTCTGTGTGGGTTTCCTCTGGGTGCTCCAGTTTCCTCCCACAATCCAAAGATGTGCAGGTCAGGTGAATTAGCCATGCTAAATTGCCCATAGTCTAGGACCATTAGTCAGGGATATGAGAGAGGGATAAACCAGAAACTGCAAGGATGAAATAAACTTACATTTGGAAAGCCATGGGTTAATCAAGGAGCGATGGCATGGATTTCCTAATTTTAATTGAGTTTGACTAACTTAATCAAATTTTTTGATGAGGTATTGGAGAAGGTTGATCATGGTACTTATGTGGACTTCAGAAGGTAAATGTAGAGGAGTGGGTCTGGATGGGTTACTCCTTGGAGGGTTGGTGTGGACTTGCTGGGCTGAAGGGTCTCTTTCCACACTGTAGGTAATCTAATCTAATCAGGTCAGTAATACTGTCTATTCTAGGCTAAACAGCAACTTTCCTGAAGGGCATTCGTGAACCAGAAGGTTTTTGTGACAATGGTTGTTATTAGACTTTTAACCCCAGATTTACATTGGATTCACATTTCACCATCTGCCACAGTCAGATATGAATGCATGTCTCCAGATGTTTGTCTGAGGTTCTGGATTACTGGCCCAGTGATATTACTGCTACGTTACTGCCACTCCATTGCATAGCAATTCTACAACCAATGTCTAGGTGTGCCTACTGGTCCTTGTTGATTCTTTATTTAACTTGGATGGACAAAGACAGATAGCAATACAGGGTCAATTGCTGTTTTTCTCCACCACTCCCTGAGGAAAGGGACCAACAGCACAAACTGCACCTGTGAGCAGTGAATAGGAGGCTTATGGATGTGAAGAAAACACATCTTGTGCTGTTATTCATGTTCTATACATTGAAATCAGGGATTATCTGTGAAACACAGGTTTCCATACCCCTTTGCAAAGGGGCCCCCACCCTGAAACAAAAAAAGGAAGGCATGCGAGTGAACAGCTTTCACAAAACAGCCTAATTAAGAGACATACTGTCAGTCAGACCCACTCACTGGATACATGAGTATTACTGGAGGGGTGGATGGTTATTAATATTATACATAAAGCAAAATATGAGAGAGGGATAAACCAGAAACTGCAAGGATGAAATAAACTTACATTTGGAAAGCCATGGGTTAATCAAGGAGCGATGGTATGGATTTCCTAATTTTAATTGAGCTTGACTAACTTAATCAAATTTTTTGATGAGGTATTGGAGAAGGTTGATCATGGTACTTATGTGGACTTCAGAAGGCACTTGACAAAGTGCTAGGCAGGAGCTTATTAAGAAGATGAAAGCCCATACAATTAGGGCCTATATGGACCTAAGATTGGTTGAAGCAAAGGGTGGTGATGGATGTTGTTCTGATAAAGATGTGTTTTACAATTCTGCCTCCTATGGCTCATATCTGGGTGCATTGCTCTCTGCAATATTAATAAGCAACCTAGCTGTGCAGGGTGCCACATTTAAAACTTGCAAATGGAATGAAACTTTGTAAAGCAGTAGATAGTGATGAGGATAGTTATTCATTTCAGGATTACTTTGATGGGATGATGAAAGGGACAGAAGCATAGGAGATGGAATTAAATGCAGAGAATGGTGAAATGATGACCTTTGAGAGGGCTAATATGGAAATATAGAAATATGATATACTATAAATTAAATTATTTTGGTTAAATGTAGCTGAACATCAGTGCTCATATACACAGATCTTTAGAGGTGGAAGTGCATTTATTAAGGGGAATAAAACAAAATGAGTGTTTAGGTTTAGAAATAGATGTAATGGAGATTCCAGTAGTAAGTGGTGATGGTGAGAAAAGACACTGAGCAGAGTATTACAGGCAAAAAGCAAAGATATAGATTTTAATATGATTGCTTTTTCAAAGATCTGGAAAGATATCGTGGGTTCAATGTCTTTCTTCTATACTTAAAGTTTCTATAATTCTATGCTGTGGCAAGTGCACAATGCCTGTTGCATCATTTGTCAGAGGAAGTCAGATGAATCCTCTCCTTTCACATGCCCAAGGTTTGGTGTGATGTCCAGAGCATTTCTGGAGTTTCAACCAGTGATGGGGAGAAATGGATGGAAGGCTCGGATCCATAACTCTATATTTGTTTTATATTGTAACTTAACATTAAATGCGTTACACTCACACTATAACTCTTGTGATATTACATTCATAACGGTCAAGTGCAATTTGTAATGTTGTGAGTGTAGTGTCAACTTCCATGATGTATCCAGACTTCTGTGATACCTTAAAGCTGTAATACTAACTCTAATGGTATAATTGTGATAATGAAATACTCAGATTGCTGTCTGACTATAACTAACACCGTAACTCAATAATACTGTTGAAAGAATCGGAAAGTCTGATGATTAGCCAGTACCTCAATGTCAGTGTCTAGGAGAGGAGAAGGATCATTATTCCTTTTTGATCTTCCACGTAACTTTCCATCTGAACTTCTCCGCTGTCGATCTGAATCCAAATCTTTCACAGGGGTTCTGGCTCGATTGACAGTATTGTAATCTCCTGAAGAAAGCAAACATAAACTGTTCAGGATAACTTGAAAGCCAACAGGGATCCTTCAAGTTTCACAGTGATTGCAATATTGTGGCTCAGTTTGTCACTTGCAAGAATATGAAAAGACGGACTGGATCAGTTTCAGCAGAAGGATGGGCTTAACACCATTCTCTTGCAACTGGCATTCCAAGGCTGTAAAAATGTAACTGTATAATGTAAAGAGCTGCAGAACCTACTTTAATGGTCAGAGTAGATTCATGTGAACTGCATTGTTTGCAGCAGAAATAGAGAGTCATTCTCTAATAGTTGTTTACCTTTTGACAGGGATTCTTGTGATTCATCCTCACCACATTGATTGCAATTATTTTCTATATTGATTCTGTTACTGGGGTATAGTTACTTGCCACACCAAGGCTGTTAATTCACTGCATTGAATGTAAATACTTATCACATGGACTATGCTGTCACATCATAATATGCTAATAATTGTTAGATAATAGGCTACTGGAACTGTTTCACATTTGAATCACTGAGATTTCTATTCCATTTACCACATTCACACAAAAGTAACTCAGCAATTTTTTTCCCCGTCATTATCCTGTTGACGGATCTTTGTACATTGGCAACGCAGAGTACGTCCTTATCATTTGGATTCCGTTCTCACATTCTTTTACATTACACCATAAGTATTCATTAAAAAGAACATTTATAAAGAATTCTATTCAAGACAGGCTGATGTATACCAGATTTTCACTTGAAATGAATTACCCCAGCACAATTAAGTTCATAAACATAGTCTATCGTGCTCCTGTTTCTTAAACCAATAGTGTTTCAGTCCAATTAGTCACTCAACTCTAAACTTATTGAAGTAACAGTTTATTAAAGCTCATCATTTTTAACAAATAAGTCACTGTATTTTCATTGGATAAATACAATTCAATATAGCATTGAAATTAATTTGTGATTAAAAATAGAGCTAAACACCAAATATTAGTCATATTCTCGGTATTTGTTTTCCACATTGCTGCAGGTGAAGGTATCACATTTTTGTACAGTGTCATTACTTCATAGTTTTCAGATATTATTTCAACTACTCTATATTCTTCACCCACTTTCACCTTGCTGAGAAGGGCACATTGGGCGTACCATTTTAGGACAGACCTGAGGATCTTTCCTTTCAGAGGGCTATATGATTTTGGAACACTGCCTCAGTTGGGTCATTGAAACTGGGAAAGGTGCATCACAACAGGGGTACTGAAAACTATTAGATCAACCTAGAGGAACAGAAAATTATGCTTTTGTTCTGCAGGTAACAAGGAGGGTTGATGAGGGTAACATATTTGACATACATTAAATGGAGTTAGAAAGGTTTTTGATGAGGTCCCCCACGGTGTATTGGTCATAAAATGAAAATTCCAATCAACAAAAAGCAAAGTGGCAGGTTGGATCTAAAGTTAGATCATAGATGGGAAGCAAAGAACAATGCCTGATGGATGTTTTTGAGACAGGAAAGCTGTTTCCAGTGATACGCTCGAGAGGTCAGATGAAGACCCCATTTTAATGTATATATCAATAATTTCAACTTCAACATAGAGTGTTTGGTAAAGTAGTTTGCCGACAGCACAAAAATTCACTGTGCAGTTGCTAATGGAAAAGAAAAATGTAGATTGCAGGAAGAATCAATGGACTATTCAGGTGAGTGATGCAGTGGTAAACACTGGGAAATGTGAGGTAATGCATTCCAGCAAGGTTAACAAAGCGAGGTCATGCATAATACGAATTTTAGGCAAAAACAGGGACAGCGCACAAGTTTTTATTTTCTGATTGGAAGGATATGATGAGTGTAATCTTAAGAGAGGTCTGTGCTGTGGTCTCAGCTTTTCATAATTATATCAATACAAAGAGCAAAGGCAGGATAACAAAATTTGTTGATGACATAGCGATAACCAGGAAAGTATGTTGTGAAAAGGATGCAAATGGATACAAACATGTTGAGTGGGTAATAATCTATCAGATGGAGCGTAATGTGAGAAAATACGAAGTTGTTCACTTCGGCAAGAAGAATAAGCAAGCAGAGTATTACTTAAATGGTGACTAACTGCAGAATTCTGAGCTACAGGTAAATCTAGATGTTCTTCTGCATGAATCACAAAATGATACCACGTAGGTACTGCATATAATCAGGAAAGCTAATGGGATATTATCATTTATTATGAAAGGAATTGAACATAAAAGTAAGGATTTTTAAGCTTCACGTGCATAGGACATTGGTGGAACTACAGCTTGAATACAGTGTGCAGTTTTGAGGATGGCCTTATCTAAGTAAGTAAATGCATTAGAAGCAGAATGAGGAAAAGTTGGACAGGCTTGAGGTGAGAAGAGCAAAGGTTGACTTGATTTAAATATATAAGATCCTGGACCACTTGAAAAATTAATGTGGAATTAATATTTTCTCTTGTGGGTTTGTATAAAATTAGGGGATGCAAACTGGGGTTCGCCATTTTAGGATTAAATTGAGAAGAAATTTTTTTCTCTCAGAGGGTTGTATGTGTCACAAAGCTGTTCCTTTTTCTAAAAGCTGTTCCTTTTTTCAAGGACACTGTATCCTTGATATTTTTTAAGAGGGGTCATAAAACAGTCCAGGCTCCAAATCAGTTGGGTTGGTACAGAGATGAAAAGGGTATATGCAAATAGATGAGACTTGGCCAAAGCTTTTATGTTTTAGAAGTGACCTGTATAATGAAAGAGGAGTGGTCAGTCCTAAAAACTGGAGTCTTGTTTGAGTCAGTTCAGCAGGAGCTGTGTGAAAACAGGCTGCTAAACTCTCTCTCCTTATGCCCTTCTAACTTTGACCTATAAGCCTCTGTTTTAATTTTACTCTATGTTTAAAGGATTTGTTTATTAGGACTGTTGTGTATTTTCGGAACAGCATAATGAAGTTTAGTTTGGATAGACTGAGTTCTGTGGGTATTCTGTATTCTGCCTTTTGTGTTTCATTCCGTAATTTTGTGAATAAATGTTTGACTGTTTTAAAACCTGGTAGCCAACCTAGCTTACTTACTCCAGGAATTTTTCACTGTACACATACTGAAACAAATAGCAAAGTTATGGCCTGGGCTGCCTGCTTAAGAATGATTTGAGTGGTGTGGCCTAGTCCATAACAGATTGGGGGATCATTGCAGGATTTAAACAGCAAGTGGTAGGTGCTCATATTTTCATTTGGATTGTAAATTTGGTTGGGTAGACAAAGCTTGTGATACCAATAGCTCTTCCAGTCGCCAAGAGTTTTCTGGAGGTGGACGAGTTGACTTTGGAAGTTTTAAAAAAGGTGGTTACGGCCAAGCTGCTGGAATTAGCAGATAAGCTGGGGGTTGGAGCTGTCTTCTTCTGTGAGGAAAGGAGAGATAATTACAACAGTAGCTCAGCATTCAAACTTGCTGGGAACATCATCAGGATCTATAGAGATGGCAAGAATTCAATTGCAAATGAAGCAGCTTGAGTTTGAGGTGAGAGAGAAGGAAAGGGCAGCAGAAATGAAACAGTTTGAGTTATGGTAAGAAGAGAAAGAAAAAGAACGAAGGGCTTTAGCAGAAGAGAAAGGAAAAGAGAGTTTGAACTTCAAAAATTGATACTTGAAAAGGGATGCAGCTCAAAAGGCTGAAGGTAAACTTAGTGAGAAAGAACAGAGAGTTAAAACGACAAGGTTAGCAACTGAAGTGGCTGATGATTATGAGCTGGTCCATAAAATCTGGTTTGGTTTCCAGAATCAATTTCAGTCCATGAGGGATAGAGATAGAGGCAAAGAGAAATCCTCACGTGGAAAGGGAGAGGTAGATCTCAGTGAAGATCATAAGGAGAACCTACCCCAGGGTAAAAACAAAACCCTTGAAGGGGACAAAGAAGGTAAAAAGTTCAGGTGTTTTCATTGTAATAAAGTGGGCCACATGAAATCAGTGTTGATGGGCAAGGAGAAAGCCAGATGTAGGGAAACAGGATAAGCCTGGAAGTTTTATTGCCAGGGTAACAGAAAGCCCAATGGAAGCTAGAAAACTGCATCAGAAGTTGATTAAGGAGGAAGTGCCAGATCTGTTTAAAAATATACCTGCAAGGGTAAAGTTTATTCACATAGGCCAGGAGTAGCAGATAAAGAGGTTACAATCTTAGAATCCCTACAGTGTAGAAACAGGCCCTTTGGCTCAACAAGTCCACACTGACACTACGAAGATTATCCCACTCAAATCCATTCCCAAATATTCTACATTTACTTCTGACTAATGCACCTAATCTGCATATCCCCAAACGCTATACGCAATTGAGCATGGCCAATTCACCTAACCTGCTCATCTTTTGAATTGTGGGAGGAATCTGGAGCACCCGGAGGAAACCCACTCAGACACGGGAAAAATGTGCAAACTCCACACAGACAGTTCCCAAGGCTGGAATCAAACCTAGGTCCCTGGCTCTGTGAGGCAGCAGTGCTAACCACTTAGCCACCACACTGTCCACCCGCAATATTAAGAGACACAGGATCCTCTCAGTCTGTGATGCTGAAGGATGAAGAGATATGTACTAAAAGGGTTGTAGAAGAATTACTCAAATTCTTTACTAGATACAAACTACCAATAGAGGTACAGTCAGATCTATTTGAGGTGGTTATGGATAGCTTGGGAATAAAATAAATCTACTGCGTACCATCCATCATCGCAGGGAGCACTAGAAAGGTGACATCAGACATTAAAGACCATGTTAAGGGCTTATAGTCAGGATTATCCAGATGATTGGGATAAGGGCTTGTGCTTTTTTGCGATCAGAGATGCACCAAATAAATCCACCAAATTCAATCAATTTGAACTAATTTTTGGGCATGCAGTAAGAGGACCGTTAAAATTGATTAAGGAGAAATTAATAAGTCAGATTTCAGAGACCACCCATTTGGGCTAGGTGTCAAATTTTAGAGAATGATTAAATAGAGCTGGAGACTTGGCTAGGCAGCATTTAAAAATATCGCAGCATACAATAGAACAAAAAGTGGATAAGAAATCACAAATTCACAATTTTGCCATTAGGGATAAGGTATTGGTGTTACTTCAGATAACAGGTGAACCTTTTAAAACAAGGTTTAGTGGACCTTATCAAATCAAGAGGAAATTGAGTGAGGTGAACCACTTGACAGGGACTCCAGGCAGGAAGAAATCTCACAGAAAGTGTCATGTGAATATGCTCAAAAGGTATTTTAATTGGGAAGGAAAGCAAGAGGGGAAGGTGTTAATGATTACAGCAAAGAAATAAGAACCAAGTGCAGAGGATTCTGAATTTGATATTCTTCAAATCAAATTGGAAAATGAGGAAGTTGTCAAAATTGGGATAAATTACTGAGTTACCTTCCACAAGAAAATCAAAATGACCCGGGAGAGCTATTACTATCACATGGGGAGATATGCGGAAATAAACTGGGAAGTACTAACCTAATTGTGCATAATGTAGATATAGGAAATGCTGTTCCCATTAAGCAACACCTTTATAGGCATAACCTCCTAAAGTTGGCACAGGTTCAGAAGGAGATAGGACGCATGCTCCAAGATGGCATAATCGAAGTGAGTTACAGTGACTGGAGCTCACCCATAGTCATGGTGCCAAAGCCAGATGGTACCCAATGGTTATGTGTGGACTATTGCAAATTCAATCCCATTACAAAGACTGATGCATATACAGTTTCGCGGTTGGAGGACTGTGTCGAAAAGGTGGGACAAGCAACTTACATTTCTAAGTTGGACTTGCTCAGAGGCTAATGGCAGGTACCTTTGTCAGAAAGAGCAAAGGCAATTTCGGCTTCTGTAACACCAAATGGACTATATCAGTTCAAAGTCATGCCATTTGGTATGAAAAATGCTCCAGTCACATTTCAGAGACTGACTAATAAGGTCATTGCTAGATTACCCAACTGTGTGGTGTATATTGATGACGTGGTGATTTTTAGTCATTTGTGGAAGGGACATTTACAGCACTTTTTGGACTTGTTCAATCAACTTTGGAAGGCAGGCTTGGTGGTAAATGTGGCTAAAAGTGAATTTGCCAAAGCCCTGAGCCATGTTATTGGACATGGACTAATGGCCCCATGGGATGCGAAAACCAAAGTTATTGGGGAATGTTTTCACACTGTCAATGAAAAAAGCAGTACTACGGTTCCTGGGATTGAGTGGACTTTACTGAAACTTTGTGCCAAACTTCAGCAGTGTGGCTGGTCCACTCGCCAATTTGTTAAAAAAGGGCAAGAAGTTTCAATGGACAGCGGACTGTCAGAAGGCATTTGACAGCCTAAAAACTGTGTTAACCACTGTCCCAGTATTAATCACACCTGATTACGCAAAGCCTTTCAAGGTGGCTATCGATGCCAGTGACGTGAGTGTCGCTGCGGTACTCCTGCAGGAGGATGACAAGGGAATAGAAAGACCTATCGGGAAATTTTTTCAGGAGATTGAACAATCATCAACATAAATATTCAATGGTGGAGAAACAGACTCTGAGCTTGGTGTTCGCATTATAACATTTCAGTGTTTGTATTATCAGCAATGCACCTGAGACAATCACATACACTGATCATAACTCATTGACACTTGTGGACAAATTTAAGGACAAAAATGCCAGACTGTTTAGATGGAGCTTGTTGTTGCAGCCATTCAATTTGACCATTGTGCATGTGGCAGGTCGCAAGAGCATGACTGCCAATGCATTGTCGAGACTCGAATGAGATACTGAGGTGTTCGGTGGCGGGTGGGCCAAGGCCTGAATTTGAATGTGGTTGCGCATGTTTGCATGCACATAGTCAGAGTAATGTATATGCTTGTTTTAGAGTACTAACCAATTTTTTTAAAAAATGAAGCCATTTTTGGATATTGATGATTCATTTTTTTAAGGGGGAAGGTGCTACAAAGCTGGTCCTTTTTCTAAAAGCTGCTCCTTTTCTCAAGGATACTGTGTCCTTAATTTTTTTCAGAGGGGTCATAAAACAGTCTGAGCTCCAAATCGGCTGGGTTGGTACAGAGATGAAAAGGGTATTGGGAGGCCTTTTTGTTCATATGTAGACAGATGAGACTTTAAGCCAAAGCTTTTATGTTTTAGAAGTGACCTGTATAATGGAAGGGGAGTTGTCAGTCGCAAAAGCTTAAGTCCTGTTTGAGTCAGTTCAGCAGGAGCAGTGTGGAAACAAGCTGCTAAACCCTCTCTCCTTCTGCCCTTCTAACTTTGACCTGTAAGCCTCTGTTTTAGTTTTACTCTATGTTTAAGGGGTTTGTTTTTTGGGACTATTGTGTATTTTCGGAACAGCTTAATGAAGTCTAGTTTGGATAGACTGAGCTCTGTGGATAATCTATATTCTGTTCTTTGTGTTTCATTCTGTAATTTTGTGAATACATTTTTTTCTGTTTCAAAACCTGATAGTCAACTTAGGTAACCTACTCTGGGTAATTTTCATTGTACACTTATTGAAACTAATAGCATAGTTGCAGTCTGGGCTGCCTGCTTAAGAATGCTTTGAATGGTCTGGGCTAGTCCACAGTATTGACTTTGAAATTTTGCCTCAGAGGGCAATAGGGATGGAGTCATTGAATTTTTTAATGCAGAGGTAGACAGATTCTTGTTAAGCAAGCGAAACAAAGGTTATTAGTGGGCAGATGGGGAGGACAAACAGATCAGTCATAACCTTGTTGAATGGCAGGGGAGACTCCATGGGCTAAGTGGCTGACTTCTGCTCCTAATTTGAAATAAATGGTAAGAGATTGAGAGGTGTGGAGAAACAGAGAGATCTTGGAGTACAAGTTTACCCATTCCTAAAAATAGCTGGGCAGTTAAGTAAGATGTACAATAAGGCACATGGGGATTTTCTTTTATTAGCCAAGGCATTGAATATAAGAGCAGAGACGTTATGCTGGAACTGCATAAAAACTAGTGATGTCATTGCTAGACTGCCACATGTCATTCTGGTCACTCCATTATGATAAAGATGTTACTGCATTAGATAGGACATAGACAAGATTTGGACTAGAGAATCTCAGTTATGTGGAGGTGGGAGACTAGGGATCTTTCCTTTGTAACAGAGGATGCTGAGGCAAGTGCTTATTGAGATGTATAAAATGCTGAGGGATCTAAGTAGAGCAGATAGGTATGTTCTTATTCCTTTTGGAAAAGTTGCCCACAAACAGGAAATGTAGATTTAGAGTAAGAGGCAAGACATTCAGAGTGGATTTTTATCCCCAGATCATAGTGGGATTTTAAACTCACTGCTTGAAAGGGTTACAGAAGTCAAAACCCTTTTACTATTTAAAAAGTACTTGATATGTACTCAAATTATCATACAGATCAAGAGCTTAGGCTTCAGGATATAGTTGGATGGTTATTTTTGGCCTGTGTGGACACAATGGGCCAAATGGCCTCCTTCCAACCTTTACATTTCCAGGTTCCTATGATTCATTCACTGGAGAAGCAGGAGATGGTGCTTTTACATATAAAAGTTGAGAGCCCAATTCTCAATATTTATTAAAGGGAGCTGACATTAAGAGCAATAGCATTTCAAACCACAATTCTATTTTAAAAATCAGAAAACCAAACACAAAGGTTTTACTTGTAAGTATATGGTATTATGAGTTGCGAGTTGAAATCTTTGAGAATGGCCTTCTCTGGAGCTCTCGTTCTGTTGGGTGAGTGCTTTCCCTCTCCCCCCTTTACTTATTTAAAAAAATCCATGAAATGTGAACATTGTTGCCATTAACAACAAAAGTTGCTGATCTCTAATTGTCCTGCAGAAGGTGATAGTGAATCATTTAAAGTTTTTTTCTTGCTGACAGCAAATGCATTCCCAGCATTAATATGTAGCTGTGACTGTGAGACCTTTTGGACAAATCTGATGACTTCTTTGCATTTTGAATTCTTGATGTTTGTTTTTCTCTTCATCCGCAACTAATAGCATTTGTTGCAGGGCTGATGTACTGAAGTGATTTCACCCAAGACTACATACTCAAACTAAAGGAATAAGTAAGAGACGGTTGAAGATTTATGTTCTTCTCTTACCCGACATTGACTCTGCACTCGTTTGATTAGTTATAGCAATTGGTGGCTCCGGGATCTGATAAGTCATTCCAGAAATGGCTGAAGGGCTAATGTTATTTGCGGTTACATATGGAGAGCTGTATGCAGAGCTGTAATACTGTGGATACTGTCCCTGTGGGAAGCCTGGATATGCAGTATATTCCTGAAGAAAATAGAAACCAGCATGACATTAGTATAACATTCGAAAGAACAATCACTTCAGTACAATCAATGCCAGTGATTTTCTGCCGGAACGAAATTGCCAACATCTAGGTTGTAGGCACCATGCTGTAGGATGTTCTGAGGTAATTTAAGGGTGGTAAGGAATGGGAGTGGGGTCTTGCAAGTCTGCCTGGCCAGCAGACAGCATGTGAGACTGGGATTAAAATACAGGACCTCAAAACTAGTTCATTGGCTGGAAGAGAACATCCACTACAGAAGATTTTGCTGTGTAGGATTGAATGCCAGCCCTCCAGGGTACCCCTGCACCTTTGAGAATTGAAAATAACCTCCAGGGCACTGGAAGCAACTCAGAATTTTTCCACCATTTTTGCTCATTGATTATAAGAATATTGTAATTAGAAGCAAAACAGTTGCTTGAATGAATCAGGAATCATCTAAGCAGATCTGAAAAGTAATGATTATGTCAGAGATGTGCCAGGCAATGGTCAACTCCAAAAAGAAAGAATCTAATCAACCATCTACTGATGTTCAATTGCATTAGTATTGCTGAATTCCCCGCAATCAACATCATCTGAAGCCCATCTAATTTACACTATTCCATTATCATCCATATGTTTATCCAGTGACCTTTTAAATGCCCCTAAAGTTGGCGAGTCTACTACTGTTGCAAGCAGGGCATTCCATGCCCCTACTATTCTCTGAGGAAAGAACCTACCTCTGAAATCTGTCCTACATCTATTACCCTTAAATTTAAAGCTATGTCCCCTCATGCTAGCCATCACATTCTAAGGAAAAAAAATCTCACTGTCCACTCTATCTAATCCTCTGATCATCTTATATGTCGCCATTAAGTTACCTCTCAACCTTCTTCTCTCTAATAAAAACAGCCTCAGTCCCTCAGCCTTTCCTCATAAGACCTTCCCTCCATATCAGGGTTTGAAAGTCTGTTTCTATTTTGTTTCTTGAATTGGATTCTATTGAGCTGCATCCAAAGATAGACTAAGCAGTGATGGAAATATACAGTTGTCTATTGAGGAACACTCATTTTGCCCCAACCTCTACAATGATAAATTCTTGTATTAACCTTTAGGGTCGTTCCAGTCCATTCTGTCTCCAGATTTGGTAAACTTGCCAACTCTGATTGGATATAAATTTGGAGATTATATCATGTGACTTTCTGTCGTAAATTGCCCTGTTTCCTGGTAAATCTCCTCTGCACCATTTCTAATGCTTCCACATCCTTTCTATAATGCGGCGACTGGAATTGTACACAATACTCCAAGTGTGGCTGTACCAGAATATTTTACAGCTGCAACGTGACCTTATGGCTCCAGAAGTCAATCCTCCGACCAATAAAAGCTAACGCACCTTACGTCACAAGTCAGAACTGTGATGGAGAATCTCCACTTGCCTGGTTAGGTTAGTTCCAATAAAGGACAAATGAGCCTGTTTGACTTACACCTCATTTGCCACTTTTCAACATTCATTAGTTTCATTAAAGCCCAGTGTGTACCATCTACAGAATGCAATGCAGTAACTTACCACATTTTCTTCAAAAGCATGTTCCAAACCTGCAACATCTATTGAACACCACCACCTCCATGCCACACATCATCTTGAATTAGAATTATACTGTCATTCCCTTACTGTTGCTGGGTCAAAATCCTGAAACTCCCTTCCTGTTAATAGTCTTACACCTTAAGGACTGGAGAGGGTGAAGAAGACTTCTCCATGACAATTACAAAATTCTGGCTTTGTCAGTGATGTCCACATCACATGAATGCATAAAAGTGATAATCAAGTGAGTGTTTATGTTCAAGTTGGCAAGGGAAGATGTTGTACTGTGGCAATGGTCATGATACCCAGCAGAAATGAGCATGAAGAGCAGGGCAATTTATGACAGAAAGTCACATGATATAATCTCCAAATTTATGTCCAATCAGAGTTGGCAATTTTACCAAAGCTGGAGACAGAATGGATTGGAATATCCCGAAAGGTTAAGACAAGAATTTATTTTTGTTGAGGTTGGGGCAAAATGAGTGCTTTAGACTAGATTTCCTACAGTGTGGAAAAAGGCCATTTAGCCCAACAAGTCCACACCAACCCTCTAAAGAGTAATCCACCCAGACCCATTTCCCTCTGACTAATACACCTGACACTATAGGCAATTTAGCCTGGCCAATTCACCTGACCTGCATATCTTTAGACTATGGGAGGAACTGGCACACCTGGAGGAAACCCAGAGACAGTCACCCAAGACTGGAATTGAACCTGGGTCCCTAGCGCTGTGAGGCAGCAGTGCTGACCACTGAGCCACCTCAGTGGACAACTGCATATTTCCATCACTGCTTAGTCTACTTTTGGATGCAGCTCAATAAGATCCAGTTCAAGAAACAAAGTGGAAACAAACTTTCAAACCCTGATACCTAGCTATGAAACTATTATGACAATAATGTCAACAATTGATTGAGGGCAGATAGTGAAGATGGAGCCTTCTCCCATTCATGATCATAGTCATTCCTTTACCTAGTTGGGAAATCTTATCCACACAAACAGTTCCAATAATGATGAGGCAGCTAAAGGAAGTAGATTTGTTCAACAGAATTAGCTATGATTATTATTGACTTCTCTCTGCGATTTGACAAAATGAAGCCTGGATCCAACAAAGAAGGGATTCCTCTAAGTTTAACATATAAGAATCATTATTTTGAAGTTCACTGTTTAGGTGATATGAACTTTGATTTACATATCATCCATTTTTCACAAACAAAATAAAATCACTGTAGAGTTTCTTGTGAGATGCTGTGCTAATCTTGGCAAGTTTCTCCAAATGTAGGTAACATTTTAAAAAATTAATTCACGGAATATAGGAACTCTTGACCATGCCAGCATTAATTTGCCCACCTTAATTTGCCCACCTTAATTTGCCCACCTTAATCGGCCTTGAGGAAGTGGTGATGAGTGACCTTCTTGAACCATTGTAATCTCTGTGGTGTAGTCACTCTCAAAGTGTTAGAAAGTTGGAAGTGCTAGTATTTTGATACAGTGATGCTGAAGAGATGGGAGTGATATATTTCCTAATCAAAATGATGTGTCATTTGGAGGGGAACTCGTGGCAGTTGGTGTTCCCATCTGCAGCATGAGTCTCACCAGATGATTGAGATTCATAGTTGGGATGATTTTGGAAACAGTTGCTGCAGTGAATCTTGTAGAGACAACATTCTGCATATACAGTGTTGGTGATGTAAGGAGTGAGTGTTCAAACTGATGGATGATGTGACAATCTAGTGAGCTGCTTTATTCTGAATGGCATTCAACTCCTTGAGTACTTTTGGAGTGGAAGGTATTCCATCACACACCTGACATGTGGCCTGTTCTTGGAGAAAAGGCTTTCAAGAAATCAGGAGATGTATTACTTTCCAAGGAATGCTCAGTCTCTGACCTGCACAATATTGAAACGGTCATTTCTGGTTAAGTTTCTCATCAATGTTGACCACGCCCACAACCACCCATCATGCCCCCAACCACCCATCGCTAATCCCCCTATTCCCACCCCTCCTCTGCCACAAAGGATGTTAATGCAGGGGAATCAACGATGGTAATGCAATGGAACTCCAAAGGGAGGAAGAGAAGACTTTCTCTCGTTGAACCGAGTACACAGCAATGATGTGACATGAATGTTGCATATCACGTATCAATCTAAATCTGAAAACCGTCCAAGTCTTTCAGTGTGAATCTTTATTTTATGAGTTCTAATTTTTTCAAATAGTAGCTCAGATGGTGGAAACAAAATCATGTCAGTCTCTGAGGGGATATGCAATGCCTACAAGTATCAAACAATCTGTCGATAAAGAATGGAATGATTTGAATCTGACCTGCTGTGCACTGCTAAAACCTGTAGAGCTGGTGATTGCATTGTTTCCCTGATAAATCCCTGATGTTGCTGTCAGGCTACTACCTGTGAAAGGAGAACAAATCCAGTTATAATCAATATACACAGACAAAGAACAAGCATATATTGGCAAACATACCGTGACTGCAAATCCACCCTACTTTCAGTATGCTCACACATTTTGTATACATATCATAATGACCTTATTCTTAACCCCTCTGTAAACCATCTGCTCTCATTGACTGAAACAACTGCTGGTTTAAACAATCCAGTTTTCATGAAGGTGTATGTAATAAATGCTATGAGATACAGAGAAACATTTACAGATGGGTACAAAATAAGGTAAGACAGATTTATGAATGGAGTTAGTTACAGATGGATAGGTTTGCACATTGATAGATTTACAAATGGACATACTTGTAAATGAACAGGTGGAATGGTTTATAAATTGGCAGAAGACAGATTTATTTAATGAGAAGTGACATATCCCAGACAGACAAATAGACCAATTTACAAATGGATACCTTTTGATATGTGGAGGGAAAATGGGCTATGGTGTAAATGAAAGATGGATAGATTCACAGCTAGACAAACATTCAGGGTGATAAAACTACATGATAACTTTATTAATTGCTTGGATTATAAACTGATGGATTATCATTTCAGTACTGTATATTGATTATCTTAAAGTTGAATAGGTGAAGAGCATAATGATGCATATTTCAGAAAATCTCTTTATTTAAGTTCTTCTTTAAAATAGTAGACAAATAACCTTCGACCAAATACTTCATTTGTTAATAGTTATATTGTTATCTCATTGTTTATAGATTGGAAGGGTAGTTTTATTGATTGACAGATAATTTATTTATCTCTAAATTTGAACAAGGAGATATGTAGAACAAAACATTGACAGGACAGCTGACAAACAAGTTGGTAGATTTATAGTCAATCTTGTAGGAATATTTGATGATATTCTGAGAACTCCTGATGGTAATGCATGAATGTTAATGATGGTCAATGATAGAATTAGTTTGGACAGAGCACTGGTGGACCTATAGTTCAATACTCTGCCAGGATTACTTATGTGATTTCGATTGAGTTAGAATACACAACATTTTAGAACTGAGTGCTTTACTTCATTGCTTTGAGCGAAAAAGTGCTTTGTGACCCCACTTCTAAATAAACAGAATTAATTTTAAGATTACTCTATCTTGTTCTGGATTTCCCAAGCAGGTGAAATGTTTTCTTTACTGACCTTATTGAATGTCTTTGTCACTTAAAATATCTCAATTAGATCACCTCAAAGCCTTCTGAACTCAAAGACTTACATGATAACTTTAGAAAACCGTTTTCTTGAAAATAAGCTGTTAAGATTCTTTCTGGTGAATCTGCAATATAAGCCTTCCAAGACCAGTATAACTTTCCTGTGATTCAATGCCCAAACATATTCAAATGAGATTTGAGCAGACTCAGTACAACTGAAACATTACTTCCTTGCTTTTGAATTTGAGTAGTCTTGAAAGAAACTGCCAATATTTCATTAACTTTGATTATTCTTTGTGCCTGTGCAGATTGACTAACAAGTTAGTTCATGCAAAAATATTCATAGACTGACAAATTTAAGAAACAGTAGGGTAAATCAGATCAGACATACTTGTCAATGCATTTACATGTGGGCAGATATAGTTAGAGAAGATAGACAGAAATATTATAACGTATCTATAAGCTGAAAGCTTGACATGTTTAAAGATAAAAGGGCATGTAGAAAAGTCATGATTTGGAGACGCCGGTGTTGGACTGGGGTGTAGAAAGACAAAAACCACACAACGCCAGGTTATAGTCCAACATGTTTATTTGGAAGCACTAGCTTTCAGAGCGTTGCTCCTTCATGAATCAACTGATGAAGAAGCAGCGCTCCAAAAGCTAGTGCTTCCAAATAAACCTGTTGGACTAAAATCTGGTGTTGTGTGATTTTTAACTATGTAGAAAAGTGATCTGACAAACAAACCATCTTACAATATGATAAATATGCTCAGTTTATTTGATGAAGAATAATTTACATAAAAGCAAGATTACACAAGGAGAGATGGGCAAATGCCTCAATTGGCAGATTATAATTGGCAAATTTATAAATTGTTGGGTTTGCAAATGGACAGATGGTAAACATATTAATTATATATTAGTAGCTGAATGGATTTACTAATCCAGAAATTCGTAGTCTGACAGGTGGTGGGATTATTGATTAATGAATGCAGATTGACAGATGGGGAGATTTACTGATTAACAGATGGTTACATTTAAAAGACAGACCATTTTCCAGATGAGTATATTTGTATATTGACAGAATGATGAACAGATGAAACATTTGAATAGTTTTCAGATTGATAGATTATAGTGAAATGCAGAACTAATATGGAGATTTGTAATTTGAAATGCCTATAGATGCTTAAGTAAACAGAGGCATCTATGGAACAGCAGCTGAGAAGATTTTACAGGTATTTGTCTTTGTTTAAAAGTGGCAAAGTTGAAAAATACATGAAATGAATGATTCATTTATGAATTTAAATTTTTGGAAGAATAAGTTATTGCTAGGATTAATTTTTCTGTTCGTTGCTAGTAGGGTACTGAAGGTTAGTCCAGAATTGGTCTGTGACCCTGTTTAACCTCTTTTTGAGTGAACTGCTGGTTCCTGTCACACTTTTACGAAAAGGAATACTGAGCTGTCTGACCTGCAAAAAAAAAATGCACATTGTAATTGAAAGAAATGACCAGGAATGGGGTCAGTCAAGAGGACAATAAAATCAGGGGCTGGGGGCTTGATTTAATGATACTGAAGTATTTCATTTGGAGTAGCCTTGGCTTTAACTTTACTCACGTAGGCAGTTCAGAAGTTACTAACGGCAGTGTTTCAATAAAAAGTTCTCAAACATAAGAATATATGTGTATGTACATTATACTGGTTTTAGGCAAATGGCAAAGATGCCTGTAAAATAGCTATGCCATATCGAGCAGTGGCCTGACTGCACACACAGATTGGGCACAGGCCAGCTCCCTGCTCAAATCATCATGGTTCTGCCCAAAAATGGACATAATGCTGATGTATAATGAACATTATGCTCTGTGTTTCTACTGCCTGTTGTTTTAGATTGATAAACAGTCAACCTTATTTTTAAGAGTAATGATGGAAGGACAGAAAAAAGACATACAGAGTGCATGTTTACAGATTGATAGAGATGATGATTATGTTTACTATTGGACAGAATATAGTTTAAATAGGTGGAAAGGTTGGTCATCTAGCGTTAAACTGACATTTGGAGAGATTAACTGATATATTTTTGCAAAGGGTACACTGACAACATTATAGATAGAAAACAGATTCTATACATTTATTGTGTTTGTGTATATTAATATATACATTCATATATCTATACATAAAAATCAGAACAATCTGTTTTTAAATGTAGACCCTAAGGACATAAGAACATCAGAAGTGGAGCAGGAGTAGGTAATTCAGGCCCTTGGGTCTGCTCTGCCATTTGATACATCATGCCTGGTCACATCTCAGCCTCAACTCAACTCTCCTGCCTATTGTCCATAAACCTTCACTCCACTGCTAATGTCCCAACACCCATCACATTCTGGGGTAGTGAATCCCACTGAGTCACAACTCTTTGAAAGAAATATTTTCTCCTCAAAACTATTTTAAACCTAATATCCCTTATCCTAAAACTATGTGATCGCTCATTATAGATTGCCCCACAAGAGGAAACATCCTTTCTATTTTGTCAAACCCCTTTGGCATTTTATAGCCTCAATTAGATCTCCTCTCATTCATAGATTCAGACAGTGCTGAAAAGGCCCTTTGGCCCATCCAGTCTACACCAACATGACTATCACTAAAGATGTGCTAATCCCATTTTCCTGCACGTGTCCCACATCCTTGAACGTTTTGATATCTGATCTGCTCATCCAAGTATTTTTTGAAGGTTGTAAAGTTTCTGGTCTCCACTATCTTCCTAGGCAGTGCATTCCAGGTTCCCAGAAGCCACTGAGTGAAAAAGCTTTTTCCCAAATCTCCTGCCCCTTACCCTAAAACTATACCCTCTTGTGATTGATCACTCAACGAAGGGGAATGATTGCTCTCTATTCTCCCTGTCCATACCCCTCATAATCTTATACAACTCAATCATGTCTCCCCTCAGTCTTCTCTGCTCTAAAGAAAACAATCCAAGCCTATCTAGTCTTTCCTTGTAGTTCAATTTCTCCATCCCAGCAATATCCTGGTAAACCTCCTCTTTTCCCCTCTCTAATGCGATCACATCCTTCCTGTTGTGAGGTGACTAGAGCTCCACACAGAACTTCAGCTGTGGCCTAATCAACATTATGTATATTCCCAACAACATTACCTCCTTGTTCTTATGCTCTATGCTACAACTGATGAAAGCAAGTGTCCCATATGCCTTCTTAACTATCCAATTCATGTGCTCTGCTGACTTCAGGGATCTGTGAAGAATTACCCATAGTCCCTCTGTTCCTCTAAGCTACCCAGTGTCCTGCCATTCATTAAATACTCCCTTGTCCTGTTTCTTCTTCCAAAGTGCATTACCTCAGCATTTATCGGGGTTAAATACCTTTTGGCACTGGTCTGCCCATATGACAAACCCACCTACACCTTCCTGTAACCTACAACCATCTGCTTCACTTTTAACCACTCTGGTGTCATCTGGTGTCTTGGTGTCATCTGTAATTCTGCTTAATGTTCCTCCCTGACATTTCCATCTATATCATTTATGTATATATCAAACAATAAGGGTTCCAGTACGGATGCTTACAGCACACCACTATACACTTGTCTCCAGTCACTCGAACATCCTTTTACCACTACCCTTTGTGTCCTTTTACTAAGCCAGTTTCTGATCCATTTCGCCAAGTTTCCCTTAAGTCCATGTGCTTTAACCTTCTCCATCAGTCACATAGGAACTTGTCAAAAGCTTTGCTAAAATCCATCTAAACTACATTAACTGAGCTTCCGTCAGTTAAGCATGACCTTCCCTCTGACAAAGCCATGCTGACCATCCCTAATTAACCCATGTCTTTCTATGTGGGTATTAATTTGCTCTTTCAGAATATTCACCAGTAGTTTCCCTACCACAGGTATGAGACTCACTGATCTATAATTTTCTAGTTCATCTCTACCACCCTTCATGGAAACTGGAACCACACTGACCACTTTGCAGTCCTCTGGCACTTACCCTGTGGCCAGAGGGGAATTAACAAAAATTGTGTCAGAGCCCCAACAATTTCCTGCCTCACCTCACACAACAGCCTGGGATGCAATTCATCCGGGCCAGGGGACTTGTCTGTTTTTAAGCCTGACAGAGCCTCCAATACCTCCCAATTTCCTACGTCAAACTGTGCAAGTTCCTCACAGTCCCTTTTCCTGAATTCAGTGTCTACCTTTTCCTTTTCCAGAATGAATCCTGAAGAGAAGTATGCATCGAACATCCTTTCAATATCCTGCAGCTTCACACACAGGTTGTCCCTTGGTTCCTAATGGGCCCTATGCTTTCTCTGGTTAACCTCTTTCCTTTAACGAATGTATAAAATTCTTCTAAACTCCGGACAGCATAGGCCTAAACTGCTGAATGACTCTTCATAGATAAAGCCCTCACCTCTGTAATCAAATGAGTGAACCTCCTCACCAGTACAATTACACCTCTCCTCAAGTAAGGGGACCAAAATTGTATGCAATACTCCTGGTGTGGTTTCACTAATGCCTTGGACAATTACAGCAACAATTCCCTTCTTTTACACTCTTTAGCAATGAATGCCAAAATTCCATTCAGCTGTACTGCTGCACTGCACACTAGTTTTCTGCAATTCATCCGTAAGGACACCCAACTTTCTCCGCACCGAAGCACTCTTCAGTTTCTCTCCATTTAGATAATAAATTGCCTTTCTATTCCTTCAACCAAAAAGGATAACCTCATACTTATCCACAGTAAATGTAAGACAGAGTACAGACTCAAGACAAATGTACATTTAAACTTCTTGAGTGATGAGTGGTAGTGTGACTCATCATTACAGCAGAATAAATAGATTTAGCTGATAACATTAAAAACAATAAGCTTTTGTCTGTAGAGTGATACACATAACCACCCATATGCAGCCCACTTCAAAAAGATGAGCAGTTATTCAGAAATGTGATTAAGCTTCAGCAATTATTCATCATTCAGCTTCTGTTTTTTTTATTAAAGAGTATGCTTGTTTAGTTTAAACTGAGTGTAATGATATAGTTGAAAAAATGAACATGCAAAAGCTTCTAAGTGCTACAGTATGAGGAAAGTGCATTAGTCTGCACAGCTATAAATAGAGCACCACTGATTATATACAGCATTTTCACTGAAATAAGTTATTCTCTTGCACACCATTCATCTAAGTAAATATTCCAAATTGCAATCGCCACGCAACTTGTGTCATATAGAACATCTTAATGCAATAAAACATCTTAAGGTGTTTCACAGGAGCATTATGAAACAAAATTGGACACCAAGCCACAAGAGGTAATATTCAGGCAGGTGATCAAAAGCTTAGTCAGAGGTGTGTTTGAAAGGAATGTCTTATAGGAGGAAAGACAGGTAGTGAAGTGGACAGGATTAGGGAGAAATTGGCCTCACCAACAACTTATGCATTATTAGAATAACTTAATCAAATACCTTTGAAATGTTTATAAGCTTAATTTGTCTTGCTGATAACTGTGTTTTACCTAATTTTTCTCAGTACATGTCAACAAATACAATCAAATCCATGCTAACCTAGGTCAATGGACAATCTTTTAGCATATATTTATTTAATATTCCAATATACGTTATCAAACATTTATCAACCTTAAAATCCTTCAGACCTTCTCTAGCTCATTCAAATCCTCTCACATTCCCTTGCTTGGCTACAATATTAAGTATAATTAATAAGTTCAAAAAGCAAATGGAGTATTTGCTTGACAAGAAAATACTTCCAGGCTGTAGGAAAAGAACAAAGAAAGGACACTAGTGATCTAAACCTGGCAAAGGAATAAGGAGCCAAATGGCCTTTTGTTGTGCTGTTTCATTCTGTGATTCTATGACAGCCTTTACCGTAACATTGTAAGTACAATTTAAGGGAGTTCTATTTTCTAAAGATTTCAGTACAGGGCTTTTATTTCAGGTCACATTGATTGATACATCATAAGTTTGGATTAATATTCAAGTGAATATTATAACCTCAAATTGTTCTTTACATCAGAAGTTTGGATTAATATTCAAGTGAATATTATGACCTCAAATTGTTCTCTAAACAAAAAAAGTGAAACATGATATTCTCGGTAATTAATGAGTCAGTAACTATTCTGAAAAGTTAATGCTCACAGAGAGAAAAAAAAGGCTTGCTCCTATTTTTCGCTCACAAGACAATTACTCGGCTTAAATGATTCCAGTTACGTGTTTGAGGATGGGGGTGGGGATGGACTATTCCTCTACTGTTTAGTTGCATATCCAATCAGGATGACCAAACAGTAACGTTGACCTATTGTTATAAAATGGGCAGAGAACCAGATCATTCCCCTCCTCAACCCTATCACCCCACTGCTGAATGTTTGGATAAAAGTGAGTGAAGGAGGACAGGCTGGATGAATACAGTATACAGAAAGAAAATGCGAAGAAATTCAAAACAGTTATTTGAATAAATAAACTGGGTGAACTGACTGTAATCAGTGGTATTCATGAGGGCATTTATGTCAGGTACAAGTCAGGCATTAAAAAGGTCTCTTTGATAATTCATGAAACTTTTCTTTCCTTTGCTAATTTTTAACAAACTGTGGAGGAATGTTTGCATTCTCTAACAAGATAATAAATGAAATGCATTTGCTAAGCTCAACCATTACAGAAAGCAGAGGCACAAAAGTAATGTCAAAACCTAACTAGGACTGTCAGCAGAAATGAAGAGAGGATAATGGTGCCCTTGTCTCATTCTTAATGGAAGAACTAATTCTGCTGCTTAAATTTACATGTGCAATAACAAGATCAACTTATATTTATTTAGCACCTTGAATGGAGGAAAATATCGTGTAACACAATGACAATCTGACACCAAGCCACATCGCAGACAACAGGGCAAATAATCAAAGGCATCGTCAAGGAGATAGGTTCACGTAATTTCTTAAAGGAGTAAAGTGAAGTAGACAGGTGGAAAAGTTTATAGAGGAAATACCAAAGCTTAGGGCCTAGGTGGTTGAAGACATGTCATTAATGGTGAAGATGTGTTAGAAACACATTTCTTTGGAAAATGAGAATTGAAAAATGGACCATTTGGACATTCCTGGATTGAAGAGGAACTTAGCATTTGAGTTTTGCAGTTCTCTATATGAGGGATGAACTGATACATTGTTGCTCAGCAGCTTATCTGCAGTCAGTATTAAATGTGGCACTCTGGATGTACATTCTTATAGCAATGGCTCCTAGCACTTTACAGATGACATAATAACATATGTATAACATCCCCTCCTCTTTAAATAGTACCTCCAAGTATTAATTGAACTGTTCCAGTACTTCCCTTTAATATCATATCCAAAACAAAGATTAGTATTTGACTTATATAAATAAACAAAATACCTTAGCAGCAATTACTGTTTTATATGCTGTTGCATTGTTTTGGAACTTTGGGAAAAAAAAGTCAAAACAACAGCAGTTTAAAGGGGAGAAGAGCAGACAAAGGAGGCACATGGTGAGGACAGTGCAGGAGAGAGAGAGAGAGAGAAAGAGAGAACCTGCACAGTTACTGCCTTTGCTGTTTGAATTCGTGTATCGCTGGACATCGGAGTGCATCTGGGAAAATTAACAAACAGTAAAAGGGAGGCAAGAGAGGAGGGGGAGTGGCACTTTTGATAAGGGATAGCATTACAGCTGTGCTGAGGGAGGATATTCCTGGAAATACATCCAGGGAAGTTATTTGGGTGGAACTGAGAATTAAGAAAGAGATAATCACCTTATTGGGATTGTATTATAGACCCCCCAATAGTCAGAGGGAAATTGAGAAACAAGCTTGTAAGGAGATCTCAGCTATCTGTAAGAATAATAGGGTAGTTATGGTAAGGGATTTTAACTTTCCAAGCATTGACTGGGACTGCTATAGTGTTAAAGGTTTAGATGGAGAGGAATTTCTTAAGTGTGTACAAGACAATTTTCTGATTCAGTATGTGGATGTACCTACTAGAGAAAGTGCAAAACTTGACCTACTCTTGGGAAATAAAGCAGGGCAGGTGACTGAGGTGTCAGTGGGGGAGCACTTTGGGGCCAGTGACCATAATTCTATTCGCTTTAAAATAGTGATGGAAAAGGATAGAACAGATATAAAAGTTGAAGTTCTAAATTGGAGAAAGGCCAATTTTGACGGTATTAGGCAAGAACTTTCAAAAGCTGATTGAAGGCAGATGTTCGCAGGTAAAGGGACGGCTGGAAAATGGGAAGCCTTCAGAAATGAGCTAAGAATCCAGAGAAAGTATATTCCTGTCAGGGTGAAAGGAAAGGCTGGTAAGTATAGGGAATGCTGGATGACTAAAGAAATTGAGGGTTTGGTTAAGAAAAAGAAGGAAGCATATGTCAGGTATAGACAGGATAGATCGAGTGAATCCTTAGAAGATTATAAAGGCAGAAGCAGTATACTTAAGAGGGAACTCAGGAGGGCAAAACAGGGACATGAGATAGCTTTGGCAAATAGGATTAAGGAGAATCCAAAGGGGTTTTACAAATATATTAAGGACAAAAGGGTAACCAGGGAGAGAATAGGGCCCTTCAAAGATCAGCAAGGCGGCCTTTGTGTGGAGCCACAGAAAATGCGGGAGATACTAAATGAATATTTTGCATCAGTATTTACTGTGGAAAAGGATATGGAAGATATAGACTGTAGGGGAATAGATGGTGACATCTTGCAAAATGTCCAGATTACAGAGGAGAAAGTGCTGGATGTCTTGAAACGGTTAAAAGTAGATAAATCGCCAGGACCTGATCAGGTGTACCCAAGAACTCCGTGGGAAGCTAGAGAAGTGATTGCTGGGCCTCTTGCTGAAATATTTGTATCATCGATAGTCACAGGTGAGGTGCTGGAAGACTAAGGAGGTTGGCTAACGTGGTGCCACTGTTTAAGAAGGGGAGTAAAGACAAGCCAGGGAACTATAGGCCGGTGAGCCTGACCTCAGTGGTGGGCAAGTTGTTCGAGGGAATACTGAGGGACAGGACGTATATGTATTTGGAAAGGCAAGAAATGATTCGGGATAGTCAACATGGCTTTGTGCGTGGGAAATCTTGTCTCACAAACTTGATTGGGTTTTTTGAAGAAGTAACAAAGAGGATTGATGAGGGCAGAGCATAGGTGGACTATATGGACTTGAGTAAGGCGTTCGACAAGGTTCCCCATGGGAGACTGATTAGCAAGGTTAGGACTCATGGAATACAGGGAGAACTAGCCATTTGGATACAGAACTGGCTCAAAGGTAGAAGACAGAAAGTGGTGGTAGAGGGTTGTTTTTCAGACTGGAGGCCTGTGACCAGTGGAGTGCCACAAGGATTGGTGCTGGGCCCTCTACTTTTTGTCATTTACTTAAATGATTTGGATGCGAGCATAAGAGGTACAGTTAGTAAGTTTGCAGATGACACCAAAATTGGAGGTGTAGTGGACAGCGAAGAGGGTTACCTCAGATTACAACAGGATCTGGACCAGATGGGCCAATGGGCTGAGAAGTGGCAGATGGAGTTTAATTCAGATAAATGCGAGGTGCTGCATTTTGGGAAAGCATATCTTAGCAGGACTTATACACTTAATGGTAAGGTCTTAGGGAGTGTTGCTGAACAAAGAGACCTTGGAGTGCAGGTTCATAGCTCCTTGAAAGTGGAGTCGCAGGTAGATAGGATAGTGAAGAAGGCGTTTGGTATGCTTTCCTTTATTGGTTAGAGTATTGAGTACAGGAGTTGGGAGGTCATGTTGCGGCTGTACAGGACATTGGTTAGGCCACTGTTGGAATATTGCATGCAATACTGGTCTCCTTCCTATCGCAAAGATGTTGTGAAACTTGAAAGGGTTCAGAAAAGATTTACAAGGATGTTGCCAGGGTTGGAGGATCTGAGCCACAGGGAGAGGTTGAACAGGCTGGGGCTGTTTTCCCTGGAGCGTCGGAGGCTGAGGGGTGACCTTATAGAGGTTTACAAAATTATGAGGGGCATGGATAAGATAAATAGTCAAAGTCTTTTCCCTGGCGTTGGGGAGTCCAGAACTAGAGGGCACAGGTTTAGGGTGAGAGGGAAAAGATATAAAAGAGACCTAAGGGGCAACCTTTTCACACAGAGGGTGGAACGTGTATGGAATGAGCTGCTAGAGGATGTGGTGGAGGCTGGTACAATTGCAACATTTAAGAGGCATTTGAATGGGTTTATGAATAGGAAGGGTTTGGAGGGATATGGGCCGGGTGCTGGCAGGTGGGACTAGATTGGGTTGGGATATCTGGTTGGCATGAACGGGTTGGACCGAAGGGTCTGTTTCCATGCTGAACATCTCTATGACCTTAAGAACTCTTTTCAATATGATTTCTAGTCTGGGAAAAAAATTATTCACTATATTGCTTGGGTGTAAAATGTTGTGCCTCTTCTTCTGAGTTAAACCAGTACATTGCAGTTTGTCTTTTGCCTGGCCATACATCTCCTCAAGCAATGCATGATGATTTTGCTGGGTATTTTTATCTTCTAATCACTCTTTGTGCCTGTCTTCTACCAGTTTTTCAGCTTTCTGCTCTGCCAGTTTCTTGCATTTTGTAATTCCTCCTTTAAACTTTGTTATCAGATCCAGTATATCATTCTCCAATTGTGATAAGGGTGTTAAGCTGCATCTGCACTTCAATAATTTGCTGTCAGAACTCAGCATTGTCATTCTTTTCCTTTTTTCAAGTTCATTGATTTGAAGGATGTAGTGTTCAAGGTTTGACCCGAAGATGGGATGTCCCTCTTGCCTTGTCTCCTTGGCTAACTTTATAGCTTGTAACATCTCTTCCACACTCTCCCTTTCAGCGTGCCCCATAATGTGTTGCTGGCCCTTTCAGCCATTCCAGCTTGGCAACCTTCTTCTCTAATTCTAACTCCTCAACATGGAGCGCTTTAAATTTCTAGAAATCTACTTTAGCCACTGAACTTTCCAAATTAGGTCTTTCCTTTTCCGTGAAGATATCATTTAATGTCAGCCTCGAGAATTGCAACATTCAACTGAATTCATTTGACTTTGTTCATTGTCTCTTAACAGTGGAATTTACCCAGACTGTAGGATCCACGATTCCAACAACTTCCTTGCTTCTGATTGCAGACGGCTTTTCAATGGATGTACTATCCTCAACTCTGTGTCCCCACCGTCACCTGGTGTTTTGCTGATATAATCTGCAGGGCTTTGCAATTGCTCAACTTCAGGGTAGCAGCACCATGTGCATCAGTGAGGCAGAAACGTTCCCTCTGTGCATTCTTCTGATTTTGTTGTTCCAGCTGGTGATGTTCATCTCTCTCCTGTATGTTACTGGCATGGCATTGCTCAAATTCAAAAGTAATCATGTTCATTCTGATCTTCAGGGAAGATCTTTTGAGATGGTTTGTGTGGGATGAAGAAAGAAATTGTTGACAGGCTCACCTGTTTCCTGCAGCCCAGGCTTTCAAATTCACAACAGTGGGTCCAGTGATTTAATTGTGATTATGCTCCAGTATCAAATTTCATGTTCAGATTTCTCACTTTTGTCTTGATCTAAATGATTGTGTGAATTTCCTTTCTCTGGGAATATCACATTCAGGTATTTCATGAATTTCTTTAGTTATTTTGTCTTCAAATTCCTTGTCATTCCCAGGATTTGGAGGTTTTGGTTTCTCTTCTTCTCATTCTCTTGGTAGTCCCACTCCTGATGACTCATTAACCATCTTCTTTCTTTCTTCTGCACGTTTTCCTGCTGATTAACAACAAGCTCTTGCAGTTTAATTAAAATGTGGGACATTTCCTTTTGTCTCAGAATTCATGCTGTGGTCCAGACAGCTAATTTTTGTATAGAATCCCAGCAGTGTGGCAACAGGCCATTTGGCCCAACAGGTCCACACTGACCCTCCGAAGAGTAACCCACCTAAACCCATAATCTATTACTCTACATTTACACCTGCCTAATGCATCTGACTTACACATCCCTAAACACTATAGGTAATTTAGTATGGCCAATTCATCTAGCCTGCATATTTTTAGATTGTGGAAGGCAACCAGAGCACCCGGAGGAAACTCACGCAAGCCTGGGACGAATGTACAAACTCCACACAGACAGTCGCCTGAGCTTGGAAGTGAACATGAGTCCCTAGTGCTGTGAGGAAGCAGTGCTAACCACTGAGCTACCGTGCCATCCCTTTATCTACCTCTGGAATGCAATCCTTTTTTTTGCTGTTTCACTGCGTTAGGACTACTATCTTTCTCTTAGCTAAAAGTAGTCAGCATCTTCATCTGTCGACTTGTGGCTTCATGTGTTCTGGCGACATCTAGTTTGTAATTTTGTAAACTAGTCCTTTCCAATCCAATCCAATCCAAGGTGTGGTGAGCTCCAAGCTGTGTTTCATTTGTGCTTTTGAACTTAGGTTTTCTGGCTCCATTTCTCAACCTTTTCAAAAGGTTGGTTCCTGCTACAGGCTTTCAGAGTTATATCAGTGGATCCAGTGATTTAACTTTGGCTGGGGATATGTATGTGATAAATCTTTTTAAAATTTTATGTGAGTTTTCACTGTCATCTGCACTCATCTCTCTGTGCTTAGAATTTGTCTACTGCTCACAAAAATATGCAGCTGACCCTTTCCCCTGCACATATGTCCTTTGGATAGCTACCAAATGTCAGTCTGCACTTCTGTCTTAACATCTGAAATGCTCTCTGATGTCACTGGCATCTTGTTAAAACCCTCGTTGATTTTTCATTACTTCTATTTTATTCTTTTATCAGATTTGGTTTGGAGCTGTGAACTGAGAACTGTGAGTTGAAAATGACTGCTGTTCTTTGTTTGAGATGACAGGCCTGAGAGTTAATTGCTGGCAGGCTCTTCATCAAAACATTCTACAGATGCTTTGACACCGGGCAAAGGTATATTTAAACAGATAACAGATTTGAGTCCTAAAGAAGGGTTATGCCCGAAGTGTCGACTCTTGCTCCTTGAGTGCTGCTTGACTTGCTGTACCTTTTCCAGCGCCATGCTTTGTCACCTCTGACTCTCTAGCATCTGCAGTCCTCACTTTCTCCTAATTAATGAGGTTAGTACCTGGGAATTGGTTACAGCAGGTGTGGGGGAGACCTTATGCTCTTGCAGATGATGGACTCTGAATGCTAACTAGAACCTTGGGGGAGATGGTCAGTCTGACAGGGGGAGGCTAGATATTCAACTGGGCTTTGGACTGTGTTTTCTGGGAGAAGGAGTTTGGCTGTTGATACTGCAGCATGAAGATTTAAAAGCTCCCTGGCTAGCTTACTGTTATCAGTTATTTGAAGTTAGGGAGCATAGAAATTAAGTTGTAAGCATCAATGACTGAGCTGAAAATGTGGCCCTGATTCAGAAAGTTAATCAAGAAACAATCATCTATGCCTGTGGAGCAATGCATCGTGAAAGCCACTTTTGTAATCTGGCCAATTTTATTATTTTGTTTGATTTATCCCTTAACTGTGTTTGTTTGTTTGTCTGTCTGTCTTTTGTGCGAATGGGGATGAAAACAATGGTTATTGGGTTTAAATCGTAGGCATTAGATTACTTCATTAAAGATTTTGCTCTGCTAAAGTTACACATTGTTAATACATTGCTAGGTCTTCTGCTTAAGCTACAAACTGGTAAACTGAGAATTGATTATTCACAGAGTCTGGGGTTAGTTATTCAAAAAAATCTGGTGAGGAACCACTGGGGTCAATTTTTAGGGTCTTTGAAGGTTTTAAATTGTTAATACAGATGTAGACAGGTTGATTTGATTCAGCTGTTTGTCTTGGTGTCATAATATTTCCAATTAATCATGTGCTGTATATTCACTGCTGTGGCAATGACCATTTTATTTTTATACAATCTAATCAGATTTTTTTCTCTCTTCTTTTGGCAGTAGTTTAGGCTGATCTTTCAAAAATTAATTCAACATTAAATCAATCTAAAATATTTGAAATTTTATTCAGACACACCAAATTCCATTATTTCTGGTCCCAAATATTCTAAATAGTCACATTTTTTGAGTAGGAGGCTGGTCACTTCCTTCAGCCTGCTCTGCCATTCAGTAATTCAGTAAAATCATAGTTTATATGGTAACTTCATGTTCCTGCCTAGCCATCATAACCTTTCACCTCCTTGTTTATTAAGAACCTATCAACTTCTGCCTTAAAATAAATTCAAGGACTCTGGTCCATTGCTTTTGGAGGAAGTTGAGTTCCAAAGTTCTTTTGAGTTCCAAAGACTCATGAACCCCTGTGAGGAAAAAAAACTTACTTGGACCAGACTTTATTTTTAAATTGTGACCCCCTTGCTCCAGATTTTCTCAGCAAGAAGCTTTCAAGGGTTCCTGCTCTACATGTTCCTGCTCTACATGTGACATTGTAACTCAGCACCTGACTGTGCAACAATAAACATGGCACCCTGGATGACAATTAGTTTCTAGCTGTCTACGCCCAACTAATATCACCGCTATCAAATCCTGTAGGCTACCATTCACAAGGATCAGCCACATTAACACTGCTACAACTGATCAAAGACTGGGAATTCTGAGAGATATAACTCAACTTCAAACTCTTCAAATCCAGTTCACCATCTAAACGGTGCAAGTCAGGAGTGTGATGGAATACCCTCAACTTGCCTGGATGAATGCAGCTCCAATAACACTGAAGATGCTTGACACCATCATCAAAGCAGCCTGTTTGATCAGCTTCCCATCCAGCAAATTAAACAGCCACTCCTTTCACTACCGATGCAGAGTGGCAGCAGTGTATACTCTCTACAAGATGCAATGCAGCAACTCCACAAAGCTTCTTCAACTGCACCTTCCTAACCTGTGGTCCCTGCCACTACAAGGGCAAGGGCAGCTGTTCCACAAGCACACCACCACCTGAAAGTTCCCTTCCAAGTAATGTATCACTCTGACTTGGAAATAGATTGCTGTTCCTTCACTATCACTGAGTTAAAATACAAGACACATAGCAACTAGCAGCAGGAGTAGGCCTTTCGGCCCTTCAAGCCTGCTCCACCATTGAATATGATCATGGCTGATGCTCTATCTGAATGCCAAATTCCTGCTTTTTCCTCATTCCCTGATGCCTTTAAAATGATTTATCTCTTCCTTGAAAATAGTCAGTGATTTGACTACAACAGTCTTCTGTGGGAGAGGTTCATGACTGTTTGAGTGAAGACACTTTTCCTCACTTCAGGCCTAAACGAACTCCCTTCATAGCATCACACGGACTGCAGCTGTTCAAGAATCCAGCTCACTATGACTTTCTTGAGGGCAGTTAATACTGGCAATATGCCCCCATATCATGTGACAGAATATAACATATGGAGAGTTGATAATTGTAGGGATTCAAACATGGAATTCCAAGAGTAATGAACAAGGATTTGGGAGGCCACAGCATGTTTAGGAGGGGGAAGGGTGACTGGAGATGGAGTAATGGACCGCGAGACCAGAAAGGTCAGAAGTTGTTTTTCTTGAGGAAAGGGCGCTGTTGTCGTTGCTGAGCCCTGTGCCAGTATTATTCACACAGTAAGAAACTGAGGAATTATATCCTTTTTTTCCCCATCTCTAGTTGTGCTGCTCATTTTACTTAACATCTCTTAAATGCATGGGTGGAGGAGACAGCTGCACAAACTTCAGTAATGAGACCATCCTGGAAATAAAGCTCGTTAAAAAAGAGCACTATGTGATGCCTCAATGGCACGTGGCCCTGAAGCCCTTTTGCACAAAACAGGAAGTATGGGTTTTACTTCTGTATAAACTCTTCTTCCTTCAGGCCCCAGTAGACCTGTTTTGTCTGAACTATCACATGCAAAATACCTCACCCCTTTCTTCTGAATGGAGGGCAGAGGAAAGGTGGGTAGCTTTATTGCTGTAAGGCAAAATCTTAATAACTGATACCTAAACAAAAAGGCCCTTGTATCTTTGAGCCTGCAAACAAAGCAGGCTGGAATTTTTTTACTCTTCACCATGTCACTTCATATAGATCCATCATTCTTTATTAAGACTGTCAATGGGAGGACACAGCTTCAGGCAACCAACACTATCTGAATGTTAAAAGTTTATTACCTGTACTGAAGCAATATGATACCCTGCTTTACTCATACAACCTCAATATGACGCCCTGCTTAATTCTGTGGGAGTTGGAGATAATTCCATTGCCCAGGAATGTGAGCATTAAATGCAACGAAAATAAAACTACTAACAAAGTGCCAGAGATTATTGTTTAACGGACTGAGCTACAAGAAACATTCCAGGACATGTTCAGAACTAAATCTATTGAATAAATAGGTCATTGTACATTGATGGGAGTGTCCTTTACACAAAATAGTATAACTCACTTGTGCTTAGGACACTCATGATTTACAGTTCTTTCATATAGCATGGCTCTACATGCAAAACATTAATTATTTCTGCATATGTTTTCCTTCAGGTCTTCCCTGATCATACACCATCCTTAAGTGGAGATGGCAGACAAATAACTATATCTAAGGTCTCTAAAAATGGCAATACCTAATTATCTCCTCTGCAGGAAAATAGCCAATGTAATAACTTTTCTTAATTCTTTCGGTGTTTCTGTCCTTTCTACAGCAAAGTGGCATAGTCTCCTCCTGAATGCCTCCTACCATCATAGTGCAGTCAGACACTATGTGTGGAATAAAAACAAAATACTGTGGATGCTGAAAATCTGAAATGGAAACATAAAATGCTAGACAAACTCAGCCAGTTTGGCAGCGTCTGTGGAGAGAGAAAGAGAATTAACCTTTGAGGTTGAAGAGTTATATCAAACTCAAAATGTTTATTCTGTTTGTTTGTCCACACAAGCTGCCAGACCTGCTCAGCATCTCTCAAATTTTCTGTTTTTATTTCAGACAATGTGTGAGGAAGCACTAAGAATTTTGCAGATGCTATTCACCATGTTGTCCTTGAGTGGCTTATAGAAACAAATGGGAAATACAAGACTCATAGCAACTAGCCTGTTTGATCAGCTTCCCATCCAGGGCTCCAAGTACAGAGGCATGATTGGTAACTTAAAGCCACTGTTCTGCTTTCAGAAAGTGGGTTTTGTTCTGACCATTTATACTTAAACAGCAGTGAATAGAAACCCCAAGGACTTCAGTTTTAAACTTGGTGAATTTAATTTACCATATGAGCAAATCCATCAGGATTCAGCTGCAGTAATACTCATTTCATGGTCCTCAAGTGACTTATCAATGATCTGTCCAGCCAAGTGACAGCCAACGACATTAATCCAACATTGAAGAGCAGGAAGCCATAGGAAATTAAGCACAGTAGTAAATTTCTAAATCCTGATTCACATCCAGATTTTGAAAGACTGCTTTCTCTGTGGGGTCATTTAATATAACAAATATTCCAAACTGCTTGACATCAGGCAGAATTAGGAAGTAGGCGAAAGTTGATGGTTCACTATCAAAGATGTGAAGGAAGACTTGAATTTTTATAGTGTTTTGGTATGACCTCACCATGTCATACAAATGAGGAACATGAAGAGGCCATTCAGTCCCAAACTCACTCTGTCTTTTAATAAGATTGTGGTTGACTTATTTGTCACCTCAAATCCACAATCCTCCTACCCTGATAATCTTTCACACCGTGGCGTACTAAGAAACTACCAAATGTCTGAAATCACATTAACACTCAGTATTGTCACTGTTGTAATGTAATGACAGCCAATTTCCACACAGCTCACCTCTGCATGCAACAATGAAAAGAATAATCAGATTATCTGTATTAGATGACAGTTCAGGGTTAAATACTGGTCTAGATACTGGAAGAACTCCTCTGATGTTCCTTGAATAGTACCAAGTGGTCTTTTATACTCATACAAGCAGGTAAATAGGTCCTTGGTATCAAGGTCTCCTTCAACAACTCAGATGGTACAGCAGCTCCTCAGTACTGCACTGATGTGGCACCATGAATTATGTGCTCACTTGTCCAAAGCAGTGCTTGGACTCAGGACTTTAAGGTAAAAACAATGACTGCAGATGCTGAAAATCAAATTCTGGATTAGTGGTGCTGGAAGAGCACAGCAGTTCAGGCAGCATCCAACGAACAGCGAAATCAACGTTTCGGGCAAAAGCCCTTGAAGGGCTTTTGCCCGAAACGTTGATTTCTCAGGACTTTAAGCCCTACTTCTGAAGCATAGCTGATAAGGCAAATTTGAAGGAAACATTTGAAAGTT
Source organism: Chiloscyllium punctatum (assembly GCF_047496795.1). Lineage (NCBI taxonomy): Eukaryota > Metazoa > Chordata > Chondrichthyes > Orectolobiformes > Hemiscylliidae > Chiloscyllium > Chiloscyllium punctatum. The sequence continues at coordinate 18,872,633 of NC_092775.1, forward strand.
GGGAGAGAAATAATAAAGGGTTTACAGTGAGAATTTCAAATACTAATATCATCTGCTGAAGAAGCAGCACTCTGAAAGCTTGTGATTTTAAATAAATCTGTAGGATTATAACCTAATTATAATCTGAGTGTCATTAAAGGCTTTGCCACAATGGTAAATGGACAAAGTAGGATGGAGTTTTGGAAATGTGTGAAAAGGGCATTGGCAAAATTGAATTTATCTGTAACAAAGGTATGAATTAATCCTTCACCAATGGCGGAAGCACAGTAGGGACAAAAAGAAGTGATGTTTTAAAGCTGGAAGAAGACCAGTTTTGGTGATGGATTGGTGTGGGATTTGAAGTCAGTTCATTGACAGCAGTACATCAAGGGCAAAGACTGCCACAGCAGTTTCAGCTACCAATCTGATTTGCTGCCAGTTTTAATGTCTGTCTCTATAGCTATAGATGGCAATCATCCAAATGTGTTATGTTTATTAGTTTCAGTTAAAACTATGATTATTAAAAATTACATTTACTGTACCTGTAGTCACAAACCATATGGCAGTTTTAGAATAACACCCATTCTGATTTTTCAGCAATGTAATCTCACAGTGAGTAGCCAAGGAGTCTCACAATGAGCTTTTGTAAATTAACCACTATTGTAATGTGCTAATGAACTTGACAGAGTAAACAAGCAAATTCATTCCTCATGCAATTCCATTATAATGATAAATACAATTAAAAAGTACTTCATTGACAATGAAACACTTTGGCAGATGCTTAAGTCACAAAAGATATTACCTAAATGCAAACTTGAGTTGCTGGTTGTGGCTTTGAGTTCACTCTCTTTATGAATGGACTGTGAATCTGATTGAAGTAACTATGTCTTGCTATGGAATACCTTAATTTACAACAATTCTTTATGGCACAAAAGTTTGGAAATCTTTTAAATTAGTCTACACAGTGTCTGGTAATAAATAGTTACATCCTCTTTACTCTGAAGTGCACCATTAAGGAGTCTGAATGAACACAGATTTTTAAAATATCAATTTTGTAGTCATACAATGATGTAGTTCTTCATGAAAGACCGTTATTATTAGTGAGTTTACCCAAAAGGCAGAGAATTTTCACTTATGCATTCATGTTACACAGACAACACCAGTATTTTTTTTTGTCTCTCCTAAATAGCTTTGATTAGGTGATGGTGTTTCCTGAAACTGCTGCAGTCTGGTATAGACAGTCCCACAATACTGTCAACAAGGGTTCCAAGATTTTGACCCAGTGATGTTGAAAGAACGATACTTTTTTAAAGTGTGCGACTTGGAAGAGAAATTAGGAGTGGTAGCACTCTCATATGCCTGAAAAGGTAATGAATTTGGGAGGTGCTGTTGAAAAAGCCTTTTCAAATTGCTGCAGTGCATCTTGTAGACAGACCATATTGCAGACAATGTATACCAGTAGTTCTGGTCTGAAGATACTGGATGAAGTACCAATCAGCCGGTTCTTTTGTCCTGGATGGTGTGGTGGTGCTCCATTACTGTTACTGGAAACACTCTCATCCAGGAAATTCCATCATACTCCTGATTTATGCCTTCTACTTGGTGAACAGGCTTTGGAATAGTTCAGAAGTGAACATTTGCCACAGAGTTCCCAGCCTCTGACCTGCTCCCACAGCCTTCGCATTTATATGGCTTGCCCATTTAATTTCGGGTCAGGGTGGCTGTAGGATTTAATGGTGGGAAAATTGCCAGTACTAACACCATTGAATGTTAAGCAAAGCTGGTCAGACTTTCTCCCCCTGATGAAGATCATTGCCTTGTCTTTCTGTGGCATGAATTATCAGACCAAGCTTGAACGCAATCTAGGTTTATGCCCTCATGCTTCATCACTGAAGCAAGGTAGATATTGTTAATGTCACTGGACTGGTCATCCAGAGCCCCGGGCTAATGCCCTGGGAATATGAGTTTGACTCCCATCATGACAAAATTATAGAATCCCTAAAGCGTGGAAGCAGGCTATTTGACCCATCAAGTCCACACCAACCCTCCAAAAAGCTTCCCACCCAAACACATCCATCTCACATTTCCCATACATAATCCAACTAACCTGCATAGCTTTGGACTGTGGGAGGAAAGTGGAGAAAACCCACACAGACACAGGGAAAATATGCAAATTCCACACAGGCAGTTGTCCAAGGGTAGAATTGAACTTGGATCCCTGCTGCTGTAAGGGAGCAGTGCTAACCAATGAACCACTGTGCCACCCCTCTCCACACAGTGAAATGTGAATTCAATAAATCTGGAACTACAAAAGCCAGTCATAGTGAACATGTAACCATTGTTGATTGTTTTGAAAACCCATCGGGCTCACCTTTAGTGAATGAAAACTTATCTTGTCTGGTCCACACGTGACTCCAGACCCACAGCATACCAGTTGGGTCTTATTTGCCACTGAAATGGCCCAGCAAACACTCAGTTGAAGGGTAATTAGCAATGGGAATGAATGCCAGCCTTGCCAGTGAAATGCACTGTCTATGTAAGATGATTAAAATATCTGTATTTACTTCAAAGAACTTATAAAAGTTGGAAGTATGGCAATGGATTTTGAATACAGCAATTGTATCATCAGGAGAAGCAGCTAATGGAAACCTTGGCAACAGGCCAATTCTAACACAATTCAAAAGTATGAAGTGTGACTCTGTACTATGCTTATTGAAAAAGCTGTGCACTAACCTCCCACTTATAACCAAACTCTTGCAATGACAAATGATTAAAATGCAATTTGTTTCATATTATGTGCAATGGCATAGATTTTTTTTTACAATCACTCAAAAATTGTTTTTGGTCATTTCACGGAAACGTACAAAAGTTTGTATAATTATCCTGCTGTGCAATTATTCTTCAATATGTGCATTGGTGCATTACTAATAGCACTAACTGCACTTTTCTGTGAAGTTTGAATTAAAAGCACAGTATAAGGAAGTATTTATTTTCTAACTGAATGAATATTCCTCTTATCCGGCTTCTTAAAAGCTTCTAGCGATATATTTCAACTTCTGACATACCAATCTAACTGGTAATACTTTCTGTCAAACATTTGTAATAGTAAAGGCAGCCAGCTATACCAGTGAGGGAAATGATACTCAGAATTCAAACCGAACTATTCAAAAGAGGACTAAAATAGACAATGTACAACTGAATTTTCTTGCACTTCTGTCCTGCTGGCTGTAAAATTAAGTTATATAGATATTAACAACGTAAACACTTAATTCCTTTCTCTGATACTTTGATGGAGCTCAATATACTTCAAATAAATAGGCAAACTTGTCATTTAAAATTGCAGACAAAGAATGCATGAGATATCCATATACTAATATTTGAATAGCATATGTGCCTACATAAAGTGTATTAGGTTAACTAGTGGAAGTCATAGACATTTTAATTTGGAGGTATTCCTCATTGTGGTTTATTTTTCCAGCAATAATTTTGGAGGGATGTGCTTTCATATCTCAGTGTATCTTTTGAAAAGCACAATAGTTGCTAAATTGGCCTTGATGTCATTTTGGATAACCTGTATCTCATTTCCCACATTATGCATTTTAACACTGTGGCAAATAGTTTCACGGAGGACAGATACATTTTCATGCTTCTGATGAAACAGTAAAGGTGATTATTTCTGCTACATTTAAAGTCGACCTGTGTTTGTTTGAACACTTCTGAACCTGATGGGGTGATTTTCTGCAGTGATTTTTTATCATGCTGTTTAAAAAGAGAGGCTTGACCTCTTCTGAAGGAAGCGGCTGCTCTCGTGCTGTGTTCACCACCGTTGCAGTCTCACAGACTGTGCCAAATGAGAACCATGTGTAGAGTGAGAGGCCAAGAGGACACAGGAGTTTATGGTGGCTTTGCTTTTAAAATTATATATGGCAGAAGTTTAGCTGCTGCAATAAGTTATAAAAGAAGTTCAGAAGTATCTGGAGATCTAATGCATGGGGAGAGGGCTGTTTTCTTATGTGAACTTTTCTTTTCAGGAAAGAAAGAGCAACCTCCTTTTTGGCAAGGTCAGAGTTCAGCCTTGTAGAGTTCCTGAAGGCTCCATTAAAAAAAAAGAGCTTTTCAGCTGTTTGAAGCAGTCTTACAGACAGAAATTGATAGATCCCATGAGAAAGACTTATCTTCTCCTCCTCAGCATGGACCTGTACTTGGACTTTCATGAAGGGTTAATTTGCTTTTTAAGTCTTTTTACAGGCTATAGTGTCTCAAGATGTAAAGGGTGGTGCTCTCAAAAAGCGAACTTAAGTTTAAATTTCAACCATGCCTCAATTGTCCACAGATGAGAGAAGCAATGATAAACTGAGGGCGATGACATTATTGAGGCAGGAATACACATCCTCGTTAAAGATGAAGGAAAACAAGTTTGTGAGACTTTTGAAGGAGACCTGATAATCTTATTCTCCTAATTGAACAATGATGTGGCACCTCTAAATTACAAACTAAAACTGATATTCAGTATAGGTTGCATCTATCTATTATCTGGGCAAAAGAAAACTTGACAAAGAGAACTTACTGAGGTGAGGTTGTGATTAATGATGATTAGTCATATATGTTAACATTTTAGACAGTTAATGTCTGAGCACATGGTGTAAAATTCGGCAAGACTTGGTCAAGACTGCTGGATTGTATAGGGTGCAGTGTTCCCCACTCCTCCCTAGCTGAAAAGGCACTGAGAGCCCACTACAAAATAACCAAATGCCTGGCAGCCTTGTAGCCCTTGGTGGGTCATCAATTGGCTGAGGGGAAGGAAAGTGGTTCCATCTGGGGAGGTGGACCCACCCATGGAGAGCTCCCAAGGCATGCAGCCCACGTAATCCCAGCAACATCAGGTTTGAGCAGCAATCACTGCTGGAAATCCCCGAGTCCCAGAAGGAAGTAGTAGAATGTCAGGAAGATCTGGGTTTCAGGTTAGCAAGTAAGGAGGGTGAAGGGGCTGGGAGGATGGTCAGGTCTGAAAGGCCAGAAAGATGACATAAAATGATGGAGACATAAACTTCCTCAAATGGGAATCTCACTCACCTTGTCTGACACTAGGCCCACAGTGAAAACTGCCGAGCTACCCACATGATATGCTGCCACCGACATCTCCCCTCCCCCTTCCCCACACACACTCTGACATGGTGTAGGGGGCACACAGGATGAGGCAACTTGGCCTTGAATTTGCCACTCAAAGGCCTCAATTGGCGCAGGCATTGTAACTTCCACTGACCCCAGAAAAATTGGGCACAGCTTGGGTGTAGACAGGATACAGCAGGTAGGCAATATTCTGAATTTTGCAAGATCCCTGCATCCAAACCTGTCAACAGCCAAGTGTGCATTTCAGCTCTTATGCAAGATCAATCAGTTGGCTCATAAAATCTCTGTATCTTCAAAATAATGTCAATAATTTCTTTCATTTTGAAAATTAAGTTAGGAATCAGTTAGGAATAGTCAGTAAATTTGACAGGAACAAACTATGTCAAAATATTCACACAGAAAGGAAAAGGAAGAAAACAAATTTCTTAGTTGCTCAGACAATTCCTTATTGGCAGAAAATTCAAAATATGCCTTTCGCATCACATTGAGATTCTGAAAGTGAAAACCCATTGAACTTACCAGTTCCATTTTTGGTTGCAGTGGAGAATGTGAAAACGATGGAAAACTGAATTTCAGAATATAAATGAACATTGAACTTATTGTAGAATTAAGTATGACATGTTTGTGAAATCTAAAACTTTGGGTGTGCCCTGTTCCCTATATCTTGGAGCACCATGCAACAAGGAGGCAATCAAATTTGAAGCCACTATGAAGACCTGTGTAATTTCAAAGAGCGAGAGAACAATTCATTTTTCTAAGAAAACTCAATTATGTCTTATACTCTTTGGGTTTGCACAGTGATATAACTAATGCACATTTCAAGCCTAAGAGTTCATATGACAATTTTCATGAGCCAATATTTCTCTACTGGCATTGAGACAAAGATTTAGACCTATAAAGTCTTAACTGTAAACTTTAAATCAGTCTTTTCTAGTCTTGTCAGTTATTAAGCAGAAAGTGATTAGTTGGATGAAGTGCAGCATATCATTCAATGGTTCAAGTTGAGTGTAGTCTGGAAATCAATGTTAAATCTGTGAAAGCAAATCAACAACTAGATCATATGTTTCCCAATTTTATTTTCACTGACTCGAACAAAAGTTAACATTGAGATATAAAATATGTTGGCAATTCAGTTTCACCTGTTTTATACCATCTGTCACACAAAATCAAAAGTTACCCACATTGAGTTGGAATTTCTTATCTTGTATGTACTAAACTGAAGGATGTGCAAAAAAGTCGTATTGTCAAAAATCCTGTTAGTATTGTCTTTGGTTCCACGTAAACCTGAATCCTTAACTGACTCCAGCCCTCTTCCTGGAAACTGCCTGAAGCTGAACTAGACAATTAATAACCTTGGTGTTGTGTCTGACCCCAAGACAGGCTGCTGGCCACAGTCAATGCCATCACTAATCTCCACATATTTCTACCTCTGCATCATTGCCCAATTCCATGCCATCTCAATTCATTTGCTGCAAAGACATCATCCATATTCTTGTAAAATGGTTGGATCCAGTGTATGATTCCAACATTTCAGTTCTCAGTCAAATCCAATATCTGCAGTGCTTGCTCAGTGCCTGGTTATAACTTGTTTCCTTTTCTTGTCTTTTCCCTCGAATAAGTTTCATTACCACCTTGGCTTTTTTCCGCATGGTGTTTTATAATTTTAATGTATTGAGGTGATTTTGAAATGATCTGATGATGACTTCGGTTTTGTTTTTAATCAGTTTATAGATCTTGTAATCAACTAACTTCCTCTGAGAGACGGGAATGTTCATGGTTTGTATATTCCTCCCCACAACCCCCTCCCACCACCCCCCCACCCATTTCTTTCCAATTTCACAAAATGTTATTTTATCCAATAGTTTTCAGGTTTAAAGAACATCTATTTCTGAAAGATTATTTTGTATTTCCTCTCATTAGATGCTGACAGATCAGATTTTCTATCCCTGAATTGACCTTAACATTTAATCCCACTCTAAAATATATATTTATAATTGCTTGTTAATACAGAACTTAAACATTTCCAGAAAGAGATAACAAGTCAAAGCGTTTCATCTTGCACTCATTCGGACTGACAGACAAGAAAACAAACTTGGAAGGGAATAATAATTTGCACAGCATGAGAACAAGTTTCTGATTGGTTGGAGCATGGTTGGCTTAGAGGTACAGTAAGATAACCTTACTGTATCAAGATAACCAGGGTCATTCATTGCTGATATAATTGTAAAAATAGGCAAGTCACATTGATAGATTTCATCATTAATGTAGCAACATAGAAATGGTTGTTCAAAAACCATGCCACAACAGGAAGTAGGGTTTTGAGGTAGAAATGCAAGGAACTCTCAAGATTTTTTAAAAAGTATTTTTTAATTGAGTAGAATCAGAGCAAAAATAATTAATGTTAGCTTGGATAACTATTTTAAAGAAAAAGGATGAATACACTTGAATATGACTAAAAAGGATCATAAACCAAAAGCATTTCTTCTTGCAACCGTCAGGGCTAATTCAGACTCATGAAAGGGCTCATAGCTGCCATCTTTAGTTGAAAAATACACAGTCTATTTCAGTTTACCCTGCAAGGGGAAGCTGTCTCAAAGATTTGAGCAGCAGGTGAAACTAGCCAGCTCACACTATTGCTTTGCAATAAATGCACATGATATTAACCATTAACATGATGCTGCAGTCGAAAGGATATTTTGCCTGCCACATAAGTGAGCAAAATAATATGAATTTCAGAGCCAGTGTGATGCCAGGTATGTAGACTGTACATCCCAATGACTGGTTGGTCACCAATTACATATCCCTTTGACTGTTTGCAGTGGGCAGCATACCAGTCATGCTCAACCAGCTCTTACTTGCAAAACCTGAGAACACCATGTCTAACATTAGATGTAAATCTGTTACTGGACAACATTTACTAAATAACACTGGTTGGGCTCACAGAGTGATTCATTTGTATGTGGTAGATTAACACATAGGACGCTGCATCTTGTCCATTGCATTGCACCTTCTTTTCAGTTAGGAAAGGGTCATGGAGACTGCAAAGCCCTTTTTTTTCCCCCATGGCAACATCCTGACCAATCAGAACCTACCTCTCTGGTCTGAGTTTTTCAGATAAGATTGACAGTTAATTGGTCATACTGTACCTCTAAGCCAACCATGCTCCAACCAATCAGAAACTTGCTCTCATGCTGTGCAAATTATTATTCCCTTCCAAGTTTGTTTTCTTGTCTGTCAGTCCGAATGAGTGCAAGATGAAACGCTTTGACTTGTTATCTCTTTCTGGAAATGTTTAAGTTCTGTATTAACAAGCAATTATAAATATATATTTTAGAGTGGGATTAAATGCTAAGGACAATTCAGGGATAGAAAATCTGATCTGTCAGCATCTAATGAGAGGAAATACAAAATAATCTTTCAGAAATAGATGTTCTTTAAACCTGAAAGAAACTGAACTACCACAAAGTTATTGCAAGAGTCAAATACTGTTCTACTTTTGTCGTGTTGTTCCCCAATTAGTTGATGAGGTGTGCAGGCTGAACTATATTTTTAAAGGCTGTAAATGAGTTTTCATGCTGTTTTGTTGCGTTTACCTACTTTATACGGATTTAATGCTAATATTTACTGCAATGAGAATCCAAGAAGTAGACACAGGAAACTTGTATATAACTCATTTCACATATCACTGAAGCAACATATTTTTAAAGGTACAACGGTAGTGCGTCTGTTTTTGAGGGAATTCTGACCCAACTCAGTACTTGCACTTCTATGTAGTTTGTTGGTTACCAAAAGGATAACAACATTACACTAAAAATCCCCTCACACTCCATTAAATTTGACTGTGAATGGATTGACATGGAATCCTATGCAACTCCAGAGATCTCTGTTTCTACCCAATATGATAAACTTTATTCTGCATCATCACCTTTATCGATTTCTGATAAGCCACATTTCAATTTGGGTTATCATTACTTGCACGAAGCCTAGTGTTATTCAAAAATCCTTTAATATAGAACTCTAAGTGGCTTCTGAAAATCACCAGGTAAAAGATGTTAGGAACAAGAGGTCAGCACACCAGGTGTCCACCCCTCATATTTAGTCTTGGAGTTTCTGGAGCTTTCCTTGGTGGAAGAGCTTGCATCCGTGGCTGATGTAGAATAAAATCACAGGATGAAATTCCACACTGGCCTCATTTGCGTATGCATGTTGTCAGGCATACATGCCATAAAAAGATGATGCTGGTTCTTGGGCTAATGGCTGCCCTCAGTTAAATGATATAGAGGACCAGATAGTTAGGCTAGAAGATATGTATCTTGCATTCCTTTTTAGCATGTCCGTGAATTCCCTAACAACAACTGGATAGCACAGAGATGACAGCTGGTCTTCCATGATCACCTTTGTTTCCTGACACTAGACCACATTGGCAGGATTCTTTTGGCCTAGGGCTGGTCCACACATAACTCGGATGCTGCTCAGCCCATAGAGGTTCAGTGCATTTCAGACATTCTGCATTTGTTCATTGTTGGTGCAGGAAGGAGCCAGGAAAATTGGCCTTGCGTCTCTCAGCTAGCTTCTACTCACTAAGACATTAAATTCACAAAGCATAATCTGTTGCTTTTAAACACAATTCATATGTCACATTATGGGTTCTACCTGAGCAATGAACATTAAGAGCACTGATTTCTAGCAGGGCAGCATTAGAAACCTACTATAGATCTCAACATCTCCATGGTTAACAAGGGGGCAGGGGTCAGTCATGGTCCTTACTCCTGAGTGCTTTCAATGCATCATGTGGCTTAAATTTAGTTTTATGTCTCTCACATCAGGTGAGGGCAAAATCAGGTTTGGAAGTGGTGTCCTCTGTGAATACATCTCCTTGCAGCACTCACTGTTTTCAAGGGATGATGACTTGCTGAATTTTAGAACACTGGGCTGGGTTTTCATGAAGAAATAAGAGCCCGAAGTATTAAATATGACAGATTAGTATTTCAGGATTTCACTAGCAGATGAAGAATAGTTACTTGGGGAAAGTATAACTAGGGGCCAGCACCTATCCAACTAACGTCCAGTTTTACAGAGTAAACGTTTGAAGGATAACGCTTTTGACGTTGTTTTTATCAAACTATTAAATAGAGAGGTCTCCACAAATCAACTGAACTTTGTGCAGTCCACAGAATCTTACAGTATTATTAGATGCAGGTAACAAAACATTTATTATTTATATGCACTTTAGAATTAATACATGGCAACTTAATTATCTATGGATCCCAAGAAGATGTTTTCCTTATGCCAATATAATCATTTGGTTTTCTCATGTGTATTCAGACAAAGAAAGAGCTTACACTTATATAGCAACTTTCACAAAGTCAGAGCATCCCAAACCACTTCACAACCAATGCAGTACGTGTAAAGTTTAATTTTTTGTGGGAAATGTGACAACCCAGCATCCACACAGCAAGACCACACAAACGGCAATGTGATAGCGCCTAGCAAATCTGTTTCCAAGTGCTGTCGGTTAAGAGATAAATTTACACGGTTCTTATCTGCTATCTTGACAACTGTAAATTTCAGCTCCAACTGGTTGATTATTAGTTAAAACTAAAGCTATTTGGTAGCTTGAATGAGGGCCTCTTATTCTAGTAGCACTGATTTATGTAATATAACTAAAACAGCAATGAATTCAGACCCACACAAGCACAATGGATAGAGTAGTCACTTCATCATTTGCAATTGGAAGCTGTTATTGAAAAGCTGAGAGTTGTTAACTGTGACATTGCACACCTGGTGTTGTGGCAGCTTTGTACAATGGGGTTTAAATTAACTCAGCCAAGTGGAGGCATGTTACGCATTATTACTCACTGTTTGTGTGGGTGTAAATTCCGAACAAAACTAAAAAGAAAATGAGCTAATTTCATGTGTTGGCCAATGTGCCCCTCACAAGGAGCCTATATTTCTTTCATCTTTAGCCAACTCAGACATACAGATCAGTTTTATTTTCATTATAAAACTGATGTTTTTTACCCCCATTTGCTTTTGGAATGTGGCTGCCATTTTAGACTCACTGCAAATTGAAAGTTTGTTTCCTTCTCATGAGTAGCTCATTAGATTGATGACATTTGAGGAACAAACCTACATCATAAGGGGTCTGCCAATGCTTTTGGACTTGCTTAAGAGCTTGGAAATTAAGTGTATTAAAATACTAATCTTATATTTATTGCATTGCAGACGCTGCTCCTAATGGGTTAAAATTAAGGTTTAAGGAAGTGAAAAAAGTCATAGCTTTGATGCTAGCTTGTGTTAAATTAGTTGATTTCAACTAAAGCAGTGGCTACGGTGTTACAATAGCCCTGGGAGTTCACGGTTAACCTAAGAATAGATGAAACAGGATCAGTAGTAGGCAATTTGGCTCCATGAGCCTTCCATCATTCAATATGATCACAGCTGATAGAAACGTGGAACTACCTACCTATCCCCCATAGCCCTTAAGTCTCTTGTTAATCAAATATCTGTCTAACTCAGTTTGAATATATTCAATAACTAGCTGCCACAGGTGGGATACAGAATCCTAAGATTCATCATCTTATGACAGTAGAAATCCTTCTAGGCAAAAGTGAGGACTGCAGATGCTGGCAGCCAGAGCTTAGATCAGAGTGGTGCTGGTAAAGCACAGCTGGTCAGGCAGCATCCGAGGAGCAGGAAAATCAACGTTTCGGGCAAAAGCCCTTCATCAGAAATAGAGGCAGGAAGCTTCCAAGGTGGAGAGCTCTGCCTCAATTCCTGATGAAGGGCTTTTTCCCAAAACGTCGATTTTCCTGCTCCTCGGATGCTGCCTGATCTGCTGTGCTTTTCCAGCACCACTCTGATCTAAACAGTAGAAATTCTTCCACAACTCCATCTTAAATGAGAGATCGCTTAGTCCGAAACTAATGCAGTTAATTCTAGATTCTCTCATGAAAGGAATCATGCTTTCGGCAATCACCCTGTTAACCTTCTGAAACACCGTAGCTGGGCTCTCCAGCTCCTAATCCCCTCCCCCACCTTTGAATACTCCTTCAATTCTCAATGTATAGGTTCACGTGTTAAGAATTAGATCGATAAATTTTTAATCTCGCAAGGAATTAAGGGCTACACGGAGAGTGCGGGTAAGTGATGTTGAAAGGTCCATCAGCCATGACTGAATGGCAGAGTGGACTTGATGGGCTGAATGGCCTTACTTCCACTCCTATGTATCAAGTCTTATGGAAGAATAGCCATCAAGTAAGATGCAGAAGTTTGCCCTGTATCTGGGACAATATGTCTTTAACAGAAATCTACATCTCAGACCAAGGTGAATATAGGCTGAAAGAAAGGGACAATCTCATGAAGCCTAAAGGTTTTAAATTCATGATGTTGAGTATGCAATTTAAATTTTAAACTGAGTATTCAGCTATCTTTCTTTTAAGTGCTGATTGACTGCTATGCCTTCTGCACGTTTCCTGGTCTTTACACAACAATATTCTTTAATGCTGGCTGGCGAGAGTTTAGTTAAAATAGTTGGAATCAGAAATGTAATCAATACCCCATATTCTCCCATGTCTGGAGCTACTTGGTTGAATCCCAAGTACTGTATGGCTGTGGATTCACCACACCATTTTTCACTGTTAAACCATGTTCACCATTTAAATGGGAAGACTGATAGATTTTCATGAGGAGTTGAATTGGTTCTGTTTTCCCACCTCTAACCTAGAATTAACTGCCACATCAGAATAGAGTTACTGGTACAATAAAAGAATAGAGTTACTGGTACATGCAAGCTTGTGTATACTGGGTATCTCAAGCCTGGATAAATGGGGCAAATTAGCAGCAGGAATGACATCCAGCTGTGAAACCAGCTGCCGAATCAAAAAATGATGGTTGACATGAAGGTGACTAACTAATATTATGGCAACCTGTAACATGGGAGAAAAGGAACTGACCATTGCTGGATTTTACATGAAATTAACTGGCAATTCACAATTTTTGTACATTATAAATGATACCTAATTGTATTTTTTCAGTCTTTTCTGTACTTTTATGTCTCAGCACGCACACTGAATCAGTTGGAATTTTGCTGGATCCACCAGTACAGGCACAATTGTAATTTTATTGGTTTCAACAGTTGACTGAATGGATTGGAGAGGGATTGCCTGCATTTATTCAGGGGGTTCAGGAAATCTTCCATATCTGACTAGAAACATAAGTTTGATTTTAATGTTGTGAATTCTTGAATTTTATCAGGCTTAACACTGAACCTGTAAAGCTAGTGTTCTGTTTGATATAGGAACACATTAGGCATCTCATCACATTGATATAAAATGGATGTGTATTATTTGGACAGTTACTCAATGGCTGTGGAACAAAGGTTTCAAAATTAACTGTTTAAGTACCTTGGAACATTTCACTACACTAAGGGCAATATATAAATGTAATTTGTTTCCCTTTTATTTCTTTGCTGATATTCATACTAATCCAAGAAAATATAACACAATGATAATATATAATGCGTTGGAAAACTAGGTGCAAATTTGTTATCCTTTATTTAACTTGTCCATTGTATTTAATGATCTCAAGTCTGTTAAGCAAAGTTGGCCAAAATGTGTGGAAATGTATTAGCAAAACTGAAGTGAAATTACTGCTGGAATGGACTGGCTAATGAATATGCATCCTACTGTGTAAAAAGCTGGGAAAAGCATGCTGTAAAGACATTTTAGTTAATGAAGAATTCTAAATCAATCGAACACTATTTCTTTAAAGCTGTATTTGAAAATTAATGAGGGATGATTCTTTTTAGAGTGAAATATTTCCTAAGTTCTTTAGTAAATGTTTGATGATGATGTTGCAGAAGGTAATAGTTCTGAAACGGTTAATTCTGCAGACAATATTTATATCCACCCAACCTGATTCTATTGTAATGACTTGTGGGGAAAGGCTAACCAGTTCTGGATCTCGAAAGTGACAGGTCTCCTCCTTTGTAACGTGGTCTATCGTACCTGATTGGTCTTGTAGCCAATGCAATAAACTATGTATGGGTTGAGTCAAGAGTCTCTTCCCATTAGACTGCCGAATGGTTTTCATCTTTCACACTAGACACAGCAGGACCTGTAGATCCTAACCACAAAAGGAGGATGGTGGCAGAAAATCTACTTTATGGTGACAAGACTCCATCTAACTCATACAACATGCAGTCAACGGTGGCTGTCTGAAAATTTAGTTTAACCACCCCAACAGGTGGAAGGAAAAGACTGAGTGAGAAACAGAGAAAAAGAGAAACAGGGAGAAAATCAAACCAAGATTAAGAGACACCACTATGGTTGATGTTTCATTGGAGCTGCTCCCACTTGACCGCAGAACATCCATCAAAGTCTAGATGGATAAACAGCAGAACCTCAAACTCAGTGCCTCTCCAGTGATTTCCCACAGCGAGTTGAGTGTGTGGTGCTGGAAAAGCACAGCAGGTCAGGCAGCATCTGAGGAGCAGGAAAATCAATGTTTCGGGCAAAAGCCATTAATTAAAAAGGCTTTTGCCTGAAACGTTGATTCTCCTCCTGCTCCTTGGATGCTGCCTGAGCTGATGTGCTTTTTCAGCACCACACCCTCAACTCTAATCTCCAGCATCTGCAACCCTCCCTTTCACCTAGTTGATTTTTCCCACAGAGACCTATTTGGGGGTTGAAAATTGCAAAGTGCGAACCAAGTGGGAGTGGAAGGTGGTGTAGAGTTCTGTGAATGCAAGCTGGAATGGGAGTGAGAGCTCTTGGGGATGGGACAGGGACTTCAGCTATGTGGGGCAGGCAAGCTATGTTTAAACTGCTGGCAAAGAAAGCACTTACCTTTCCATTGGTTTTGTTTTGAAGCTGCGTTCAGGCCTCAGTCATTCAGCCCACACCCAGTGCAAAGAAACGCACATGATTTCCAGTACCTTGCAGCTGCTAGTTCTAGTATACATTACTGCCATGGAGCTCACGAGCCCAAAATTTGACCTCAGGGCCCAAGCAAATTGCGACTACTGTGAGGGACAGGTGAGGCAGAAGGGTGGCATAAAATGATTGAGATGGAATAACATTTTGATTCCTAAGTACCTAAATTTATTGTATTTTAATAAATTAATTACTCCTTAATTATTGAGTAATCACAGATAAGGAACATTGCTCATGTTGCTTGTTTTAAATGTTTGTAAATGGTGGTGAAATAATTGATTGTTTCATGTTATCTCTGTCTGTTATGCTCCATTTGAGAAGTATTTCTATTGTGTCTCAGAAGTGCTGCAAATAATTTGACTGAATAGCAATGATGTAATGCAGAGTAGTTCTGGAAATTCCCATTTTCACATACTCTGAGCTGTAAATTCCATAGCTCATCCGTTATTAAGGCTATCTATCCCCTTCTCCACAAAATTGCTCATCTTTCCCTTATCTCAGCCCACACCATTGAAACCACCACCATCCATGGCCGTGACTTCTCCAAGAAGATTTCTTGGTGGCTTTGTGAGCATTATCTTGAACTTCGTTAAAGCTCTACTGTCTGTACACTATCTCCTATCATATCTTTCATCTCTGACCTCCGGTGAATTCAATGCATTGAATTCAAACTCCTTGCCCTAGTTTACAGATTTCAGCATGATTCCCATCTCTCTTTCAGCCCTCTACGGCTTAGCTGCCTTTGCGTCCTTCCTTCTTCCATTCTAATCCAGGAGCAAAGCTTTGGTTTTCTATTCTAAAGTGCTCTACTGAAAAGAATAAGTCATAATACCTCTCTTGCTAGTTCCATAAGATCCCTGAATAGTTACCTCTTTACCTCGGTCTTGAATCATCCTCACTGATGCTTCTGCTATTGCTTTCAGCGATTTGAAATATTATGGGGTGTTTTTACTATGATGAGAAAACCGCATAAATGAAAATTACTGATCTGTGTTCATTAAGTCTTTATCCAGGATCAGGCTCACGGTCACTCTGAAAGTGCAATACAGACTTCTGGATAAACCAGTGATGGATACAGTTACAGCTGATACTGACCATGCATCTGGTAGCTGTAAGGTGCCTGGCCTGGTGATGGTGTACTGAAACTGGTGCCATAGCCAAGAAATCCTGTCTGTCCCGGAGAATGTGCCTGGCTCAGACCATCTTCTGTCTTGATGCCTAATTGATAGACACTTTGTTATTTCAGGAAGGCATGAACCAAACTGCACGCGTGTTAATAAGTGCCTGCTCATAAATATACCTTGAAACATGCTTCAACTCTTTCAAAAGTAAACAAGATCAGTTGGAAGCGATTTAACACCTTTGTTTTAAAATTGACAATGAGTAGATAGTCCTGTTTGAAGAGAACTGATTCTTAAAATATTACATCTTTCCCCTAACATTTTCTTCAAACCAGTACAGACATCCTACTAGACGTATGATATTGCTTGCCTGGCCTCTCAGTGGAGGTGTGAGGATATTAGTGCAGTGAAATCTGGTCTCTTTGGAGTGTGTTTTGTAAATTAATCTACCACTGCTGATCAAGTGGCTTGAATTCTGATGGAGGTGAGGAATTCTTTTTCATTTTACCTGATGCCTGCATACCCATAAGATGCGAAGACCATCCATGGCTGTCAAAAATTCACCTATCGCACAGAAAGGTGGGGAGTATGTGAATCACCCTTAAGACCCAACTGAGTGAAATGCAATCTGGTGGGTTGTGGCTGACCAATCTGCACAGACAAAGTGACAGAAATCATCCATTGTCTCTTTGAAGTGAAATCTCCCTATACATGTAGAATCAAGGAATGACATAGCACTGAAGGAGGCCATACAGCTAACTATGCCTGTACTAACTCTTTGCTCAGAGCTATTCAAATAATTCCAATTTTTGGCTCTTTCCCCAGAGCCTTTTTTTTCACCACTTCCAGTATTATCCAATTTTCTTTTGAATGCTAATATTGAATCTGTTTTTATTGCCTTTGAGGCGGTACATTCGACATCCCATAGCTCATCCTTACTCTAATTCCTGCTGCTCGCACATTTCATGGAGTGGGTCATATTAAGGGGTAATGTATCCTCTTAAATATCGCCTGTCTCTCTTTAACTGTACTCCTCCTTGATGATGAGGAAGGTTGTGGAATTCCAGACCCGATCTTGTGGACTGCCATGGAGACATGAGGCAGAACATTAAGCAGTGAAAACCTACAGGTGGTCCAACTCTGTCAGAATTAAAGAGAAGCAAGTACAGCTGTGTGTTGGCAAAATAACACACACAAAAAACAAAATCCCAGCACAAAGCGTTACCCAATCACAGAAATAGTTCATGGAACTCTCCACACTCTTCAGTCTCACACATTCCTCAATTCTGCCTGTCTCAGCTGTTGTCTACTGGCAGCAACTGTGTATACTAATCCTTAGACTAAATTAGCGAGTGTGCTGTGAATGTGAAAGTGGGAATCTCTGGACCTGCAGCACCAGTGGTACCTTATGTTACAACACGGCAGTGAACCCTTCTGCTAATTATACCATACATCCAGCAAAGCTCACCTCACCTCATAATCTGTTAAGGTATGAGTGACAGAGAATTCCCAGTTCCATTATTTAAAGAAAATTAATATCAATTTATTGCTTAACTCTAAAAGTGAACATTAAACAACAATTATGCACACCTCTAAGCACTCCCCCTTCTTTTAACTGCTTGTTATCTGCCTCCAACTCTATAACAATATAGTGTTCCAATAAAAACCCATATTAAAATTACATCAACCTAATTTCAAAACCACACAGTGGCTGTTGTCTCCAGTGTCCTCCTTTCTTCGGCTGAAGATTTACCTGGGTTGTCTTCTATCTTTTACTGCAAAAATGTTTCATATGAGAAAGGTACCTTTGATAGAGAGGATTCTGAATGGCAATCTCTCTCGATGGCAGTTATTCTGTCTAACTTTCAAACTGCCTGCCTCTTTTGCTCCCCCCAACATCGGATTGTCTCATTGATTCGATGTTGGCAAAACAATAAATGCAAAATCGATTGGGTTTTAGTATCCTGGGGCATAATTTAAACTGATTGGTTAAATTTGAAATATTGTCAAAATAGCAACCAACTCAGATTAGATTACTTCCAGTGTGGAAACAGGCCCCTTGGCCCAACAAGTCCACACTGACCCGCCGAAGCGCAACCTACCCACACCCATTCCCCTACATTTACCCCTTCACCTAACACTATGGGCAATTTAGCATGACCAATTCACTTAACCTGCACATTTTGGACTGTGGGAGGAAACCAGAGCACCCAGAGGAAACCCACGCAGACATGGGGAGAATATGCAAACTCCACACAGACAGTCGCCTGAGGTGGGAATTGAACCCGGGTCTTTGGTGCTGTGAGGCAGCAGTGTTAACCACTGTGCCACCGTACCGCCCACTGTTTCACAGCCAAATGTTACATATTTTCAATTTTCCAGTACATTCTGAGACTGCTAGCTAGTCATGTGACAGGTGCTTGTAAGCTCTCAGTACAAAGCAGCATTCACTCTCTCTTAAAGGTACAGTACATGCTTTCATAACACTTATCAAAATCTATGTCAATATTAACAATAGGGTCTTGGTAGCTGAATTGCGGGAAGCTCCAAAAGGTATGAGGAAAATCATAGGAAACAGGTAGAATTAGCTTCTGTCCAATTGTATCATTGCAAATTAATTGGTCCAGTTATGCATGACTCCATTCATAGATTTTAACGTTTATGTTCTAAATCTCTCTCAATTTCAGGCCTGCCTTTCACCTGAATCTGCCAACCTCAGTTTTGTCATTTTTTAAATCCTAGGTTAGGTACATGCACCAAGTTTGTCAGCCTTGCTGCTAGCATGCCTCTTTTTGCCAATGATGTTGTGCCATCACTGTCTTTCCTCTCAAGGTGCGGTCAAAATGGGTTGTGAACTCATTCCATTATCTTGGTCTTTGATAAGAGATGTGGCAGATTTCATATGGCTCCAGCACAGCAACAAAAACACAGTACATCTTTCTTTCCCCTTTATTAATACATTTAAAATATTTAAGTCTGATGTTCGGAGTGCAATGGATGATCTCAAAACATTTGTGCATAGGCGGTAGGCATACAATTCTTCAAATGCTGTCTGCATATAACGTATCTTATTATCCCTGATTTTATTTCTAATATTGAATCCTTAGAACACTTTGGAAAAGGATTGTTTAAATAATAGAATGTTGCCATCATTTCAGAGCTAAACTCTGCTTTATAAAGTATTCTTCTTCACACTTTGCAGTACATAGTGAGCCAATTAATTACTTTTATTAAAAGCAGAGTTTCTGTTTGAATTATCCTATCTGAACAAATATAACCTTTGTACTCACTGTAAGGTAATCCATAGGGTTGACTTGGTGGTGGGTAAGTAGCATAGGGAGCAGCTTGCTGAATCCCCGCTGTGTATTGTGTCTGTCCATAGGCCGCCATGGCATGGAAGGAGGGTGTAGGAATAATGTGTGGATATGATCTGATTAGGATAAATAAAAGATAAACAAATCAACAGTATCTATTACATACACATGAACTATTTATATTTGTAAAGCACTTTAGAGCAATTAACTCATTGGTTGATGGAGAGGAGAGGTTTCTTTGGGTGATATGGACATTTACTCTGTGACAGGAATTGTAGATGAGGGTTTAAAAATTCTAACTATAAAGTAGAACATACACTCTTTTTCAAAGCAAGTCATCAAATGCACCCAGTCCATAACTTCAAGCCTGTAATGAGTTCAGACTTCTGCTTTTATACTTGCGCTTTTTTTTTTACCATATTAACAGAACATCCCAAGTGCTAGCCTCCATATTTTGGCGTGCGTCCCTTCATTCAACATTACCACACTCGCACCTCAATGAAGTGAGGTTACACCCAAGTGAATAATGTTACACATTCCTAAGAAGAACGTAATTTTCATTCTGGAAAATTCAGACAGGCAATAAGTGATCTGGAGTACCATACAAGGAATCGACTTCTGGGAAGGGCAGGTAGTGCAACCAGGAAAGGACTTTACCTGGACTATGGGAGGCAGATGGTGCAGGTCAAAATTGCATGCATTAGATTAACAACATAGGCAGAAGAAACAGAATGCACAGAACGAACTTGGATTTGAGAAGGTACTAAAATATGAGGAACAGACTTATGTTGACAAAAGTGTGGGATGGGAATACAAAAAGCACTTGAAGATACAAATATCTTCACAGAATAAAAAAAGAAACTTACAGGAAATATAAATGGATTATTGATCAGCAACTAGGAAAATACCAATCTTGACAATAACACTGAAGAAACAGTTCAATTTGCAAACAGACAGGAGACAAAAATGAAAATTTATTACAATACTGGTTCCTATCTAATAATCTCTCAGGTACAGAGGGCAACGTGAGTATTTCAGTCAAAAACTCCTGACTGTTCAAAATAAAAGATAGGAGATATAATAGGGAGAGCCACTTTACAATCTAATGAGACAAGATGCAAGAATGAAGCAGATAGAGAGAAAATAATATTCCCATTGTTGGAATGGTCAAACACCAGTAGTCAGTGATTTAAGGAGGTTGGAAAAAGAAGCACCAAAGATGAGGAGAACTTTTTTATGCAGCAAGTGATTAGGAAACAGAATTCACTGCAAGCCTGCCTGACCTTTGCATCAGAGTGTGTCTATGGTTGTAGAAAAATCCAAGAAGCAGTCAGGAATCCCAAGTTAAATGATTCATTGCCTTGACTGAAATTGGATTTTGGAGTCCCTAGCATCTGAAATTCGAATGGTGGAGATTTGATAGGGTAAGAGCAGATCTGTTGCTATTTATTTTCTTTTGGATAGCCAGCATACCCCTTTGGAGAGCTGAGGTACCCTTGCAATATGGTTATAGGACAACGTTATTATGAGGGTCAGGAACTGTTCAGAGGGGTAACAAGTGCCCTTTGAGACTGTTAACTGCGCAAAGGATTGTGCGTAAAAAATGCATTAATCCCTGAATGGAACGGTCAGTAAGTGTCTAGAAACGTCAATGAGTTTTGGCCTGTCAAACAAGTGTCAATAAATTCGGTCACATTAAGAACTGTCAATAGGTGCTTTTATTAATGAGAGTCCTTTTTTCAACAGAGTGTAGTCTGGAATGTAGAACATTAGGGAAGAATAACTTTTCTCTGATATGCATGAACACTTGTGGTCACTCAAGCTGGCATGGCAGGTGAAGGGGAAAAGTAAGATGGGATGAAGTATGAACTGAGTTACCCTAGGGGTAGAGGGCAATGGGGGAAAGGAGACAGCATCAAGTTGCATGGGTTGACATAGGTAGGGCATGACGTATGTGGGCAGATGAGAGGTTATGAGGGATGTATGGGATGAGGGTTGGGGGACGTTTTACATTTCTCTCTTTTTTTTGAAAGATAAGATATCCCTTTAAATCTGGTTCTGGAGTAACTTCGGTGGAGCTACAGAGTCCTTTATTAGAGGTAAAGCACCCTTTATGATTGTGAAAAGGTAGGCGTATATGGAAAAGGTGCATAAACCCATTGCGCTTGGCAAAGTTGTCAAGGAACTTGAACTCCAAATATATGGAGGTTTTTTTAAAAAAGTGATTGGCATTCAAAGCGCCTGCTCACAAAAAAACACCTTATGTGGCCAGTTTCATTTTCAGGTGTCCTCGAAAAAACATTTTGCTGGATACTTAAATGGGAACAGGGTGGCAGAGGGGTTATGAGAGAATATGTGGGTTGGTGGAGCAGTCTAGGGAGGAAAGCATGCGGCATGGAATGCATATTGGATTGAGCTGGAGAGAGGTTTCTAGCTTTATTCTTTATTTTTAACCTTTGATGACAATGCTGGTTCCTTAGGTGGGCTGGTAGAAAGCCCACTTCAGAAACTAGCAGCCTCTTATACTCTTCATGGAGGTCCCAGTCCAACCTTCCCACCAGAAATGCAAGGAGCCATTTTAAAAGATTGGGTTTGAGGAACCAACCTCAAAGCACCCAATGCAGGAACAAAAAACAAGGTTCGTGTGTGTGGTGGAGTCAGATTCAATCATGGTTTACGAACATAAACTGGATCATTATGTGAAGAGAAAAAGATTTGTCGAGCTGCACTGATAAAGTGGCAGAGTGGCATTAGGTGAGTTGCTCTTACAGCGAGACAGCACAGACACAATAGACTGAATGGCCTCATTCTGTGTTGTAACCATTCTATGATTTTTGTCTCCATAAATTGATTACATTTGCGCCAATGTTTAAAACCTGCAGACTGAGGCTTGAATTTTTGTAAAGAAGGAGGTG
This sequence comes from Chiloscyllium punctatum, assembly GCF_047496795.1. Lineage (NCBI taxonomy): Eukaryota > Metazoa > Chordata > Chondrichthyes > Orectolobiformes > Hemiscylliidae > Chiloscyllium > Chiloscyllium punctatum. The sequence goes on from NC_092775.1 coordinate 18,895,027, forward strand.
GTTACGTCATCCTCTGAGGATCTTAGCCAACATGGCACTGGAACCCAGATTCCAGAAGTTCAGCTCTCAAACCCAGTTACTATTATTTTCACTGGGGAAAGGAGGAGAATGGCAAAGGAACAGGAGCAGGTTGTACTTTGGCCGTCTTTGACTCACAAACCCAGGGCACAGTTAAACAGCAGCTGCCTTCACTAGTGGGATGTCTAGAACATGACTTGCAGGCTTTATACTTTTCAGGAGAATGTCTAACACTATTGAAGTTCTTTGGAGTGGTAGACTACTTTGGGGGAGGTAAGGTACCTTTTAGGATGACAAAAAAAATCTGTGTAACATAGGGATTGACTCTTTTGGAACTGTCAGCTGTCAAGTGATCATGGAAAAAAAAAATCAAGCTTTCATGGTAACTGTCAAGCTGCCAATGGAATTGTGAAATACATTGGAACTGTCAAGCTATCAAGACACCTAAATCTCCCATCTTTTAATGTCTTGACAATTAAAATCTCTGCAATGTAATAAAGTTGCGTTTGCCACTTCATGCTGCTTACATAAGTCCCAGAACTATTTTTAAAGGATTTGTGCTGAACATCTGATTTCACAACCTGTAATTATCAGAGTCGAGTGCCTGTTGCTTTACAGTTTGAACTTCAGTTCTAAATGCTTGCAAAGTCTTTGAAATGGATTGATGAATTCAAGTACTTGTTTTTATAATGGATTAAGTAGTTGAAGGAGGTTAAATGTAAAAAATGGGTTTTTATCATTGCAAGTGGTTATTTTAAGATAGTGATGTCATTAATAGACAGTTAAGTATTTTTCATCTCAGTACGAGTCCTGAGGTCTCTTCACGCTGTGTGAGCTGGCAAAGAATAGAATAGAGAAAGAGAATCATGTGAGGGGAGTATTAGTTGAGGCTATATTAGTACAGGCAGTAAAAAGTATCATGGTAGTGGATGGATAGAACAGTGCAGGTTGACAAAGAGTACATGAGGGACCATGCGGATGGATGGGAACATGGGCTGCCACTAAAAGGGGTGAGTGGCCATGTGTGAGGGGAGCACAGGTTGGCCTAGAGGATATCAGGAGTTGTGGACATGTAGTGAGGGACTCATATTGACATGGTGGATATGTGGAGTGAGTGAGGGAGGCTGAGGGGGTTGAAGGCTAGAAGAATGTCTTGTTTTATTGTTATCCTGAAATAACCTTGACACCTGACAGCATCTGTGGTTACCTCACCTGTTTCCAGTGGCATTAGGCCTGACTTCAGTTATCACACACTTTGCCAGAACCAAAACTAGACCATGCGCAGTGCACCTTCTCCCTAGTCAGGATTGTGGACTTTGGGATTTTTCCGGACTTTGTGCTCCTTATATGGGAGCAGAAATTCTGGTCTAAGTTCCTAAGTGGTCTCCTAATGTTGACGGGTTAATTGTTCAGAGATGGTCTGAAATACAAACTTCAGAACTAAGACAAGCTATTGACAAAAATAAACTCTAATAGAAATGTATGACCAGCCAAGTAATCTTTATTCAGAAAATAGAATACAAGTTAACAGTTAGGTGGCAACTGAATAATAACTTATTTAGGCTTTGTTAACTGATGAATGATCATGTTTTAATAAGATGGCGAGCAACCATTGGACAAGATAATTGGGCCATCATAAATTCTCAGTTTTCTTGGTCTATAGCAATGAAAATTGGATGGGTGCTACATGTACACTGTTAGATTACTGCCCAGATGAAGAAGATGAAATTAACTCTTGTGGATCCCAGTCACATGGTGTCAGCTCTGTAATTCTTGGCTTCCATACATGTACTCACATGATCTGATACTTTTAAATCTCTCATTGTTTAATAAATTTAAAGTGGGTCATCACAGAATGGGTCACATCACAGATGTAATTACTCTGTCTTCAGCAGCAAAGATAGCAATAGAAACATTAATACAATGATTAAGAATTTAAGTTACAGTGCATTATCTAGATTAAAATATAACATTTTGTACAATACACTTACTTTGAAGTATAAATCTGGGGCGAAAACTGGTGTGGTTGCCTTTTACTGAGATCACTGCTATTAGCTGTAAATGAAAACCAGGCAATTAGATAATGTAATGGACTGTTGAAAACAGAGACTTATAGGGATGCCTCCTACAGCATAGATAATGGTATGTTTTCACTAAATAAATGTTGATTGTCTTGAGTCTTGCCTCACAGGGCTTCATAATATAATTTGTTTACAATAAGTCCTATTTCATTTGCTAAAGTATTAATTAATTAGGTTGAAATGTAAACAATAGCAAATCAACTATTGCATAGGTGTGGGTTTCAAATGCTGTATAGGTGGGACGTTATGATATAGGCAACCGTGGCAGACAGGAGTGAAAGAAAAAAACAGTATTGCCATGGCAACTGGTACAGTTGCAATAGAGTGTCTTTGTATTTTGTAAACATAGGATGATCTGTAATTAGAATTACTGTGCATGCATATTGTAAAAGTGTTCCATTCACAAATTAAAATGATTAAATTTTGAATGGAGCTGCTCATTACACAACAGCATTGAGATTTTTAAAACTATTTTTATGTTCATATTTGAAATATGTCTAACACTTTCAGTATAAATTATCTTTGGCTTATAAAGTAGAATTACAGTAGCCTCCAAAATGACTGAAAATGTGCTAAATGAATTGGCAGCGTATAGCTCAGGTGTGTAAAATTATTTTTGCAATTCAATAATTCTAAATCTGATAATGCTTAACTTGTAACAAATAATTTTTCTGGACTGCATGTGCTGGGATTTCCTGCAGACTTCAAGAGCCCCAAAGTCAGGAACAAGTGGAGGTCTGGAGTCTACAGTAGTTGAGGGTGAGATCAGTGCAGCAAAATGTTCAGACATAGATTTTAAATGGCTGAGCAAACATCCAAGGTAACCATATGGGTGCTTCATCATGGAGGGGAGAATTAAAGTAAAACCTCAGAGGGGCTTAGCCAGGAGACCCATCAAATGAGAAGGGCAGGCCTTGGTTAGAAGCATGTGGACCAGTTGGCGTGACTCCCCTTTGGGCCATGGAGTTTCTGGAGCTATTTTCAATCCACAACAATGCCTTAAGGTCAAAGGGAATGATGAGGAGGTCTGGTTATCAGTCAGAAAGGTAACCATTGGAAAAGTCTTTTGTTTTCCACGCTGTGTTCAGCTATAATGCTAAGTGCTCCTGAATTAAATATGTTGGAGATCAATGGCATGTGTTAGGTAACCCTAGCAGTTGCTGTAATTGCAGCTTCAGTATCGCCTTCACTGGGTACTTGAAAAGGTGGAACATAAGGCAGTGTGATAAACAAAGGTTGTCGCCAGTGACGATGAATGTGGCACACCTTTTGTTTATGTGAACAATGTCTAAATTATAGGCTCCAAATTATGATGGCCCTTCATACTTACCTTTCAGAATGCAGTAATATTTTAATTGTGAATACAATATATTGTCTACTGCATTTTCAAGGCAAAAATGGAACAATGAGATAAATAGATTTTGAATTTGTATTTGCAGAGTGGGGTTCAAATGTACAGGGTGTGCTCAATTCTGATTCATGCTATAGCTAGAAGCTGGATAACTTAACTCAGAGAGAGGACCAACGCACTACTTTACAGCATCATTCCAGTTATCTACGTTACCTAACTCACCTATCTGCTTCGTGATTGTAGAAATACCTTTCTGTTTGTGCTTGCTAAAAGTTGTTCCCACATTTTTTCCATCATTGACCCCATTTTGAGACTTGAAAATTGTCATGACCCCTCACTGACAGTCAGAAGGACAACTATATGGCTGTTGTAACTCAGGCATAGTTCCGTGGCTGCCATTGCTACCTCAAAGCCCACACATCCCAAACTTGTAGCTCGCTTGGTGTCCTGACACCTAATTTTGGTAGCTTGGGTCTCCTCCCTGTGCAGTATTTCCACTTTGTTGATTCAAAGAAGGCTTTTCACCAAACGTACAAAGAGAGACCTCAGTGCCCCCTATCTGCAGGAAGTCATGCCCAATTTTGCATTAGTCCAAAACCATCCAAGATGCATCATTAAAGTAGGATCTCTCAGCTGCCTAAGGTGTTGGAGAGGTGCACGGCCATGTGACTGAAGAGATGAGTTTCACATAGAATCACAAAGGTCTACACTCATTTTCAAATGAGCATTTTTCTCTACTGCTCATCTCCTGCTTTTTCTCAATATCCTTGAACATTATTTCTAATCAAATAATCATCCAATGCCCTCCTGACTGTCTCAGTTGAACTTGCCTCGACCACACTTGTAGGCAGTAGAGACAACTGGTACCACCCTACTGTAAAGGCCAAATTCCCGAGACATATGCCTTCTCTGATTACCCATTAATGAACGCACATGTACGCTCCAGGATTAAAATGTTAAACTGACCTGAATTGGAGAATTGTTCCAATGCTGCTGTGGAAATTTCACTGCTGCTCATCGACTCCGATTTGTCTGTGAAAAATGGATAAATCATTTACTGAACACTGAAGGGATAGCTGTGAAAATGAATTGCAAAATTCCAAAATCAAAAGAGAATAAAAAGAAAAAAAAAAATTAAAAATAATAATTTCTACTTCCTTCTCTTAAAACCAGTTGGGCTAGTTTGGATATAAATGAAATCATTTTACAAGTCATCCTTACTATTCTTCTGTGCACCAAATACAACTTGTTCATTGTGGATTCCCAATACCTAGTGTTCGATTTTCCTCTTCATATCTTGATGATGCTGAGCTGAAAGGCAGCTAAACAAATATCTTGTTCTCACTATCTTCATGCTCCATTGTTCTTTGGTATGAGCTTTTGTTTCAATATTTGAATCCTCTTTGATTTTCTGCATTTATTTTGCATTTGTTCTTCTGCTTGTAGCATTAATTTTTTATGAATGAACTTAACATTCAAAAGCGGACACAGAGCCTGTGCAAAAGTACTGCATATTGGGAACTTAGGCATTGAGGTTAACATGCCTAATGAACAAATTTTGGTACGCATAAGACACAGTAAACCAGGTTAGTTGTGAATTGGCCATACTGATGACTCTATCCAATACGCCAGTGAGGTTGTGTGAAGTCCTGGGGAGTACTGTAAAACTATGTTTAGTTTTCTGCCTCCGATCTCTATAACTCCTCATTTCATTTAGTTAAATAGCCTGCACCATTACCTTTCTCTTCCCTTTTCACTCCTATTTCTTTCCCTCTGCCAATGCTGTTTTTCTCCTTTGTTCTGCTCTTGAACTCTACATGCTTTGAGTTTAATGACATATCCAGCTTAATGGTAAATTTCCAATTACAGTCTTTAATTTTGTTAACTTAGAGGTGTTGGGACTTTTGCAAGTATGAATGAAGCCTCTACTGATATCAAAATAGATCCTGAAGTAGTTAAGTTTTGAGCACAGCAACAGAGCCAGGGGAATTAATCAATGGAGGCACTCATCAGATTTTTATTAAACTCATTCATGGGATGTTAGCATTGATAGTAATCATTGCTGATTCCTAGAGTAGATGGTGGTGAGCTGCCTCCATGGACTGCTGCAGTCCACCTGAGTGGAATGTTGTTGGAAAGAGGGTTGCAGGTTTAAGGCCAAGTATAGTGAGGGAATGGCAGGATAATGTGTCGTCCAGAGGGGAGCTTTCAGAGGGTGATGATCCTATGTGGCTGTTGTAGTTTAACTTGAATAGAATTAGCTTTCTTGTCACATGTACTCAAGTGAGTACACTGAAAAGTCACAAGACACCACTTAAGGTGCCATTTTAGATACAAGGTACCTTCAGTACAAGTTCTTAGGAATAAAAAATTAGAAATAAAAAGTCCAATTACAGATCATAGGAATAAATGAGAAAATAGAGAAATAAAAAGTTCAGAACACCGGTCCTTCCAATCCAGTTCACATTGGTACTAAGCCTCCAGTCTGAGTTGGGCCTTGACTCCAGATCATGCTGAGCTTCACCTTAGAGGCTGGGAGACCACTCTGGAATGACCTCGAGGCCAGAAGTCCACAGTGAGCCAAAAGACTGCCACGAGCTGCCAAAAGACTATTGTGCCAAGCTGAGAGACAGCCAGGTGCCACTGAGAGGCCATCATGCCAGGCCAGGAGATTGCAATGTCAGGCTGATGGGGGTCAGAGGCTTGGAAGGTTCTGTCAAAGGAGCTTTGCTGAGTTGCTGCAGGGCAGCTTCTACATGGTGATCACTGCTCCTATTGCACATCACTGGAGAAAATATTTGTTCGCTACTTTTATTGAGGAGGAAGACATAACTATTCATGACATAAAAGGGCAGATATGGAGGCAAAAAGGCAAAGACATTAAAATTACTTCCACAGACTATGAATCCCTGTGGTGGCTTTCCTGCCTGAAATCAGGAGACGACGAATTCTGAAAACTTGGCGTAAAATTGACTTGCACCTTTAGATCTGAATTTTAGAAATTCTCCTGCCACAGGTATGGAAAATCACAGGAAGGACAGCAGTAGAGATTCATCACACAGTTCTTAGCATCGTCCTTTAAAATAGAACATAGAACAATACAGCGCAGAACAGGCCCTTCGGCCCTTGATGTTGCGCCGACCTGTGGACTTTTCTCAGTTCGTCCGCCTACAGTATCGCAAAATCATCCATGAGCTTATCTAAGAATTGTTTAAATCACCCTAATGTGGCTGAGTTGACTACCTCAGCAGGTAGGGCATTCTATGGCCTTACCACTCTCTGTGTAAAGAACTTGCCTCTGACATCAGTTTTAAATCTATCACCCCTCAATTTGTAGTTATGCCCTCTTGTATAAGCTGACGTCATCATCCTAGGAAAACGTCTTTCTCTGTCTACCCTATCTAATCCTCTGATCATCTTGTATGTCTCCATCAAATCCCCCCTTAGCCTTCTTCTTTCCAATGAGAAAAGACCCAAGTCTCTCATCCTTTCCTCATAAGACCTTCTCTCCAGACCAGGCAACATTCTGGTAAATCTCCACTGCACCTTTTCCAATGCTTCCACATCCTTTTTGTAATGGGGCGACTAGAATTGTACACAATATTCCAAGTGTGGCCGCACCAGCGTTTTGTATAGTTGCTTCAAAGAGCTTCAGATACGATTATTTATGGCAGTCACTGTGGATATCTATACAAATAAATTATTTAAAGAATGAAGGGTAGCTCATTGGTTAGTACTGCTGCCTTACAATGCCAGGGACCTGGGTTCAATTCCAGCCTTGGGTGTGTATGTGGAACTTGCACATTCCCCCTGGGTCTGTATGGGTTTCCACCAGGTACTCTGCGTTCCTCCCATAGTCTAAAGATGTGCATGTTAGATGGATTGACCAAGGTAAATTATCCATAGTGACTGGGGACGTGCATGCTAGGTGGATTATTGGGAAAGGATAGGCTAGGATGCTCTTTGGAGGGTGAGTGCAGAATGACTTCTCCTTGCACTATAGGGATGCTATGACTCAAAGAGGAGAATGCAAGCTAAGGATATACAATACAGCACAGGAATATACCCTTTGGCCTGCCAAGCCTGCATCAATTCCTAGCCCTTATTTAGACCTGCCACTTACTGCCTATATGTAGTTTCTAACCTTCTGTTCACCTCCCATTCATGTGCCTATCAGGATACGCCTTAACTGTTGCTAACACGCCTGCTTCCACCATCTCCACTGGCAGTGCATTCTGGTCATCCACTACCCTCTGTGTGAAACATTTTCCATAAAACCATAAGACCATAAAACACAGGAGCAGAAATTAGGCTGCCCCTTTGTCTGCTCCACCATTCAATCATGGCTGATAAGTTTTTCAATCCCATTCTTCCACTTTCTCCCTGTATGCCTTGATCCCTTTGATACTCAAGAACCTATCAATCTCAGTCTTAAATATATTCAATGACCCAGCCTCCACAGCTTTGTGTGGCAAGGAATTCCATAGATTAACCATTCTCTGGCTTAAGAAATTTCTCCTTATCTCTGTTCTAAAATGTCTTCCCTTTACTCGAAGGCTATGCCCTCAGGTCCTAGTCTCTCTTACCAATGGAAACACCTTCCCCACATCTACCCTGTGGAGGCCATTTAGTATTCTGTATGTTTCAATCAGATTCCCCCCTCATCCTTCCAAACTCCATTGAGTATAAACCCATTATTTCCCTGCACTTCTTCCCTAAACTTTCCCCTGTCACCTTGAACCTGTGTCCTCCTTTACTTGACCCTTCCCCCTAGGAAAACACCTCTGACTATCTACCCTATCTATGCCTCTCACAATTTTGTAGATCTCTATCAGGTCACCCCTCACCCTCTGTCTTTCCAATGAAAACAATACAAGTTTATTCAACCTCTCCTCATAATTGAAACCCCCTCACCCTCAGACCTGGCAACATCCTTGTAAACCTTCTTTGCACACTCTCCAAAGCATCCACATTCTTCTGATAATGTGGCGACCAGAATTGCAAGCATTTTTCCAAAAGTGGCCTCAGTAAAGTTTTATAACTTGTAACATCACTTGCCACCTTTTATATTCAATGCCTTGGCCAATGTATGCAAGTATGCTGTATGCCTTCTTCACCACCTTATCACTTGTGCTGCCACTTTCAGTGATCTGTGGACCTGTATGTCCAGATTCTTCTGTACGTCAATGCTCTTAAGAGTTCTGCCATCTATCGTATAATTCTCATCTGAATTTGATCTTCCGAAATGCATTATCTCACATTGGTCTGGATTAAACTCCATCTGCCATTTATCTGTCTGAATCTGTAACCTATGTATATCCTGTGTATTCTTTGACAATCCTCCTCACTATCTGCAACTCTGCCAATCTTGGTGTCATCTGCACCTTACTAATCAGATCATCCACTAGTTACTGATCTCCATTCTGAAAAGCACCCTTCCACTGCTACCCCTTGTCTTCCATGATCAAGCCAGTATTGCATCCATCTAGCTAGCTCACCTAGATCCCATAAGATCTAACCTTCTATACCAGCTTCCTTTGAGGAACCTTATCAAATACCTTACTAAGGTCCCTGTAGACAGCATCCACTGCCCTTCCCTCATCAATCATTCTTGTCACCTCATCAAAAAAACACTCAAGCTGTGAGACATAACCATCCCCCCCATATAAATCACAAACTAGCCTAGTTTCTGATCCATAATTGTTCTTTAAATATAGGAAATTTTAAAAAAGGAAATTAATGATGTTATAACCAAAAAAAAAGGCCATTTAACCCACTATACCTGTGTGACTCTCTGAAAAGAGTACAGTGTCAGCAGTGACGCACAGATACACTACTGCCAGTCATTAAAATGCCTTCAAATCTCCTTCTAAACTCATGACTTCTACCACATAGAGGAAGATGGAAAATAGCAAGCTCCCCTCCAAGTTCTACCACTATCCTGGCATGGAATGTTATCACTCTTCCTACACAGTTACTGGGTTAAACTGCAGTGATTCAAGAAGGCAGCTCCTCACCAACATCACAAGGGTACCTAGAAATGGGCATGTTAGTGAAGATGATAATCCAAAAATAAATTGAAAGAAACAAGTAACCTATTTAATGTCTTAACTCTCAAAAGCTTTCTTGAATTCCATATTCAATGTTTCGACCGTTAGGATTGTTCATTTATAGAATATGCCATGTAAAAAGATATAATCTTCTAATCTCTCTCATCATTCTTTGGTGGTATTCCTATCTCACATTTTACAAAGGATGGAATTTATATTCATGACTTGTGGGTGATTCATCCATTAACTTAACCACTAAGCTCTCATACCAGGAATGAGTGAATGCGTTCAACATTGCCCATTTGCATTCTATAACCCTTTTCATGAAAACTAGGTTCCCATATATTTCCTCAAAACTTCATTAATGTGTCCTCCTTTTCAATGGCTACAAAATGCTGGGATAGATTGTCTGCATTATGCATTTTCTTATGCAGTCTCAGTAAAGACCACAATACATGAGTGCACTTTGTTACAGCAAAGGGAGATTGCAGAGAATCCTTCCTTGCCCCTTTTTCATTTTGGCAGGAGTTTGCAAACCCTCACCTGAAGTGGTTATTGTCAGAAGGTCCTCCTTTGTAGGTGAATAGATAATCAAACTTGCCAAAAAGTTAAAAAGAAACATGCATTTAGCACACTGGGGTGCATAAATCACACACAAGCCAAGGTAAATTGGTTCAGTTTTTTTTTAAACACAGTGAAATCATGACAATAGCATTTGTGTTGAAGTAGTGAGGGGATACATTTTCTGAGACCCAATTATTTGTGAGTTCTAATTAGGAATGAAAAAGCTATTCTCTGAAATTGCATTTGAATACAATTTTATTAAATGTGTTTTACAGAAAAACGTTGGAAACAAAACCAGTTTGGGGGACAAAAGAACTGGAACAGTCAAGCATGCAAATATTGTCTCAGTCAGATCAGAACATCCTTTTATTTCCCTCCCATTATCTCCTCTAGTCTTCTCTGCTGTCCTGAAAATACTCGCTCATTGTTTGGGTTCAGTTCCATGGATCTGATGACCTCTGCTACCCTGTCCAAGTGAACAACCATGAAGTACATGTGAATATTGACCTTTATTTTCAACAGACTGATTGCTCTCAGTGTCATAGCTGACCCCACTTCTCTCCTGGGTTCAACTCATGCAAATGTCACTTCAGCATGCGAGAGACTTGCCGATTTTCTCTCTCCTAATCTGAAAAATCTGAGGTCAACTCGTAACATCATCTGGGGCCAACCTAACAGCACAGACCAGGGATCGTAAGTGTGATCATCCTGGTCTTTTATGGTTCAACAGTTGTGGTCATGTAATCACACAGCACTATTTTTGTTAACTAACCATTCAGGTAAGGGACAGTGGCTGTCGCAGTTCAAGTCAGGAGGTGATAAAATCTCCAGACATTCAGTGAGAGTTGACAATCCTAACTTGCCTTTAGCTTTTACATAAGGCTTAACTGATAAATACTCCAGTTTCTGCCTACGAAGGTTCCAGCCACAAATCCCAGTTTAGTGACAAAAATCAAAAGAACTGCAGAAGCCGTAAATCAGAAACAAAAACAGAAGTTGCTGGAAAATTCTAAGGAAGGGTCACTGGCTTTGAAATGTTAACTCTAATTTCTCTTTACAGATGCTGCCAGACCTGCCGAGTTTTATCAGCAACTTCTGTTTTTGTCCCAGTTTACTGACTTTAGTACAAAATCCCTGTTGGCACTCCAGGGCAGATGAGAGAGCTGTACTGTTAGAGGTGCACTTGGGACATTAATCCAAGATCCACTACCTTTCAGGAGAATGTAACAAGCTACTAATGTTCGGTTGAAGAAGAACAGGGGAGTTCTTCCTGATATTCTGGCTAATATTTATAGAACATAGAAAAATACAGTGCAGTACAGGCCCTTTGGCCCTCGATGTTGCACCGATCCAAGCCCACCTAACCTACATTAGCCCACTATCCTCCATATGTCTATCCAATGCCCGTTTAAATGCCCATAAAAAGAGGGAGAGTCCACCATTGCTACTGGCAGGGCATTCCATGAACTCATGACTCGCTGAGTAAAGAATCTACCCCTAACATCTGTCCTATACCTACCACCCCTTAATTTAAAGCTATGCCCCCTCGTAATAGCTGACTCCACACGTGGAAAAAGGTTCTTGTGGTCAACCCTATCTAAACCCCTAATCATCTTGTACACCTCTATCAAGTCACCCCTAAACCTTCTTTTCTCCAATGAAAACGGCCCCAAGTGCCTCAGCCTTTCCTCATACGATCTTCCTATCATACCAGACAACATCCTGGTAAACCTCCTCTGTACCTGTTCCAGTGCCTCCACATCCTTCCTATAGTATAGTGACCAAAACTGCACACAATACTCCAGATGCGGCCGCACCAGAGTCTTTTACAACTGCAACATGACCTCAGGACTCCGGAACTCAATTCCTCTACCAATAAAAGTCAGTACGCCATATGCCTTCTTCACAGCACTATTTACCTGGGTGGCAACTTTCAGAGATCTGTGTATATGGACACCAAGATCCCTCTGCTCATCCACACTACTAAGTATCCGACCATTAGCCCAGTACCCCATCTTCTTGTTACTCTTACCAAAGTGAATCACTTCACACTTCCCTACATTGAACTCCATTTGCCACCTTTCTGCCCAGCTCTGCAGCTTATCTATATCCCGCTGTAACCTGACAAATCCTTCCTCACTGTCAACAACTCCGCTGATTTTCGTATCATCCGCAAACTTGCTGACCCAACCTTCTAACCCCTCCTCCAGGTCATTTATAAAAATGACAAACAGCAATGGTCCCAAAACAGATCCTTGCGGAACACCGCTAGGAACTGCACTCCAAGATGAACCTTTACCATCAACTACTACCCTCTGTCTTCTTCCAGCCAGCCAATTCCTAATCCAAACCTCCAACGCACCCTCAATGCCATACCTCCATATTTTTTACAGTAGCATACTATGGGGAACCTTATCAAATGCCTTAATAAAATCTATATACACCACATCTACTGCTTTACCCTCGTCCACCTCCTTAGTCACCTTCTCAAAAAATTCAATAAGGTTTGAGGCACGACCTGCCCTTCACAAAACCATGCTGACTATCCTTGATCACATTATTCCTATCCAGATGTTCATAAATCCTATCCCTTACAATTCTCTCCAAGACTTTGCCCACAACAGAAGTGAGACTCACCGGCCTATAGTTACTAGCGTTATCCCTACTCCCCTTCTTGAACAAGGGAACCACATTTGTTATCCCTTGACCAACATAATTTAAATAGACAAGTCATTGTCACGTTACTGTTTGTGGAGAATTACTTTGCACAAATTGGATGCTGTGTGTTGTACATCACTTTAAAATGAGGTAAAAACAATGACTGCAGATGCTGGAAACCAGATTCTGGATTAGTGGTGCTGGAAGAGCACAGCAGTTCAGGCAGCATCCAAGTAGCTTTGAAATCGACGTTTCGGGCAAAAGCCCTTCATCAGGAATAAAATGACTTAAAACGTTATAGAGACATAGATATACACAGCACACAAAAAGACGATTTAGCCCATTCAGTCTATACCAGCCAAAACAAGCACCTAAATATTCTAATCCTATTTTCCAACACTTGGTCCAAAGCCTTGTATGCCTTGGTATTGTACGTACATTTCTATATTCCTGTACTGTGATTTGGAATGTTTTGAAGCTCTGAGAGATGGTACATGAATGTAAAATTGTTCTTTTTTCTTTCGAGATTGAGGTTGCATTTATACTGTAACTGTAGCCTAGCTGCAGAGCGAAATTTCTTTAGGCAAAACCTGTGATTAGGCCATCAGAATTTAGGTTTTCTACTCAAATCAGAGATTGAGTTGGACCACTAAACTAAAAGTAACATATAATTTGTGTTTGGCTGCATGGCTTGAATCTATATTCTATATGAACTGAGACTGGGATGGTTCGAATCAGTTTATCCAAACATCACTGAAGCGTTTTACTGTGCAATCAACATTCAGATTTTAATGACACATTTTTGGTTGATTAAATTCATTACACAACAGTGAACTGTTTTTGCCAAGTGCCAACAGCCTCTGATTAACCTCTTGTAACAAAGGCATGGATTGTACCTGTAAGAACTTGCTCAACAAGCTTTGCTGCCAGTAATGTCTTGAACAGATTTTTACATTCTTCTACTTCCCTTTCCTCCATGAAATAACAGAGATAATGTACTTATAACACCATGTCAGCACAGAGATAAAATGCTATTGTGGAATGAACCGAGAATCCACATAACCTCAAGCTTATAATTAATCATCAATAGGCTGAAAGAAAGAAAGTAAAATAAAGAACTCTATTTATATAGCACTTTTCGTGACCTTAGCATGACAAAAAAACTATCTTACTACCAATTAAATGTAGATAGTGCTGTAATGCAGGGTACTTGGCCTCTAATTTACACACAGCTGGTTCCCATAAATGGCAATATGATAATAACCTGATTGTCTGTGTTAGCAATGTTGATTGTGGAATAAATTTTGGCCAAGACACAGGGCAGCATTCCGTGGCATTGATTAGATTACTTACAGTGTGGAAACAGGCCCTTTGGCCCAATAAGTCCACACCGACCCTCCAAAGAGCAACCCACCCAGACCCATTCCCCTGCATTTACCCCTTCACCTAACACTACGGTCAATTTAGCATGGCCAATTCACCTAACCTGCACATCTTTGGACTGTGGGAGGAAACCAGAGCACCCGGAGGAAACCCACGCAGACATGGGGAGAATGTGCAAACTCCACACAGTCAGTTGGTCTGAGATGGGAAGTGAACCCGGGTCTCTGGCGCTGTGAGGCAGCAGTGCTAACCATAGTACAGGAATCTTTCACATCTATCTAAGACGATAGACAGAGACTTGACTTCAAGTCTCAACTGGAAAAGCAGCACCTCCAAAGTGCAGTATTGCACATGAACATCAGCTTTTATAACATGTTTAATTCCGGAAATGGGGCTCAAACACAACCTTCCGATTTAAAGATGAGAGTGCGACTACTGAGCCACAGATAACACCTGAAAGGGGCACGGTCACTAATAACCAGCTAAACATTTCAGTATCTCGTTAGGTTTGAGTTCAATCAAAAAGAAAGATTTTTAGAATGAGTGTTGTTGAGTAGATTCTGAATAATTAGCGCTGCTATTCCTGAAGTAAGATACTGTTATGAAATTAACAAGTTCTGCAGGCATTGGGCATACTGTAAAGCCAATGCAACCCCAAATGGTAATAGTCCCCTCAATGCAAACTTCTGTAGTCTTCATTGGTAGCAATCTTAGCTGCAAGACCCAGGTATGAGATAGAATAAAAGGACTGATGAAGTGGGGAATATTTGCTGTAAAATCAATAGAACAGTGTGTGAACATATTAGGATTGGGTGCACCAGGCATGGGAGTATTACTATGCAAAATAGCAGATTTAATCACTAAAGCCACAAGATTAGATTTCCCACTTCACCACCTTGTGGTAACTTTGTTCCAAAATGAAAGGGATGAGAGTTCTGTGATTCACTCCATCAATTCCTGCCTTGACTGTCAAGGCAGAAAATGATCTGACTGAAATTAATGTTTCTTTTCTTTAAACTCAAGACGAATTCATGAATTTTCATACACGAAGTTAGATACCCGGCAAGTTAATATATAGACAGAAAGCTATGGGGGCAGAGTGCATGTTCACATCAGAATTTCCAAAATCTTTAGCTAGTTGGGAGACATGCCATACTGTGGGGTCACAGACCTGTAGAAATGCTCATTTCTACAAAGTTCTACCAATAATTTATTGTCTTCCCTTGCCTTAAGTGAGTAGGAAACCAGAACAGAGTAGATTTTAGGTGTACCTTGATGCAGTGGAATCCACTTATAAAGAAAGTACTAACCTGGAAGATTGGAAGCTGGGAAAGTTAGTGCTGCCAGGTTGCAGAAGAGTGTAGCTTCTGTTCACCTCTTCATCTCGAAGGAGAGTAATCCCAGTTTCTCTAGTCTTTACTCATAACTAAAGTTCCTCAGCCCTGGCTTTAGCCAAATAAATTGAACGCTCCCCAAAAACTGGGCACCTTTCCTGAAGCATGGTGTCTAGAACAACCAGCTGCAGATATACACACTAAGCACAGGCTACTTGTGTTATTATTATTATTATTATTATTATTATTATTATTATTATTATTATTATTTTTATGAAGTAGGTGGTTTGGAATTGAGCTGCTTGCCTTTATTTATAGTTAAATACATTTTTATGACCAAATGTTGTGAAAAAAACTTTTTAAAATGCAAATGCTGAAAATCTGAAATAGAAACTGAAAATGGTGTAAATGATCGGCCCGGCAGGCAATATCTGTGGAGAGAGAAATTTTACGAGCAAACTTTATTGCTAGAGGTCACCAAAGTCCAGCAACAGAGGCTGAAAGCAGGAAGAAACAAGCCTTCGTCCAGCAGCAAGATCACATTTTGCCAGTGGCAGACAATAAGGGCGATTGCCATGGGGCTGTTGAGCCTATTAAGAATGGTAACTCCACTTGCAAAAGGTGGGTCAGCAGCACTCCTTCTAGTAGTGGTCACTGCTGGAGTTGCACCTGGATGATTGAGATCAGGCCATTAGGTTTCTTGGACAGTCTCACCATACAGTGGCAGGTATCCCTAGTCACAGGCAAAATACCCACAGAATCTTCATTGGCCATGTAATTGGCTCAATTTACTCTGTGCAGGCCATTCATCCATTGTCTCTCTTGCCACTGGCAAGATGACATGAAGTTGGGAATATATAGGACATGGCACCTGATGCCACTCTGTCTTATTTTGCCTGTCTCCCTGCCATCCAGTCTACCTCCAAATGACTGGTAAAATTTAGCCTAGTTGATAAATCCTCATCATAGTTGTGGACAGGCCAGATGTGTATAAACTTCAGGTGAGAACAGAGACAGTGAAGAGGTTAAGGGATGAAGAACAAATGGAAGGTTTGTGATTGAATGCAATACAGGCACAATTAAATGGTAAAAGGAAAGGGTGTAAAGTAGTATAAATGGGAATAGCAGAATCATTACTAACAACTGCATTCCAAACAAAGCTCACAAGTTATATGAAATTGTTGAATTCAACATCACGTTGAGACCACAAGGGAGCAAAGTATCTAATGTAAAGATGAAGGGTTGTTCCTCAGGCTCACACTTAGCTGCATTGAAATTGTGTTGGAGGCTGAGATGTAGAGAAAGAGTGGGCTGCAGAACTTAAATGATAGGGATTGGATGATTGGACCTAAACTTGTAAACTCAACATATATGTTCCATAAAGTGGTCACCCAAACTGTTTGGTCATCCCATTGAAAGGGAGACAGCATTGCGAGCACCAAATACAGTATAGCAAATTGAAAAAAGCGCAAGTAACTTGCTTTTTCACTCGAAAGAAGCACTGAGGGCCCAGGATGGTGAGATGGGAAAAAGTATAAAGAAAGGCATTGCATCCCCTGTGCTTGCAATAAGAAGGGGAGGGGATGGGTGCTAAGGGTGATTGAGAAGTAGACCACGGTATTTTACAATATCCATTTTAACATGTCTTCCTTTTTCCTCAACAAACCTGTATCATAATGTCGTGGTCCTCACTTGTATCCATTCTATTGTCACACTTCTCTCACTTGTCATCACCAGCTTATTTAATCTCCACATTCAATGGACCTTGCTTTGTATTGCCACAATTTCATGTGTAATACCACATCCAAAGATATCTTCCTTTTCCTTTGCTTTTCAAAATTTTGAAGTGACCATTTTAGTTTGTTGGTAGTGATTTCAGAAAAGCAGCCAATTCATATTTGAGCCAAATCTGTACTTCTGCCAATGGCTAGAAATATCACTTCCTTAAAAACTACACACAGTTACAAATGCATAACTCTCATGGAAAACAGTAGAATTTAAAGCCAAAGTTGACTAAGGAAGTAACACTTAATTCTAACAAGGAGTGTTGGAAATCAAGGAACAGTTAGTACTTGAGGTAATCAAAATACAACTCATACAAAATAATGACGTGACTTATGGTGCTCTGTGCAACCTTTTATAATTCTCATTAAAACATAACTAAAAATAAAGAGAAAACAAGTGAAATATTTGTCCAGATATTTGTTATAATTGCAGTATATATAGGAAGGAAAAATAATGCATTCCACACATCAGCAAAACTTTATCCTGCGTTTGGCACACATGAAGTAGTAAGTCTCTTACTTATTGAATAAATTTAGTATTCTGGTATTCCACTGATCCCCACTGTTTTGCTGACATTTATAAATGGAGCTTAATATGAATCCAGACCTTTAATAAGCATATTTTGTCTCTGAGGTAAAAAGGTTAAAATAAACTGACACCAGGGCTATTTATGTCCGAAAGGTTTTGAGTGCCAAGTTATGTATTTAAGATTGGCAAGCTATGCCTACACTTGTGTAAATGATGTTGCGATCAGATGTTTGTATTAGTGGTGGTGTGACATGCATTGAGGATTCTAGACTAGTCCCTACTAGAGCTAATGTTTCAGGAACGACACATTCTCACTGTGAGTCATTGAGTTCTCTGAATAGACGATTATTCCAGGTGAATACATCGGGTTGCAAGTTGCAGCATTTCACAACTCATAGCGCAGGAATTTAGATTTTAACTGAAATACTGATTCATAAAGGAGAATATTTCACTTGTGCTGAGGTTAGCCGCAAATCTTTTCTCACAAACTGATTTTGGACATGAGACAGGTTACACAAGTGGGCTTCTTTGAGTGTTTTTAAAGGAATTTTAATCAAAAAATGTATAAACATAAAGACATTAATATGTCTGTGTGACATGGATAAAGCAACCTAATGTTTACAAAAGTTGATGTCTGTGTGGTTGCTTGCAGTGAATATAGAAAGCTTCTCTGCAATAGAATAAGTAAAGAGAATTTGGAGACATGATAATAAGCAAAACTAACCTTGAACTTTAAAAAAAAACTCCATTGCAATTAAACTTGATGGCTGATGGAGTAATTGTTACCTAGTGCTGTGACTTCAGGCTTGATTGAAGAATTCATGAAGGAAATAAACAGCTTCCAAATTCAACAGGTGCAGTGGTAGAGTTCCTACCTCTGAGTCAGGAGGCCTGGGATCAAGTCTCATTTAGTCTAGAGATGTATTAATAATGTCTCTGAACATGTTGACTGGGGAAAGTATCTCCAATTCAAGTGAGTAAAGAGGCTCAAGCAGAATGGAACTGAGTGGATGCCTTTACATAAGATTTAACAAAGTCTTGAGTTCAATGCCATGAATGCACACTTCTTCATGGTATTTTGTTATGAATGAAGGGTGTGACCTTTCTAACATGTCAATTTACAACACAGCTTTGTACTGTACGTTCTGAGGAAGGGTCACTTGACCTGAAACGTTAACTCTGATTTCTCTCCACAGATACTGCCAGACCTGCTGAGCTTTTCCAGCAATTTCTATTTGTCTCAAACCTATTCTCCCTCTTTATGAGACATTGCGCAGCCTCTGATAATTGCATCCTTCATTGATGCAAATTGAGTTTGCAATATTGGGAATCATGTATAAAATTCCACCACCACCATTCTTTGGCATTTTTGCCTGCTAACTTCCAGTGGTATACTACCCTTTCCTAAAAATGTCAGTGATAGCTCCAATGGGAGGTCAACAATTGAGATGGGAAATCAGGAGGAAGGAGGAAGGCTCTTCTGTAATTAAATAGTATTGTGTAGATGGAGTGAATTTGTAGCCTGACAAAATTAGCATTTGGTTGCTGGAGGAACATTAGCATTGGGAGACGTTTTACTGGTCATGTCAGACTTCTCAATGCCTAATACAGGAACATTGAAACGCATTTAAAACGAGACTGAAAAAAATCACAATGGGACAATGGTAGTGACAACATCTTCCAGATAGTTGTTCAGGTTTGTATAACAGCTGTAAACAAACCTGCTAGATTTGTTCTCCTACCTTCCTTGCCGTTTGATGAGACTGAGATGTAATTAATGTGAGCGTTGTTGAAATCTGAATTGTTGGGACACTTGATGCTTCCTGTCAGATTGTGTGGGATCACCAAATCTAACCTATCTCTAGGTTAGAAGATCTGAGCTCAAGATGCACCTACCTCAGATGAATGCCATAGAAAGTCGATTAAAATATCTACCTCAAAATAATGTTCTTGATGACAAGGGATTTGCACTGTTAAATGTAAATAAGATTGTTATAAATGCTCAGACCTGCTGAGCTTTTCCAGCAATTTCCATTTTTGTCTGATTTACAGCATCTGCAAATTTTGCAGTTTTTTTATTATAATAGGCTTTGAGTCCAGTCACACAGCCTTAGCACACTGTCTCTTGACCACTTCAGAGCAATCAGTGTTCTGAGAACTGAAGCTGACATGATGAGCATAATATAAATACAAACTGTTGCACACCCATGGTTCCAGTCAAAAAAAAAATCAAAGTGTGCTATGAGTAATTTCCAAAGGACAAAAAGACCTTTTATTCTATGAGTCAAATACTTTATTGCTCATCAGAAGTACAATGAACTCTGAATACTTTCTTGCAGAGATCTTCCTTCTCATGATGTAAGTATGACTTATGTAATTGTTTGTGCAACATTCAAAGAATTCTGACTATCTCCATTTTGTCATCTTCTTGTCATTTTCCCAGTGTGACAACATCTTCCAGATATTTGTACAGATTTGGATAACAGCTGCAAACAAACCTGCTAGATTTGTTCTCCTACCTTCCTTGCCATTTGATGAGACTGAGATGTTACTAATATGAGCGCTGTTGAAATCGGAATTGTTGGGACACTCAATGCTTCCAGTCAGATTGTGTGGGATCACCAAATCTAACATTTCCATGCACCTGACAGAAAAAAGTAACAATCAGTACAAGGTCATCATTCATCAGCAAATGCATCTATTTCAATGAAAATTAATTTTCCATGAAAATTCCAAATAGATTGTTTCACCAATACCAACAGCAAGTCTTCATGAGAACTCTAGGAATGCCTTAAAATATCTTGGAAAATCAAAATACACAAGTAATTTTGCGATCTATCCATATATTTAAAAAATCTAAAACTTTCAAAACACAGCAATATAACTGAACACTATTAAAGTTAAGCAATCAATTTTGGTGAATTTGTGATATAGTAATTCATTTTAATTAATGCTGAAACTTTCATGTCTTTGCACACTAAATTTTCTGAAATTCCTGAATCCCCTACCTAGAATCTGTAATAAAATGTTCACAGCATGTTTCTACAAATATCAACATAGCAAGTTTTAACTTGGCACAGAACTCTTTTGCTAGGTACTGGAGTTGAAATCTCGAGTGTTGGAAATCTGAGTTGTGAGGACTGACTGGAGAGGTGTATTGAATTCTGGGCTTAGTAAATCTTCAATCATCGTGTGACCAGCCATAGACATTAGTGCTGCAGCTCCCTTAGGAGCATTAGAGATTATTAACTCCACATTTAAACAAATACACATTGTTTCAGTTTCATTTTTGTTGCAAGTTTACTGCCAACAAATAGAAAAAGAAATACTCTTAACTCATAAATAGTCATTGATCTGGTCTGAAGAGATATTCACAAGACATCTCGAATGACTGTTTGTTTATAGTAATTTTGTGGTAACTTTTCATTGGAAAAATCTGTATCACTGCTCTCATTAAAAAGAATGCCATCAAAAATGTAATTATTCTCAACAATCAATCCTCTTTCATGACTGCTGAAAGTTGAATAACATTCTACTCCACCACAGAATGCTCTATTTTCAGTCACCAAACCATCTCGCGTCCAGGAGGACAATAGAGAATGCTTAAAGGATTCGTTTCCAAGTAGATGTGATCCAAGCCACTGGATCATGGCACTGGAATAACTAATTATTGTGATGGAGAACTTTTTAAATCATTTACATTTACGACAAGGAATTCTGCCATGAACCTGCAGAATAGTTAATGGAACAGTGAGCCATGTTATGAAACAGAGAATGTAATGATGTAATCAAAATAATGGCCCCATCTCCTCAGTGAATCTCCACCAGTAGACATTTTTCTCAATTCAAAAATACAATCAACTCAGTAAAGTGATTTGTACCCTGCTAATTGCGATAGAGCTCCATCATACATGGATGTGGAGGAAATAAGAGAGCCTCAAAGTCAGAGGAAGTCATGGTCACACTGTGCAGAGCTCTGGTCAGACTGCACCTTGGTCCAGTTCTAATGAACAAACAATGTACAAGTGCTGCAGACAGAGTGGAGAAGGATCGCAAATCTGATCACCAATATCAGTGGTCTGCATTATGAGGAATGACTGGAAAACCCCTGGACTATTCACCCAGGAAAAGAAGCATTTTCACAACAAGAGAAGTTATAAGGAAAAAAGTTAACCTTCATACTATATGAGGGGGACAAAACATCAAATTAATAAATGGAAGTTTTAGGACCAAATGTTCTACAATTCCATGCTTTGAATAGAAGACCAAAATACTGCAGCTACTGGGAATTTAAAGTATTCAAAAAAGCTGCAGAAATTCAGCTACCCAGGGAGCATTTTCACAGAGAGAAGCAGAGTTAATGTTCCAAGTTTATGACTGTTCATCAGATGAAAATCCATCTTTGGGGTGTCATGCTGGTTCAATAGTTAGCACCAGGAACCCAGGTTCAATTCTATCCTTGGGTCACTGTCTGTGTGGAGTTTGCACATTCTCCTCCTTGTGGGGCTCCTCCCATAGTCCAAAGATGTGCAGTTTAGGTGGATTGGCCATAGGAAATGAAGGGTTTTGGGATGGAATTGGGTGGGCTGCTCTTTGGAGGGGTGATCTGAACTTGATGGGCTGTAATGCTAATGTTGCTTTTCTTCACAGATGCTGCCTGACCTGTCTCAGGAAAGTCTGGAGATAGGAGGGGGTGAGGTGGGAGGCATCAATTAGAAAGGCAGGGTAAGTGTTAGAAGCAGTGCAATAGGAGGGTAAGGGAGCATTTATGTTTCCCTTGGCCTCACAATTACATAAGGAAAATTAGGTGGAATTTCCATTTTGGGCAAAATTGTGAATCTTGACACAAATTGCAGCCAAACTTGTGCTAATGTTCAGGAGTGTTGTCTTTTATCAAGTAACTGACAAAAACCGTTGCTCCGAAAGCTAGTGCTTCCAATTAAACCTGTTGGACTATAACCTGGTGTTGTGTGATTTTTAACTGTGTACACCCCAGTCCAACACCGGCATCTCCAAATCCTGACAAAAACCATTTGCTTGTTACCAAATATAAATTCTTTCATGAACAAGTGCAAACGGTTTTGGTGATTTTGTTTTTAATTGCTTTGAAAATATTCCTTAATGGGTTTAAGTTGTGCAGTTTGATTCTTACAGCTGAAAACTAATTAATCACAAATCATGCATTTTTGATCGCAGCACCTAATCCATTAATTGAGATTACACTGACATTAAACATAAGGCATGGCTTTAAATGCTAGTTATATTCGTGGGCAGTCATTTTCTTGGCAAAATGAAAAATGCATACTTTAAAACGTGCCTATTAAATGTTTTTAGCCTCAAAAAGAATCAACTTAATTTTTGGAGCTTCCTGGAATCAAACAAAATTAATGAAAAACTCCAATAGCTGAACTTGAGCAATGGCATGGGTAGTTTCTTTGTCACATAATGCTTTTTTAACTAACACAAGAGATCTCAGAAAATTAGATTTGTGCTCAACATATTTGACACAAACTTACTGGTCACCTTTTGCAAGGGTTTCATCAAATTGAGCAGTAAATAACTAGCACAACAAAGCAGGAAATCTAAGGCATGATCTTTTTAAACCTGGAGCCTCCAGTGGTGCATTGGTGGGTCACTGGAGAGCACCTGAAGAAACTGCAGCATGCACTGCGCAAGACATGGTCAATCCTAGACTGTTTGGCAAAGACGTCTGGTTACAAGCATTTAGACCAATGATATGCCGACACAAGAAAGAGACATCAGTTTCAGGCAGGCAGCTGAGACACTTACTGAGCAGCCCTAATCAATATGGTAGCTGTTGTAGATCGCAGCACAGATTGAGCACAGACATGCCACTTGTTGTACTATGTAAAAACAATGACTGCAGATGCTGGAAACCAGATTCTGGATTAGTGGTGCTGGAAGAGCACAGCAGTTCAGGCTGCGTCCGAGGATACTTATCTCTCCACCCTTCAGACTCTCTGCCTGTATTCCTGATGAAGGGCTTTTGCCCGAAACGTCAATTTTACTGCTCCTCGGATGCTGCCTGAACTGCTATGCTCTTCCAGCACCACTAATCCAAAACTTGTTGTACTGTACCCATTCTAAGCCCATAAAACAGTGACAATGCCCACTGAAATTCCAGGCTACTGTGCTTTCAATTTGTTATTATAAAGAAATCTTTAAGTTTAAAATGTGGCTACCATTTACTCAATGAAAATACTCGTATCAGTTTGAGAAGGTTATGACCTTAAGACCTAGTCCAGGAATTGAGCACATGTTCAAGGCCAGCACCCCAGTGCAATACTGACAGGTCTAATATTGATAAACATGACTGCCTTTTTGGCTGCAATGGAGTCCCTGTCTCCAACTCATTTAAAATCGGTCCCTAACCATTACACCAGAAACAGGGGAAATGGCACTGTATTTCTGGGACCTTGCAGCTGCTGTTTCTATGAACGAACATATTTTAAAGAAAAACTGGTTTCTGTAAAGTGTTTTAAAATGTCTTAAGAAATTTGAATGACATAAAAGCAAATTATTTTCTTTATATCTCATTCATTGGATACCACTATGGCTGATTAGGAAGCATATCAAGACGGCAAACATGGGATTGACAAGACTGGTCAGCAGATTAACTCCAATAATAACTTTGCTGCAACTTTCACAAGGCAGATGAAGTGGTGCCTGAAACTGAGAAGCAGGCCTCTACCCCAATCACATTGTCCGTATTGATTGCGATTCTGAAGAAAGTGTGAATGGGGTGATAATACCACGCAAACTTCAGCCAAAGATTTAGGCTGGCCAGGTGGTGTCTGCAGAACAGGTCTGCACACACTAGTGAGATTCTCCCCTTTCTTCATCAGTACATGAGCCATCCTCTGAGTCGCTATAGGAATGGGTAGCAGATCACCATGTTCCAATAGTATGGATGGCCCTCTATGTGGTTCCACTAAGGCAAGCATATTTGACCTCATGATCTTTTGTAAATTATTTCCCTCAATTTTAAATTGAAAATGTTTGCTTTTCAGTAATGATGAACCAAAATTCAGAATGCCTTGAATCAGAAGGGTTGAAATAAATACCTAAATGACACAAGACAGACCCTGTAAGTGCATGTATAAACTGAATTCAATGTATGAATGCAAACCCTAATTAATTGAATTGAAGTGTTTATGAATTGTTTAAGCACTGAGGAGACGGAGGGATTGTAAGCATGCTGAGTCAAGTTTCTACAGCACATAAAGCTGGGCAAAATAAAAATAAATGACAGGAGTCTGATTAAATTGAGAAACTTTCACATTTTATCCAATGTCCTTTAAGCGAATTTAGGACAAAACTGATATTAAAAATTGGCTTCAGCCAGCTGAATCTCTCCAGGACCACACGTTTCTCGAGCAAGGGTGACCCATATAAACAACAGCCACCACAAAACAGCGGACTACGCAGCAACAGTATCTTGCATTTGTAGTGGCTTTTAATGTAGCAATACTGTCCCATGCTTCACAAGGCTGTTATCAGATGGGATTTGACAAAGTGCCACATAAAGAAAAAACAGGACAGTTGACCAAAAGTTTAATAGCAGAGGTAAATTTTACGCAGTACTTGAAGGGGGGGGGGGGGGGGGGGGGGGGGGTGGGAAAGAGGGTGAAGATGGAGAGAGGGAGAAATTCCAACAGAAGCCAAGTGCCTAGGCAACTGAAGATATGGTGGACCAAAAGACATTGGGGATGCAAAAGAGACTGGAATTTCAGGAATGCAGAGTCCTTGTAGAATGGAAGCACTGAACAGGTTTTAGAGAATGGTGGGAATATGGAAGTATTTGACACAATGATGAACATTTTAAAATTGAGATATTGCTGGACCAAGAAATCAGTGAGCAGTGAAAAAAAAACAAATAATCTTAATGAATTTTCCTTGTGTCTTTCCAAGCTCTATTCAGAATTGAGGTCTGTTAAAAGTATTTGTGGATATAACAGGTTATTGTAAAGTAATATAAATGAATTGTACCAGAGTCGATGGTTCTATTGTTCATCTGTTAAAACAAATGTGTCGAGGAAGGTCCCGACATCGTAGTTTGACTTTGTAAAGTGTCTGTCCAGTTAAATCCTCAGAGGTTGAAATTCTACAGGATATCTTTCAATTGTCTGTTTATTCTCAGCAAACAACATCATGGAAATTCAACCTGCCCTTATATCTGTTTATGTTAAGAAAATGTCTTGCTTGGCCATTTTGGAGGACAGTTCAGAGTCAACCACATTGCTGTCACCCTTGAGTCACATTCATACCAGACCAGACCAGGACAGGGCAGCAAACTGCCTTCCCTTAATAAAACACCATATTTTCATGGTCAATCAAAATGATACATTAGAAATAACACTCAAACAATATCATTACTGATTACAGTTTTCAAACAAATTACATACTTATTTAATATTTTCCAATTGATATTTGAACTCATGCCTCCAGATCATTAAGTCCAAGGTCTCTGGATTATTGGCCCAGTGACATAGCCACTACAGTAATATGCCCATAACATTTAGTTATAGCATGTATTCTGCAATCACTGCTGAGTGGCCATTATGTATTTCATTCAAATGTCCTCTCACTTATAAGAATATTTGGAAATACTTTCTCAAATAGGATATATGAACTCTTCATGGACTCAGTATTGTGTTGATTCCATACAGCATCAGTGGTTTCTGTATTTAAAATGTAAATTAATCTTACCCATTGGTTGTGACCAAAAAACAAACTAGGGCAGAAAATGATTGTGAGAGGAGCAGGAGGGTGGCCAACTGCAGGCTCAGAGAATGTTGGCCCCACCCCTCTAATTTGCTGCATAGATCGGAGGGAGGAGGAGATGGTTGAATTGGTGAGAAGTGGCATTTTCCACCTTCCACCTCCCCCTCCCCCTCCCCACCTCCCACCCCACCTTCCCCCCAGACAGCATGAAAACTCCATAGCAGCATTGCCTGGACTGCAGGTTGGTCTATAAGGAAAGCCTGACAGACCCCAGAGTGTGATCAGTCAGCGGACTTTGGGAAGGGATTACCTGGCACCTCAGGGAGGTAGGGTGAGTGGGATGAAGGGGGAAGGGGGTTTGATGCATAAGCAGATTGGAAGGAAGGAGGGCATTATCTTCTTGAGAAGAGAAATGTGACCCCAATGGGCTAAGAACACCACCCTGAAGATATGTTTCCCTTCCCATTAACTGTTTTACTGAAGGTATGTTCGCCTTTCTAGCCTATTGTTTGGAACATTTAAGAAAAAGACTGTCCTTCATGTATGCCAAACCCACGTCAACCATTTTCTGGCATGAGCAGTATAACATTTGGATCAATTAAGCTCAAATGATCCTTCATTGCTTATTTGCATAGAATCAGTGAGCTATTGATTTCCTGTTTGGAGGTGAGCTCTGTTGTGTATGGGAAAATGGTGCACTAGCTAACTGCTCTTTACTGCATGCCCCACACCTCACTAAAAATGCACCCAGTGGGACATTTGAAATCAAACCCCTGGTCTATCTTTAGTGTTGTTTCCATTATTTGGCAACATCAGGAGAGACTGTTAGGCACCTGATGCGATTATTAATGATGGTATATTGTGATTACGACAGAATAGGTCAACACAGCTCATGCCACAGTTGAAAATTGTAGGTTTCATGAGATTTGGTCAGTTTAGGGAAACCATTGGTGATCTGTAAACACAACAGACATGCTGAGAGAATCCTGAATTGTAACAAAAACTTATGCTTAAAAACTTGACTTGAGTTTGGTCAAATTATGGACAATTAGAGTGACACATTGAATCAGCTTTTAGAGACCAAAGGACTTGAAAATGGTCCTATTCAGAGAATAAAAGACAAGAAGCTGCTGCATTCTGAGGAAATGAGACCTTTGGCTTGGATAGGATGTCCTGATGAAGTGAGCGCCTCACAAGATTTTTCTCAATCTGTCAATTGATTTGCTAACGCCTAGAGCAAATTGTGGTTTTGAAAGTGACACAACTATCAGAGCCCAGCTGCTTTTGTACTGAGATTTGAAAAAAGCTTAGAAGTGCAAGATTTTAAAAAAAACTGAAAGACATTTTTTTATGGGGCACTCTGACCCAACATCATCGTGTTGTTGCATTATAATTCCCACATTCTAGGAATCTGTATCAGTCTTTGTCAGAAAATTATCTTTATACACTGAAAACTCATTTTTTTGTACTACTCTGGTATTTACTGGTGGACATTAGAACATAGAGAAAAAATAGAAGATTGTATGACTCCCTTTGTGCCATTGCTCTAACCTATACAATTACTTTGTGCCATTGATTGGTTACAGAAAGTTACCCTCACCCACAGAAGCAAAGGATAAAAGTGACAACTGGTTTCAAATGTAACAATATGATCTTGCCGTGTGACTCAGACATTTGTGGGGTCTGATTTGCATTCTTGGAGCCCGAGGCAATGACATATGATGAAATAGTTGAACTCAGCTTTTGCAAGAGTGTTCCAGACTCGAGTCAGAGAGCAGAACACAAGAGATGACAGCTGTGTGTGACTTCAAAAGGTTCCCACTGCTGTGACCAGCATATGGATGTCTCTGAGACACACTTAGCAGAGCTCACCTTTCTATTCATTGTTCTGCTTACTTTACGCACAGCCAAGAGATTAATAGTAGCTATGAACTTATTCTTATTTTGGAAAACAGGTGGTACTTTCCAAATTAATTACACTGGCCACACAACTAATTTCATTCTGCATAAGGGTATATGTTTTACAAGAAAATAATCCTTTTTTTTGATAACTTCTTGCATTTTAGTCTTAACACTGTTATAAATGGACTTTTAAAAAAAGGCATGAGCATCCTTTATGTACACCTAATAGATCTGCAAGAATTTTACTGCAAACAGTGATCTTTTAGAACCTCAGCAATATTTGTCCTGACAAGTTCCTCATAGTTTTGGCGCATGAACCCATTTGTTATAAATTTGTTTGTGCGTAACTGATTTCGGGTGGCGTGTGCCAGAATGATTTATAGCGCTGATGTCATTGTATTTGTAAATTTACTATTAATAACATATTAAAACACTTCTTCCTTGGTCCAGCTTTTGATAATGCTGTAGTCATGGTTTTCAGAACTTTGCTCTCTTAATCCCCGAGTTGCAAATTCACGGCAAATCTAATCTTGTTAAAATCAGGAAACAATGCACCTTTACATTTAAGATAAAGGATACAGCCAGGTCATTCCCAATCTGATTCTGTAAACAGCTGCAAAGAAATGTCGGGGGTCAACCATTCAATCATAACTTTCCCTTTTGATTTTCCTTCCTTTCTTCTTACCCAGCAATCTCCTACTTGAAGAATTTTGTACCGGGAATTGAGGAGTATCCAGTTAAAACGTATATGTGTCCAACCTCTGAACTGTAACATACACCACCCAGAGAATGATTCTTTAATTTTCAAATTCTGCTGACTTAGAGTCATAGAGCTGTACAGCATGAAAACAGTCTCTTCGGTCCAACCTGTCCATGCCATCCAGATATCCCAACCATCGGCACTCGGCCCATATCCCTCCAAACCCTTCCTATTCATATACCCATCCAAATGCTCTTAAAATGTTGCAGTTGTACCAGCCTCCACCACTTCCTCTGGCAGCTCATTCCAAACATGTACCACCCTCTGCGTGAAAAAGTTGCCCCTTAGGTCTCTTTTACATCTTTCCCCTCTTACTCTAAACCTATGCCCTCTAGTTCTGGACTCCCTGATCCCAGGGAAAAGACTTTGTCTATTTATCCTATCTATGCCCCTCATAATTTTGTAAACCTCTATGAGGTCACGCCTCAGCCTCTGACCCTCCAGGGAAAACAGCCCCAGCCTGTCCAACCTTTTCCCATAGCTCAAATCCTCTAACCCTGGCAACATGCTTGTAAATCTTTTCTTAACCCTTTCATGTTTCACAACATCTTTCCGATAGGAAGGAGATCAGAATTGCATGCAATATTCCAACAGTGGCCTAACCAATGTCCTGTACAGTGCAATTCTACTTGGAGGAGGTATTAATAAACAATGATTCAGGAATCTTTACAGAAGCTGGTCAAGAGAGCTGCTGCAATCAAGACTTGGATTAATATTTGACCAAGGGAAGGGCTGGGAATTTAGAAGCAACTGCCCATTGATGTAAAATGCCCCTCAGCAACACCCATCAGGCTTCACTGTCTGTAGGATGTTTAAGCCAGTTCCCTCGAATGAAAAACTGAACAGTTAAAAACAGAGCCATAAAGACTCAGAAAGAGGCCAATTGGCCATTGAGTTCATGCCAGCCCTTTGTGGAGCAATCCAGTCAATCCCATTCCCCTCTCTAATACTCTAGAAATGTCCAACCATTTCCCTCATGTGCCTATCCAATTTTCTGATGAAATTATTGCTTCTCTTTGTCTTTAATTGCTTTCATAGACAGTAATATCCAGATGATTAACACTTGCTATTCCAAAAAATATTTCTTCATATCCCTTATATTTGTATTCTAGCTTTGTACCATTTGTGAATGGGAACATTGTTCCTTTGTCTACCTCTATCAAATCTTCCCCAATCTCCTTTGCTCCAAGGAGAATAATCATAATGTCTCCAACCTAACTTTGTGGCTAAACTCATCCATCCCTGGAAGATTTTTGGTAAGTCTCCTCTGTACAGTGTCAAGGAATTTCATAACCTAGCTAAGCTATGACAACCAAAACTGGATGCAATGTAGCCTATTCAGGGCTTCATAAAGGTTCAGCATAATTTCCCTACTTTAGAATTCATTGCTTTTACTAATACAGACCAAGATTCCATGTGCTTCCCTAATTAGTTTCTTAATGTGTCAGTCACCTTCAAAGTACATGACCTCGAAGTTCCTATTGTTCCTATATGCTCTTTAGAACTGTGCCATTAAATCCATATTGCCTCTTCTTTCCACCAAAATGCATCAACTCATATTTCTCTGCATTAAACTTTGTCTCTTCCTTGTCTGACCAATCTGCTAGTCTTCATGAGACTCACTGTTGATTGATATTAGCCTCAATGTCACATTTCTAAGTTGGGCATCATTGAAAAAGTTTGAAGTTTTACTCTGCATTTATATGTGCCACAGAGCCCCGACCATGTGTGAACAACAGACTACCAACTCTCTCCCTCTGTTTTATTGTTATTGATGTCTCAGGGTTGATTAATCATAGACGTGTAGCAACATAAACTATCTCTAATTCTTACCATTATGTGACTGGCTACGGTTGAGAAGGGGTGTGTTTAGGGATTCGGGATGCAGTGGTGCTTCTGTGGGCCAGAGGTTCAAGTTTGAGTCTTATCTGCAGTGATATGCCAGAATAGGTTGATTCAAAATTATTTAAATAATCTTGTGGTGCCCTTACCTCTGGGCTGGAATGCCTAGAACTCCCCAATGAGTCCAAATGGCCTTCTTTTGTTTGTTTATGACTCTATTTTTATGTGTTAAGGTGTGCTAGTGTTTATCACTGAGGGTGAAGAAGTGTGTGTTCAGATGTTTTATGATATTTTTGTGGTGTCCCTGCTTCTGAGTCAGTTTTAATTCCCACCTGCTTCAGAATTGCATCATAACAGACCTGAAAAGGTTCATTCAAAATATTCAAATTCAAAGGCAATGAAGAGAAGGTAGGTCAAGAACTAGTTTAGTAATTTGTTTCCCCAAAATGAGTGGGGTGTACAGCTGAAGTGTAAAACCTCCCAAGAGGTGGCACAGTGGCTCAGTGGTTAGCACTGCTGCCTCACAGCAACAGGGACCTGGGTTTGAGTTCAGTCTCAGACGACTGTCTGTGTGGAGTTTGCCCATTCTCCCTGTGTCTATGTGGGTTTCCTCCAAGTACTCCAGTTTCCTCCCACAGTCCAAAAATGTGTAGATTAGGTGGATTGGCTGTGATAAATTGCACATTGTGTGCAGGCTAAGTGGCAAATGCAGGGTCCCAGGGATAGGGTGGGTCAGTGAGTCTGGGTGGGATGCTCTTCAAAGGGTTGATGAGGCCTTGATGGGCTGAATGGTCTCCTTCCATACTGTAGGGATTTTATGATGATTTTAAATGGGCCACGGCTCTCATCATGACTGATGCTTTCTAATCAACCCCTTGAGAGGTGTTATTATACAGTTCTGGAGCAGCAGAGACTTGAACCTCAGATGCTGGTTCAGAGGAAGGGACAATACCACTGCCCCAAATGAACCCTAAGTAGCAACTTGATGAGTACAGTAATTTATGTTATTCAGCATCCCATTCTATCCAATTGTTCAAATTGACCCCTAGATGCTCATTTTCCAAAACAAACTGCCATGGAATTGAATAATGATGGTTTTGATTAAACCACACATTTGACCATGCCTGGATACACAAATATCTGAAAATGTGGAGTAATATTTGTCATGAAAAATTCCATTGATAACACTACAATTATAAATTCATCATTACACCATAAAATAAAATAGTCCAAATCTGGTCCTACTTTACCAAAATAAAATCATGCTGATTTCAATTGGGCAATCTTATGACAGGAAGTAGTTCCCTATTTCCTTATGTTGCTGAAATATCACTTAAGACAGCCATTTGTTTAGTTGAATTGCAATCAAATGTTTTTTACTGTAAACAAATATCAAAGATATTTTTCATATGGCTCAAGGGATTTAAAAATTAGACATAATTCCTCGTGCCCAAAGTCTACAAATAATAAATAGCTAGTACCATTTCACTGATTCTTTGAATCGAACTATTCAGAGAGACAATGACACACCTCGGGAAAAGGAGGGACTTGAACACAGGTCTTCTTGGCTCAGAGGGTCACTACCACTTTACTACAGGATCCCCCAAGACCGCATCACATAGTGACTGCTACTCATCTCCTTCACTCAGTACTTAACACAGAAAATAACTTTTTCCATGATAGCTGGGGAAATAAGTACCTTATCAACCGTCGATATCATAGAAGTGAACATTCATAAGGTGGCATATTTAATTGAAGAACTGAATCTTACATCTTGAAAGCAGGACATTGGCTCATCAAGTCTGTGTTGGAGCTTTTACTCCGTGAGCTCCATAGTCTATTTCTTTAAGCCATTCAATACTTTAACCTTTTTTGCAGCCTGTCCAAATCCAATTTACCAAAAAACAGTCGACAATTCAGAAGAGCTACTGGATTCAAAATGCTCACTCTGGTTTCTCTCTACAGATACTGCCAGACCTGCTGAGTTTCTCCAGCAATTTCTGTTGTTTATTTCAGATCTCCAGCATTGATAATTCTATGCTTTACCTTCCGAAAACATTTCTCCATTTATCATAGCATCTTTTTATTAACCATGTTCTACTTCCCCTCAAACTGCGCCTCTCATTGTTCGCTCATTATTAATTTTTTTTGTTTCGCTTAATGCCCATTATATTGAAGACTTTTTAATGGCTCAAATGTCTAGAACTAGATCAGACAGGCCTCCTGCGATACTGGTACCCACGGCAGAGTCTCCTCCAGGTTGTCAGTGAATGACAGGTGTTCCTTTTCATAAAAGGCAAATAAACCGCTCCTCCCTGACCAAGTTGGTCTGGACAGAGATTGCAGAGGATATGAACAATGATGGGGTCCACCAAAGGTCCTGGGTCCAGTGTAGGAAAAGGGCCAACAACCTATTCGAAACAGCACAGGTAAGTTGAACAGTTGCACATCATCAATGGGATGCTCATGGAGTCATGAAGTAATATATCTTTGTTAGTGGGCTGCTGGGTCAGTCATGCAAATGCTAGTGTAGCCTTAATACCACTTGAAAACTGAGTCCACATTATATGGCAATTTTACTTTTGTGAATACCTTTTGTGTGATGGGGTTGTGTACAGACAAAGGGATTGTGGGTTAGCTACATATAAGGTTTCTGCTAAAGGCATCCTTTCAATGTGTATGTCCCCTCCACATTCCCTCTGTCACTGACCTCACGTCATTCAATAAGAGAGATGCCCCTCCATTCATTCAGGAGAACCCCTGAAGAGCAAAACCTTTAAAGCATGAGACCTCCAGCAAATGCCTATCATGGTCATCAAATACAACTGGGCAGTGCACTGAGCAGACTGCCTCTACCTCAACTGCTGATGGCCAGATTGCATCAAGGCATATTGAGCAAGACAGATAATGTAAGAATTCAAGGGACCACAAAGGTGACATGCAATTAAAATTAGTTCAATCTATCATATGTACACATTGCAAATTACGTTGTTCATTTTATTATTGAATGCATCATGGTAATTTCTTGGGATAAGTTTAGTCAGAGCTAAATGTCTTAGCATGCCTCATGGTTGACAATTATTAATTGCTACAAGGAAGTTGGGGATATATATTTTAATATAGAGAAACAACATTGTGCAGTGGCATTTATTCTTTATCGGATGTTCATGTGGTATCTAATTTTGTATTTGCCAATATGTGGGCATGGCTGATATTTTGGATTCAGCTAGTCCTTCCTTATACTCATATATATTCAGTAGCAAAAGGTTTGGCTGAGATTACTTTCAAAAGGGACAACTGAACAGTTGTAGGTGCACTCAAAGCCCAAGTGAACATATGATGATGCAGGATTTGAATTCTCAGCTATGGTAAGCTAACTGTTGTACATCCAAGTGTGAAACAAGTGTCATCAGAACCAATATTCACCAGTGAGTGTTCATGGCAATGGGAATTTGTCACTTGCCTTGCTAATCTACTTGACAGAAGATGCAAATTCAAGGGTAGCTACAGGAGGGATTCTGGTAGCACCGGTAGATATTCTGAACAAGCAATGAAGTTCTGGCGGTGGGACCATGCTGGTGTATGAATAGGGTGCATATGAGCTTGGCCCTGGCATCTGTTATAATCAAGTGAAATCTTCTTAGACTCATTCAATTCACTCATGTGAGGAGGACTATTGCTCCTGTTGAAGTGTTCTCTGTCTTGCAATGCCTTGACTGTGTATTGCATCTCCTCTGCCAGTTTTGAACCAATCATTATTAATGTTCAAAGCTTCACTGTATTTCTTCCCTCTGTCACTCTTGACCTGTCCACTATGCCCTTTGACCTTGTGACAGTGAGTGTGCACATGCCAGCTCTCCTCCTTGACCTTACCCCCCCCCCCCAGTATCTTGCAAGAGACATTTCTCCTCCTACACCCTTCCTAGATCATTCTTGATGTATTCTTGCAATCCCTTGACTCAGCATCTAGAACCTTCCACACTCTGTACCTCCTGCTAGACTAAACCTGCGTACTTGGCAAACCTAACCCCACAACTATAGATCCTTGCCATGATAGACAGCATCTTCACATCAACATTGAGGACCAAGCAATGGATTGTAGAGAAACCACACTTTTGGCCTGTCATTTTGTATTCCCTGACTGATTCTCCCTGACTTCAAGATGACGCTAGTCCCTTCTTGTTGTTTACGTCCACTCTCTTCCTTTCCAGCTCCTCTTCATGGCCCAAGCCTTCACGTCCCCTCCAGCCCCAGTTTGACTTTATCCCAGTATGTTCTGCTCCCCTCCTGTGCAACATAAAAATTGTAACAAAAACATTCACTTTAAAAAAAATTGACAGATTCAACTGGCACACCCCACTCTTATGCCATTGTGCAACCTCAGCTTTCCCAAGATTTAATAATGCAGATAGGACATAATTTGAAGAGATTTCAATACAACGAATATTCACAGAATGCAAATGTAGAAAATAGGAAGCTGCTGCCAGACAACATGAGGCCTGATTTGCCACTGGAACATCACCAACTTAATCTTTATACCTGAAGACACAGTCAGGAAACCCAGAGTAAACCTGTCACTTAATTACCTCAGCCTGCCATTACAGCCCCATCAAATACCATACCGTACAAAAGTAGACAAGTCACCATGGTCCTACCAGATTATAGGACTGATCTCTCATTAGAGAGAGATGACTGGTGGTAGTTTAACCTGAGGGTCACCAGACCTCCGGGAGTGGTTGAGAAGGAGAATCCTCTAGGGTAACATCAACTGGTTCGTTAGATCAGTTGGTTGGATGGCTGGTTTGTGATGCAGAGTAATGCCTACAGTTCTGGGTTCAGCTCCATGCATAGAAATATGTACATCTTACTCACTAAACAAAGGCAGCTGGTAATCCTGACCATATATTGTGATCTTATCGTGCCAAGGAGGACTCAAATTCATGTGGCAAATGCACCTTTGCTAACCTGATTAAGCAGAAATCCCATTCAGGAATAGTGAGTGATTGAGTAAATAGGGTCTGAATGGGTACAGGAAGAAAGCATTAGGCTGCTCAATAAACATGAACTGCACACAAGGTGCAAACTGCACCAGTGGCAGTGAGTAACTTACCTTGCAGGTTAACAAAAACTTTACAGAATCGTAACGTGTAACCCGACGAATAAATAGGAACTACAGGGCTGCTGCGATTAACAGCGCTTACTTGTCTGAATAAACATAGTTTGTTTAATAGGGTGAACAGCCCATCACCAACATAATCATTCTACTAATCACCCTCTGTCCAACAAAACAGCAAAATGACCTATTATTTGGTACCCGTCACGACAAGAGATCTTTTTTCTCCTAATTGACTTTATACTGGAAATATAATTTTTTTTGCAATTCTTAACGCTTTTTCAAATATTTAGCTCTGATTAAATCCCTACTCATTGCCATGAGTTTCACTCACCTGTTTTCTAATAGCATCAAAACGCAGTAATCAATTAAACTCAAATCTGATAAAAGCGAAACAAATTTCCCATTAATACAGGTCCATCTGTTGCACATTTCATTTTATGAAGCTAGGAGCCAAATGTGAAAGGCAGATTTCTACCAGCCAGATTGGAAGCAAATGCTTTCTTTGAGCGTTATTGTGCATAGGTTAGTATTACTTTGGTCTTTTCTTCTGCCTCCTGGATATCTGCTCCTCCCCCAATCGCAGAAAGCAGCAGAATGACTGAGGGTCATTCATTATCGCAAGCAACAGCTGGGAAGTGGACCTCCCTGAAACTCTTCGACTCATCATGCAAAACAGCTTAGTCAAGGTAAGCATGAGGATATTCCGGCAGAAAAGGTAGCTCC
The DNA here is from genome assembly GCF_047496795.1 of Chiloscyllium punctatum. NCBI lineage: Eukaryota > Metazoa > Chordata > Chondrichthyes > Orectolobiformes > Hemiscylliidae > Chiloscyllium > Chiloscyllium punctatum. The sequence goes on from NC_092775.1 coordinate 18,931,867, forward strand.
TAGCAATATACTCACAGGAGAGAAGTCAAGCATTAAGTCCCCAGTGAGGTTCAGCATTTAGCAGCGATTTCACCCTCCCCCATCGCCTCAGTTGCAATAAGAACTTCGCAACCCTTTCCATCTCAGCATGCTCACAGTCTGTCCCATTGTGAATGCATGTTCATACTTTATTGATTAATGTGGATCAGATGTGACTTCTGCTGTGAAAGTTTATCTATAGACACTCCCCCCAGTCAGTGGCCTAATTCCAGGGGCTGCTGGCTGAAGACTAACTGACCACCCACCTGCGGCTCAAATGAAACACGTCTTTATAAAATGTGAGTATCTGAGTGTTGACTGGAGGCTGATTCTACAAAACGGCATGACTATTACAGTCCGCTCCCCTTCCCTTCACACACGCTTCGATTTCTAAAGGAAACTGATAAGAGGCAGTGAGCACCTTGTGTAAACTCCAGGCTTGGCAAGCCTTTCAATTCTGTACAGTATGAAGAAACACTCAGCTGAATTAAACAAAAGGTGTGCAAATCTAACGTGGTGGAGGAGGGACAATTTGAGATTCACAGGGACAGTCTCTGGCAGCTGGATCACGGCCACCGATTGCAAATGGCATTGCATGCTTACCCCCCTCCGTTATAATCAGTACTTAAGTTAAGAATGAAAAGCTGACAGAAGTACAAAAAGCTAAGATTTAGAGTTCATCGGAAATAAAATACTCTTAACAGTTTTAAAAGTACATTTTTATAGTTTTGGATTGATCTAAAGTTGTACAAATTAGATTGAAGCCTTTCTGTTTAATCCAGGTTCTGAAAAATCACTGAAGAAGCTATTGAGAACGTACGTCCAACGGCAATTGTTCATTTATTTTTCTCATTACAGAATGGCTCAGATAATGCACCACCTAACCTGCCCGAGACAGCTGCACATTACTGAAGTATCTTGTACCCTGGGATAAAGCTCAACAAATTAAATTTGATTTTCTGCAGAGTTGTACAGAAATGTAGATTCTCCCCACCATCTTTTAAAAACACATTGCAAGCATTTTGATAAAAAGGAACTCAAACACACACACAGAAAATATCATTGAATTAAATATGGGAAGTGTTTGGCCTCTTCAAGTCAGAGAAGTTGTTACCGTACTTGCACATTTCAAATCATTTTTTTTGGTATGGGGCCATAACTCAGTCACAGCAGGAACAGCTTTGGACTCAACCAATTTAATAATGATTATTCACGGAGCGCCTTGTGGAAATGTCATTGTTGTTCCTACTAATGAATTTCACCCTCCGATATCCTTTGCTGGCCCCACATTATGAATTTTTTAGTCATCTGTCACATCAGCAAGAGTTCAACAATTGGATTTTAATCTCATTACAATGAAGTTACTGGGTGATTCGTAGTGAAAGTGACTGTAAAGTAATTTAGTTTGTGAAAAAAATAACAAAAAACTTATTTTCAGTCATTTTGCTGTAAATTTCCCAGAAAATATTAAATCCGAGTCAGAAGGCAGAGGATTATATTCAAAATGTAATGTGAAAAGGAGTCCTGAAGTTCCTGTCTTCCATTTTCTATCTAGCTTTATATTTCTTTGTGCTGTTCTTTAATTTTTCCTCCCTCATATTTTTCCTATTCATTCTATTTGATTGCTTCTGTAGCCTTCTCAGTCTATTTGACATCATGTGTAGGTACCTACTCTTTCCTGTTGGAAATAACTTGCATTTTTATGGTATTATCAGTCTTGGGACATCCTACCGTGTTTCATATCCAAAGAAGAACCTCTGAAGTGCCATCACTGCTATAATGTATGGAAATGTGGCAACCAGTTTGTACACACTCAAGATTCCATGAATAGCAATGAGGTATGTATCAGGTAATGCTTTTCTCTTAGTAACTATTGTTTCAGGATATATGTTGTCAAGAACACACTAAGAACTCTCCATCTTTCCTCTAAAGTTCCAGGGAACCTTTTATGCCTATTTAAGAGTGCAGTTTGCTTTTATGTCATGACTATTGAGACTGTGTTGATTTTCATTCCTCCTGTTAATTAAATGCCTTTTCCTTTGGGTTATCTCCAAAAGTCCAATTGAAATATAGAATTCAAGAATCCACAACTTTCAATGGTGAAGCACCAGTCAGTAAGATGGGGATATTGCTAATTTTGTAGCTGGTCTGAAACAATTTCTGTTTGGCAGAGGGTCTGTTTTGGTTATTGTCTGTGAATGTGGTTGCATTGATTGGGGTTATACTGGAAAATGAGATCAGTTCAGGTGCAGTAATGTCCACAGATGGCTTTGAATAGGGTTATGTCTGAAACAGAGTGGTGGTAGATTGGCTCAGGTTCCATCTGAAAATGATGTCTTCTGTCTGAATGGGGTTTGGATTTGGTTAGGTTCTTCCAGGAAACTGAATTAAGCTGGCTGTGGTTCATATGATAAGGGGATTGAATTGGATTCTGCCTGAAGGTGGAATTGGACTGGATTGAGTTCTGCCCAAAAGTGAAGCAAGACTGAAGAATTGGGTCGGTATTTGCCCGAAAGCAGGGTTAGTTCTAGATGGACTTCACTGAAAAACACTTGAGTGGTGTCAGGTTCACTTTGGGTGGGGAGTATTAAAGCTAATCAATGTTTCTGTTGTGTTGGAGTCTGGGCTAGTGGTATTTGTTACATTAAACATCCAATTTATTTTTAAAAGCTTACCCGTGAATAGTGTGTAACGCAGAAGTTATCAACATTAGAGTGGTGCTGGAAAAGCACAGCAGGTCAGGCAGCATCTGAAGAGCAGGAAAATTGACATTTCAGCCAGGAGCCCTTAATCAGGAATGAGGCTCATTCCTGATAAAGGGCTCCTGCCCGAAACGTCGATTTTTCACGCTCTTCAGATGTTGCCTGACCTGCTGTGCTTTTCCAGCACCACACTAATCTTGACTCTGATCTCCAGCATCTGCAGTTCTCATTTTCACCAATGCAGAAGTTGTGCTCATCCTATCTTGTGCGTGATCCCCGGAAGTTACCTTTCACCCCATGTGGTTGGAAGACTAGCAAGTAAGGAAGTGTATGTGTATATATAACAGAATAAGCATCATTCTACTCTTTGTCAGAGAAACAGTAAATTCAGTGTGTGGTTCTTACATTTGTATTAGGGTGCCAATGGATAAACTGCGAAGTTACATTGCAATAGTCATTAAATAATGACTTGGTGAGATTATAGATAAAGCCAATGATTTGGTATATGAGTCAATTCCTGAAAGTTTCCAAACTTGCCACGTAGAACACAATTTGTTACTGGAATTTTGCAGTTTTGTATGAACTGTCTTGGACAAAGTAAAAATGCTTGTTTAAAAAATGCCTATTTCAATGTATCACTTTCTCTAATTATGGAGATAATTCAAACAGAGAAAAGTATCTATCGTTACGCTGAACAATATGATATATTTATGTATAATTTTACAAAATTATATTTCATTATATAATCTGATACATTTAAATTTACATACAGCTGGCAATATTTATTCAATTTTTGAAATAAATCTGATGTATCACATTCTGTCATCATAGTAATAAAAATGGAGCACAGACTTTTAAATTCCATCATCTGATTTTTATACTTGGACGTTCACAGACTAAAATGGTTTTAAAAAAATAAACATACAGACTAAAAATGGCTATGCAATAAGTTGACCAGGTTAGCCTAACTTCGTGAAATTGAAATAGAATAAACAAAATTTTCAGTATTGAAATTAACATTATTATCAACAGACATAGAAACTGGTTATCTTGAAGAAACACATCTCCTATCTTGATTTACACCTATTTATTACATTTCACATATTGTAGATGAAAGGTTTTAGAAGCAAGGAGTTCATACATTGGAATATACAAACAAGTTGTACTTCAGGGAGTTGCTTTTGGATGAGCAGAGGAGATAGATTTGTAATTGGAACCAGCTAGAAAAAGTCTTTCCTCAGTTTCTCAATTTAAAAAAAAGTCTGATGACAGTGTTGATTAAAAGGAAACATCCAAATACCAAGAATTCAAAGGACAACCGAAACATTCACTATTGAAGCTGGTAAAGGGCATTAATTTTAAAAACCGTGGTCTTAGGTTAAAACCATACACGTCACGGCAACCAAAGAATTGGAAACTGTATATTCCTTTCATCTTTGTTTTGAACTGGACACTATATCCCTTTTTTAAAAATGTTGAACCTGTGTGAATGCGTGCTTGACATTGTTCTTTTGTTATTTATTTCAAAGTCAGCAAATAATAAAATTGCTCTTACTTTCTCTCAAGAAAATTTTGTAATTTCCTCCTCACTGGTGATTCAGATACTGGCTAACTACATTTTTAATAGAGAGATGTCTAGCTTTGTGCTAAAGAGAACATAAATCTTTGTTGCACTCAAGCAAGGAGGTTGAAAAGAGGCAAGTCAATTCACTTCTCCTCATCTGTTTCATTGCTCAATATTATGTTATGTAGGTCAGGAATAAGGCAAGAAGCGGGTTTATTTAAGTCTGTACTTGGCCAATATAACTAATATGGACAATTTTGCTCAGAACATCAAGGGGATTTCTCCTTCTTCAAATGATACCATCAAACTTGAATTGGAGATGCCGGTGTTGGACTTGGGTGTACAAAGTTAAAATCACACAACACCAGGTTATACTCCAACAGGTTTAATTGGAAGCACTGGCTTTCTGAGCGCTGCTCCTTCATCAACCACCTGATGAAGGAGCACCGCTCTGAATGCTAGTGCTTCCAATTAAACCTGTTGGAGTATAACCTGGTGTTGTGTGATTTTTAACATCAAACTTGAAGCAAGCAACCGAATCAACTGGACAGGTATATATTATTAGGCCAAGTGAAAAGATAAAATCTCCATTAAGAGAAAACTCAAAGAACGGCACTAATCCAGCGTGGGGAATTGCATGAAGCGTTTCCACGAAGAAACCAGAACCAGCTACACTCAAGGTTTCTGCCAGCATTCAGGGCAACACAGTGACTCAGTGGTTAGCACAGCTACCTCTCAGCACCAGGGTCCCAGGTTCGATTCTAGACTCAGGTAATTGTCTATATGGAGTTTGCACATTCTCCTTGTGTCTGTGTGGGTTTCCTCTGGGTGCTCTGGTTTCCTTCCACAGTCACAAAGATGTGCCGGTCAGGTGAATTGGTCATGCTAAATTGTCCATGATGTTAGGTGCATTAGTCAGAGGAAAATGGGTCTGGGTGGGTTACTCTTTGGAGGGTTGGTGTGGACGTGTTGGGCCAAACAGCCTGTTTCCACACTGTAGCTAATCTAATTCTGAAAAATAAATGCAAATCAGTCAAAATTGAAAAGCATTTGAGAAACAAAGACTGATTTGCATTGCTTTTCACCAAGACCTGGATGGTAGTGGCTGCTGTTTTGCTCATTTCACTTCAAGTTTGCTTCTGCTTTCATTTGCAATCACAAAATTGACATGCAGGAGGTAGTATGTACATGTGTGGTTGTTTCTTAGATTCACAACAGATCACTTGGAATGACTGGGAGAGAGGCTACAGCTGTTTCAAATTGTTTCTCCTTCATTTCAATTTTTTTTGTGCTAAAATTGTACTAGCCCCTGCCTGGTCTGAGGATCATGGTATGCATTCCATAACAAGTGTTTGACTCGCACATTTATTGGCCATTTATGTTGTGTAATCAGATGCTTCAAGATCCCACATGATTTTGATTAGCAATTCACTCTGGCAAATCAAGGCTGTGTGTGTCTATTAAAACGAAAGCCAGCCAGGGTGTGGTGTTGGTGTTGCCACATGCTGCTGTATTACAAGTAGCCAGGAAGGAACAATACATTTTTCACACCGAATCAAACATAGGTTGGTGGTTGGTTCCTGGGGGAAAGAAGTGGTAATCATAACGTAGAAATTTAAGAGTGAACTGCTATATATTGGCAATCAGAAAACTTTCTCTCATAGGAGAAATACTTACAGGTTACAGGTATTGGTCAAGCTACAATCATTATCAAGGAATGGGAAAGACCAGGCAAAGCTAAGTGAGGAGGGGTAAAGAAAGGAAAATAATAACGTGCTGACTTTGTGAAAGTACGGTTAATTATGGTGCCTTTGTATCAGACAACGTGATGTCAGGAAGGATAGCAGGAATAGTTTTATATTACTCCAGCAAACAATTAGTACAAAAAAGATGTCTGACTGACTTCTTTAAATGGCTGTAAATGAGTTCTATTCTAATCCAATTGCTATCTGAACAAATAATGGGGGAGAAATTGCTCCATGTCATTTCTAGTGTCTGGCTGAAGATTAGAAATTGATTTCTGGACACAGTCTCCCCCAATGTTCCATGTCCAATTCGCTTGAGGGTGTTTAATTTCTTCCTTCATGGGATATAGGCTTCATTGACTGGGCTAGCATTTATTATGTTTGTCTTAGAAAAGGTAGAAGTGAGTGGATTTCTGATCCTTGCAGTCCATTTTTTTGTAGGTACACCCATAATGCTGTTTGAGAGGAAGTTCCTGGATATTAACCCAGGAACAGCAATATATTTTCAACACAGGAAGGTGAGTGTTTCAGGGGGTAACATGCAGGTGACCATGTTCCTATACATTTGTTGACATTGTCCTTCTACATGGTAGTGGTCATCAAAATGGAAGGTGATGGTTGAGCAGGCGTGCTGAATTTCTACAGTGCATCTTGTAGATGGTACACACTGCTGTGATCCTATGAGTGTGACTATGCGACACTGTTTCTTGTCTAATTCTCCCACTGTTGACAACACTGCCCTGATGTTTAGTTAAGAAGACTTTGCAGGGCTGACGGGGCTTATTTTGCCATGATTATTTTGGGTGCCAAGTTTGAAGCAGTTGGTCTGTCTGGTTTCCTTTCTTTAATGAGACAGTGTCGTAGCTTGCTCAGTCATTTCAGAGGGTAGTTAAGTGTCAACCATATTGCTGAAGCTCTGGAGTCATATGTAGGCCAGGCCAGGTAAGCAGAGCAGATTTCCTTTCCTAAAGACAGGACATTAGTGAACCATGGCTTCCTGATCACTGCTGCATTTTTAATTCCAGATGTGTCCTTTGAATTCAAATTCTACTATCTGCTGTGGTGGGATTTGAACCCTGTTCCCTGGAACTTTACCTGGATCAATGGATTACTAGGAAAATTATAGTATCACCTCTAGATCACTAGTTCAACAATTATGCCATTGCTTCCTCCCAGATGTCCAAGTGCCTGACATAACCTTCTGAAAAATGGGTACGCCCCTTCAATATTCAACTCAGGAGTCTCCTGCCTAATTTAGCAACTCAAAGGCTAACATATTAAAAAAAACATGCATTCATATTTCAGTTTTCATGACCACTGGACATGTCAAAACATCTTACTTTGAAGTGTAGTTACTTCTCTAATGTGGGTAAAGCAATAGCCAATAAACGTTCAACAAGCTCTCACTAATAGCAATGTGGCAATGACCACCTAATCTGTTAAGTGAAGTTCATCAAGGGATAAAATCAATTACACTATGGGTTTCCTGCTCTTCTTCACAATAGTGTATGGAATGCGTCACATCAACTGACCAGCTATTTGGAACTTGATTTAACATATTATTCAAAGTTTGCCACTTCTGACAGTGTAGCACTTCCTCAGAAATGTACTGGAATGTCAATCTTGGATCCTGTGCTTGAGTTCCATAGTTACATTTCTGTCTTCTTGCTCAACAAAATATGAAGGCAAGAGGAGCAAAAATGCTTTCACAAACATCAGAGTTCCCCTTTCCTGTTCTCCCTGCATTGAAGCTGGCTGAGATTTTATCAGAAATCTGTAAGAAGGACTCTAACCATCACAACTCTGTAAATGGGATCTAAAGTATAATTTTCAGCTTTCTATTGAACTCTATTCAATGAAAAATTGTGCCAAATAGAAGTGTACACACAAAATGCAAGCAAATATCAGAATGGTTTGTCCTATTTAATTGTATCTGTTTGATTGGGGAATAAAGTTCAGAAACTGGCAAAACGTCCATAAAATGTAAGGTACAATATTGGCCAAATATTAATGAAAGGTTAATTTAAGGCCCTGATAAGTCAGTTTCAATTTTCTAGCATGGTGTTAAAAGATGTTCTATTTTAAATAGTTACTTGGTAGAACAGAACATGATTACTGCTGAAAAGAAAAATGCAGTCAAAACTTGTTGCCTTCCATTTGTCAGGACAGACACAAGAATGCCAAATTTCAATTCCTCAAAGTTTCCTCCAATTAGACAAATGGATGTACTAAAGGCAACAATTTGTGGTATTCCCTTTCCCTCATCCAAGTTCACATTCTTTCAGTGTCAAAGTGGGGCATTCATTCTAACCAGTGGTTTTCATGCCATAAGAATTTGACATATGATTGAAGAGAAATACATTGTCTACATGGAGGAAACACAATTGTCCCTTGGGAGCAAGAAACCGACTTTTTCAACATCATGATTCTGCCCTCCATTGGGCAAACTGTCAAGGAATGGGATTGTCATGGAGTGCTCTCTTGAGTGGCAACAGGTTCTACATCCATTTAGTGGTGTGGATGGACCAAGAGTGCCCTTCAAGTTGAGAGGAGCAGGAGGCCATGATGCAAGGTAGTTGAAAGGGAGGGCACTTAAACACAGAGGCACCTCTTTCCGACTTGCCAATATTTTAATTACAATGAGAGTCAGCAGCCAGGGCCTCAAATGGTCCTGATTACTGCTGTACTCTGCGAGGCGGGAGGTGGAATCCTTTCAAATTGCTTGGAGCACTTTCCCCCCTGGCTGCTGCTGGGCATCATTTCTAAGCATTAAACTGGGTGCCACACGTACAGGAATGGGCAGACTGCATGAAATTTTCCAGTCAGCCTCTTTCAATTGACCTCAGTTACGTTCCCAATGAGCCTGGTTTTGCTTTTATGTTTGTGTCTTGCTCTCTCCCACCCACACCTCCCCTCCCCACTACACCCCTTTGCTGGCCTTGATGAGACCTTGGCAAAAGAAATGCCTAGAGGAAGGACGTAACCAGGAAAAAAGGCACTTTGGCTGGTGGGATTAATTTTTGACCCCTCCCATATCCAACCTCAGTCTCAGTGCACTCAGTTCAACATATAGGGCATACGCAGGTGCTTAGTTTTATGAAATAAGCTAAGTCGAAGTAAAGATTACAATGTGTGGTTTTCATTAAAGTTTCATTTCAGAATTGATTTAGATCAGAAATAGGTTACAAAATGCTATTATCTAACAACATCAGTTCAGTGTACATAAATTACGAAGTTACAGGGCAGTCTGCCCAAAGTAATTTTAGAGTATTACATATTAGATTTCAGAAACATTTAATACTCATAAGGTGAATAAAGGGAGCAGTTTCTTTCTGTTATGCACCTTGTAATAGGGATTAGTGTTGTTCATATTATTTCGGCTTTACCCCCAAACTTTAGCTATTGAAATATCTGATTTTGTAGTGACTCAGTCAATTTCCAATGTATGAAATAGTTTGCAGGATATTTGGAAAATGCTGCCATTTTGAATGAATAGTTGAAGTATAACATTAGCATATAAATCCTTTGTTAAACTTCAATGGCTTGGATTTTGCAGTCATCAGCAAAGTAACTGTGTTTGCCACTGACCTTCAAGGAAGCAGACCACAAAGATCTATGATCTCCCCCTTCCCATTGTCAATTCCTGGTGCCAAGTCAAAAGGATCATAGGCATGTAGGTGCAGTGATATTAAAAAACAGCATTAGCAACCAATTACAGTAAAGTATTCTCACAAACAGCAATCCAGGAAGTAAAAATTGCTCAAAATTTACCCTCATTTTTAGATTTCACAGAGATGAAAACAAATGAGTGATACGCTCAAAGCTAAAATAAACTTTTTAAAAGTCTGCAATTTCTTCCCATAGTGCAGAAGTTGAAATTCTGCAATTATAAACGCAGCACATTTGTTAAAATCAAATCGATCCAAGATACATATACGTTTCAAAGGATTTTACAATGGCACCATGAGACAAAGTGTGAAGGTTTTTGTCATGCAGTGATTTCAAGCTAATTCCAGTCCAGGAGTGGCATAGGAATATTCAACAGTATGTCTTCCCCAAAAACATTGATCACTTATAGCAACTTTGTTACTTCCATGGCCAACTGCACATGTGCAGATCCCAGAAGTGGCTGTCAGTTTCAGAGGAGTAGTGATAGTGAAAATTATCATCACTACCCTAACTGTGAACCAAAATGAATAATGACAATCATAAATATTTTGTGTGTTTTCTGCAAATTGCATAGAACTGAATGTAATAATAATGGTTTCAGGGACACCAAATGTATGTTTAAAAGTTTTTTTGTTTCTTGTCACACCTGTGTGGCTTTAGAACTTGAGAGTGATAAGAATGAAGTCAGCCTAAAGACACTGGCTTTCAGTCAGCTGGAGAATTGTGCTTGATTTTAGGAACAGCACTTGATTAGATATCATGGATTTGATATAGACACAAAGGAAATTGGCTGGCTGATGCCAGGGCATCAATTATGTCAAGAGAATGGAGGTGCCAGGACTGCTTTTCTCAAAGTGGAAAAGATTAAGGGAGAGCTAATAGAATCATTCAAATTTACAGGGAATGAATCAGATCTTTATGTGAAATAAACAGGGAGGCTAATTGCACTCATTGGTATTTACACACCAATCAGACAGCAAATGCACGAGGAGTTAAATGTGAAAATCCAGCAGTTGCTGTACAAGACAGGGCATTCCTCTGTCAGCTGTGTAAAACCAGCACAATGGCATCTGGTTCCTATTAAAATGCACTTAATGGCAAGATGTTCCTGTACTAGTATCACAGATATGTATTAAATACTCCAAAAAAATTAAGTAATGTCAGTCCCTATCTAAGTATCTTTTAATGACTTGTTATATCTTAAATACTGCCAAACAACCTTTCAGGTCCTGAAAATTATTTTTAACAAGTTTGCAGCTGGATTCCTTCAGGCTCAAGTAATTCAATAACATCGAAGACAAAAGTGGCCCACTTGATGCACTACCATTAACTTCTTCTATCACCAGACCACAATGGAAGCAGCATGTGCTATCAATACATAAAATCCAGCAACTCACCAAGGCTCTTTCAACAACATCTCCCAAACTCACGACCTCTGTCACAAAGAAGGAAAACGGCAGCAGACAGTTCCAGCTGAAATATTCCCTTCAAGTTACGTCATCCTGACTTAGAATTGTGGCTGAAATATTACACGCCCTTGAGCAGCATGGGCAATGGTGAGGGTATTCAGAAAATACGGTGAAATGGAAAAATCAGTTCTTGACATTGTTTTTCTCAATGTTGATTTCCCCTTAGAGCTGAAACAATGATTTCTGAATCTTGCTAATGAACCTTATTTCCATGCATTTACATCTGATTATAAGTTAATGTAACCTCATTTCTATGTAACTCCCAATTTTTCTCTCCTTCCCTGAGAAACTAGACATTGCCAATGCCGATATGGCAGTCAAAATGATTTCCTGGTATTAGTTCATCGCTTGCTGCACTGGGCCTTCAGAAACCCCCACATTTACTATTGTTTCTCTGAATGCTTCATGGATATTGTCCTCTTCCATCTTCATTCAAGCAAGTGGAAATTGTCAAACCACCAACTTTACCACACTATCGTGCCTGCTATCAGACCATCTCACACACTGGATCTACCCTTTGGAGTTAATGGGCACTTATGACTTGCACACATCTTCCAGGTCACTTTGCCCACGGGAACACACAGACATCTCATGCATCTAGACAGGATGGCTCTTTGCTTCATTTCTTAGTGCTAATTTATTTTGCACTTACTTGGAGGCTCCTTGCTTCAGTGGCAAACATTGCTTCACAGCACAGAGTCAGAGACAGGCTCAGAACATTAATCAGCCTAGGGCTTGGACATCATGCTGTACGGCTATATCAAAGTCACATCTAAAGCACGAGCTTACAACTTAAGAAGCAAACACACTATGTGTGCTGCAACAAAATGTCCATTTCCAAAAGTGAAAAGGGACCAGTTCCAACTGCGGTCAAGTCCAAATACAATCAGTCAGAGGGTATTGTCACGGTCGGTCAAGAGGATCATACAATTCATGGGTTTGCTAACAGTCAATCCTGCAGGTCAGGTAAAACCATTTGGGGATTATAGGTGCATCAGTTGGATTGGTGTTGAGGCATCACTTTTCTGGCAATGAGACAAAGGGAGGGATTTATATGCTGACAGTGGATAAAAGAACAGTTAGTGGTGATGCAAGAACAAGAAATGTTATCAGGTGTCACCAATGAGTGAGTGGGAAGCACAGAGGGCAGAAGGATTAGTAGTTTGTGAGGATGAGATGGGCAAGAGCTGTTGAGTGGACATGATGCACACCATGAAGAGAGTTGTAGTTCATATACACTGGTGAGACAAGTGTGCAGTGGCACAGTTCAGGTGTGGTGGCCTTGTGACTATAAGAGAGATGGTGGCACTTACCCTTGGGAGGCTCAGAAGATCATTAACCTTCCCTGTACACTGCTGTGCATCAGGTTTCACCCAGAACACAGCGCTGACCTGGGTCACTATCATGGTCCAGGCAGGCTGAGACTGGTGGCATGGCCACATTTTCCAGTCAGTCAGAAAAAGCACTGCCACTCCTTTGCATTGGATCCACCATCAGCACCTCCAAGTGACTACGGGCAAACCGAGGAGTTAACTTTGCTTTTGTGGGATAACAATGTTATCACAGCATGAAAGGCAATTCTTGGCTTCCAACGTATGAAGTGCTGTAGAGCCGTCATGAACATTGTTGAGGGTCAGCAGTGGCAAGTGATTCCACTTCTTCTGCTGCATGATCCTGGGAGATGGGTGGCGTTGAGGCCAGTTGTGTAATTAATAAACTAGAGAGCGGAAGAAAAGCCTCCATGGACTGTGGCGGACTGTGCACCATGGATCTCACTTGTAAAACCAGTTCCAAAAGAATGGGAAAATTCAGTCCTATACCGGTATCCTTTCAGGGTTGTTGGGATAAACATTGGAGGATAAATCTTCTTCCCTAACAGCATAGTATGTACAGCTACAACAAATGGACTGCAAATGGTTAAGGAATACAGTGCATCCCACCTACTCAAGAGTCATAGAATGCCTACAGTGTGGAAGCAGGCCATTCAGCCCATCAAGTCTGCACCAACCTTCGAAGAGCATGCCACCCAGACCCACCCCATCCTTGCATTTCCCACAGCTAACTCACTTAGCCTTTATGTCCCTGGACACTATGGGCAATTTAGCATGGCCAATCCATCCAACCTACACATCTCTGGACTGTGGGATGAAACCAGAGTACCTGGAGGAAACCCACACAGACATGGGGAGAACATGCAAACTCCACACAGAAAGTCAGCCAAGGCTGGACGTGAACTTGGGATCACGGTGCTGTGAGGCAACAGTGCTAACCACTAAGCCACTGTGCCACCCTGAAATAGTAGCCTTGTCAATGACACTCTAATTCTAAGAATCTATAAAGACTAATTGGTCTTTAAAAATGCTTTAAATGTTTTTTAAAAGTGTTATCTTCTAATTTTTAAAATCTTAATCCAATGTTTCTCTCTCTATCTCAATTCACATATCTGAAGTGAAGCAAAGTGGCAAAGTTAAAGTCTCATAGGCAGAGGCTCTTTCAAAAGACAGAGATGCTAGTGACAAATTTAACTGACTGCTACCACACTTCAGGTGAGAGATGGCTTATGAAGGCAAGACCTTCATAGTGACCACACTCTATGTGGGAATTTTATCTGCAATTTGACATTAAATTCCATATTCTAGAGCACTCCTGGTTCAGACTTCAGACTGTTTATTCATAATTTTTCAATTTGATCAGTTAAGTATATACCACACTGTTTCATCAATTCATAAATTGAGCTGATCGAGCTAGCTCTGTCACTTGGCTGCCATGTTATCCTGTTTAAAAATGTGTTGCTGGAAAAGCGCAGCAGGTCAGGCAGCATCAAAGGAACAGGAGAATCGACATTTCAGGCATAAGCCCTTCTTATCCTGCTGACAGTAACTTGCTTTGCAAATGGCATAGAAATTCAATTGCATGGCAGAAATGGCATGGAAAAATTGTCTTTGGGCAAGTGCAAACCTTACAGCAAAAATCCAGTCTAGTAACTTAAAACAGCGTTCATATCATTTTCCACAAGTGGCTCAGGAATTTGTTATCATTATAAACATGTGGACTGCAGTAAAAGGACATTCAATCAGCAGACACTAGTTGCAGTTCTGAGAAGGCTTCCCTTCTGTCAGGCCCTCACTTCAATATTCAAAGCATCCTGCAACTACAATGACCTGTGACTGAGGTACTGAGTATGTTTGCCAATGGCCCAGGGTTTATTGTGATACTGAAATGGCTCACCAGGGCACAGAGTGCACTGCAGAATGGATTACAGCTTAGAAATGCTATTTTGCTGCTTTGTTAATTAAGCACAAGTACTCCTTTTTCTAAAATCTTGGAATAAAAATGTTTCTTGCCTGCTTCCCCCACACAACAAATGCAGAGCAAAATCTCATAAATTCCAAAGTCCAGTAAAAATTAGTTAAATCTACTTAATCCTGAATCAACAACTGATAGTAATTTAATATGAGACCACAGCCCTATACAAAAATGAAAGTAAAACTTCCATGTCAATTAAACACAGATGTGGGGTGACCTCATCTTTCAGAAAATGTTATATTCCACATACCGTATTTTTTCTATTAGACCATTAGACACTCTCACAACCTAAAAAAAGGGGAATATTACCAGAGTTGACAAAGATCTGGAAGCAGATTGATTGATTGCATTTTAATCCGATTAAACGTGAAATGTGATTTGTGAGATCTTAAGAGGGACAATCTAAAATACAAAATCGAAAAAGAAGACAAAAAAAAATCAATTGGCCTTTGTCTCCTGAGCTGGTCAAATACTGGTCAAGCATCATTTATAAGACATCATTACTGGGGTGAGTCTAGACTTCCCACTGTGAAGTAAAATAGTTCACACAAACGTTGAGAAGCATGGTTGCAAATTGAATACAGATTGAATGAGGAAGTCAGCTCTAAGTGTCTTCCTCTAGCTTTGAGTTGTCCCAAGTAGTGCTGGAAGGATAGATTGGATTTATCCAAGTACATTAGATTAGATTCCCTACAGTGTGGAAACAAGTCCTTCGGCCCAACCACTCCACACTGACCTTCCGAAGAGTAACCGATGCAAACCCATTTCCCACTGACTAATGCACTGAACACTATTGGCAATTTAGCATGGCCAATTCACCTGACCCGCACATCTTTGGATTATGGGGGGAAACCGGAGTGCCCAGAGGAAACCCACGCAGACACAGGGAGAATGTGCAAACTCCACACAGACAGTCACCCGAGGCTGGAATCAAATGTGGGACCTTGGTGCTGTGAGGGAGCAGTGCTAACCACTGAGCCACCGTGCCGCCATACAGTTGAATCACAGCTGCTCTCCCTCCCATCAAATAGAGCTTTCACCTTATATTTGACTTCATGCTTTCTTTAATAATGATAAATCTCTCCTACCTTCCACTTGTGATGAAAAGTCATCGACCTGAAATGTTAAATCTCTCCACAAATGTTGTTTGACTTGCTCAGTATTTACAGCATTTTTATTTTCATTTCAGATTTCAAGCAGTTCCAGTAATTTAATTTTGTCATCAATTCCAGGAACTGGATCAACCAACAAAACAACTTGAGTTACAGCTACATGAACAAAATAACCAAAGGTGTATTTGGTATTCATCAAGGTAGATGACAGTATGACTGTGCATCTTGTTAGTTTTGTGCTTGACTTCAGTATTAGACATTCCCATATGAGGTAATGCATTGTTTGGTTGCAGATTAAGTTTTCTTACCACTGCGCAAGTGACTCAATTTCCAACATCTCCTTCCTTGTGGTATCTATATGAACATGTTGTGGTTCACTTGATAGCACTCTTGCTTCTGAGTCAGAGTTTCCGGTTCGTGACCCATTCAAGGATTTCAGCATGAGTAAGGCTCATACTGCTCCAGCAGTACTGAGGGAGAGATGCTCCCTCTCAAAGGAGGTGTTAAATTGTCTGCCTTCTCAGCTAGATGGAAAAGATTCTGTGGCACTATTTTGAAGGAGAAGGGAAGTTTTCCCTGCCCTAGTAAATGAGTGTCACTAAATCAAGATTGCAAAAACCAATGATCTAGTCAAGATCATGTTGATATTTGTGGGAGTTTACAATGTGATTGTGGTGTCTACTGCCTTACAAGTTGGCGAAATTTTGAAAGCACTTAATTGGCTGCAAATTTCCAGCATTGGCTATGAAATAGTCTGGTGATCATGAAAGGTGCGATATAAATGCAAGTTTCTTTATGCCAAATAATCCTGAAGTTTTGTTATTTTGTGTATATGTTTATTTTGTTAACTAATTTTGTTCTGGCAATTTACTGAAAATCATGTTAAACCTGGTTAACATCTATGATTTGGTTCTCGTCCCTTGAAGTGAAAATTACGACATGTGACTCAGTCTCCTCCAGGATAATTTGGCTTAATAATTACTTAACGTTTTGTTTCTCTCTTGCTACATATAAAGGTAAAGTGCCTATAGTCTTGCCAGACCATTAGAGAGAGACAACTCTCTCCTGAGAGAGCTTAACCTGAGAATTGCCGTATCTCAGGTGGAGGGAGAGGTTGAGAAGGAGAGTCCTTCATGGTAACCCTCAGGAATTGAGCTCACACTGTTTGCATTACTTTGCATTGCAAACCAGCCATCTAGCCAACCAATCTAACCAACCATGCAACGTGAATGTATCATGTATAGTAGATCAGGCCTTGGGCTGGCTATCTTGATGGGATGGGGGAATGTAGGCAAACCCAGACTGTTTACACTCCCAAGAAAATTCAGTCAGAAACCCACAACCGGAAGAAATGTGCACCGGGCAGCAATAACATGCTGTGGTTGGCAGCAGCTAGTGTAGAATGGGACTTACGCCCCTCGCTGGTGATGAAGCCACACCACCTTCAACAGCTGCTGGCCAATAAGATTCAGGTCCGTTTTGGATGGCAGGCAGGTAGGAAGGAAGAGAAAGCACTACGTTCAGGAAGGGAGCACCCAATGGCCAAAAGGCCCTTCAGGAGAGACTACAAATCCAGCTCCCCCCTTCCATAACATTACCACATTTTTTAAAACGTCTGTAAAGAAATTGGCTGTCCCCTCCCACTCAACCTGTTTGATGACTTGGTCAATTGAGCTGGTTAATCATTTGTTTCCAAATGGTGGGCAAGCTACTGACATTGGAGCCTGCCAGTCCTCCAATTTATGGGGTGAGCTTGGAGTGGGTGGTAAGCTGGTTGCCTAGCAACCCTCCCTATTTTACATGCCCACCCATCAAAAATGTGCTCAGCAGGAATGTGTAATATTCAGCACTTCAAGTCCACATAGGCCTATCTCCCATCCTATATCCCATGGATGGGGATTTTTAATACAGTGAGGCACTGGTGCCTGTAAGAGTGCATCAGTAGTGCCTATCCAGCATTACCTCAGAAAATCAAAGTGGCATGACGCTACTCTAGGAGACGTTGAGGGGGTCCACAAAGGACCACATAACAAGGTAAAGTTCCTTTGTCCTCAGCCCTAAGTGGAACCAGAGAATCAGTGCTTAAAACTAAATGATCCTTTTAAAGATCAGTTACCCTCTTTTACAGAACCTCAAAGGCCAAGGTTTCCAAACAGGACACTAATTGAGGTTGTAAAATCCTTGTCATCTGCCACTGTGTCCCGCATGAGCAACACCCAGCTATGTCTTTGCCCTTCTCGTCTGCGCTCTCTCCTCACTGAATGATTTGTAACTGGGCCAAGTGAAGAGCTTGGTTGAAGGAACTGACACACGTTCATGTTCCATACCTGGTCAGAAGCACTTCACTTTCCACTAAGAATGTGACCCAGACCATGAGTTAAGGTGGTGATGCCTCTGCTGCTCAGTTGCTGCCTGTCTGTGTCCAACATCATCACACTGGCATGGTGAAATGGCCTAGGCTCCAATATCAGTCTCATCAAGATGTTCAACCAGTGCTTGTGCTGTTTGATAATCTAGGTTAATCTAGAGTAGTTCAGGTGAAGGAATAGACTGGTAATTGAATAAAATGTTTTAAAAATAATTAAAAGTACAGGTCTTCATATTTATTTCTTCGACTGAATGCTGATATGTGTGACTCATATACTAAATTAATATACTAAATATTGCTATGCTGTTTAATTTTTTTTGTTTTTAAATCTGGAGTTCTGTTTAAATGTTAAAATAAGGTTGTAATGGAAAATAGTCTGGAATATACTAAGATCTTCCCAAAGGCCCAATTATTCCACTGAGGCCTTGAAAGGGTGGACTGATCAAATATGTCTGCCAACGAACAGCAATCCCAAACTTCTCCACATTCCCCCACCCCCTGCAACCGAAATTAATCCTTAATCTCGAGGAGATGGTTTAAGACCTTTTTTTTCCCTCCCCGACTGGAATTTCCTGGCCTTCTCTCACAGAATGGAGTCTTAGTGGGACCAGCACCTGTCTAATTTGCAATGCATTTTCAGCAGACAAACTGGGTAGGGGGCTGGAGATTCATCAGAATTCTGAGTCTAATTTCTCCTGATGCTGGAGCTCTGAAATGAAAACAGAAGGTGCTAGAAAAAAAACACAGCAGGTCTGGCAGCATCGTAGGAGAATAAAATGTTTTGAGTCCAATATGATTCTTCCTCAGTTGCATCTCATCAGCACTTCCTGCTTGTATTATATAGATTTATGGTGTTGGCTTGCACCAAAAATTGTTAAAGATATAGCCCTTTTATAAAGAGGGGACTAAAGGAGATGTAAATGTTAAAGTGCTCAGCTCTAGAAGGCCATATGATAAGTACATTCAAACAATGCAGAAGATGTCTTTGTAATGTAGTGGTTAGTCACAAGTTATACAGTTTGCAATGCTAGGTTGATCATCTTTCTTAGCAATCTTATATTGAAGGGGAAACTGGAAAAGAATATCACAGGATTTTATCTTTGGAAGTGATTATGCATTGATTTGCCTCCCTCAGAAAATGGAATGGGTTGAAGTCTAAATTAGTCAAGAAATGATCAAGCTAAGTCAAATGATCCCATCTTATTTCATAACTAACTCTGCCTTTTCTCTTTGGATGATGTATTCAATGTCAGCTTCAGAACTGGTAATATTTGTCTGAGTCAGCTGGCCCAGGGCCCACAGTATTCCTTAGGTGTTGCTACTGTGGCATGATGCATTGTTCTTGGGGTGAGATGTTAAACTGATGCCCTGCTTCCCTGCTCAAAAGGATATAAAAGGATTCTAGGTCCTATTTAAAGAAGAGCAGGGCACTTGTCTAGTGCCATTGCCAACAGAACACATTTCCAGTTCATTTAGCTAGTGCTTTCTTCTTAATTCCTTTATGTGGGTGTCACTGGCAAGACAGTATTTGTTGCCCATGCCTAACTGCCTTTGAATGAGTTATCTAGCCAGGGTCATTTCAGAGAACAGTTAAGAGTTAATCACATTAGGTTTACAGGTCACATATAGGTCAAACTGGCTAAGGATGACATATTTCCCTTTCAAAAAGATATTTGTGAACCAGTGAACAATTGATAATAGTCACATGGTCACCAATACTGTGACTAGTTTGGAATTCCAGATTTTATTAATTTAATTTAAATTCCACCAGGTGCTGTGCTAGGATTCGGAACATGAGTCCCCAGACCATGAGCCTCGGCTGCTGGATTATCTGTCCAATGCCATTATCACTATACCATCATCATCTCCCATGCAGTAAAATGAACACCAGTTGATGGCTGGAATAGAAATCATGATGCACAAGAGCTAAGTGTAATATTAAATAATATAAATCACGGTCTGTGTAGTCATCCATACTGGTTTTGTTTTGGTAGCAGGAAAGAAATTTCACAAAATTTATTTTCTTCCTTGTTTAGTCTTGGTGTTTCAACATTTTTTTTACTCTTTCCAGTCTTTGTTGAAGGATCTAGAGGGTTGGAAATCATTATGTGAAAGCATCTTGATTGTGTGGGGAGGCTCAATTGACCAAATGGAGTTTTAGCCACGCTTGGCTCTTCCATAGTTCACGTTTCCATCAACCTTGCCATTCTGCCTTCAACCAACGCTACTGCAAACTAATGAGTTGGTCATTCACGCATTTGCTGTTTGTACATCCTTGCTGTGCCAAACTTGTCTACCTCTGTAACTCCACTTAAAAAATAATAAGTGTCAAGTACCTCGAGGAAGCATTCAGACTATCCTTGGCATTTCTCTGCAGTTTTGTGTGAGTATAAGTTGATTGGGAATAAAGTCCACACTCTGTTATGCTGCACATTTATGTTCTGGGCCTTGACACAACTCTCATATTCCATAATTTAATAAATCTAAGATTTCTAAAAAGGTTGAAATGAAATAGGGCTTTAAGTATTAGGGTAAGGATTGGTTTTAAAGTAGCTTACAGTGCTGTAAGAACTAAGGTATGATCTTATGCCACTAAATTATTGTGGAGCTTGCTACCTCATTTTCAGCTTTCAACAGATGATATCTGATGAACTTTACCCAAACATCTTGGTGCATTATGAATGCTGCAGAATTAATCACCGGGGAGCTCTTTCACAATATTAGTAAATTAGTATTTCTGCTAACCATAGTTTTAGCTCAGATTTAGTGCATGCATGTCACTAAACCATTTTTAATTACTTTCCTCTTTGACCTCCCTGCCCTTTGACCTTTACTCAGCCATTATTGTTTCCTGAATGTTGTTGGTCTAAGAGCCTTTCTGTTAGAGTAAAATTACAAATCACTTTAATCCTCAGCAGTGGGTCTTCAGGGTTAAGGTAATGCCCATAAATGCATAGACAATGCCCCATTGGTGAAGGCCGAAGACACAATAATTCAGTCTCGTTCCAACTTTTAAAGAGATATTTCCCACATGTCTATTAATGAAGCTGCAGTTCTAGTACAAAATAATGTCTGCAATTCACTGCAATGGTATGAACACAATTCTTCTGCTAATTTGCTCTCTTTTTTAATGGAGGTGCTAACATGTTTATTTTAAATTGGTTAACACCCCCATTAAAAAGAGGAATTTGATATGAGTCTGTTAACCATTTACATGATAACATTGCTCATGGTAATTCCCAGGCTTTCTTTTTAAGCCGTGTAAATATTTTACAGTGTAATTATCACAAGAATAAAGGAAGAAGGGCAAATACAGATGAACAGCAGTGATTATTCCTTTCATGTTTAGTTACTGCAAGGAACTTTTGGGAAATTAACTGCCTGCTGTGTTTTGATCTTTTTCACTTCTACCATCTTGAGTGAAAAGCACTTAATAAGTAATGGTCTAACAATTCAGCTTCAGTTTATCTTTGACAAATCTTTTCTTCACTAATTTTGATCATATTGAAAAGATCAAACTTAAAGTTTGAATACTTCCTACCGAACCTCAGTTTGATACACTTCTTGGTAAAGAATTGCATGCATTACTGGGAAAAAAATCAAAATTATTCCTGTAACGTGTTGCATTTTATCTGAGATCCATCTACTACTTCAGTAGTGTAACTAATCCATGCCAACAACACACCATGAACTACAAAACAACGTAGAAGTAAGTAAATTATTTTCTTTGGTTGTTTGGCTGCAGGAAGAGTATTGGCTTACAAAAATAGCTTAATATATTAAATATTTACCTAACCAAATGGATAGGCTCTCCAGCCTCATCTGAAATACAGCACTTGCAACAATCAAACATTCCTTCAATAATATGCTAGAGCACCATCCCACATTATGATTTCAAGACCTGGGACTCATTTGAAGTCAATGGAAATAAAAATTGGAGGAGATGTAAAACAATCTATCAATTTAGCACAACAGGTTTGATATTATCACATGGTCAAAATTACCCCCCACCCCCTGTACTTCACATACCTTAATCCATGAACCTCTGACCCTGAGGCAACAGTTCTATTGCTTAGCCAGACATCAGCATACATCACCTGAGGTCAATGTGACAAAAATGAAGCACTTCTTTCTTGCATTGGTCTGGTAGCTGTCCCTTTAAATCAGGCTCAATACATAAAAATTTAACGCAGGCTCTGAGCCTATGTTATTACATAAGTTACAACGTCTTGTTGTCATATTACTTTCTCCCTTAGTAGTAGGTTTGAAACAAGGTTTGATGCATAACTTCAAATATACTCATATTTGATCATTGATTTGATTGCATATGTGTGAGAGTTCTTTTCTAAAACACAGTAAATATTTTAGCAATCCCTGGAAGCTAATCAACAAGTATAGAAAGGAGCAAACTCGGAAGACCACCTCAACTGGAGTTAATCGAATAAGTTGAAAACAGAGAAAAAGAGCAATATTTAACTGGTTTTCACAACAGGACAAGATGGAAAGGAAAATGCTTATATTAAAGGTATTCAACTCCCTATTACTTTTCCTTTTGTGACTATTGAACTTCTAATGCAAATGCTGTACATGTTCCATATTTATTTCATTTTTTAATTGTCTGCTCAATAAATTTGCAATATTGTTCAAAACGTGGTTTGATCTGATACTCTATCACCTAATTCTGTGAAGTTATGGCATAATTTCATTGTGTTAAATGTAATTAAAAAAACAAAAATTTCTGTTCCCTGTCCTGGAACCAAATGTTTACCTACACAGTAAGGCTATTGATACAATTCCAAAATCATAATAATTTAGACTTAACTGTGATGGTTGTCTAAAGATGACAGACAAAAAAAAATTGAGTTATTAAAGATCCTGAAATACAATTGTCTGTACAAGTTCAAAACTATTTGAGCAAGCAGAAATATAAATCATTTTACTTAATATTAGCTTTCAGCATAACAGTTTATAGAAGGTTTCTAGGTGAAGTGATGACATAGTGTTGAAACTATAAAACTAAATTAAATAATGATGATCAAAAAGGTCAAGATCAAATATTGCAGAGGGGCAACCCAGCAATACTGCCTAAACGATAGCCACACTCAGACAACAACTTATCAAGACAAAAGACCCCATGCCCATCATGTGCAAGACTAATGTACTTCTCAAGATTCCATGCAAAGAACGCATGAAATATTATATAGGGCAAACAGGCAAACAACTAGCAATCCACATGCACACACACCTACTAGCCACTAAACACCACAACCAGCTGTCCCTAGTAGCCATTCACACAGATGACTGTGACCACAAATTCAACTGGGACAACACCATGATCAAAGGACAAGCTAAACAGAGGACAACCAGAGAATTCCTATAAGCATGGCTCTCACCCATGGACTCTATCAACAAGCACATTGACCTGGACCCAATATACCAGCCACTACAACAAACAACTGGAATCGACAACCAGAAGCAGCAGAATCGAAACCAATTAAGTTCCAGAAGACAAAGTACAGCAGCACTTCACAGGAGACTCCAACTGAAGATGTCACCAGATAGGGGATGAAACATCTGCAAGTCAACTACCCACAACCACGACAACATCCACTCCCTCCACCACCGATGCTAATTAACAGCAGTGTGTGCTATTTACAAGATGCATTGCAGAACTTCATCAAAGATCCTTAGGCAGCACCTTCCAAACACACAACTACTTCTATCTGGAAAGACAAGGTCAGCAGAGACTTGGGAACACCACTACTTGCAAGTTCTCCTCCTCTAACTTGGAAATATATCACCACTCCTTCACTGTCACTGGGTCAAAATCCTGTCACTCCCTCTCCAATGGCATTGTGGGTCTACATACAGCACATGGACTGCACTAGTTCCAGGATGCAGTTCACCATCACCTTCCCAAGGGGATGGACAATAAATGCTGGCCAATCAGCAATGTTCACATCCCACAAGTGAATAAAATAAAGAACATCTTCATTCCTTATCAATTGTCACATTATCTCTTCTATACGTCACATATCAAACAGAAATGACTGCTAATACTCAATTGTAACACCAACCCTGGTAGTCTTGTATTATACATTATGGACATTAGAGAAAGAGAATTAAACAGACTGCTAAGCTGTTTCTAATAAACCTCGAATTTAAAAAAATTGGTTGCCTTTAATGTCATTGCTAGGTGCTTTTGATCATATTGGCTTCTCCACTTTCTTGTATCATTACATAAGGCCAAAGTCAAAGCATCTTCCACAGGTAGAAACAGAGCTTATGGTCAAGATTGGATATAGCTTTTGGATCTCCAATAACTTAAACCTCTGAGAGTGAGATTTCTCTTAAGAAGAAGACATTATAGTAGACAATGTGCAGAATGCAATAACTTTCACTGAAATTACATGATGTCAGCTCACTGAAAGTTGAGAGTAAGTGGCTTAGCAGTTGTACTAAAATTAGAAAAGAATTACTAATTTCTGTTTCCACTTGCATCAGTCCCTTGAGTTCACAGTTTGGCTCTGAGGAAAAGGCAATCAAACCAAATAAAGTTATGCTGTCATAGTTGGTAGCTTGATCAATACCAGTTCTTCTGTAGAAAATTCTTTCATGCTCTTTTTGCCCCTCCAGTTTTCCCTCTGACTTTCTTCTCTCAACCTATTTTGCTTGAGGGTGATGATTCATGACGGGAATACAGTCTATTACTCATTGGCAGCTGTCCAGTAACTCACCAAAGTGGATAGTCTTCATAAACCTAGACAAGGCTGTTTAAAACATTTTGGTGCATTAGAATTGAATTTTATCCACTTCTGAGCAAATGCACCTTGGATAGTTTTATTTACCAAATTTCCAGCATGATCACGTCCCTCAATCAGTATCACAGTGACCAATAGTGGCACTTTCACAACAGTTTGAGATTGACTGTTACCGATTTTGACAAGAAAGACAAATGGCACAATCTTTAGTCAAACCCTAATATTGCCAGAAAATATCTGGCGAGTTATCTGACAAAAAGGCTTCCAGTGTTCGAACTCTTTCAAGAACAACAGTCTATGCTCAACAGAATTGGCAAATCACCTTTTCCCAGTGAAATTTCAACAGCTGTCCATCATGTAATTACAGTCACCAGGATCAGATGGTTCACCTCATTGTAATGCATGTGGCCTACGAAAATGTGCTGGCAGATTCAAGACAATCCACCCAACAGTCCATACTTCTGAGATTTCACTGGCTGTACAATTCAGACATTCAAAACTGCAAGATATCATGTACAAGAATAGGTGGAGCGACAGGTAGTGTTGAGGAAGCAGGGAGGCTGCAGAAAGATTGGGAAATGCTTGATGAGTGAGCAAAGAAGTTAAATACAATTTGGCAAAGTGTGAGGTTTTATATTTTGATTGTAAGAATAGAGGTGTAGACTTTTTCTAAACAGGGAAAGGCATCAGAGATCTGAAATGCAAAGGGACTTGGGAGTTCTCACTCAGGAATCTTATAGGTTAAGGTTCAATTCAGCTGGTGGTTAGGAAGGCAAATGCAATGTTAGCACTTATTTTGAAAGGGTTAGAAAACAAGAGTAGAGATGTTCTGCTCAAGCTGTGTAAGTCTCTGGTCAGACTGCATTTGGAATATTGTGAGCATTTGTGGGCCCTGTATCTCAGGAAATTTGCTCTGGCATTGGAGGAGGTCCAGAGGAGGTTTACAAGGATGATCCCGGGATTAAAGGGCTTGTCATGTGAGGCGTGGTTGAAGACTCTGGGTCTGTGCTTGATGGAGTTTTGAAGGATGAGGAGGTATCTGATCAAAACTGACAGGTAGAAGACAGAGGGTGGTGGCGGAGGGTTGTATTTCAGACTGGAGGCCTGTGACCAGTGGAGTGCCACAAGGATCGGTGCTGGGTCCTCTACTTTTTGTCATTTACATAAATGATTTGGATGCGAGTATAAGAGGTACAGTTAGTAAGTTTGCAGATGACACCAAAATTGGAGGTGTAGTGGACAGCGAAGAGGGTTACCTCAGATCACTACAGGATCTGGACCAGATGGGCCAATAGGCTGAGAAGTGGCAGATGGAGTTTAATTCCGATAAATGCGAGTTGCTGCATTTTGGGAAAGCAAATCTTAGCAGGACTTATACACTTAATGATAAGGTCCTAGGGAGTGTTGCTGAACAAAGAGACCTTGGAGTGCAGGTTTATAGCTCCTTGAAAGTGGAGTCGCAGGTAGATAGGATAGTGAAGAAGGCGTTTGGTATGCTTTCCTTTATTGGTCAGAGTATTGAGTACAGGAGTTGGGAGGTCATGTTGCAGCTGTACAGGTCATTGGTTAGGCCACTGTTGGAATATTGCGTGCAATTCTGGTTTCCTTCCTATCGCAAAGATGTTGTGAAACTTGAAAGGGTTCAGAAAAGATTTACAAGGATGTTGCCAGGGTTGGAGGATCTGAGATACAGGGAGAGGCTGAACAGGCTGGGGCTTTTTTCCCTGGAGCGTAGGAGGCTGAGGGGTGACCTTATAGAGGTTTACAAAATTATGAGGGGCATGGATAGGGTAAATAGACAAAGTCTTTTCCCTGGGGTTGGTTAGTCCAGAACTAGAGGGCATAGGTTCAGGGTGAGAAGGGAAAGATATAAAAGAGACCTAAGGGGCAACTTTTTCATGCAGAGGGTGGTATGTGTATGGAATGAGATGTCACAGGATGTGGTGGAGGCTGGTACAATTGCAACATTTAAGAGGCATTTGGATGGGTATATGAATAGGAAGGGTTTGGAGGGAAATGGGCCGGGTGCTGGCAGGTGGGACTAGATTGGATTGGGATATCTGGTCGGCATGGACTGAAGGGTCTGTTTCCATGCTGTACATCTCTTTGACTCTATGACACTAAATTGAATGCAAGTTCCATCATGGCAGGATTTGAAACCAGTTTCCCAGTCTCTGGGTTTATATGATAAGCTGCCAGAGGAAGTGGTACAGGCTGGTACAATTGCAACATTTAAGAGACATTTGGATGGGTATATGAATAGGAAGGGTTTGGAGGGATATGGGCCGGGTGCTGGCAGGTAGGACTAGATTGGGTTGGGATATCTGGTTGGCGTGGACAGGTTGGACCAAAGGGTCTGTTTCCATGCTGTACATCTCTATGATTCCATGACAGGATACTGAGAGATCTTGATAGAATGGACAGGGAGAAGATATTTCCAAATTGTATTTAACTTCTTTGCTCACTCATCATGCATGTCCCAATCCTTCTGCTGCCTCCCTGCTTCCACAACACTACCTGGAGCTCCACCTATTCTTGTACATGATACCTTGCAGTTTGGAATGTCTGCATTATGGAGAATCTAGGGCCTGAGGGCAGAGCATCACCATGGCAGGACAGACCCTTTAAAACTGAGATGAGGAGGAATCTTTTCAGCCAGAGAGTGGTGAATCTATGGAACGCATTGCCGTAGAGGTCAACTCAATGAGTGTACTTAAGACAGAGATGGATAAGTTCTTGACTAGTAAGGGGATCAAGAGCTATGGGGAGAAGACAGGAGAACAAGGTTGAGAAACATATCAGTTATGATAAAATGGTGGAGCAGACTCAATGGCCTGATTCTGCTCATATATCCATAGGTCTTATGGTCTAAGAAGATGAAGGCAGCTGAGATTGATTAAATCAGCTCAAGACAAAAGATATAACCATGATATATTTGATCTCTATTTGAAAAATATCGTACACTTCCCAGTTTAGCCATCAGTGATCAATATGATTTATTTAATTTTAAGACTGCTATAGTGACAAAATGTTGTTCTTAAACAAAATAATTACATAAACAAGTTTCTTATGAAAATGTAATTTGTTATTTTAAGGATTCTAACTGACCTTCCACTGGTCACTGATATCAGTAACTCACTTTTCTGTAATGTAATAAATTTTCTGAAGTAATTTAATTTTATCAACAAAATGACACAAGAAATGTATTACACAATTGCCTGATATTGAAATATTTAGTCCTTTCAAAACAGGCCTTATTTGCACAAAATAATCTAACTTAAAATGCAAGTTGTTCTTCCTTCCGCAAACTTCCTAACCGCAGTTGTTCACATTATAGTTTAATGGCTTTACTTCCTATGATGGGTTTCCAATATTCAATGAAGATGGATGTATTTTATCTATTTGTTTCTTTTGCCAAACATTTGCAAAAGAAATAGAATCCCATTATAATCCCATGGGATTGTTCTCCCTTTGTCCTTCGCATTGAAATGTAGTTCTTTCTGTAACCGCTGTTGGTTGAGTACAGCACTATTAACTCATGACCAGTTTCTTAAACAGTCATTCACCATGCTCCAGGTTGACTCACTCTGACTATGTTATCTGAAGACAGCATCAAAGCAGCTCACAAATATTTCAACCTCAGTTCCAGTGCCAACATTTTTGTCTTCAACTACACAAAGAAAAATTCATTGCAAGGACAATTTCTATTGAATGGCTGACAATGGAAGAAGGTGAATTCATGGAAGAAGGTGAATTCATGTTGTTTTTAAATTATTCTTTTGCCCTACCATTTATACTTTACAGTTGCAGAGTTTCCTGATTGTCATGTGACAACTATTGTTATGTAGCTGCACATCATATATTTGGTGTTAGAGGATTACTGAGGCTCCAATGAAGCATTCATCTCAGATGCATACAGGATTTGTTAATGGAAACTATCCACTTTACAGCCAATGTTATATAAAGAAGTGTTTTGAAAGTGCTAAAACTGCATTGAATTCTAACCAATCTAATGATAAAATACAGTCTTTCGGTGGAGAAAAGGAAATCGAATAGCAAATTACAATGGAAATAGATGTGTCATCCTTATCATCTTTACAATTATTTCTAGGTAATCACTACAACTTGTATCCATTGCTATCATCAATAAATTATATATTAAGTAATAAAAGTACCTCTTCTCATCAAGACTCAGTAATGGTTTATCCTTTACCACTGCTAACCAGATAGCAGCTTAGAGTCAGCATAGAATGGAGGATTGGTGGTAGCACTTTAGCCTAACCACAGGCCACCTGTGGTTGGTACTGAAACATACAACATGGTGATTAGTGTTGGGGTTGTTACCTAAGTACCTCAAAGTAGCAAGAGTGAAAAAAAATCCATTTGGTACAGGAGAAAAATATTTCTGGAAAGAAATTATTTTACCACTTTTAGAACGTCATTCCTTTAAGAAGACTCAGATATTCAGTCAGCTGCTGAAAGTGTATAAACAGAGATGCTGTATGCACCACTTACAGAAGCAGAGCAAAAGCAACATCTCTAAAGAAAACCTTCACTTCAAAGCTGGTAAAAAGCATAGGAAAAAATGCAGGATAGAAAGAGTGTAACAATTAGTCTCACTGGAGGTTTTTTTTAAATGCAAGGAGTCACACATTGTGTTTTAGATCATGAAATGCAGAAACATTTCTATGGTACCCCTGAACAAGGGTGAAGCCTCCATCCAGGCTGCAGAAGGCAGGAAACCACTGTTTAGCTCCCATAGGGCAAAAAAACACAACAATTTGATAATTGGAAGTAGTGGAAACCCCTCCAGCAAGCATTACAAAATAGTGAATTGCTATTTAGCAGAATTTGAAATTTTATGAGAAGGAAAACTCTATTTCTATAATACAGAATGTAAACCTCTATTAGAAAATAATATATTGCTTATATAGTTCAAAAGCTTGCAAGCAAGGAAATATGATAACTGCTATTATAGAGTTTCATGTTTTAAAGATATTAAGGTGAGAATTAAAATACATTTCCATTAGTAGAAAATTGTAAGCTTTTAAGTCAGAAGCATTTATATATTACTGAATCATGAAATATCTGAAATAAAACTAATAGCATTAAAATGCAGCAGATTTAAAAACTTAACTTTTAAGTAACAATGAAGAACCACATTAAGAAACAAAGAAAAGAGAAATAATATTTCCATCAAGATTTAATGTTAAAGAAAAGCCAAAAGAACACTGGATTAAAAATCTTAGAGAAAATAGTTTTTAAAATATAGAACTGCCTCAGAATTGATTACTAAATCTCAAGTAAATACACAATTGTACTCAACAAATCCTATAGATGTTATCATAAATTATAAAGAAAAGGTGCAAAGATATATGAAGAAGTCCTAATAGACTTTGATAAGTACTTCAACCTGAGACAGATTAACAGAAGAATTGGACATCCAGTGAAATCCAATGATAAATTAATTAGCCACCTAAACAGATTAATGAAGAATTGGGACCACAGAGTTTTGAAAGCAGTTGTTTTTTTATCAGACAGAATTGTTGTTGCAATTACTGATGAGTATTTGTCAGATTTGTTGCAGTCCAAGAAAGAGAAGTCAGGAAGACTCAGAGAAACATCCTGAGGAGAAAGACAATCATATCCCAGGAGACGAACAGAATCTATCCACTTTGTAATAAGCAAGCACTCTACCCTAAAGTGAAACAAAGACCAGACCAAACAGCAGAAACTAAGAGTTAGAGTCAGCACTGTGGGACAGTAAAGCAGTACCCCCCCCCCAGCCATGACAAAAGAATGTTATACCTGTGAAATGGTAGCTCACTTCTAGAATATTTGTTGAAGTGGGACCACAGTTTCAGAGCAGAAAAAGGTCACTTTCAGAAGATGTGGATAAAAATAATCGCATAGTTATTCTATGGCTAGCACTACTGCCTCACAGTGCCAGGGACCCAGGTTCAAGTCCAGCCTTGCGTGACTGTCTGTGTGGAGTTTGTACATTTTCCCTGTATCTGAATGGGTTTCCTCCATATGTTCTGGTTTTTGGTGTGCAGGTTAGGTGGATTGGTAATGCAAATTGCCCATAGTGTGCAGGCTATGTAGATTAGCCATTGGAAATGCAGGGGGAGTGGGTCTGGGTGGGATGCTTTTCAGAAGGTTGGTGTGGAATCAATGGGCTGAATGGCCTGCTTCCACACTGTAGGGATTCTATGAGTTTCAGAGCAGCAAATAATCAAGTGCTCACTTTAAAGAGGTTAAAGCGATAAAGCCTCCTTTTTCAGAGGCATGCCGACATGAGACAATATAACTTCCTTATTAAAGGTACCTGAGATGTTCCTAGGGGAAGCTAGTGGTCCAACCAACTTGAGTTTGACAGAACCTCTTTATGTCAATGGCTGAAGAAACATCAGGTACAGCCTACTGCCTACAGAGATGAAAGTACATGGTACAGGTGATAACTCTCAAGAAATTAAAGGATATAACAATCACCCTGCAGCACAAAGAGAATAAGGAAATTGAAAATGTTCATATAATTCAAACTATGTAACTTTAAGCAATGTGCAATACATTGCTTGTAATTATGTTGGCAAACACGAATGAAGGAGGACAGTGATTAATTAAAACTGTCAGTAGAAATTATCTGAACAACTTGATTGACTAATTTTGTGCTTTATCTTGGTTAGAGATTTCTCTCCCTGAAAAATAATTAAACTGTTCGATCTGACACATTTGCAATGCTTGTTAACAATTAGTAATCCTCCCATTTAGGGAATGCAGTTTGCCTTTAAATTGCTTTACATGTTGCCAATTGGTAAGCAGACCCAATGAAGATGTTAACTTGATTGTGGCTATTTCAGGCTATCTGAGTTTTGGTCTACATACGTGTCATAATCTTTAAAGGGTGATACTCTAGAAATACACTCTAATATGCCTCTGAGTGGTATTATTTACAAATAAGTTTCTCCATCCAGCTATCAAAAGTAAAACCATGTAAATTTAATGAATCGTTCAAGTGGTGTATTTTCCCTATGGACTAGTTTTAGCATAATGGCTATTTCATTTGTTCTTTTTAGAGTTATGCTTACTTGCATATGCAATGTAATGTTAAAATGATACATAATACACATTTTTCCATCTCTAAATAACTTTGTATGACCACACACTTGGCTGTGTTTTAGAACTTGATGTGCTTTGTTTGTGAAACATTAAAGTATCAGCAATACCTTCACAAAATAAAATAGTTCTTAAAAGGGAGTCTCATTTCTCCTTAGTTACAGTACTGAGTAGCTTAAAAACTAATTGAAGCTCTAGGGAACCTCCCATCTATTATTTTGTTACTAAGGTACCGTAGTGTTTAAAGGTGCCTTTCCTTTTAAGGACACAAGTTGAATTGCTGTAAATAGGACAAGCCCAAGTCAACTAAAGGTTGCAGAGAAATAGTGTTTTGAACCATCAAAGAATATCATGCCACGGGAATTTTGATAAACAGTTTATATCTGGCTGTTAATGCTGCTAATATTTAATTGAATCGTTGGTTTAATAATTGATTGTGATCACCTTAGCAATTTCATAAGTTCAGTTAGCAATGAAACCATTTGAGAGATTGAGGAACTGCAAACAAGAAATAGCTAAAACCGAAACCAGCTAGAAATAGAGGTCAGATTAAAGAATGCCAGAAATATTATTTCAAAATTCCTGTCTATACTAAAGAGGGAATTTAAGCTTTATTTTGCCAGAGCCATCCATTGCTACAACTTCAACCACTTAAAAGAACAAGCACAGCAGACACCTGTATCATGATCCTGATGGGAAGAGTGTGCTGGTAACCACTATTCTATCAGCCACAACAAATGTATAAATGACCAACTGAATCGCTGAGAACATTATCTTCCCTGACTTTGAGCACTATCTAAGATAAAAGAAACTCACAAACAATGTCATGAATAAACAATGAAACAAAACATTGTTATAAACAAGTATATTCATTAACAAATGTCAAAATATTATTAATTACTACTATGCAAACTTAAACTATATGACTTTACATCCAAACATGCACATTTTCATTCATAAATAGGGCAGAACGACAGACAGTTTTGCAGAAATATCATGAGTGGAAAATTTGGATAAAATGGAACAAATTCTGTGGATTGGGAGTCCAAAAGATAAAGCTGGAATGAAATTACTTTCTTATGGATTTCTTTTCAGAAGATGCTTGGTTTGGTAGCTGATCATTTGGACCTAGGCCTTGGCTTCAATTAGAAGTATTTCATTTCAGAGTCTTTGCGTGACAGTTTTCTTCCACTTACACAGGGAGAGAAAGAACAAGACAGGGCAAGATAGCAAGAGACCTGTCTTGCCTTCAGGCTTTCTGGATGTATGCTTATAATTGTGAAAACCTGTAAATAAAAGCAATTGCTAGGCAGATTAGAATCTGCCTGACTCACAAAAGTATCAAATTTAACTTCTCTAAATGTTACATAACATTGTCTGAATTGCAGAAGTGCCATGGAAATAGAAAATAGTGGTGACTACACTTGAGTGGGTGAAGTTAGTGTTTTCTTTCTGTCTGAAGGAGCAGCTCAATTTATGACTGATGTGAGATCCTTCAAGGGGCAATAGCATTAATCAGACACTTGCACAATCCATATTAAAGACATCTGTAGTGTAGACATAGTATTGTGCATGTGAAATGCATGTAGTGCCCAACTGTGTTGGATACAAATCCAGGTCACAAGCAATCTTGACCGTTTCATTACTCATTACAAATGGATGATAGTCATCTATGTGAAGCAAAGCAATCACAGGCAATCATAAAAGTGTCATCTGTGGGTCACAATTTACAAAGACAAACCAAAGTCTCATATGAGCACGGGAGGTGATATCTTTTCACCAGAGTCAATTCCCTCTATGCCATTTCCTTCAGTGTTCCAGCCTCGGCAAAATGCCTTGCCAACAAAATTGGCTTCTCTCTGCTGCAGGATACTGTAGAATGTGCAAGCGTCACATAGACAGGGCCACATCACAAGAGGAGCAGCCTTCATCAACAGAAAAGTATTCCATTCCATCAATGCATAAGCCATCTGTAAGCGTTGTACCATTTTAGAAGTCTGCCATGATGTCTATATCCTTCTGAACTCTCAAGACCCTGCTTCATTTCAGGAGCCAGATACCTGACAAGGATGGGTACTGGAAATGAGACCTATTCTGTACAACCATGGTTAATGGTTCTGTTACATAATGCCTTGACTGAGGCTGTGTGCAAATACAATGCAGCTCTTTCCTCAACTAATATGATTGTGGAGCAGAAGATAGGCCTCTTGAAGATGACGTTCCTCTGCTTGTGTAGTTGGGCCAGGGGCTTGCAGATCAGTCTCGGCCTTGCCATATAACCCTAGCATGCTGTGCGAAGAGGGGATCTAATGAACACTAGAGAGCTGGGAGGGGAGCATTCTGTCTTCTCAGAAAGAAAATGAGAACAGTGTGCAGGAAAAACATCACCTTCAGCATGATAGAACATTGCAGCATCAGGAGCTACACATCACTCATGATTTGATTGACATCAGGTTGCAGTCGGTTTGAGCTGGGTGCAGTGATCACTTATTGACCGTAAATTTGTTGATGGTCCCTGTTTATTCCCAGAAGCATGTACAGCTGTTTTGGTTTTATTTTCTACACTTTTGCTCTGGTTCAATAAAATTTAATGTTTTAAATCTTTCAAAGGCTTTCCAGCATGTGAAGTTCTCAGACTGAACAATGGGAAGATGTTATGCTACGCTAGGCATTAAGGAAAGAGTAGTACTCCCTTACTGGTATGGTACTAAGGACGGGTAACCTCAGTAGCTTGTGTATTGCAGTTGCAGTTGCAATGAAAGTTGATCGGATGTTGATGTAAAATAGCAACACATTGATGAATGTTCACTTGTATTTGCAATTAAGTGTCACCCATGTCACTATCTGCCCTCAGCAGCATTTCCTTTTCATCCTCTTGTGTGAAGGGCATTTCCTACTGACAGTACTTGGACTGGTGCATGGCTCTGCTTTAAATACGGCACCAGAAATTCCAGAAGGTCCCATCAGTGTGTGTACCTCTGCTGTTGGTGAATGCATCACAGCTCAAGTGGGGCAGCACATGGGGTGGTATGTACATAATGAAGCATGCGGCAGAGAATTGTGTTGGATAACTCATGAGAGCTCACAGATCAAAACCCTCTGTGAAACTCCCCATCATTGACACTTTAGCTGAGTTCTACCATACTTCAACCAATAGGTTGAGAAATTAGACTCTGTTTTTCCTGTGTTCACAAAAATAAAAACATTGCAAATTTCCTGACACTTTTGAGGACAATTGGTTAGACAAAGTTCTGACCATACCCAGGATCCAGATTTGTATATTCCAGTGCTGACAGGGTTTTGGAAGGGAACAATTACAATGTAACATTTAGAGGTCTAATAGCAAAGGTACATCAGAAAAATGAATAATGGTAAGCTGAATTTCTCTCCCAGATGTTTATTCTTCTGGTAGTTGGTGTTAGCACATTGGTGTTTCAGCTCAACTATACAACAATCCAATTGTAATTTAAAGTTCCTTCTACATTGTCTTCCCACAGCACGAGTGTAACTTTTTCCATTTTCCACATTAATCACTTTTGTAGCCCTTCAGGTTGCCAAGTTCTGGTGCTAATTTATGGACTTGGTTTGTAATAATAACAGAAGATGTTAGAAATACACATAGGGACATTAAAATCTTCAAATAGTAAGAACAGGTTAAGGTCTTAAGCACACATTTTATGCGAGATTTGATTTGGTATTGAATCTTTCGCCAAAATATTAAGCTGGCTTTCGTTTTTTCAAGTGCTAATGGTCCTATTGAGTGTTTCCAACATGTTATGCTTTCTATTTCAGATTCTCAATATTTTCAGTCATTTTGACCCCATGGTTCAGTATTTTACTGACTGCTGCAAACATCATTGACACTTGCATCAAAAGTATCATGTTTTCATGGCTCTCCTGTAAATAGAAGGAAAGTAGTTCAGTATTGCCCATTGGATAAGTCTATCCCAATCCCAGATATGACTGCACTATATTTTGTGGAAGTAGCTCCCCATTCTTTTTAGGCTCAATGGGAGCAGTTATTACAATGAGAAATATCAGAAATATTACAGTGTTGCAGTTTACCTTTGCGCATTTTTCCTGGTGTACTAATTCGGATATTTTGCTTCGATAGCCGTAGCAAGGCCAACTAATTAATAGCTTGCAAACTGCTTTCTTTTGCTTCTGATAATTACATAATGTTTAGTGCAAAGAAGCAGACCACTTGCCCCAACAAAGCCTCCTCCTAAAGCCGGTAGCTCACCAAATTAACATAATGTGTTACGTAAAAGCAAATTGTTTTTAACTGCAAACTCCTGGCATCACCTTCTGTTTCATATGTGTTATCAATTTCAGCACTGTCAACTTGGGAATACTTTGCAAGTTTCAGATTTCAGCATTTTGGTAACAAAGATTAATCCATTAGCAAACCCTCATTTAAACTTTCTCAGTTAAAGGATGGACAAGCAAACTGGAAGGTTTCTGTGTTTTGACTTTGGCGTTAATTAGAAAAAATGTTTGGATAATGCTGAAATGTCAAATATTCCAAACTACTGGGATCTAATAATGTCACGGATTGAACATTACGTTTACTAGAATGCCAATCAATTTCTTTTTGAATATATAATTTGTACCAATGTAGAATGATATGGATCATTACTTTCTGAAATATGAAATCTCATCACCATCATTTGGTAATGAATGAGCATTTGTATGGAGTAGTATTCATAAGACAGAGACATTACGCAGGCTATGCATTGTTAGCTTACGAACATCAGTTCGGACAGTGTGTTGAAATGCAGTGCAATTGTGAAGCTAAAGCTCTCAGAAATATGAGAATCATACTGATGAATGCTCTGCAATAAATGTACGAATATTTTGTGTACCAGTATGCAAGAACTTGTAGGAATAACACTACCTGTTATCCACGATAAATGAAAATGACCTGTCTTACAAAACAGACCAATCATGTGAGCTAACATCCCCCCCTGCAATAATATGGAGATTTTTGAAGTGCAGGCAAAGCAAGATATTAGAAAGGTAAATGAACCTTATTGCAAACAGAATAGGCTACAAGAGCAGGGAAGTCTTAATATAATAATACAGGATTTTTTTTAAAGACTACTCTTGGGATAGTGTATGCAATTTTGTCTCCTTACCTAAGAAAGGTTGTAGGTTCAGTGGTTTGGTTCCTGTGATGGGAAGAATAAATAAATTGGACCACTCGTCTCTGGAGTTCAGAGACATAAGAGGTAAACTTATTCAAGCATGCAACATTCTCAAGGGAGCTCAACATAGTGGTTACTGAGAGATTGTTTCCCTTGGGAGTAGAACTTTGAACACGGGGCACTGCGTCAGGATAAGGAGCCAGTCATTTAGGACTGAGGAGAAATTTCTCCATTCAGGGGTTGTGAATCTTTGGGGCACCAGAAGATTGTGGATACTCACAGAATCAGATGATTGTTACAGTGCAGAAGGAGGTCACCTGGTCCATCATAATTGCACTGGCTCTTTGAGCATCTTGTGCATATTTAAGATTAGAAAAGTTCACTGGTCTCGGGGAATCAAGGAATCTGAGGAGTGGAAGGTAAAAGTGGAACTGAGGCAGATCAGCCATGATTTTACTGAGGCACTGCAGGCTCAAAGGGCCTCAGAAACTACTTCTGCCCCTAATTCTTTTGCTTTTCAAGAGGAATTATGTAAATCATTAGCCTATGTTAAAATGGAAATCAAGTAACCCAGTACTATTGTTGTTCATTCTTTGGACAGGAAAGATCATCATTTATTGCCCATTCTTACTTGCCCTTCAGAAGCTGGTGGTGTGTCTTTTTTTGAACTGCTACAGTCCATATAAAAAGGTACTCTCATAATGCTGAATGACAGGCAATTCCAGGAGTTTCTGCTTTTGATGATGATTCAGCCCAAGCATCGTAAAAATTGCGGCCAAGTCCAAGAGAACATGGCACAGCAGCAACCTGATTTAACATCAATCTGCAAGTCTACCAATCCTGTATCCTCAATACAGTCCTCTGCACTGTTGATACCCAACCAACATTTACATTATGCAGGAGAAAAGGCTGAGCAGTTTCCATTTTTGCTGTCTCAGATGTAACCTTTTCTTTCATAAACAAGGTCATCAACTCAGAAGTCCTGGTGCAGAATAATTCTACTAGTATGCATTCATTGATAAGCTGATGATGACTAATCCATCAGATGGATGACAAAGACCTGTAGCGCAATGAACTGACTACTGGGGTCATGATGGCCTGACAGTCTATACCTCCTCAACAAGGATACCTGCATATAAGATACGAAGTTGGCAGACACTGACACTCCGAGGCAGATACTGATGGCTGTGATCTCTGGAAGTTGACTGTTTGGAAGGGCATTGGAAGAGTGAGCAGACGCAAAAATCTCAATGACTGGGAATTGAGCCCAGAGAAAACAGAAGTTAATGAAAGTATATCTTCTCAGCCCACTGTGTTCCTCTGTAGCAAGTGTGGCATTTGCTGCCATTCCAGAATGAGGTTCCTGAACTACACTAGACAATGATTGACA
Source organism: Chiloscyllium punctatum (assembly GCF_047496795.1). Lineage (NCBI taxonomy): Eukaryota > Metazoa > Chordata > Chondrichthyes > Orectolobiformes > Hemiscylliidae > Chiloscyllium > Chiloscyllium punctatum. The sequence continues at coordinate 18,970,234 of NC_092775.1, forward strand.
CAGAGGTGACCATCATGGCATATATTTCATGAGATGAAAGGCTGCTTTAATCTACCCTGATCAATTAAATCAATTTTTACTGAGTTGAACTGATAAAATTCCTGGCTAGTTTTGATTGGAAAATCAATAAAAGATCATTTCTCAATAACTCGAGAAGAACAATCTAACAAATTGCCCATCGCTTTCTTATTAAAACAATTGAATCCAAAGATCAATTCACATTGTGCAGTGTGCATGCCTTAATAATGATGGAACAAATGTGATACATGGACATTTCTGATCGACAGTAGATAAGGAGTTGAAGGTTGTGGAATTTGAATGCCACTTAAATGGCCCTGGATTATCTTTAATCATTGGTTTGAGATTGAAGTCTTTAAACTGCAGATTTTCATACCTGTTAGGTAACGAGCAAAGACAATGAAGTCCTGGCAATGTTGTGCTCTGAATGCTGAGGTCATTGATCAAAGGCTAACTCAGTTCATGGCTACAACACTGTTTATTGAAAGCAAAGTCACCACTGTCCTCCTCTGCAAAACCACTAGCAAATCTGATTATCCAACTATCCTTCACACTTTTCCAGGTTGAACTCCACTTCTCAGCCCAGCTCTGCATCCTGTAAATGTCCCATTGCAATTACAATAGCCCTCTGTCAATGTCACTGGATACTCAACAACAAATGATAAGCTCTTCAATTTTACTTTAATGTTAAAAACACTGAGCTGGTTTGAATAGAGGCAACAGGGATCTTCACTGCCAGCAAGAGAGATGACAGGAGGTCAGCATTGCCACTTTTAGGGAAGACCCACCAAATTAAGAGCTTGTAGTTAGGCACCGACTAGGCCAAAAGTGGACCTAACACTACGATGAAGGTAGTGCCACAGGGGTAACGATGAAGAATCCCAGGAATGATGTGCTACCTGCCAAGAGCTGGTAGCAAATCTGAGCTAGCAACACCTTGGTACTCAGCAGTGCCGCCTGGAAAATGGTTGCTGCTGCTGGTATTACAACCCCCAACCAGCCTAGGATCGAAAAGGGACCCAGGCACAAATGAATGGTGGCAGGAGAACATTAGAAACTTTTCTGGCCCAGGCTTGGTCAGAGTGCAGGTAGGAAGTTGATAGGGTCTCCACATAGTCTTCTATGTCTCTTTCACCCAATTCTACACAGGGGTGGGCAATAAATGCCACCCTCTCTGTCCCATTCACCATTGCCCCTGTGCTAGCTAACTAAAACTGACTCTCATTCTTCAAACATTACAATTTAAAAACTCACCTTCTTGTTCACAATGTCCTCCCTAGTTTCACCATCCCTGTCTCAATATCTTTCTCCAGTTCTATCACCCTTCAAAATCATTGGCTCCTTCAAATCTGAACTCTTGAGAATCCCTCATTTTCATTACGCCATGATTGGTGGTTATGCCTTGTCCTGCACAAATTGAGTAGGGCCTGAGAAATAAATTATTAGCTGCTAGCAAAAATGTAAATTGAGATCATGAAATTTTTAATCACAAACATTGAGAGACAGGACAAACTTAGATTTTTGTTGCTTGGTTGACATAGTATGATTTTGATTATATTAACGTGTTGTGGATGATCTCAATTGTTGCAGTGGACTGTGTCACCGCTACCGAAATATGAACAAAGTTTTCAAAGCAGGTTGTTAGACATCCTTAGTCTGAAGTTTCCTTAGTGAATTGGAAGCTTTAATTTTTTTTAGCTCCGAAGTTACAGAGCATCAAACAGGTAATGAAAATCCTCTAGGAAGAACTGTGTAATTGCAATACATCAAGTTAACAAAATGTGGAGGAGATCATGCTTTCTTCACTTGCTTTTTCTGAACTTAGCGGAGCTTTTAAGGATTCTTTTTTTTTTCAATTTTTACCAATTTGTCACATTTATTAAATGGCTTTTTAAATTCATTGCAACAACTGGCTTTACAGATCCTTGACTATTTTATATTGGAATCAATGAAACCAAAAATCAACTTGTTATTATGCAATCATTTGGGCAAATATTCTGCTTTGTTTAGGAATCATAATGCCAGTCATACTGTATATGAATCATATCATTCAGTATCCTGCAATATAAACGCAGACCAGAACTAGTGGATATGTAGGTAATTGCCCAATTCTGTATGAAAATTACATGGGCTCCTATGGCAAGTGCTACTGCCTTAATTTATCACTGCCAATGCAGACGGCAGGGACAATTACCACTGACGAGTTTACACTTTCTCACAGTGAGGTTTATATTGCTGATGAACCTTTCTTTGGTGAGAGTTGTGGTAATTAGGGCCTAGTTGGAGGATTAATAGGAAAAGATATTTGCATTTGTTCTATCAACCTCAATTTTGAGGATACATACAAGTAGGGATATATTAAAAGTGGAGACCAAATACTATATTTGGACTGAATGGCCTACTTCCACACTGTAGGGATTCTGTGATATTTCATTTTGATGTGGACCACTGATGGTAGAAATGCTAAAAGCATGGTACAATTTCAATATGGATTATGACTGTGTTTGGTTACTTCAGGCTGCACAGTGAATACTGATGCTTCCCATACTATAGTCATGAAGTATTTATCAAGGAGGCTGCTGCCTTATGTAAATTCCACACACAAAGTGAAGAGATTAAATAACGTGCTGTGTGCATTGGCTGGTAATTTCAAGCTCATGTCTACATAAATAGGAGTTAGCTGCAACTGAAACAGATGAGCCTGATGATAATTAGAATGAAATTGCTCCCAATTCCCTTCACTTTGCCTGACTAAGTGAGTTGTATTCCCTTTCTAGGATAATTACTGCTGCTTTGGTTTATCATTGGCAATCAACTCAGTGCAGCTTCAAGCATCAGTGAGATCAAACAAAATTATCACTTTACCTACAGCAGGCGAACTAAATCATTCAGTACAGCTTTATTATTAGAAGGCTAAAAGTATTAAATTTAAATATCAGTTGGTCATTATGATACACAAAGTTCATTATGCCAAGGAAACACCTAATCAAGTAAGCCAGAGAAAACGTAAACTGAAGAAAGCCACATGAAAAAGAAGGAAAACTAAAAGGCAGAAGTACTACAGCGCTCCTTGTCCCAGCTGAAGTAATATTTAGATAATTTGGGATTTGATTACACAATCAGGAGCCTCATTCACAAAGCTAAGAATTCAGTTTGGTTACTCCAATCACTTTGGTGTAACTTGGGCTTTATTTGATAACGTCAAAAGTACAACTCTAAAATTGGTCAGCTCCTTTCACTGCTGTCCTGAAATGAAAATTGGATGAGATACAAAATGGGCTGGTAAGTCCCTATTGCTTGTTTTACACAATCATGCAAATTCAAAATTACTGCTTTTATGTAGTAAGTATTCACATTTCAACAAGGACTGCATATGCACATAAGATGTATTTATTTAAGTCTGCTAAGAGTCTGTATGAATCATATTTCAGATGCACATCTAGCAAAACTATTCACGTAACCAAGAGCATCAGTTATACTTTGCTTGTACAATTAGGTCATTTCTTCACAGGATAAAGCAATGTGTCTTTACAACCAGTTGTAACATCCACTTGATCTGCAAGTCTCATTTAGGTAAGAAGGAATCTGATTGACAGGATTGCCATTGCACAGCAAGGAGTCATATTACAATCAGGAGCAGCATTTACAGGAATGAAGTTGCATTTACATGATTGGGAACCAATTGAGAAATCATGCATACAAGTTCAGTTACCCTGTTCGCCTAATTGGTGCTCTATTTGCTCAGTCAGGAAATCAAATTACATGATCAGGAACTTTCCTTCCATAATCAGATACTCTTTCTGTGATCAAAAGTCCTATTTATCTGAAGAGGAATATTGTTTGCATCATTAGGAATTATATTTACAATCAATAGGTATGTACACAAGTATATGTTGACAAGAGTTAGAGTCAGTAGAAGCTTTATAATGCACATAAATACCAACATGAACCTGGTGAACTGAAGGGTCTGTTCGTGTGCTGTGAATACTATGTTGTCTACAAATGCGATCCTAATTCACACAGTTGCAAGCAGTATTTCTAAGATTAAGAGTTCTCTCTGAGCCTCTACGAGTCCTGCTTACATAAGTCAGGCACACTTGTCACGCAATCAGGAGCTCAGTTTACACTATTAAGAGTGTTGTTTACATGATCAGAGTACTACTTAAATAATTAGCAGCTGTAGTTACATATACAGGAGCTATGTTCACACAATTAACCGTAATATTTACAATTAATGTTCCTGTTTATGAATCCATCCTTTATTAAAAAGGATACATTCACGTGATTATGTGATTTTCACTTGTATCAACTTGTAACAGCTTTAATTTTAAGGTTAGACATTCGCTGCCAGCAGTTTTCATGTTCATATGTCCCAGAATTCATTTTATAGTCACAAGTAGTCTTCACGTGGTCAGAATTGTCATTTGCATAGTTAGAAGTCTTGCTTATATGATAAAGTAAATCATTTATGCAACCATTTGCTCAGCTGCTCTATTTCAGATTTCATTTCTACAGAAGTCCCAGTTTCAACTTTGGGAATTTAATCAAGATAATAACTTGTTCTATTTATATGAATGAAAGCTCCCTTTGAACAATGAAGAATGTTGTTTACATAATCAGGCATCAATATTCATGTTATTACAGACCTCTTTATATAATCCAGGGTCTGGTTTATACAGCCAGTAATCCAGTCATAGTGTGAAAAGTTTATTTACACACTTTAAATATTGTGTTCAGTTCTGGTCGCCACACTACCAGAAGGATGTGAGTGCTTTGGATAGGTTACAGAAAAGGTTTACCAGGACGTTGCCTGGTACGGGGGATTTTAGCTATGAAGAAAGGTCGGAAAGAATAAGTTTGTTTTCACTGGAACACAGGAGATTGAGGGGTGGGGTGACCTGACAGAAGTTTGTAAGATTGTGTATGACATGGATAGAGTGAAAAATATGAGACTTTTTCCCAAGTGGAGAGGTCAAGTACTAGGGGACACAGGTTCAAGGTGCAGGCAAAAAGGGGGAGTTTAAAAGAGATATGCGAGGCACGTTTTTCACAAAAAGGGTGGTGAGTGCGTGGAACATGTTGCCAGAAGAGGTTGTGGAAACAGTCACAGTACCAGCATTCAAGATGCACCTGGATGATTACATGACTAGGCATGGAATAGAGAGATACTGATCCTGTAAGTGAAGATAGTTGTAGTATGGAAGGGCAAAATGTGCCGGCACAGGCTTGGAGGGCTGAAGGACCTGTTCCTGTGCCATATTATTCTTTGTTCTTTGTACATAATTAAGACCTTAGGTGTGCAGTTATACATATTACTTAGTGATTATACCAAAGCCCATGCGAAAGTCAAAGCTGATTTGTAACCAACTTCAGCCAGCATTGCTGAGTGAATGAAAAGATCCAGGCCTCCTCCTGAGGTCTTCATCATTATAGATGCATCTTCATTCCATGTGATATCAAGAATTGCCTGAAGATCCTAAGCACATCCTAACATAGCACTTAAGACTTGTGCTCGGCCAGCAGTAGCCATACCCCTAGCCAAGCTGCACCAGTACGTCTACAAGACCGGCATCTACCTGTCTTAGGAAAACTGCCGAGGTATGTCAAGTCTGAAACAAATTAAATTCAATCCAGGCAAATACCATTCTCTTGATCTACAGGCAGTATTCAGTGTAGCATCTCGGAGCCCAAGCAAAACTGAATTTAATTAAAGTTGATAATTAGCGAAAAACCTCTCCACTTGTTGGAGTCATACCTAGTACAAAAGAAGGTTATTTTTATTGGAGGCAGATCATTGCAGCCCCAGGACAAGATTGCAGGAGTTGCTCAGGATAGTGTCCTAAGCTGAACCCTCGAATATAAGGTCAGAATAAGGATGTTTGTTAGTGCTCAGTACAGTTATAACTCCTCAGATGCTGGTGCAGCTCATGCTCATGTTCAACGAGACCTGAATTACATTCAGGTTTGGCCTGATAAGTGACAAGTAACATTTCGGCCACACGAGTGCAGGCAATGACCAGCTCTAACGAGATAGAATCTAACTATCTGCCCTTGATGTTCAGTCAAACTACAATCATTGAATCCCTCATTGCCAACACGCTGGGATTTACTATTGATTGATTCACTTAAATGGGTTAGCCAAGTAAATATTGTAGCTATAGAGTAAGTCAGAGGTTAAAACTTCTGCAGCAGATAACTCATCTTCTGATTCCCCAAAGCCTGTCCACCATCCAAAAGCACAAGGCAGGAGTATGATGGAAGACTCATTCTCCACTTGCCTGCATGATGAACCTCCAACATTCAAGAAATTTGACACCAGCGAGGAAACAGTAGCCTGCTTGATCAGCCTCATCATCCAAACATTCACTCCCTCCACCATCAGCGGACAGTGACAGCAATGTGTACCACATACAAGATCCTGTGGCAATTTGCCAAGCGTCCCATAACAGTAGGTTCTAAATCACATGGAAGGACTGCAGCAGCACTTGTGTGGGTACACCATCACTTAAAAGTTCTCCTCCAAACCACACATTATACTGGCTTGGAATTGTTTTGCCATTCCTGCAATGTCACAGAATCAAGAACCTGAAACTCTCTCTCGAATCACACTGTAGGTTTACTGCAGTCATAGGATATGTTTGGATTTGCTAAATCTTTTGAATTCTTATAAAATTATTGCACACTTCTCCAAGCAACTTTTATTGATTTCAACTAGAAAATATAGTTCATTTGTTCAATTGTACAATTTTTTCTAAGCGATAAGGGAAGATCCATAACAAGAAAATAAAGGTTACAATTGCAAGTGCGCAGTATAAAATGGACGGATCCCAGAACACTAACAGCCAAGAGAAACAGAAGTTATTCTATTTGAAGTGGTTCTGATTGATGAAATGTGATATCAGTGCTCACTATTTCTCCCTACAGCACAGGTCATACACTCTCCTACATCTGAAATGCTAAGAAACATGTGAATTCTGTTACCTGCTGAGGAAGAGATTTTATTTCTAAAGGACAGTCATTCAATTGCAATCCAACTATTTAATCCCAAATTTCACATGTAGAACAATTCCCAAGTGTGTGACATTTGAAGGTTCCTCTTTCCTCTAAAGAAATATTCTCATATTCTGCTGCAGAGCTTTAATATGTCTTAAAGCTTTAGAGGAAAATTGGAAGCCAAACCCCACATTAAGTAAGTAATTCTGAGACTCATTTACCTGTGGTGCATTCTGTATTGATTTAACCACTTCTAAAGCTTTTCCTCATCTTTTTGAAACCCATTTCCTTTGTGATTTACTTTCAATATGAAACACATACCGCTTCCTTTGTAGAATCCCAGGCAGCACTGCAGTGAAGGATGTTCATAACGATTGATAGCATCAATCTTTAGTTAGTAGCAATTTTTGTAAATGGATGTTTAGTCTGGTTTTTGAGTCTCTTTGCGGTTTTTCTGGGGGGATTCATATCAGAACAACTTGACAAGACCATTTTTCCTTGTCGTCAATTAGTTGTGTGCTCGGCAATTTACATTGGGCTGATGATGAATTTAGTGGAACATGAATAGGAGCTGAATCCTTCAAAATTGCCATGGTGCATATAACCATTAAATTAATTGTTTTTAATGGAATATTGTTAACAGGGCTCTATTCATTTGAATTGTCACACGATCCTAAGTACTATCACAGGAAATATTTGTTCACTTAACAGAGAATTTTCTACCTTCCCTGGTTTCTATGTTTTACATTCTGAGATTTTTAATCAATTCACCATGAAGCCCTTGATTCGTTAATACTCTGACGTTTCTCTTCTGTGACACTGTGCATATGGGAAAGAGGATAAATGACCAGCACTCTGCGTCCTATAATGCTACAGAGAAGAACAAACGCACAGTTTACTTCGATGTGCTGCTACCAATATCAGCCTTGGACTCAGTCGAAAAGGAGAAGAAAAACTAAACAAAAAACAATAACAGAACCACTTCCAATAGCAATACAAATGTTTGATTGGCAATTTTGCCTCAAAAACTGCAGTAGCTTTGTGCTATTGTACTCTGTGTGTTAAAGTACTCTGGTACCATCTCATACAGCCTTTGGCCTGTATAGACTGTCCCCTGCAACTGAGGGAAACGACGTCTCCCGATAATAACTCATAGACGGCAACATAAAAATAATGCAATTCACAGCAATGCTTTAAAATGTAGATTCAATACAATACAAACGGATCCACATTTTCAACTAATGTTAATTCTACAGTATTGGAATGTAAATGCATCGTAAGGCAGTCCAGGAGCTGCATGTCATTAATGCTTTTGCAGCTATTGTGCTGAATGTATCCTCCCATGAAGATTTGTCTTTTCAGTCAGTGAATACAACATATTTGCATTGAGCTCACCTGCTTGTGGTGATTCTGTCCAACAAAAAAGCCACACAGTCAGAATGTTGACTGGCTTTCCAGCAAAACACAGCTGCTTTCAGTTAGAGGGATACTGCCGACATGAAAAAGTCTTTGGTAGCCCACTCTAATCAATTACATAAATTATGTCAATGATATCAATTGCATATGATGTACTCATGGAAATAGTTACCTCTCCTCTCTTTTCAAAAAGAAGACATTGGCAATCAATTTGCATGAAGACAATGACTTCTTAAGACCACAGCGTAACTCAGTAAATGCATTTTTGTTGTATTCATCGCAATTGCAACATAACATCACAATTCATAACTTGCTACTAATAATTTTGGATTTCTGTTCCTTCAATCCATAAAATCATTTTGTTGTATTGATGTAGGATGCTTTTACCATACAACAGTCACTATAGTTCTAAAGAACTGAATTGGTTGCAAAACATTTTGAGACATCTTGAAGCCATGAAACAGACAGCAGAAATGAAAGTTCTCTCTAATGTCATGAATCTTCTACGTCTCTGAAAGGGCTATGTATGTAGTCAGGTTCTGCTGCTTTCATCATATCCTTTTAATTATTTTTCAAAAATGTAACTACTTCCTTTTTATAAGATAGTGTAGATTCTCCTCCCTGAGAATTTCTAGTAGGCAATTCTATAACCTTACAAACCTTTACATTAAATGATATCCTTCTTCCTTCTTCCCTCAACAATTTGACGTTGATTAACACTAAATAATGAAAGTATTTCCACTTCTTAGCTTATCAACATACCTCATAATTCTAACGTTGTGTCAGTTTTTTTCTCATTCTAGTGAAAAGATGCCAAGTTTCATAATTAAAATATTTTGCCCCTTATATCTTTTCAAACCTTATTTGCTGTGGCAGCTGTAGTTCAGCCAGTAGCACATCTCCCTTTGTGCTTAGAAGTTCAAGTCGCAGTCCCGGAATTCAATACAAAAACTAGGGTATTACTGAAGGGTGTTATATGTTGTCTTTGGAGTGAGGTTTGGCCCCATCTCAGGTAGACAAAATCAAATCCATGGCAATGTTTCAAAAAATTGGGAGCTATGGTTGGTGTCTCAGCCGACATTTATCCCTCAATCAATATCATAATCTAATCGTTGTAATTTTGATATTTATGGCAGCTTTTTTCTTCCTTCATGGGACGTGAGTGCTACTGCTAAGGGCAGAAATTATTGCCCATCCATCACTGCTCTTGAAACTGAGCAGCTTTATAGGTCATTGTTATTGGTCAGGAGTCACATTTAAGTCAGACTGGGTAAGAACAGCATTTTCTTTCCTTAAAGACACTAGTGAACAAGATGGGTTTTTTAACAGCTAATGGTCAACTGAGACCAGCTTTTGATTGCAGATTTTTATTAATTAAATTTAAATTGCATTAAATTTATGATGGGATTTGAACTCCTATCTCCACAGGGCAGCCCAGGTCTCTGGATTATCTGTCCAGCACATTATCCCTGTGGTGCTATCGTTCTACTGATGGTTGTGACATTCAGAGGTTGTAATTGTTCTATATGAATGTGAAGTTTTCTGATATCAGAGCGTCTCTTGCTATTGAACTGGCAGAGTAGGTCAGCACTGCTAATACCATTGATGTGTGCCTAAAGGCAGAACCCAGAGCCAACTCTGTCCATATGCACATGTCCAATGTCACTGACGCCCAAGGAACTCTGACTAATGTCACCCAGCTCCTTGCCTCATCTTACTCCACTTGGCATCCTCAGCACCAACTCTCCTGCTACCCGCACCGCTCAGTGATCCCCACCTCCCCCATTCCCCCAGCGATGCTCAGCAGCCCCCACCACACCCTCCCACACTCCCCACCCCTATCCCCCCATTCAGTGCACTGATTAGTATTTCCCTGTTTATTCTGCTCCAAACTGCTCACTGTCTCTCTCCCACTAGCCAGCTTCTTCCCTTGATCCCAGGGACAGTGAACAGCGCAGTAGCACAGCAGTGAACAAAGGTCAGTTCGTGTGAAGTCAGGAGTGGGGCAGTAAGCAAATCACAATCTCAGGATTTTATAGAGTCATAGATTCATACAGAAACAGACCCCTCAGTCCAACCAATCCATGCCAAACATAATGCCAAGCTAAACTAATCCCACCTGCCTGCTCCTGGCCCATATTCCTCCAAACCTTTCCTATTCATGTACTCATTCAAATGTCTTTTCTAACTGTGCCCCCATCCACCACTTCCTCAGGAAGTGCAATCCACACGCGAACCACCCTCTGTGTAAAACATTTGCCCCTCATGTCTATTTTAAATCTTTCACCTTAAAAATGTGCCCCAAAAATAATCTTAAAATCCCCCATCTGAGTGAAAAGACACATACCATTAGCCCTATCTACACCCCTCATAATTTTATAAACTTCCAAAAGGACACTTCTCAACTTCCTACAATCAAGCGAAAAACGTCCCAGCCTAGCCAGCCTTTCTCTCTAACTTAAACCTTTCACAACCAGCAACATCCTGGTAAATATCTTCTGAACCCTTTCCATCTTAATAATATCCTTAAAGTTTTTTTTTGCTCCAATTCTTTAATAAAGGCAAAGTTGCTGCTGTGAGACATTTCAGACACTGCTGCTGCATGTGCAGTGAGTACTCTCCTGCAGTTGCAGTGACAATAACTGCAGCATTTTTGGCCTTAACATCCTTTCTGAGTAGGGCACTCATCACAAATTATAACTGCAATCTAGCATTTGCTCTCCTAATTTAAAAGTTTTGTGTGTCTGAACTCACCAAGCCTCACTGATCTTCTGCTCCTTCTGAAGTACGCTGAATGTTTCCCTTTCTTTTTGTTTCTCCTAAAATGTTCCATTACACATTTTCCTTCAATAAATTTCATCTGTCATTAATCTCCCCGTTCTATCTTATTTATGTCCTCCTTACAGCACTTGCATTCCTTTGTTTCTGCAGATTTTGATATTGTGCCACATATCCAAATCTAGATGAGGACAAGTTAATGAACATTTTCAAGAATGGAAAGTTGTACGCATCCATTAAACATGAGTGGGTATTTTTCTGTCCTTTAGCCAATGCTCGATTCAAAGGTTAATGACCTGAAACAACTCTGTTTTTCAATCGTCAAATGCTGTCTGACTTGCTGATTATTTTTTTTTAAAACATTCACGTTGCTAACAACTTTTATTATTCAATGCCTTAATTATATCAATAAAGCACCACCTTATTAAACACCTCTCAGAATGCATTTATGCAACAGCTACCACATTTTTTCCCAGTAAAATGTGCTCTTGCCTCAAAGAACTCCATACATGATTTGAGGTCTCTTTATCCACTCAGAGGTTGTTTAAACACCTGTCAATCCTGATGAAAGTGTGTCGGCCTGAAATGTTGGGTTGAATTTTCCTGCAACCTTTCCGCTCCCAATGTCAGGGCAAACAGTGCATCCTGTGCCTGCACAAATGTACTACCGATGATCTTCTAACTGGCTGTTTGTTCAACGACAGCAAGTGGGCTCCTGGTGCTGCCTACCCAGAGAGTAGGCCAAACACTCTGAAGTCTTAGTAGCATTGATGGAGAGTTGGAAGTTGCTGAAGCAAATAGGAGATCTTGGAACACCTCCAGCAAAGTAGATTTGAAGTAAAACATTTAAAGCATCGAGGAACAGAATGGAAACCCTCATGGAATATTGATGGTGCCACTGGGCTGCCTTTTTTGCCCACAGGCCATCTTTGCCTTATGGTGCTCCCTGGGTCCCTTCAGTTTGATGTAACTGATGAAACTGGTGGCCTCACTGTGCAACAGGAGGCTGTTCTGCCATTGGTAAAATAATAGGAGAAAGTGAGGCCTGCAGATGCTGGAGACCAGAGTCGAGAGTGTGTTGCTGGAAAAGCACAGCACATCAGGCAGCATCCGAGGAGCAGAAGAATTGACGTTTCGGGCATAAGCACTTCATCAAGAAAATGATGGCCATTCTATAAAATGACTCATGAAAGGGCCTAGGAGCATGCCTGCTGACATGGAATGGGCAAAAATCTACCTCACAGCCTGCCACTGGATAAGATCCACAGCAGAGGGACAGCCATCCCAACATGACTCTCTGTTATGTTATTGTCTCCCAGTACATTATATGTTGTTGGTGGTGGTGAATTTGGCATATTAACTCTGTTTCTCTCTCTACATACGCTTCTAGACCTGTTGAGTTGTTTGCTGCGTTCTTCTGTTTTTAGTTTACTCTCTGCAACTCCAGAGTGGCTGCCCTTAACTTAGAGTTCCCTTCTAATTGTGTACTAATTTCATTTCATATCATGGCACCCCGAGAAATGGCAAGCCATGAGGCAAATCCACTGCCCACTCGGCATTCAACCTGTTAACTTAAAAGCACTTTTGTGAGCCATTTTATGGAACCGCCAACACTTTGACCGGTGTTAAACAGACCTGTTTACAGTTGTCCTGAAACTCAAACTAAAATAATTTGCAAACCTATAGACTGTAAATTGGCTTTTGACTCTGATAGTATTTTGAGAAGAATGACTTGCACAGATTAGATTAGATTATTTACAGTGTGGAAACAGGCCCTTTGGCCCAACAAGTCCACACCGCCCCACCGAAGCGCAACCCACCCATACCCCTACATCTACCCCTTACCTACACTACGGGCAATTTAGGATGGTCAATTCACCTGACCTGCACATCTTTGGATTGTGGGAGGAAACCGGAGCACCCGGAGGAAACCCACGCAGACATGGGGAGAATGTGCAAACTCCACACAGTCAGTCGCCTGAGGCAGGAATTGAACCCGGGTCTCTGGCGCTGTGAAGCAGCAGTGCTAACCACTGTGCCACTGTGCCGCCCACAGGTTTGCTTGTAATTCATGTTCCAGAATTGGCATCATCATTAGCCTGTAGAACAGAGTGGTGTGTTGACCAGTGAAGGAAATTCTAATTGCCAGCTATTGCATACCTAAATGTGAATCATATGTAACTACTAAGTCAAGTTAATGTAAGCAATTTAATACCCATTTGCTTATAACCTTTAGTAATGAACTGCTGTTAAAATTATATGAAATTGTTCTCAATAAATATAGAGGACCCGAATTTGCTGGGGAAATAATGTACGCATTGTTGTTATTAGTGTGCAGAGAAGATGCAGCAATTTATTCCACTCTGTTGTCAGTCTCAAAAACTCCAGAGCACTCTGTTGACCTACCTGTGATTTCAAGAAATTATTACACTGTTAGAATTGATTACATTCTCCACATAACATTAGGGCTTGTATATACTGTAATGATTTAAATATCCCTCAGCCTTGAAATTTATGTTTCTAAAAAGCCACTCAATTTAAGAGACCCAGAAAAGGAACAAAAAGACTATCACTTCTGCAGGTAGTAAATTGTTTCTGGGAGACTTCAAAGCTCATTTTTCTTACTTTTTATTCTCTGCTTTTTTCACCAAATTAAACAATTGTTTTCTTTTTATGTTATTCTTTGTAGCTGATTTGATTCCAATAATGAGTTTGAGTATTTCCAACTTAAGTATTCCTTGGTTTCTTTCTCTGTCCTTAAGTGTTGTTAGTTAAGCAGATAGACTGTTGCTCCTATTGTTCACCAAAGTCCCAGATGCCCCATTGACCTTGCTGCACCATTACCAGCTCACACTTCCAGTCATTTGCTACACAAACAGTTTTTCCAGCTGAAGTGTGCAGGAAAGGATCTAACAAACTGGGCCCATTACAAGAAGCGTCACTCCAGCAAATTCTAGGTCAACATTATCACATTAAAACTACTTGCATCAATATGATTTCAATTCCTTTGAATCCTTAGCATATACATATGATAAATGTAGCTTCTGTACAATAGTCCAAAGCTCTAACAAAGATGGGTTTAAGTTATTGAATGCTTATTATGCAAAAAGCTTCCCTTGTAATTCAATCTAACTACACTATTTAAAGTTCAAGCTCTGTACAGAGCCGCAGCACAACTAATTAAATAAGACCCTTATTGTTGTTACTGAGTGCATCTAAGGCCTAACTCATGTGGTTTTGGAAAACTAACTTTATTTTTAGCGCATGCGTATATAAATTAACTCAGTGCTCACAATTTTAGTTAATGGAATTTTCAGACAAAGATATAAAAACATCAATATCTATAAAGAGAGTAGTGAGCCTAACAGATGGTCAGAAATCATGCTGTCACAGATGATGCCAATTTGGAAGTTCAAGAGTTCCCAAGACATCTTCAAACCACCTACAAACTACTACTTAACTTCTGACAGAAAATAGGAGTCTGTCCTTAATACAGGGTGCAATTTTCTACCTGCTGGCAGATACTTATTAAACATGAAGTGCTGTCACCCATCCCTGTTCCCCTAGTAAACATTAAGTGCCTGTCACTCACTCCTATACGCTGAATAAATCCATCAGGTACTCCTATATACTTACGCTCAAAAACCATCCTGCACCTAATGTTAGACATTCACCATGAGTCATCTAATCCTATGTACATAATAAGTACTAATTACCCACATCTATATACTCGATAGATGTATTTCAAATGCTCTCATACCGATATTAAATGGCCATCATGCATTTCAATATAAGTAGATTCAGCATCCATCTCATAAATTCAATTCCAGTCTGTACATATGTAAAAGTCAAATTTTTGAGACCTAATTTTTAGGCAAAACATTAGAGGTGTATTTTTACATGGCTAATGTTTGTCAGGGATTTACATTCAACTGAAAGATAATGGAAAGAGTCAACACTGAGATGTATAAAAACACTGGATCAGGATTCTCAAAGTTTGGGTACATGTCCATGAACTGTCAAAAACTGTAGAACTTATACAAGAAGAGGTAGGCAACAGAGGGATAGGGGATGCATAAAGATAAATAGTTTTTAGTTTTGATCGGAGTCATGTGTTTGTGCAGTCTTGGTGGACCGAAGGGCCTGTTCCTGTGCTACTCCTTGTTCTTAATTGGTCCTTTGCACCCCAGATAGCTAACCCGTCACTGTGAAGATTCTCTTCTCCAGTCCCACGAACGTTGAGCTGGACATGGAGCATCCAGACTTTCACGCAGTACAGCACTCAGTTCCAGATCGATCCCATGTTTACTGTACTCATTAGCGAATGTAGTAACCCATTAACATGGCGCTCTCACCAAAATTCCTTGGAGACATTAAACTTGTGCCCACTTCCTGATACTTCTGTACTACTGCAGAAACATCTGTACATAAATTAAGGTACATGAAAAAATAAGGATTTTCTTTGGCCAGAACTAAGAGGTGAACTTTGACACAAGAATAACTATTATTCAAGTATATTTAGTAAAAATGTTTCTGAGCTGGAGTTTAAGTAACAAATCAGTCCATGGAGTTAATGTTTGTGCAGTTACCTTTGGTACACCTCAGCATCTGTGAGCAACTAGAACCTGTGCTCCTGATGTCTGTCAGCAGAAACATCTTAACATCTGACACACATAATGTTGCTATACAATTTACTAATGTTAATATCAAACCAAAACAATAAATCGCAGAACTATAAATTTTGAATGTTGAGATGAAGGCTGCTTTTTCAGTGCTTGACTTATTGTATTTTACCAGTGCGTAGCCATTGTTTGAAACCAAAATACTGCAGATACTGGAAATCTGAAATAAAATCAAAAACTGGCCAAAATACTCAGTTGGTCATGCAGCATCTGTGGTGAGAAAAAGAGTTAAGATTTCAGGCCAATGACTCTTTAGGTCAGCTGCCTGACCAGCTGACTATTTCCACCAGTTTTAGGCTTTATTTATAACTTCAACCTGTTTATCTGTATGCATTTATACACAATTGTAAGTGAGTTTTGCCTCTGCATTTACATAGAATAATCATATTGCATCAGGTCAATACTTTTACGCTCAATGTAAATATTACAGCATTTATTTTTAAATCTTAGGTTACATTTCAAAAATAACTTGGATGGGCACCTGAGGGAAATAAACCAGAGGGAGAATGTGAGGGAATGGTACAGATTGTACTGCTTTGCTGAAAGCTGATTTGATCGGCCAGATGGCTTCCATCTGTGCCATGCTAACTCTGTGACCTATAGCTCACAGAATAGTAACTATTTATATTGATATATTTATGTAAAATATACCTGTCAATTTATTTATAATTGTTGTATTTGATGACAGTATGACTGTCTGTGTATCAATTAAGTGCAATTTTGTCATACTTACCTGCAACGTAATCTGAGTTTATTTTTATTCAGTGTAAGTATCATTGCATTTTTGTCAGCTCATATGCACACATCGTCAATCCATCTACAGTGCAGCCAGTGGTATTTCATGTACATTCTATTGATGACTAATAGAATAACCCAATTAATTATTGCATAGTGACTGTCAATTTCTTGTCATTGTAATCGTAATTAGCATAGTTGTGTGAAATTTTAATACTTTGCGTGTAACATTTAGTGTAGATGTTTAACATTTACTTTGTAAATTAAGTATCTTTACATCCCATTTGGTGTATTTATGAAAAACACAGTAGTCAATGTGTTTCTGCGTAGTGTAATTATACTGCTGCATTTACATAGTAACTTTGTGACTGGTAACTGTAGCATGTGTTCCAGCCAAGCAGTACTCTGTTTATACTGCCTGCATGAGCTTCTATCCAGGAACCAACTCTGTATACATGAAAGCATGTATAAAACCACATAAGTGTGAGCCTCTCAGCCTGTGATTAAAATTTAAATATTAATAGAAAACAAGTAACCTGTCTGTATAATTATGTGCAGTATGTCTGTTATGGCAACATAGGTTACACCACCCAATCTTTGAAATAATTCCTATTTTTAGTAATTCACCCAGATTTGCTGCTGTTCATTGTATAAATATTTCAATCTATGCATCTTGAAATGGAAAGAAATTGTATGCAATAGAAATCCTTTCAAAACAACAAACCATTCACTTTTGCAATAACTAATTGATCCACTGACAAAAATATTACCCAAAGCCTTGAGCAAAATGAGTCCTCACTTTGATTATTGTACAGTAATAATATTTATAGGTAATTTGCAAATCGATGTATATTCATAAATATTCAAAACACCTTCTCCGAAACTCTTTTTATGCTCTAGTTCACCTATAATTGAAGTTATGACTGATATCCAATGGTGCAACATCTTCTGTGACTGCGATCTTCTTCAATAATGCCAATATTATTTGCATCACAGTTTGTCTGCCTTAATTTCAAATAATATTTTATATTATATCTAGTGATACTGATGGCATGTGAGAGGATGACATACCAATTTATTTCACCGCCATCTCCCTTAACCAACCCTAACTCTCTAAGTTGCCAGACTGTCCAACACTCAGTACTAAATTAGCCGAAATTCTGTCCAATTAAATTATTGTTTTAGACCCTGCAACAAACTCTGCTCACTATCTGAGGGTGAACTTTGGTGCCATATTTCACCTCAGGATGAACTTTCAAATACATATTTGCACCATTACTCTGACCATGAACTTCAACCTCCATAATATAAAACTTTCTGTAAATGTGAGGTTATCCAAAATGTTGCTTCAGTGTCCTAATTTGGTGCAAAACCCATTTAGCTATCATCTTTGCCCTTGATAATTTCCATTGGTTCTTGGTTAAACAGTACCTCAATTTTAAAATTCTCATTATTTCTTTCAAACTCCTCTCTGGTTTAGCCTCTCTGAATTTAGTAAACCCCTCTGAGACATATGCCCTCTTAAAAATCTTCAATTTCTATCCCTCTACCTTTGATGGCCATGCCTTCAGCTTTCAAAGGCTGAAGCTCCTGCCTTTCTTCCTTAAGACACTCCTTAAAACATACCTCATTCACCCAGCTGTTGGCCATGAGACCTAATATCACCTTGTGTGGCACCATGCCATATTATGTATTATAATGGCTCTGTGATTGTTGCATTACTTCGTGGTTCCTTAAAGATATAGTGAGACAATTAAATGCAAAAATGATTTAACAGCTTGGTTGAACATCACGACATACTTAAATCTTCATCGTTTGGGAAGCCACATCTTAACCAACCCTATTGATAAATGATCAATAATTCTCATAATAAGCAGAGAGCCCCGGAACATTACACGGAACATGAAAATGTTCTGTTGCCCTTGCAACTCTTACCAGAAGATTTAAAAAGGCTGTCAAATTCCTCGTGGCCATAACTTACACAAAAAATCCAAAGGATGTATAAAGTTTAGACTGTCTATCTAACTTCAGTGATGCATGGATTTTCCAAAATGTGAAGCAAAATTTGCATATAACTTTCGTAAAAATAACAAAGAAGGTATCAATAAAAAATGTACCAATATAACAGCACATGGAATGTTTGTACCTAGCGGTTCTAGATCATGAGACGAAGCCATAAAAGAAACCATATTGTAATTTATTTGTTGTATTACTCCGTGATATTCACACAAAACAGTATATTCAAATTGGCTTGTCCATGTAATTCTGGGACTATGCATACTGCGGTGTCCTGCACTGTAATTATTTGTTCGGGTGTTGTAACTGAAGTAATTGCACAATAAGATTTTATTTCATGGAAATTGAGATCACAAATGGGTGTTAAAGTACACTATCGCTTTAAACCATATTTACTTTATAAGACAAATGTTGAAATTGCAACTGTGCTTTTAATTCCAAAACTCACAGCATCTGCAGTGCAATGTCCAGCATTGTGTCAAATGGTTCTAAAACAAGGATCATCAAGAGTCAATAATGGAGTTGAGGTTTCTAAGACGAACTCAGGAAGTGGATTTAAGATTCTTACATATAGGCTTATCAAGGCTGCATTTTTAAAAAACCTCATTCCCCTTCATGAAATTTCGAACAAATATTCAGAATGGTTGGGCAGGATGAAGTAATGAAGATAATAAGGCTTAAGTGCCGTCCATGGATACAATGTTTTTTTAGTTCAAAGCCATGGAGAAGACAAAAAAAAGTGTTGTATGTAAAACAGTCTGTCAGGTTATTTATTAATATCATCATCTTGGAGGCCACAGAACTAATTAATTTCTGTGTATATCATAACGGTATTAAAAATATCTCCACTTCTACATGTTTTGAGCCATTCCATTCTTTTGTTATTGTAAGTGTTGATTTCACTGCTGCTCATGAGTTTTTTTTTGGAAAGAAATTGCCAAATGCAAAGTGATGTGAAATGCTCTGTTTTGTTCTTTTTATATTTTCCTACATTCTGAGACTATGGCCTCATCAGGCAGCCAGCCACTACAGTTTCAGAAGAGCCCTGAAATAAGAGCACCACAGCTGACCCAGGGAATTTAAGCTCAGTACATTTGAGCCTTTCCACTGTCATTAAGACACCATTATAATTATTTGTCGCCTAAATCTAGTTTATCTCCATTCACCTGATTAGAAGAGGGTGTTGGTGAAAATCCATTAGGAGCACCATGATCAGTCAGGAAGGAAAGAAGAGCTCCTTTGTCTTGCTGAATTATCTGTATTTTGATTGTCCTCTGACTGAATCTTTCAGCTAAGGAGTGTAGCAAACAAACTAAAAGCCAAGGAGCTGAGCCCCAGTTTCTCAGAGTTTCCTCCTCTGTCAGCAGCTATGTGTTTGCTGAACATTTAAAGCCTTTCTGTTGGAAGTTTTGTATTTTAATGACCATCTTCCTCTATAGCTTAAATAATTTCTCTGTTTAAAACTCTTGTACTTCCACATCTGACTCCTATGTTAATGCCAAACTCTATGACAATGTAACACTTTCATTTAAATATATGGCAAACATACTTTGAAATAGTTTTTTTCACAGCTAGGTTACATTATTTTGTGTTTGTGGTTTTAATCCCCACACCAGCTCACTTTTAGAACAATTCTTTGAAACCTTATAATTTCATTCTTCAAATCACACTACTGAAAAATCTTACACACTAATCAACGACTAGTAAGCAGTTTAAAATGGGGTTCGTTAAACATTGTGCAACAACTCACTTACAACTGCCTGTTATTTTCCTTTTTCCCACACTGTCTCTCATTTTTTAAGGATCTTTAAAATGTAAATTCAATGCAAATCAGAATTTTTTTTTGCAATGGTTTTAGCCTCTGAAATTTCAACAACTCCTCATTGTTTCCTTGCCTTTTTATAACACTCTGAACCTCATGTTTATGACATAAAACATCCATGCTTGTAACAGACTGAATACTGAATGTTTCTTTCGAATGCAAATAATACGTGTGCAAACAAACTAATCAGATAATTAAACAAATTTTTTTTGGTTAAACTGAGCTTAGATTTTATTCCTAAACAACTTTGAGTTTGAGCATTTGGTATAACCATTTTCATCAGCCCATCTGTAATGCAGTCTGGCTACTTACACAGGTTCCCAACACCAAAAGGGCATATTTAAACATTGTTCATGTCAGTCATTCTTGCAAATAACCCAGAATGACAGATCACAGATTGTCTAAAATATACCATTTCAACAGTATCATTTCAGATTCAATATCTCAGCATAGCTCACTTCCTCCATATTAAACAAGTGCCTCCTTCATGATGTTTCTTTAACTCCTCTTTCCAGGTTCTTTTTCATTCAACGCTAATTAAATTTTAAACAGCTTGATAGCTGACGTCCATTCAACATTTTTGATGTTTCGCAAATCTTTTTGACCCAAAATTGAAAGACTAGAATGCATAAAACAATTTGCAAGGATCATTTTAAGACGTACTCTGCCTGTTTAGTTTGAACCATTATATATTGTTATTTTTAAATTATAAACTTGTTTAGATTGAAGATTCAACTAATAGCATTTCTGCAAATCTACTTGTTTCAGTAAGGATATTTGGATACACTCCATTTCAAACTATACACTACATCCAAACTGTACACTATGTTGCTGTATTTAACATCTGTCATGATAAAAGTGCTCTTATCTCAGAGAACCCTCATTGCAAAAATTAAGTCTTGAAAAATTCTGCTACATTACAGCAAGTCTTATTATTGACAGGAAGAGAAGTTTTTATTTTTAAAAAACTTATGATAATTCTTAGAAACTTTCCAAAAATTTGCAAGACTCAAATTTGACAAGAAAAAAATGCTGAAATAATTTGAGAAATATGTTTGTGATGAAGTCAGAAACCATACAACCTTGTACGTATGGGTAACAAAAACGCACATGCACATTTCCACTGAAATATTGTTTCTGATCTTTATATGCGAACGATTATTATTGCGTACGGTCACAGTAAGAAAATACATTAACTTATACGTATCATACCTACTCCTACAACCTCTATAGCTTCTTCGTATTTTCAAGAATGCAGATATGTCCTTACTTTCCTCGTGCGTATCACACACACTTTTACAGCATTTATATTCTGCTCACATACAACGCCAATGAATACCTATACTCTTATGTAGTCCATACTCCTTCCCGTGCATGTTAATTCATTTATATGCCACACCTTTGTTATGCTGGTAATTTTTCCTCAAGTCTTTTCACTATTTATATCAAAAACTGCATCAAAACAAAACAAAACCTCAGCATCTCGGCATCCGAAATCAAACTGTTTTATCTGCAACTTTTTTTCTCATTTGTTTCGCAAGGGATCTTTGCTCCCGTTCTCGCCAACCCGCTCTCGGCACGTTGAGTTGTTCATTTGTTTCAGCCTGTTATTCACACCATCGGTAAAGATTGTCGTAAATAAAAAATACATTTCTCACTCTTGCTGCCGAGATCCCAACTGACTGCCTTTGTCGTTGACTGCGTGTGCATCGTAAATACTGGAAACATACCAGAACTTCAGAATAACACTGCTTCAGAATTCACACAACGGCAGCAGCTCTGTAACCGAGTACATTTGGAGCTTTCCTTGTAACATAGCTTTGGCGGGGGGGGGGGGGAATGCAGTTTACATGAATACACAAAGTTGTGGGCTGCGTTCACTTCGAAAAAGATTTTGTTTTCTTCCAAGCTAAAACAACGTTTTGTTGATGACTTACGTGTAAAAACGCCAAAATGCAACAAGAGACAACAGTTAGCTTTACTCACCCGCTAGCCAGGCCGATATTTCTGTGTCTCCAAGGCAGAAAGACTAACCCTGCAGCTGTTGGTATTCTGCAGAACTGTCGACAGCCTGAGAGTGGCTTTGCTGTTCCACACAATTTAACAGCGGCAGGAACACACTCACGGTTCCAGCACCGGTTGTTGTGTTGATGGATCCCTTTTGGGTTTCTTTCCTGATTCCTAATGGATTTGGCAACTCTACTTCTACCGTACTGTTCTCAAATGAAGATGATGGTCTCCATCTCCATGACATCTCACGTGTGCTTCAGGCTATGTGAAGTGCATTTTTAAAGAAGCTTCCTTGGCAGAGGAGTGTATGCACACTGTCTGACTGCCTGACTGACTGCTCCTGCTGTTGTTAGATGTTGCACACAGACGGCAAAAAGCAGTGTCCCAAACGAGACTTGCACAGCTCTCTCCAGACCCAAGGGATGCAAGCTGACTTTCAGCAAAGCCAGAAATGTCTACGATTTGAAGCCATTGATAAATTCCACTGCGATCCCCTGCCTCTTTTCTCCCCCACCCCCCAACCCCCTTTGCTCTTGATCAACCCCTGCTCAGACTTTGAATGCAGCTCAATTAGATATTATCTGTAGCGCTCAGACAATGGCAAAGCCGACAGCTGAATAGGAAAAGCCTCACCTTCTGTTTTCTTTACTTAATCAGACTGCTACTGGGTTTGTACTAATACTGATTAGGATTTTGGTTCTCCCCCAGCCCCACCCCTCACCTTCCCCCCCCCCCCCCCCCCCCACCAACCCCATTTTAATGTTAAACCTTTCGCACGTTACGAGTCTTTGTAATAAATGTTTCAGGTATCCATTTTTGCTATCTATTTTGGAGGTTTGAAATGCCGTTTATTTTGGAAATAAATGTACAAGTCCTGGTACTTTGGCGCAACTTGCATCGAAAGTAAGCAAATCATAAAACTGTTAAGTGAGAAGCTAAGATGAAGGTTTAACTGCCTGGCAACGCCTTGCCTCAGGAAGAAGCACCCACTTTATGTGGTGGGAGAGCACCTTCAAAAGAGTTATTTTATCAACGGACCAAGGCTGTGATTTACAAAAAGAAAACACCAACCTTATACCACACACGCACATTAAAAAAAAGACATACTGGGACTTCAGAAAGGCGCAGTGATTTATTCCATTGGGTTTATTATTTTAGTAAATACTTTATAATAATTTGTTTGCAATATATCAGGACACCAAAGACTTCAGATGAATGAATTACAAGGTAGTTACAGAACAGTCTTTACAAAGGTCAATCATTTCTGTGTAAACGCCACAATCTCGTTTTGATGGACAGTCTAGACAAAAAAAAGTACTTATTAAAATTGTCATTTTCTCAGAGACGTGTGTACTTTTACGTTAATTGCATTTTATAATTTTTAACAGCTGGAATTAACAACAAAAATATCAGTATAACCCCTGGATTGAGCTGACTTTGACAATTACACAACTGAAACAGGGCTTTTTTTTCTCTCTGTTTAACAGCTACATTGTTGGAGGGAGTAAAAGGCTGTTTCTTTTTGCCGGTAGACAGACAGATTGCTTCTGCAAAGAGCATCATGGGTTCCCTTATCGTTTTGCTTAAATGGAGCTGTTTGATTTTTTTTACATGAAGGTACGTACACATTTTGTTTAGGGGGTGGCGGGGGGGGGGGGGGGGGAGTTGCATGGTTTGGAAGGTAAACTGTGAGGGAACCCTATCCCAAACTTCCTAAATCATTATGTTTATCTCAGTTGTAAATAATTGTTTATTTCCCAACCAGCATAACAGAGATTTATGTGCAATATTTACATTTTGAGGGTGGAGGGGGTCGGTGGGGGTGCAATAGCGATAAAAAGTTTTAAAGTTCGGTTGCAACATTATTTTGACTTGATAAATTAATATGAATTTTCAAAAGAATTTTGGTTATAAAATGGAATGAAAAGGGGCAAGAGAATAAATGTCCCTTACTTTAGATGGCCGTTACCTTTAGTAATCTGAAGGAAACGTGTTGAAGTCTGGGATCTACATCTTGAAGCAGTCAACTTATTTATTTAATGAAAACACATTTGGGATCATATATTTGGGATCACAAATTTCGCAATCCAAGTCTTCGAAAGTGAGAACTGCCAGTGTGCGCCACTGGGCTGCGGATCTTTGCTCATAAGCCATGGATTTTTCCCTCCTTAAAATAAACGATAGCTCACAAATCTCCAGCACAGCAGGACTCCTCTTCTGCATTGCAATTTAACAAACCACTGCACATCTACTAAGTGTTAAATGAAGCTATCACGGACCGTCCAAACGTTGGAGAAGGGACTGATGTCTCTCGAAATTTTAGGATCAGGTGGCCGGGTTTAATTCGGGAGTTTTTTTTCAAAAAATCGAACAATAAAAAAGGCTTTGTGCAGTTTGCCGACCAGGTGTAGGAATGCTGCTCCGTTTTGAAAGCTCTGATCAGATAGTCTTGCGCCAGAGATATCACCAATTTTGAGATGGTGATTTGGTGACAAGTAACTTTAATCACACTGAACGGTTTGTTTTTTTTTGGTATGGACAAAACGCTTGCCTGAAGAGGTCCTTTAACCAGAGCACTCCTCATACTTAACCAAAAGAAAAAGTCACTAATTTATTTTATCCGTCAAGTATATATGAACGGTCCTTGGATACTTGTTTTACGATTAATTGTTATGCCAGATTTACCGACAACATTTTCTTTTCAAAAGCTACGAAAAAGCCTGTTGTCTTAGTGAAGAGGCTGAAATTGAGATGATTTGGAGATGCCGGTGTTGGACTGGGCTGTACAAAGTTAAAAGTCACACACCAGATTATAGTCCAACAAGTTTAATTGGAAGCTAGTGTGCAGCTAGAATTAAACCTGTTGGACTATAACCTGGTGTTGTGTGATTTTTGAAATTGAAATGAATTGCAAGGTAAAGTCGACAATGCCGTCACCTGAAGTGCAGTGTCATACCCCATATCTGTCTCACATTCTCTCTCAGTGCAACTTTGCATTCAGGCTGCGGGGACCGCAGTTAGCCCTATTTCTAAATAGACTCAGGTTTAATGAACTTATCGAATGCAGTGGGAAGCCAAGATGCAAAACAAGCAAACTCCAATTCTGGCGAGCTATCTCCAAATCTAAACATTCGACTATGCCCCGATAAGAATCTCAAAGCACTGCAAACGTTAACTCTGTTTCTCACTCGGCAGACACTGCCAGACTTGCTGAGTTTCTTCGGCACTTTTTTTTATTTCAGATCTCCTGCATCTGCAGTATTTTGCTTTCATATGAATTTATATTCTTTCTTTCAAATGATGGTCTTCCTTTTTATTGTTGGTTTAAAATTTCGTTCCTTCTTTAATTTTAAAAAACCGTTTTGTCCTATTCCCTTTTAGTTGTTAAACTGTTTAGTTGTCAGTCACTGACAACATCCAGCGAAAAGTCCCACAATATCGAAGTATTTTGGGTTTTCTTTTATGTTCTGAGCGACACTGAAAAGACATAAAAACCGAAAGGACTGCGGATGCTGTAAACCCGAAACGAAAACAAAAGCTGCTGGAAAAGCTCAGCAGGTCTGGCAGCAACTGTGGGGAGAAATCAAAGTTAACTTTTTGGGTCGGGTGGCCCTTCCTCAGAACTGATGGTAGCTCGGAAAATGTCGGTTTATATTAAAAGACATAGCTCTATAGTAAGGTTACCATGCTTCAATGGTGAAAGGCAATTACTGCACAATCTGGGGTTATGAATGGTCCCCGGCTGCAGGTGGGATTAGCATTAATCTACAAGAACAGATCGCAGCTAAACAGCCTTCAGTTCCTTGCCACGCCGAGCAGGGAGCGGTGTACCTGGTGAGGGACTGTACAGAGTTCACTCTCTGCAGTTCCACCTGCGCCCTCTCCCGCACTGCCCAGCCTGGGACAAGGTTTCACGGGGAGATGCTGAATGGGAGGCCTACCGGGAAGGGAGAAGCGAGAGGCAGAGTGACTTCAAGCGCTGGTCATGTGGACCTCAGTGTCTGGTTTCACAGCGGCAATGCAGAGGCTAAGGGAGCAGGCCAACTCTGGAGACTGCAGATGGTGCAAGGCGCAGGGTGACATGGGTTGTGTGTGTGTGTGTGTGGGGGGGGGGGGGGTTGTTGGAAATGTGGAGGGGAGCGGAGAGATAATGCAGTTGTTGGTTTTTGTTTGATTTAGCATCTCGAGGAAGCACATTGCCAAAGAAGCTGTTTTTACAGTTGGAACTGTTGGTATCAACAGTATACATCACACATCAAACAGCATCTCTGTCTACAGTATTAGAATCTAACGCTGGGTATCTCCTCATGAATAATATTGAACACCGCAGCTTTGCATCTCTGAGATCACCTCTCTCTAATATTCTCTCCACTGAACCATTCTTACAGCACAACAATGTCATAACAGTCAACTCTAGTGATTTGTCCTTAGAGTGTTATTTCATATCTAAAAGATTCGTTTTAAAGAAGGAAAACTTCAAGTAGAACATCATTTCGACTTTTTTCTTTGATGGGACGCTCTCTCAAACCAAAACACTCGGCAAAATGTTGAGCAGCCTGAACATGTAGACCCTAACTGAGTAGGGCAAGGCAGGAGTGTGCATTTTAAACCTTGCAGCAGTTTACCGTCTGCTCTGAAACCCGAGTCTTACCAAACAGCCCCCGAGACTCTGCGTTCAGAATGCGCTGTGCCAGGGTCAAGTTCATCCAGGCAACCGAGGACAGCATTCTCACGCACCCTAATCTAATCGAACAATTTACACATTAAATTTCGCCACTCACCTTGTTCAGTGTTGAAGAATACGGCTGAAAGTGGGCGGCTGGACGGCAGAAATAGCTCCATGATGAAGGCTCAGTGTTATCCCAAGTCCCAGTCAGGCACAGACTGTGCACACCTAGATTTTAACTTGAGTCACTGACAGCCTATGAGGGCTAGAGCGGCCGCCTCCCATATAAGGGAAATCAGGGTAAAATGATCAGCCCTTTAGGCCTTCTCTCAGGAACAACAAGACAAGCGGAAGTAATCCTCTGTTTTCAAATAAACCGAGCATTACCGAAAATGATCGAGATAAGATTACAGTCAAATCACACTGAATATTTATTAGACCCAATCCCCCGCAAGAGCGTACATTCACTCCTGGCAGTTTCTCTGTTGTTTTCTTTCGTGGGCGCAATGAGTTCGCTACATCATAATTTTTGTGATTCACATTTTTATTAACGGGATTAATGAAGGTCAAAAAATCTGATGGGTTCCTAATTGCACACTCACTGAGGAGTGCAGGAAACGCGCTGGTTTAGCAATTTGATGCGGTTCATGTAGAAATGGGCCGCTGTTCCCATAGCAAATTAATTTGCTATTTTAAGGAAGGCGTTAATCACAAGTCGAATGGACACTGAGCAGACAGAGACATTTCAAACGTGTCTGCTAAGTGTTCCTATGCCAATGTCGCATACTGCAATTTCCAGGCTGCAGAAGACACGGAGAAATACGAGAAAAGACTTGTTAAAGCCGTCTTTGAGAATGGGACAGTTCTGAAGCGCTGACAGATAGGCAACTGTTGCTTCAACGACCTTTACTTTCAGTGATCTTTGCTGTCAAAATTCAAATACCAATTCTCCAGAATGCACTGAGAAATGGAGCAGCAATATTTGCGTGAAACCAGGAAAGTAGCGCTTTCCTTATAGGCCCTAAATTGAAACCGATCAACATGGGATTTTTTTTCACTGGAGCGTAGGAGGTTGAGAGGTGACCTCATAGACGTTTATAAGATAGTGACAGGTATAGATAGAATTAATGGATGTTGCCTTTTCCCTAAATTTCAAAACCAGGAGTGACATTGTTAAGGTGAGAGGAGGGAAGCTTAAAAAAGACATAAGAGGCAAACTTTTTACACAGAGGGTGCTTCGCATGGAATTAACTTCTTGAGAAATTGGTGGATGAGGGTACAATTACAATGTTTAAGAGACATTTGGATGGATACATAATTAGGAGGGGTTTAGAGGGACATGGGTAGGAGCAGGCAGGTGGGACTAGTTTGGTTTGGGATTATGCTCAGCATGGACTGGTTGGACCGAGAGGACTGTTTCAGTGCTATATGAGTCTATGAAAGGAATTAGTTTCCTGCGATAGTTCAATGCTCAACAAAATTGCACGAAATGCATTTATACACAATTTAATGAACTTGACAACTTATTTATTTTTACTAAGTTAATGACTGTGTTAAAATGGAACACAAAGGAACTGAATGCCATAGCACCAGGCAATGTAACTAGCAAAGGAAATTCAACTGTAAATGTGTATAAAGTAACAAAATCTCTATGCCAAAGGTTCTGATTTGTATTGATTTTGTGTGATTTTTGATTGTGTCAGTCCATTCACTAATATTTTTATTGATACACTGACCTATTGACCTTGTGCATTTTAAACTGGTCCAGTTGTTTGAATCTTAACCACATTTGGCAAAAATAAAAAACTATAATAAAAACCTAAAGGTTTCAGATATTGTTATACTTCTGATGATTTCAGAGAATGCCATTAAATACTTACTTTATTAGCTTCTTAGCAAGTGTCAATTGCAAACCAATATAACAGATGTCATTGTCATCCCACAGATGAACTTGACATGGAAAACAGAGACTTAATTGGAATGTCTCTTTTCTTAACCTGGCAAATGCTGAAACCCTGTATATTTTACCAAGTGGTGCAGCATGAGACATACAGGTGAACATACAAATAAGGAGCAGGAGTAGGCCATTCAGTCTGTTGGTCTGCGCCACCATTCGATAGGGCCATGGATGATCTGATTCTGACTTTAACTCCACATTCTCACCTTCTCCCAAGAATCTTTGACTTCCTTGTTTGAAACAATCTACCTAGTTCTTCCATATAAATATCAATTGTTCTCTAGGGAAGATAGTTCCAATGACTTAGAACATTCTGAGAGAAAGAAATCCTCCTTCTCTCTATTGTAACCATACCGGTGTCCCCTAGGTCCAGCCTCTCTCACATTGAGAAACATCCTGTTGGCATCCTGCCTGTCAAGTCCCTTCTGGTTCTTAATGTCTCAATAAGATCACCTCATATTTTCCAATAGCTATAGGCCCAACTAGACCAAGCTTCTCTCACAGAATAACACCCTGCCTCTATCCTTGGTATCAGTTGCATTTCTAAACTGCTTATAATGCATTTATATCCTTTCTGAAATAAGGAGACAGAAACTGTACACTATACACCAAATCTAGTCTCTAGTCTTTGGGGTGGCATAGTGGATCAGTGGTTAGCACTGCTACTTCACAGCACCAGAGACCCAGGTTCAATTCCCAACTTAGGCGACTGTCTGTGTGGAGTGTGCACATTCTCCCTGTGTTTGTGTGGGTTTCCTCTGGGTGCTCCAGAATCCCACGATATACAGGTCAGATGAATTGGCTGTGTTAAACTGCCCATAATGTTAGGTGCATTAGTCAGGCTAAATATAGGGGAATGGGTCTGGGTGGGTTACTCTTCGGAGGGTCAGTGTGGGCTTGTTGGGCCAAATGGCCTGTTTCCGTAGTGTAAGGAGTTCAATCTAAACAACACATCATTGAATTGTGGCAAACCATCCCTAACTTTATATTTCATTCCACTTGCAATAAACAATATTCAATTTTGTATTTTTAATTTTTAAGTATGTATCTGCATATTAACATCACATGATCCATTTGCCAGGGCAATTATATCCCTCGTGCCTCAGAGTTCTGCATTTTCTGTCTATTCTTGCTTTTTATATCTCAATTTCTTTCCCCCTAGTCTTCCTGCAAAAGTTGTCAGGTTCCCATTTATTCACATTGCTTTTTGCTTTTCTAAATACAGCACATCTGCAGGTTACCTTTATCCGTATTGCTTGTTGCTTGAGTCATTTCCCTTGATTTTCATCAATCACCATGTAATGGAAACACAAATACCCATATAACTGTGCCATAAATTAGGCTACGAAATTGAATTCTACCAGGTTCAAAATATGTCCCAGCTCTAGAATTAGGCACATGGCACAATTCTGTTTTATATAGAAAATTATTTGATATGTACTGATGCCTCCACAAACACAATTCCCTTTAGCTCAGATACCATAGTAGTTGTGCAACAAAAGATCAAAAATCTTTTTAAAAGAATTGCTGGCATTTTTTTTGCACAAATCAAACCTCTTTGCATTGGATGAACGCAAGTTCCTTAAACCGCTCTGAAAATTAAATAATGGTATCTTATAGTAACAATGTTGATTGAATGATGGCTCCTAGTGTAACAATATCAACTGAATGAAGGTCCCTACAATAATCATCTCAATTGAAGGATGCCTTCTACAGTAACAAATTCAAAAGAATGGAAGCCCTTACAATAACAGTTTAAATTGACTGTGAATTTTATTTAAACAACATTAAAGTGTTAAGTAAGGAGAAGAAGAAAGAAGCTCAGCCATCCTTCAACCATCTTCTGAGTGAAGGTCAAAGTGTTTACTATTTAAAGGAGCTGTAACCTGAGCTGTACAGGGCTGCAGTCTTACAGCTAAGGGTATGTGGGACCTCTACAAGAAACAGAATCAGCACTGACATTCCCATGTTAATGTAGCAAGTCTACAGGCTGTCAGTGCTAGTAACTTTACCATGTGGCAGCAAACATCGTTACCTAGTCATAAGTGAATCAAATCATAATTTGGAAAACACCATGTTTGCACATTTAGATGGGAAAAAAAACAGACCAAAAAAAAGAGTGGTTGCCCATTGGTGCATGCAAAGAATCTGTAATAACAATCGAGCAGCAAGCTGAATGCAGCAGTTGAGTTTTGAAGAAAGATGTGCATTTATATACAGTAATTGGATGAGTTACAAAGTTGGACCCTAATGGAACTCAAATGCCTGTGAATAAATAGGTTGAATGTAATATTCAAACATAATCCTAATACGTTTCATATTGTATTCAAGGCGTGTTAGTTAGCAATGTACTGAGTATTAAGACAACTAATGCATAGTATTCAAATTGGCTTGAGAATACGTTACTAGGACAGATTAGTAACTAGTACACTGAGCACAGTTTTAGTACAAACTGAATTCCACACAAGTAGTATATGATGTGAACAAATCAATGAAAAAGCTATTGTGAAATCAACAATACTCTAAAACATCTAAACAAGTCACCTTTTTTTTCATACAAGCACATTAGGGCATGAAAATAAGTATGAACATTTTTTTAGTTACTTGAGAATGTATGTAAGGTAAAAACTATATTTTGCACTTGTTAACATTTTGGGTATTTTTCTAACCTTCCCACTCAGGATTATTTTGACTTTCTTACCATTGACAATAATCTGAGACTCTGACACAGACTGAGTACAGACATGCTACACAGCCTAGTGGACCAGTTACACCAAAAAAGAATAAATGTTATGTGATATAAATTCTAGGAATGTTCTTCTCCTTCCTCTGAGGAATATCAAACTGACAATCGCTACTGATTGCTTTCTTGCCACTTCTGTCTAATGGATTTTCCAATTTTCTTGGCTTTAAAAATTCCTATTGAATGCTAGGAAAGAGTTACTAGGTCTTCCTGAATTTTGAATGCCTGACCCACAAAATATAAAAAGGAATCTGTCAGTTAAATTTTAAAAAAATTAATCGCATTATTCAAAACGCCTCCCTTTTAAGAGAAGAGTCAACATCGCACTGGAGTTTTTATTTGGCTCATGACTTAGGTTTATAAAGTTTAAAACACATATAAACATTTAAAACCATCATCTTCCCTACTATTATCAGACTTTTAAATGGATCTCTCAAATGTTAATATTGATATCTCTCTCTGCAACTTCTCTGCGGCTGTAACACTACTCTGCCCTCTGTTCTGCTACCCTGATGCTCTTTGTATGGTATGATCTGCCTGTACAGCGTGCAAAACAACATTTTTTTTGTACATATGACAACAACAAATTGAATCAAATTTTAAACCTCCCTCATCAGAATTACAGACCTCAGGGAGAAAACTGCCAAACCAAACTCCATCAAAAATATTGTCGCAGCACATAGATGCACAATATCTTTCACACGACAGTCCTCTGCTGATGTTGCAATGACCACATCTATTTATTTTAATATGTGAAGCTAGCAAACAGAGAAATATTATACAAAAATATTAAGCATTCATGAGCTAGTGTTTCAAATGCTTTATTCGTAACCTAATATTTGTATATCCTTACCTAAGTATTTGTGACATATGTTAAAATGAAATGCAAAAAAAAGTAGGCCTTATCTAGGCATAATTGGTAAGCCTAATTTCTGTAGGTATTCTGTTTAATTCTCGATTTAATATGAAGAAAAATGAAGCATTCATTTGAAATTATTTTGTTTGCTGCTTTACTGAAGGCAGTAATCAAAATTGTTAAAAATATTGAAAAATGTCAAACTGATTATTGGGAACACATTTAATCAAAACACTAGTAGCTAGAATAACTGTTGCAACTAGATTACGTCGTTAGATCTTTTAGACCAAATTTTTCTAGGGAAATCATTTAGTTATGTATTATTTTTAAACATATTTTCCAGTTAAAACTTGCAAAGTTTTTTTTTGATTAGATTAGATTCCCTACAGTGTGGAAACCAGTCCACATCGACCCTCTGAAGAGTAACCCATATAGACCCATTTCCCTCTGATTAATACACCTTGCATTATGGGCAATTTAGCATGGCCAATTCATCTAACCTGCACATCTTTGTGACTGTGGGAGGAAACCGGAGCACACCCACGCAGACACAGGGGGAATGTGCAAACTCCACACAGACAGTCACCCGAGGCTGGAATTGAACCTGGGACCCTGGTGCTATGAGGCAGCAGTGCTAACCACTGAGCCACCGTGCCACCTTATGTAGCCAATTTTATATGGACATCAAAAGATAATTTGGTATTTCAGTTACCAATCAGATCCACTGTTGCTGCCTCAGCCCTCTTCATTTGAGCTAAGTTAGGTGGATGAAGTCCACTCTCTCAGTGAAGATGAGGTGGTCAGTTCTAATTAAAATCTTTAGACGCAAGATACTGAGTGAACAGTCATGATAGGAAATAAAAACATTTTTGATTTGGGAAGACAAAATACAACGTTTCTGTTAAGTGGACCCACGGCTCTGTGCCTTGTTAAACTGATGTGAAATAACTCAGTTAAAGAGAGTTGAAGAGGTGCCGCTGTAAAAAGACATGAACATAGGGTTTACGAGCAAAGTGATGCTTTTGTTACATTTGCAGTTTATGCTATCATCGAAGTAGATGTAGAGTGTGAGTCAAATGTCATACAACCTTAACACCTAGTTCCCTAAGACAGCAACACAGAATGTTAATGTTGTGTATGAGCTGTGAATCATTTGGTAGCACTCTTACCTCTGAGTCACGGCGTTCTTGATTTTAGTCTCCCTCCAGGGCCTGAGCCAGTATTTCATTCCTTACGTAGGGGCCTAAAATAGTTACAGCATTCCAGCTGTGGTCTGACTAGTGCCTTGCAACATAGAATTGTAGAATCACAGTGCAGAAAGAGGCCATTCAGCCCATTGAGTCTGCACTGATCCTCCAAAGAGCATCCCACACCCCCACGCCATCTCTGTAACCCCAATGGAGGTTTTACCATGGCTAAGCCAAGGGACCTGCACATCCCTGGACACCACAGGGAATTTTTTTTTAGAAACATGGGTAATTCTCCTAACCTGCACATCTTTGGACTGTGGAAGGAAACTAGAGCGCTCGGAGCAAACTCGACACAGACAGTTGGTCATGGCTCAACTCAAACCTCGGGTGTCTGGTGCTGTGGGGCAGCAGTGCGAACTACTGTGCTGCCCAAGAGTACGGCTTTATGCCACCTTGTATAATTTTAGCAAAACCTCTCTACCTTTATATTTCATTCCCTTTGAAATAAAGACCAATTGTCCATTTGCCTTCCTTATTACTTGCTCTTTCAAGCTTTTCTGGAAAATAATTTTAATATAACTCTGACTAAAATATCTTCCCCAGAAGTTACAAAAAAGTATATTTCTTTTTGAATTATACAATCCAATGAAGCTATATATAAAAAGGTAAAAATGTAAATTTCTGGAAATTTGCAATGAAAAGATAAGCTCTGAAGAAATGCTCTGGCAAAGCCAATCAGTTTCAACAAAGTGAACAGAAAACGATGCTAACAATCAACAAGTCAGGCAGCATCTATGGAAAGAAAAAAGCATTTCAGTCAATGATCTTTCTTCAGAATTGGAATAAATTACATTTGCTACATGTTTATAAACAAGGACAGAACCACAGAAACTTTGGAGGGTGGGCAGAAAGTGGTGAGGTAAGAAAATAGGCAGTGTTGTGGGCGTTCCTCCTGACACTGAACGCAGGAGGAATCAGGTATGCAGGTTAATTTCATGTTTATTCAAACATCCTCAGTCTTAGATTGGCTAAACAGAATTTTGTCTAATACTCTGTCCCAGCTCTGTCCACTTTCTGACTAAAATGCAACCAAATTTTATATCTGTGTGATCACATAAACATACATTGTTTGCATCTCATTCTTTCACAATAAATTTTCCGTTCTAAGTCTTTTGCTTATCCTGTCTACAGTAATTTGTTCATACTCTACAGTTTTCTCTCAAGGCTGATACAGGCCATAGAGCATACAAAGTTCCTCTCTAGACATTTCTGCTCACATGGCCCTTTATGGTGTTCAGGCTCGTGCCTATTAAAATGTGCCTTACTGTACTAGCTTGTCAGGTGTTGCCTTTCTCCTGTTGTAACACCTTTTTACGCAAACTCATATAATTCCCATTACAATGAGTTTGATCGGATGGAGGATAGAGCATTTAAATGACGGAAGGGGTGATGTGCAAGGAAAAAGGGGTAGTAATGGGGTTAAAAAAACAAGAAAATTAATTCAAAGAAAAGTTATCTTGGGTAGAAATGTTAACTCTGTTTTTCCCTCCACTAATGCTGCCTAGCCTCCTCAGTTCTTCCAGCACTTTCTGTTTTCATTAAAAGGTAAGAGAAGATGGGTTTAGAGGGGGTATAAATGATTACAGTTCAAATGTTATCTGAGAAAGTAGAAGTGGGGTGGTTATGATCTGAAGTTTTTGAACTTAACATGGCAGTTGCGAAACAGACAGTTAAAAACCATAATGCTCTTCCTCAATGAGCTTCATTGGAACACCATAAGAAACAAAGGACAGAAAGGAGCAGAATTAGACTGGGATAGAAAACTAAATTGGCAACATATGCAGTTTGTCTTTATTTCAACAAAGGGAAAGGTAGGCTACTGCACCTGGTTTGATACCTCATCAAAAAGCTGATGAGCAGTCATCCTTAAAATGCTGACCTCTATTTTTTCCAGCTAATAGTTGACTTGTAGTGTATATCCAATGATTCTGCTTTCATTTCCAAAGTAGTTGTAGTTCTGCGAGACAAAACGACTCAGCTCAGCTATATGGTATTAAATGATTACATTATTGTAAGGTCCAACCATTAAGAATTAGTTGACTTTTAAAAATTCTTCTATTTAAATAGTGTTTAGTATTTTGTTGGCATACAATGTACAATTAAAGAGCTTTAGAGATTGTAACATTGGACTTGGACATCAAATAGGTAAATGTTCTATGTGCAACGAAGGATATTTCAAAGGTACATGGAAGGTCTCATGAAATAATAAGTTAAAGGTGTATTAACCTGTCCACAGATAGCAAGTACATAAAAATCTCATATTCACATTCTGTATCAGAATATATTTGCACTTCTTTTCTACCAAAACACATTCTAAAATCACGTCAATTTCCCTGACTCTGTCTGCAGGGCCTCTCACTCCTATGCAAGCCATGGACCATAATGTAGAGAAATTTGCTAGAACAGAACTTTTTGATGCAACATCTGTATATTTCATGCACTGGATAGCGCATTTTAAAACAACTTGATGGCATTTCCAGATCAACTTTATTTGGAATGCTAATAAAATCTGAATCATTCACATCTTATGTATAAAAAATGTAATTTCACATTCCCTAAATGTTTTCCAAGCTCCTTGCAGCTGTTTGGATCCACAGTCAGGCTATGGATCACAGCCATTCTGCATGATGGACTAGTGCCCATTGGGTCTGCACTGAAGACACCGATGCCAGTAAACAGCCTGTCAGTTAGAGTAACCTGTGTTCCCAGACACCAGGCTGAACTTCTCATGGAAACATTTCCAACAGTATTACATCAGAGTTCTGGCGTAAGGTCTTCTGAAAAAGATAATCCTGAGCTGTGTAAGTTGCATGTTCTGGTCACTGCTTTGTGCTACTTCACCAATATTAGATCATGTTATGTGCTTGCCTATTTGTATTCTTGATCATTCCATCATTGCTTGGCTCCCTGGATCCCTGATGGCAAGTCTATGTACAGATTGAAAGATCTTTGACATTCTGATGCAAGTATTATAACTCAAAGTTTTTTGTGGTCTCTGGTTCATATTTCCTCTGAATTTAGGAGAGGAGTTTGAGAACTCATATCAATCTTGCACCAGTGATAAAAAAATTCTCCTACAAACATCATTTCCTGCAAGACATATTCTCTTTGACACTGCCATTTTGTGAGTAGTATTACTCAACTAATAGTATGAGTAATAACTAACTAATTTTACACTTACATTTGTAAACAACAATGTAGTCGAGTTTCATAGAACTGCAGCATTCTAACAGGTAAGTACTGAACTGTCATAAGCCCTATTAATATTCATATAACTCATTAATTATAATTGTTACTATTTCCTTGCCATAATTAAAATTACAATTATGAATTCAGTCTAAACACACAGGGTAAGCATTAATGTAAGCTATTGGTTTCCGTTTACTCAAATTCACAAGCCTGGGGCCAGGTGCCGGAAGGTGGGACTAGATTGGGTTGGGATATCTGATTGGCATGGATGGGTTGGACCGAAGGGTCTGTTTCCGTGAATGACTCTATAGCTATTATGTTTATGGTCGAATCAACCATTTTTTGATTTCTTCCTTTGAAGATAGGAGCAATAAGTCACTATTGTTAAATCGTTGAACTACTTACCAGCATTTTAACATTCTGCTAATTACTCATCAACCTGGCAGTGCCTCAGTATTTTTCAATATCTATTTATTTACAACTTGAATCTATACAGCTCATTTAACGTAAACAAAATCTGAGATTCATTTGAATAAATAAAAAACGGAACATACAAAAGAATAGAGAGAGAGGTTAGAAAAAGGAAACAAAAGCTAATTTGGAAAGATGGCATATATAAGGTTGTTCAGGTAGGCAACGATGACAAAGACATCAGGAGTTAAGGAAAGATGCTCCATGGACTTCAGCTGAGGACATTCACATTGCCATTCATGATATGCACAGTTATGGTAAAGTCTAATTTACTTTGATACTTTGGTATAATATTTAATAGCTCTTTAATAAGTAGCGTGCAATGATTTTATTTTAGTTTTGGAAAGTGTTGTCATTTTGCCAAGAAGTGGTTTGTTGTCTCCCCCAGTAGAATCTTCCAAGCATTTATATTGCTTCAGTTCTGCTTTTTTCTATTTTCTAATTGGAAAGCCTAGGCAAAAGGCCAGAATCATCAGTGAAAGACACCTCAAGTTGAGAATTTTAAAAAAGTCATAGGTAAAATAAATCAAGAAAGAAAAAGGTAGCATTAAGCTTGGATT
The DNA here is from genome assembly GCF_047496795.1 of Chiloscyllium punctatum. Lineage (NCBI taxonomy): Eukaryota > Metazoa > Chordata > Chondrichthyes > Orectolobiformes > Hemiscylliidae > Chiloscyllium > Chiloscyllium punctatum. The sequence goes on from NC_092775.1 coordinate 19,008,396, forward strand.
TTAGAAGAGTGTAGGTTAAAGGAAGAAGGGAAGACTGAAGGAGGTAAGAAATTGCTGCCTAAGAAGTGAGACATGAGAAGCATAATAATTTACAACTCAGAAAAGGGTCATTACACCCCTGCTTGTTCTCTGCTAGATGAATACAAAACCCCATGCCACTCTCTTGTATGGTCCTGTATTTTTTCCGACTTTAAATATTTTTGGAATCTTCATTTAAGGATACTTGTTCTCTCCCTTGATTTTCCCCTGTGGCAAGGCATTTCATGTTCTAACAACAACTCTTCTGCTTGGAAAAAGTATCACTTACAGTGATACCAAGATATGTACAAGATTAGGACTGGAGACAGTGATCAGTCACTGTAAGCAGAACTAAATGACCTGGGAGTTTGATCCGGTGTTTAGTAAATGTTGTCTAATTGTGTTGTGATTTGTGCAAAGGCAGGCCAAATTCTAAACATGCATATACTCTACACTTAAATTAATTAAATGTAGTAGTTGAAAAAATGTTGAGTGTTTTTGTGCGTTGGTCTGTAGTGCTGTAAAACAAGCGGTATTTTGGGTGCTTTCATGGGCAATTCATGTAAAACAAAGCATTTATTCTTTTACTAGGCCTTGGTTAAGTTAGCATGCTATATTCACACCTCATAATATTTTTCTTCCATCATTTTCCTTTACCTCCTTCAATCACTTCATCACACGTCACTCCTCCTTCTTCTGCTCATTAGTCTCAGACTTAACTCTTGCACTCCTGTGCAAGACAGTGGGTAGCAAGACTTCGCCACTAGGCCCAATCTATTGCAATCTCTTCTGCTCCAACTCAGTACAGTGTCTTGTTCTTGGAGGTTCCCTTCAAATGTATGTTTCCAGGCTATTTTTGTTTTGCTCTCTTCTTTTTCCATCCAAGAGAGTCCAATCTATTGCCACTCTAGCAGGCAAGCATCAAGGAGGTGAAATATATGTCCTGTTAGTCTCAGTTGTCTGTTTATTACGATGTCCTGTCGGACAAATCCTCTGCAGCACATTTTAGTGAGTATCTCTCCAAGGGATTCCCAGTATCTTAGGTAGGCAATGCTGGTGAAAGACATCTAATATATCTGACATCTTTGCTTTTCACTGCTATATATTGTTGGTAAGGGTTATTGTTGGTTCTATGAATGCTTAGAGTATCATCTTTGTGGCCATGTTGATAGTGCCGGATGCCCTGACCATGTGAAGCTACTGAAAGACCTTGCTAATCATCTGTGTACCTTGATCACTATATTGCACTCCTTGGAAATATTTCTTCCTATGTACGGGAAGTGGCCAATATCCTTGTTGTTCCACAGCCTGATTGATACTGCCCATGCTTCATTGTCTTTGTCTTCTAACAACTCATGTGCAAACTGACCTCACTTCTTTCAAGACTGATGCTTATATCTTGGTGCATGCCCCTCATCCTAATGCGCTACTACAATACTCATTTCCTGACATCTTAGATCCTGCACAATGCATACTATCAGTTTTATCAAGACAGGTGACATTGCTTGAACACCTCATAAAACTAACACACTTATTTCCTTCTTGCAGAATAATGTTGTGTTCAGCCTGTGGCAGGGGGCTACTATTAAAGGATATGGACTCCACCAACACACCTTCTCCTGTATGGAAGAAAATGTGTTGGTCATCTCAGACATAAAGTGACTCACAGCTGTGCAGAGTGACAGTACTGAATGAGACATCACACAGGATTTTTTCACACCTTTTATCCACTTTATTTATATTTTAGACTACATAATTGTCATGACTCACTGGAAATCAAATCCCACTATTCCCAGAGTCGTGGCAAATGTGAGGATTTAATGGAAGTACTACAAATCCTAATTTGCCTCTGATTCATTGCTGCCCAGGATAAAAGTGAACCAACCCAGGTTTTCCTCACTAACAATGAAACATTGCTCTCTCTTCTTTTTCCATCCAGTGGAGTCCAATCTATTGCCACCCTAGCAGGGCAAACATCAAGGAGGCGAAATATATGTCTTATCAGTCTCAGTTGTCTGTTTATTATAGTGTCCTGTAGGAATCACTGACAAGCCCTCTGTAGCACATTTATTGTAACACTCTCAAGGTAAACAAGAACAGTAAAATAATAGTTCTTATTTATGTGACTTAAAGTTTATCCCTTTTAAAATTCAGGCACAAAGAATAACAAAGAAAACACAAATATTATTAGTGGAGATAAGGAAATAACCAGAAGTACACAGTTCTGTCTCACCAGAAATCACAAAATTAAATGCATTTATTTCACAATCCTGAATTCTTTGATGATGCCTTGATGGTATTTGTGCAGCGATGATCAGTTTTCAGTTCACTGATTGCTTGGTTGGACCTGGGGTCTTTCTTTACTTCTTAGGATTTTAGATTTATTTCTTTCAGTGTCTCTAAATGTCATTTTTGTGCGCTTTCCACAGAAAATTGGAGAGAACAACTTTACAGAGAAAGGGGAGAAAAAAAAATTGATGCAGCTAACTTCAGGAGGTCTCCTTGCTTCTCGCTGATTCACTTCTTTCCCAGAGTTTGGGTCAAACTGCAACATGACCACTCAGAAACTTGTTGCTATGCTGAGTTTTTCCTGAATCAATAAGAAATGGTGCCATTTGAAGAGCCAATCAAAAAGTGTGTGGCTGGGTTAAATTACCCAGAAAACACCCAGATGATGCAGATGCATGTGTATATGATATTGCCAGAAGGTACCGGGCTTCCGTAGTATAGTGGTAGTGTCCCTATCTCTGGCCAGTAGGCCAGGGTTAAAATCCAACCTGCTTCAGAGGTGTGGAATATTATCTCCAGTACAAAAATCTCCAGAAGACAGGGAAACTTGAAGTGCAGTGGTAGTGTCCCTACCTTTAGTCCAGAACACCTGCATTCAAGTCCCGATTTGCTCCACAGTTGTGTAATAACATGTCTGAACAGGTTAATTAAAATAAAATCTCCAAACTTTTATCTTTTCATACACACCAATTGCTTCACTTGTTTTTCCAAAGCTACAAACAAGTCTTTCTATTTATCGCTTTCTTAAAGCAATGTCCATTTTTCTCATATTCAGTCCGCAGTCCAAACCAAAATATGGTCTTTTACACATTTGCCAAACTACATTCATCAACCACTTCTCTTTTTTTGTGCCTGAAGCGAACATTTGACCGTCTCTTTTTGTTCAGGTGCTGAAAATGTAGTGGTATCCATGAATCTTCAGGAAGAAGAGGCCAGGTTTCTGGAAGACCTGCAATCGTAGCAAATAACAACAGTCTGCATATTTAAAAGTAATGCAAGAGGATCAGCACATACTTGATGAATCAATGAGCAAAGTGTTGCAGGAAGTAGGTAGGGGGGGGTGTCATAATACAGTGCCCGTTATTGAAGAAGGCTGATTTGCAGAAATCAGACTGTGCTAAAAGCACTGGGATGCCTGTCAGTGAGCTTGTGACTAGTTTAACTTGAGTCATGTCAACTTACACTTAAATCACGCCAACTTCTACATGAATCAGGCCAATTTCTACTTGAACCATGCCAAGATATTTCAATCTCAGCTGAGTCTTCAAGACTCAGCCACTTGAGGTCATCCACCATGGTATTCTGGTGTCCACAATGAATGCTCCCTGACAACCCTCAAGCTATAGCCGCCAGTGAAACCTTTTATTGGAGCACTAAATGAGCATGGAAACGTGCACAAAAGGCTTGCAAAACAATAATTCGTAATTGTTTCTATTCCCTATTTAATGCAATTGACAAAAAAAACCCTAAGGATGACATAACTTCTTTTTAAATGTGGTGAGTTGTTTTGATCTGGAACATAGAGTCATAGAGATGTACAGCAAGGAAACAGACCCTTCGGTCCAACTCATCCATGGCGACCAGATATCCCAAACATGTTGCTTGAAAATGTGGATGAATTTGAATCAACACCCGTTTCCGGAATGGAGTTGAATAAAAAGTTCAAGTGGGAAATTTACAGATCCATATGGAATGGCACAAATTGAATGCTTCTTGCAAAGAACTGATGCAGTAGATTGAATGGCCCCTTTAGAACATAGAAAAATACAGCACAGAACAGGCCCGTTGGCCCACAATGTTGTGCCGACGATTAATCCTAATGTAAAATAAAATAACTTAACCTATGCACCCCCTCAATTCACTGCATGTCCAGCAGTTGCTTAAATGTCCCTAATGACTCTGTATCCACCACCACCGCTGGCAATGCATTCCATGCATTCACAACTCTCTGCGTAAAGAAACTTCCTCTGACATGCCCTCTATACCTTTCTCCTAATATCTTAAAACTATGAACCCTCATGCCAGTCAATCCTGCCCTGGGGAAAAGTCTCTGGCTACTGACTCTATCCATGCCTCTCATTATCTTGTACACCTTGATCAGGTCTCCTGTCTTCCTCCTTCTCTCCAGAGAGAAAAGTCTGAGCTTAGTCAAACTCTCTTCATAAAGCAAGCCCTCCAGTCCAGGCAGCATCCTGGTAAACCTTCTTTGCATCCTCTCCAAAACCTCTGTATCCTTCCTATAATAGGACGACAAGAACTGGACATAATATCCCAAGTGTGGTCTCACCAGGGACTTGTAGAGCTGTCGCAAAACCTCGTGGCTCTTAAACTTGATCCCCCTGTTAGTGAAAGCCAAAACACTATATGCTTTCTTAACATCCCTATCTACATAGGTGGCAACTTTGAGGGATCTAAGTACTTGAACACCAAAATTCCTCTATTCCTCCACACTGCCAAGAATCCTGTCTTTAATCCTATATTCAGCATTCAAGTTCAACCTTCCAAAATGCATCACTTTGCATTTATCCAGGTTGAACTCCATCGCCATTTCTCAGCCCAGTTCTGCATCCTGTCTATGTCACCCTCGATACTATCAACGGCACCTCCAACTTTTGTGTCATATGCAAATTTACTAACCCAACCCTCAACCTCCTCGTCCAAGTCATTTATAAAAACTACAAAGAGCAGAGGCCCAAGAACAGAGCCCTGCGGGACCCTACTCAACACTGACCCTACTTTCCATCTACACCCACTCTCTGCCTTTCTGTGGTTTGATCCTGTAATTCAACTAAGAGAAATCTGGAACTTATGCTTAGGTAAAAGTTAATGCATGACACTTACTGCAGCCTGAAACATGAATAAATCTGTTGTATAACAGTTAGGGGCATGAGCATAATGCCATATGTGTTCCAGAAAATAGCTCAGTGACAGCCTCCTTCGTGAAGTGAATGTCTGAGGTATTGCACCACCATAATGATCAGGACAAAGAACTGGTTCCTCAAGGGAAGAAGGGATGACCATGTTCTTCTGTCCAATGTCCTCTTCCTCCTCCTTCTTTCTCTGTGAGTTGTGCCTGCTCCTATTTCCTCATGTACTCTTTCCTCATGTACTCTTTCCCCAATGGCAGCCCTATCAGTGCACGCACAAACCCACAAAAACCGTTTGTGGGCAGTAAAAGAGGGTGAAGTACCAGAACTCAGAGTTCACTGTCAAAAAACAGACTAAAACACCCAGACATTATTAGCAGTCTTAATGAATAAAGCAACCCATTAACCAGCATTCAGACGAATGAACCATTAAATTAAAAATTTTGAAAGGATAGTTCAGTCTATTAACATCATATTAGGTGAATTAAACACATCAGGTGTTAGAGCAATATCTTTGCATTATGTTTTAATAAACTTGTTTTGGAAATAAATCCAATAAAAGATGTATAACATTAAATATTTTAATCAGTGCTTATGAAGTGTACCTGGACTCCTACAGAATGCTTAATTCATGTGTCCATTCTACATTGCGCATACTGGATGCCTGAGAAATGGGTGCAGGGCCATCAAACTTGATTTTTTGATACCTTGATTTCTCTCCACTATGTGCTGACTGTTATTGGTAAAACTGTAAAATACAAAAGAAATATTTTGCGGATATATTTTTTAAAAAGCTGATGGTACTTGTAACTTTGCCTTTACCTAATGAGCAATATTTTTGATTCATTGATGGCGACTTGACTCACTGCTCTGGAGAACAGTCATATTGGTGTTGAAGTGGACTCTGTTTCTTTCTCCATGGGTGCTGCCAGATCTGCTGAGTTTCTACAGCATTCTCTGTTTTATTTCAAATTTCCAGCGTCTGCAGTCATTTATTTTTATCTGAGTATTATTGATGCAGTTATAACCAAATTGGGAAGTGTGGAATTTTTTTGCCTTTCTCGTCCCAATTCTCCATTGTTCACAATTTAACCAGGTTGTTGACATGGCAATCATGTTAGTCTAAGACTGTGTCAAATTCAATATTAAGAACAAGTCAGCCAGGTCTGTTTACTCAACAAAACAATAGGATTTATTTCCAAAACAAGTTTATTAAAACATAATGCAAAGATATTGAGTAACAGACCGCAGTGCTCACTTTCTCCCCTTAACAATTTGTATATCTACCCTTTAAAAAAAGTATACATGCATACACGCACGCACACACACGTGCGCATGCACACACACACACACAATGAAGAAATGTTGAAGTACCTTGGCCAAGTCAAAATTAAGCTCATGAAAAATGCAGAAGTCATGGATTGTGCGAAGTGGTATTCTGATTCTGGAGTTAGTTTCGAGTATCTTCCAGGAATAGTTCGAGTTAGCTGAATTCCTTGTGCTTTAGCTGGTGGAGTAGATTCCAAGAAAATCATGTACAGGAACTTTCCAAGATTGACTAAGATGACTTTCAGGTAGGTAAAAACAATGACTGCAGATGCTGGAAACCAGATTCTGGATTGGTGGTGCTGGAAGAGCACAGCAGTTCAGGCAGCATCCGAGGAGCTTTGAAATCAACGTTTCGGGCAAAAGCCCTTCATCAGGAATAAAGGCAGTGAGCCTGAAGCATGGAGAGATAAGCTAGAGGAGGGTGGGGGTGGGGAGAAAGTAGCCGAGTACAATGGGTGAGTGGGGGAGGGGATGAAGGTGATAGGTCAGGGAGGAGAGGGTGGAGTGGGTAGATGGAAAAGGAGATAGGCAGGTAGGACAGGTCCAGACAAGTCATGGGGACAGTGCTGAGCTGGAAGCTTGGAACTAGGGTGAGGTGAGGGAAGGGGAAATGAGGAAACTGTTGAAGTCCACATTGATGCCCTGGGGTTGAAGTGTTCCGAGGCGGAAGATGAGGCATTCTTCCTCCAGGCGTCTGGTGAGGGAGCGGCGGTGAAGGAGGCCCAGGACCTCCATGTCCTCGGCAGAGTGGGAGGGGGAGTTGAAATGTTGGGCCACGGGGTGGTGTGGTTGATTGGTGCGGGTGTCCCGGAGATGTTCCCTAAAGCGCTCTGCTAGGAGGCACCCAGTCTCCCCAATGTAGAGGAGACCGCATCGGGAGCAACGGATACAATAAATGATATTAGTGGATGTGCAAGTAGAACTTTGATGGATGTGGAAGGCTCCTTTAGGGCCTTGGATAGAGGTGAGGGAGGAGGTGTGGGTGCAGGTTTTACAGTTCCCACGATGGCAGGGGAAAATGCCAGGATGGGAGGGTGGGTTGTAGGGGGTGTGGACCTGACCAGGTAGTCATGGAGGGAATGGTCTTTGCGGAAGGTGGAAAGGGGTGGGGAGGGAAATATATTCCTGGTGGTGGGGTCTGTTTGGAGGTGGCGGAAATGTCGGCAGATCATTTGGTTTATGCGAAGGTTGGTAGGGTGGAAGGTGAGCACCAGGGGCGTTCTGTCCTTGTTACGGTTGGAGGGGTGGGGTCTGAGGGCGGAGGTGCGGGATGTGGACGAGATGCGTTGGAGGGCATCTTTAACCGCGTGGGAAGGGAAATTGCGGTCTCTAAAGAAGGAGGCCATCTGGTGTGTTCTGTGATGGAACTTGGTCCTCCTGGGAGCAGACACGGCGGAGGTGGAGGAATTGGGAATACGGGATGGCATGTTTGCAAGAGATAGGGTGGGAAAAGGTGTAATCCAGGTAGCTATGTGAGTCGGTGGGTTTGTAAAAAATGTCAGTGTCAAGTCGGTCATCATTAATGGAGATGGAGAGGTCCAGGAAGGGGAGTGAGGTGTCAGAGATGGTCCAGGTAAATCTAAGGTCAGGGTGGAATGTGTTGGTGAAGTTGATGAATTGCTCAACCTCCTCACGGGAGCACGAGGTGCCTTCATTCCTGATGAATGGCTTTTGCCTGAAACGTCGATTTTGAAGCTCCTTGGATGCTGCCTGAACTGCTGTGCTCTTCCAGCACCACTAATCCAGAAATAAGATGACTTTCAGTCAGTTATTGGGTCACACAATTTGCAGACAGGAATTGCAAAGGAAAGGAGACCAATGGACTGTTGTTCTTCAGGCAGTTCCAACTCCTTCTCTGACCTAATTCTAAAATGCAGTAGTTTTTTTATTGAAAAATAGACCTTATCCATAAAAGGAAATCTTCATGTATCTGTACAGTTAGTGAGGCCATTCAGATCTATACTTACTTTAATTACAGAGAACAAATTAAATCTTGATGTTCACCATTCTCTGTGTTTACAGTCAACCTCTTGGCATTTAGCTGAGGCATTGGCAGAGCCCAATTTCTGAATGGACCCCCATTATTCTTTAGCAGAAGTGGTCTTTCCCCACTGAGCCTTGGCGGCAGCTGCCCCAAGCTTTACTGCATCCCTCAGCATGTAGTCCTAGGCCACAGCAGATTTAATGCGATGCCCATTTATGCTGACAATGTTAAAACCCATTTTAAAGTTTATAAGGTTACCAATGTCCATTCACCAATAGTCCTGTCACTGGGTCAACTGTCTACATTACTGTGGTGTGAGCGAACTGTTGGACCCACACAGGGCTGAGGTAGCTGTCCAGTCTGCATCCTCGGTCTGGTGTCGTTGGGGTGAGAACAAGGTCAGCAGAGTTCAGTTCTGAGTCTGACAGAGGGACTGTCAGAGGATTGCAGCTCCCAGTTGCCTGGAGCTGTGGTGTGGTGTTCCGCCTAGTTCTCACCAGGTGGGAGCTTGGCTTTACCAGCCCCCTCAGGAGGCCCATCATTCTGGGCCACGGAGGGAGGTGGGAGGGGGTACTCCTGTCCTTTTCTCCGGTGTGCTGTGCCTCTTTTTCTGATGATGGGCATCCTTCTGTTCCTCTGATGCTGGTATCATCCTCATGTTGCTGTCTCTTTCTGCCTTGCTTGTGAGGCTTTGGGGGCCTGATGTGTTTTCCTTTTCTTCATGTAGTTCACTCCCCCGCCTCCTTGGTTTCCTCCTGCTCCTCCATTGATTCCATCTGTTCAGCTGGAGGTTGGGTCGGTTGCTGTGCCTACACACTAGTTACTGTTTGTTCCACTCCAGCCTGTCCTTCTTTCTGGGTGCCTCTTGTCTCAGTTCCCTTGTGGATGGTGGCACCTTGCTGACTTTTGTGGATTCCCTGCTCACATTGTCACCTCCAGCCATCTGAGCGTAAGTAGCTCCCCCCATCTTGGGCAGGCCTTGTACATGTCGCCTGCCTCCCCACACAGGTTGCAGCTTTTGGACTCCTTGCAGTCTTTCATCAGGTGACCCTCCTGTTTGTAGTTCCTACAAACAGTCACTCCGCTGTCATATGCCTGGCCCTTGTGCAGGTTCGGCACACTCTAGGCTTCCCTGCGTATGTCAGGTAGCCTCTGCTCCCTCCAATTACAAAGCTGGAGGGTAGGTGGAGGATGTTCCTACTGGTGACACCTTCAGGGTCATGTTGACCTGCCACTTACTGGTCCAGATTCCAAAAGGGTCCATGTTAGTGATGTCTGCTTCAAGCTGCACGCACTTTCCCAGGACGGTCAGGATATCTGCTGCAAGGACGTAGGGGTTTTCATTTGAATTGTAACAACCCTGTAACAATTGTAACAACTCTGTGAAGGGAGAACGCACAATGTGGTGCAGAAAGGATGGAGAAAACAGCCTCACCTCCTTTCTCCTCAAATACCTTCAGGAGACACTCATGTTACTTCACACTTCTCAAGGTCACATCGAAAATATCCATTACTGGGGGAAATCCTGCAGGGAGCGGATGTCTGCTGCTTGGGACCCACTTGGTTAGAGACAAAATAAAACTGCTGTCGCTGGAATCCAAAGTAGACGGGCAGGAGGATGAAAGAACACAGCATGCCAGGCAGCATCAGGAGGTGGAGAAGTCGATGTTTCAGATATAACCCTTCTTCAGGATGGGGGTGGGTGTGAGGGGAGCTGCAGATAAAGGGGGTGATGGGGGCAGGGTGCTGAAGTGGGGATAGGTGAAGACAGGTAGAGGGTCTGACCTGGTTGCTCAATGGGAGGAATGAATCCCAATGGTGGCAGGGAAGAGTAGAAGGGAGGGGGACGGGGCTGGGAAAGGAGTTGGGGGATGGGGAGGGAGACTATTTGAAATTGGAGAACTGAATGTTGAGTCCTTTGGGCTGTAGGGTGCCCAGGTGGAAGATAAGGTGTTGTTCCTCCAATAGATGTTCCTGCAAACCACAACATTGCTGTGGTTTGTTTTGGCAATGGAGGAGGCCAAGGATGGTCATGTCGGAAAGGGAGTGGGAAGGGGAATTGAAATGGGTGGTGACTGGGAAGTTGGTCTGCCTCCTGCGGGCCCAGCTGAGATACTCGGTGAACCATTCCCTAAGTTTACGTTTGGTCTCCCCGATGTAGAGAAGATCACATTGGGAGCACTGGATTCAGTAAACTAGGTTGGAAGAGAGGCAGGTGAACCTCTCTATCACCTGGAAGGACTGTTTGGGGCCCTGGATGGAGATGAGGGGGGGTGGTGTACTGACATGTTTTGACTTTTTTCTGTTTGCAGGGGAAGGTACCTGGGGATTTTGTGGTGGGGGTAGCGTGAACCAAGGACTGTCGGAGGGAAGGGAGAGAAGTGTGAGGAGGGGAAGATGTTCTTGGTAGTGGGGTATATTTGGAGTTGGCTGAAATGTTTGAGGATGATGCGTTGGATGCAGAGACTGGTGGGGTGGTAGGTGAGGACAAGGGGGGCTCTGTCTTTATTGTATTGGGGGGAAGTTTATCATGGTGGAGCAAGGAATGGAGGTGGTGCAGTGGAGGACTGTCTGGATGAAAGAGGGAGGAAAAGCATGTTGCTTGAAATAGATGAATGCTCACCCAAGCCTCCACCTTTATCTGCAGCTCTCCCCATAACCATTCCAGGTCCTGAAGAAGAGTTACACCCAAAACATTAACTTCTGCACCTCCTAATGCTGCCTTGCTTGCTGTGTTCTTCCAGCCTCTTGCCTGTCCCACAGCAATCCAGTAAAACCCTCTTTGTGAAATAAGTCCCATTGACTGGTGTACCTTCTACCACCTTCTTCACAGTCACCCTGACTGTGTGCCAGAATTCCTAGCCTGGGGTGCAGGTAGCTTCAGGTTGGCTTTTCCCTGAATTGGTATAAGGCCAAAGCCAGCATAGAGATCCACCAATGGCAAGTTACCTCAACCAACGACCCTCCCGATTTCCAATCACAATCCAGCAATTATCTCAATAGCTCTGATGACTCACAACTCGAACACCCGTTCTGATAAGAACAGACACTTGATCTTAGCCAAAAGGCTGAGAAGCCTAAAATACAATAGTCTTATCCCACACACAAACTAGGCCCAATGATTGCACCTTGAAAATTCTCCAGATTTGTATGAATCCATCCAAGTTCCCTGCTTCTTGCAGTTGCAATATTGTTGCTGTTGTATACACAGTGCCATTTCCTTAGCAAATTACCCTTAGTTGAAATGTTCAGGAGGTATTTATATGGGGTCTATGTAATGTTTTGAAACAAATATATTCAGATCACATATCCTCATAATAGTGCTGATTGGTCACACACTTGGCTGAGTCCTGCCTGAGATCAAATATATTTCTTAGAGATGCAAGCTGATATCCATTAATAAAAGAGAGCATTGAGAGAGGAAAATTTCTGTGCAAGTAGCAAATTGTTTTAATGAGAAGTGCATTACCTTCCAAAAAACATGGAGGTCTTAAAATATGAGCTAAGAATCTTGGCATTTACCAAAAGTAGTTTCCATTGTACACCAACTCTAGGTACGATGAAGAGGATATTCAGGATATTTTCAAATATCGTCATTGTTATAACAGGATTCTTACTTTTATAGTTAATCACAGATAGGTAATATGACAATTCCTGAAGTGTTTTCTGCAGTTCAGTTGACGATCTGCATCAGAGAAACAAAAAGCTGTGCATGAAATACATGATAGGAATCTACCCTAATTCGCAACAGAAAAAAACAGATGCTGAAATCCAAGGTAGACAAGTAGGAAGCTGGAAGAACACAATAAGCCAGGTAGCAGAGGTAGAGAAAGTGAACGTTTTGGTGTAACCCTTCTTCAGGAATAGGGGTGGGCGTAAGGGGAACTGCAGATAAAGGGTGGGTTGGGGGACGGTCTTGGTGGGGAGAGAGAGGGGTGGTGAGGTGGCGATAGGTGAACACAGGTAGAGTGTATGACCTGATTGGATGAAGGGAGGAATGAATCTAGTTGGCAGTTGGAAGGAAGGGTTGATCAGAGGCATGGAAGGGAGGGAGAGGGGCTGAAAAGGGAGTCAGGGCTGGGAAGGGAGATCTTTTGAAATTGGAGAACTGAATTTTGAGTTGGGCTATAGGCTGCTCAGGCAGATGATGACGTGTTGTTCCTCCAATTTGCAGTCTGATTCACTGTGACAATGGAGGAGGCCAAGGATGGTCATGTTGGAAAGGCAGTGGGAAGGGGAATTAAAATGGGCAGTGACTGGGAGGTCAGGTCAGCCCCTGCAGGCCCAGCAGATATGATCAGCAAAACATGCCCTGAGTTTATGTTTGGTCTCACCATTGAGAGGTTGTTTCTATAGCATGAAATAGAAGCTAAGAGAAACGAGTATGTACAGGGCTATTGCATATCAAAAACTTCATAGGCAGAAAACAAAAATAGAAAATACTGATGTGATGTCACACAAAATATGACAATAACAACTCACCCAGCAACTTATGATCATTCATTATTCACAGGATCTCTCTTCTTCACCGCAAGGTAACAAAGGTGAGTGTCATCAAATCCATCCCAAATAAGGCAGCAAATTTTGGCCTGTAATTATTCTCTGTTTAACTTGTCTGTTTTCTTGTGACGTTTATCTTGGGCCCAATCCTTGAAGTCAATAGCTAATTGGAATCATTAGAAGAAATTTGTTTAAAAGGTACTTTTATTATTGATGATTATGAATCTTTCCTTGACTCAGATATGACATTTCCCCTCTGTATCTTGCAGGCTTTAACTATTCATGGAAAATCTGGACAACCACTTAATGACAATCAGGGAAGATGTAACTATTTGCTCCACAAGGAAAAAATGAGGAGCAGCTTAAATTATGACAGTATCACCCAAGTCAGACTTCTATCCTGAGAAATCTGTTCCTGGTAGCATCACAACCATTCATACTGAATCTGATGAATGAATTGTTAACCTCAACACTGAACCATACCTGCTTTTACAGCTGTAAAATAAATACTTTAAAATGTTTGGAGAATCTGTCATTGTTCTCAAAATCACTGAAAAGAACTTTTAAGAGTTTGTGTCACTTATAAAGTAATCAATTATAACTTTTGGAGAATATAAAATACTGGGTCATGTGACCTGGAGACCTTTGACTTGGAATAGATATTGAATAGGAGTAAGTTTAAATATGGAGGTTTTCTGGTAGCCAGAAAATAAGAAAGGGAAGAACTGGACAACAAGTCATGTCAGACAGCTGGATTTTGAACAGTTGGAAACCATATTTAGGATTGTTGGTGCTGTTTCTTTCATTTGTGAGTGATTGAATGCCTAGACTTGGCCATATTGTGTAAAGGTAAAAGTGGTTCTTGCAGATCCAAATAATCATGCCTGATGGAGACTGCGAGATAAGAATTGTCTGGAAAAAATATGTGACAGAAGGGAAAATTGCTTAGGTGTAACTCTGTGGAAGAGAAGCTGATGCCTGCAAAGAATTGGCTGAGCCCTTGAAGTTTAGGGAATGGAATTGTACTTGGAAAAGCTGTGTGGCTGAAACATATGCAGTTTGCACAGGGCAGAGTGAATTGCCCAGAAATCAGTAAGTGAGTCTCTACTGTATCTATTGTTCCATGTTTGATTTCTAATTTGTACTGATAGTATTCATCTGTTAAAATATTTCAATTATGTTGATCCTGAATTATGTTAAAGTTACACATGCAAAATCTTGTCTGGTAATTTCTTCATTCAGCATGTTTGTTAATTTTGGTTTATGGACTCCCACAGGGATAGTAACATCTTTTTGTTTTGATTAGAACTATTACTCACTCTTATTATGCACTCCTTCAAAATCAAATAAACAAACATACAGAAGGAGAATAACGACAAGAGCTAAATACTATAATAAGGAATAACTTCTGCCATTAAATAGAATACAGAAGTGTTCAGATAATTATACAAGTGACTCAAACTTCACTGTAATATTTTTATGCCATTTAGTCACCTCAACAAACTGAATGCTTTATAGATTGACCATTTAAACCCAGTATCTGATTACTGCTTTGTGAAGTAGTCTAATATGCTTTAATTTCTGCAATACAGTAAATGTATCAATGATTTTATTTAAAAATTCATCTTAAACCTTCAATTAAATTTATATTTGTGCCTGTGTTCAATGAATTTATGACATAAGGTGATCTGCACTGTCATCTGATATGATCCAGTATGGCTTTCTGTGAGAAAAACCTGTGGAAACTTGACTTGGTAACTACTGTTCCTTGTCTGACGCTTTTGGTTTCATGCTTCTGAAGCAATATGATTTGTTTTAATTGATGGAATTGCTGAAAATGAATAATATTCCTCCCGGCTCTAGAGGTCACTAAAAAGCAAAGCATTTCCAAGATCTTTTGTTTGTCCATGCTATAAATACCTGCTTGTGACTATATTATTGTCACTTCATAATGAATAATTACAAGATATTCCAATTGGCAACCTTTGCAAATCTGCTTGCATTTTTCAATCTACAATTACTTAATTCACAAGTCAGGAAATGTTACTTGAGTGGTACTGTGTTTGTTTGACACTGGACGATAGGTCTTAGGAAAGTATATTGTATTTGTAAAGATACAGGGCAAAGTCATCAAAATTATACCTGGGCTTAGAGTGTAAAATGATGGTGTCTAGGTTGCATAAACCTGACTTTTTTCTTCTTTTAAATATAGAAGATTGTGGCTGAACTAATCAAGTATCTACAATGATTAAGGCACTTGATAAGATTATTTTCTTCTGGTGGAAGAAGTCCAGAACAAGTAAGATTTAAAAAATTAAAACTGGCCATGTAGGAGTGAATATTTTTCACACAAACTGAAGTAGAATTTTCTGTTCCCCCACCCCCATAAATTGGGTCAATTGAAATTTTTAAGAAATCAGTAGATTTTATTTTTGTAAAAATGATGAGCAACATGAAGCACAGATAGAAAAATACATTTCAAATAGGGGTCAACCTTAATCTAATTGAATGGGAGAACAGATAGGAGAGGCTGAGTTGGTTATCGGTTTTTATATTTCTATGATACTAATTAATTCCTTGCCATGGTGTCACAACTGCTGATAAGTGAAGATTATAAATGAATTTAGCAGAGATTAATACATATCCTGAACTCTTCATTAGGTTTCACCACTCTTCAACTTTGTCTCCCTCTCCTTCTTTAAGACTAAATGAAAATGGACCTTTGTGACCAAGACACCTATTACGAGCTGCATGTTTAGCTGGATGTCTGTATTTTCCTTATACCTCTGCAAAACAACTTAACACAAATTTTCAAATTAAATGCACAGTATTAATGAATCTTTTATTTTCCCTTGATATTTTTTAATCAACCTGTTCAAACATGTTTTAACACACCATTTTGACAGAGCGGTGAGGAGAGAAGGTGGAGTGAAGCCAGGGCTGCCAGGAAGGGTATGTTTTCCCTCTTAAAAAGGGACTTACCTTGGAATCGGGCCTCCATTTTGACAGAGTGGCGAGGAGAAAAGGTGGAGTGAAGTGAGGGCTGCTGGGAAGGGTACGGCTTAATTTCTATTTGGGCAGTGGCTAAACCCGAGATACTATATGTGTATTATCTCCCTCCTGCCCTCCCCCCGTCCCCCCTTAACCAGAAGAAAAAGACTCTGTAAGGTAAGGCTTTTTTTTTCTTTATCTTTCTTTTTCATTTATTTAAGTGCATTGTTTTGGTTTTAGTTAGTTCATATAAAGCTAAGCTTACAATGGCAGGGGACCTCAGACCCATGGCATGTGCCTCTTGCTTGATGTGGGAGCTCAGGGACATGTCTGACATTCCTGACTCTTACACTTGCAAGAAGTGTGTCCAGCTGCAGCTCGTGTTTGACCGCATGACAGCTCTAGAGCTGTGGATGGACTCCGTGTAGAGCATCCGCGATGCTGAGGAGGTCGTGGATAGCACGTTTAGTGAACTGGTCACACCGCAGGTTAGAATTGCTGAGGGAGACGGTGAATGGATGACCAAAAGGCAGAAAAAGAGTAGGAAGGCCGTGCAGGTGTCCCCTGCAGTCATCTCCCTCCAAAACAGGTATACCGTTTTGGGGGAGATGGCTCACCAGGGGAGGGCAGCAGTTGCCAGTATCATGGCACCGTAGCGGGCACTGCTGTTCAGAAGGGCGGGAAAAAGACATGTAGGGCTATAGTCATAGGGGATTCTATTGTGAGGGGTGTAGATAGGCAGTTCTGTGGCCAAAAACGGGACTCCCGGATGGTATGTTGCTTCCCAGGTGCTCGGGTCAGGGATGTCACCAATCGGCTGCAGAACATTCTAAAAGGGGAGGTTGAACAGCCAGTTGTCTTGGTGCATATAGGCACCAATATTATAAGAAGAAAACGAGATGAGGTCTTGAAAGAAGAATTCTGGGAGCTAGGAGAGAAGTTAGAGGGGGACCTCAAAGGTAGTGATCTCGGGATTACTACCAGCGCCGCGTGCTAGCCAGCGTAGAAACGAAAAAATAGGCAGAATGAACACGTGGCTTGAGAGATGGTGTAGGAGGGAGGCATTCAGATTTATTGGACATTGGGACCGGTTCTGGGGAAGGTGGGACTATAACAAAATGGACGGTCTACATCTGAACCAGAGTGGAACCAATTCCTTGGGGGATTTTTTGCTACTGCTGTTGGGGAGGTTTTAAACTAATGAGGCAGGGGACTGGGAACCAGAAGGTAAAACAAGTAGGCAGTGTGGTTGAATCTGGAGACTGTAAGAATTATGAAGATAGCATTAATAAAGGGAAGAGTAGGCAGAGAGCAGATGAGCGCAAAAAAAACTGGTGGCCTAAAATGCATCTACTTTAATGCAAGGAGTATAGTGTGTAAGGCAGATGAACTTAGGGCTTGGATTGGTGCCTGGGAGTATGACATTGTTGCAATCACAGAGACTTGGTTGAAGGAAGGACATGATGATTGGCAATTAAATGTCCCAGGATATAGATGCTTCAGACAGGACAGGGAGGGAAGTAAAAGGGGGGGGGGTGGAGTTGCATTGCTGGTCAAGGACAATATCACGGCTGTGCTAAAGGAGCACACTGGAGGTCTTGGGTAGTGAAACATTATGGGTGGGGCTGAGAAATAAGAAGGGTGCAGTTACACTGTTGGGGCTGTATTACAGGCCTCCCAACAGTGAGCATGAGGTAGAAGAACAAGTAGGTAAACAGATTATGGAAAGTTGTAGAGGCAATAAGGTAGTGGTGATGGGAGATTTTAATTTTCCCAACATTAATTGAGATACTCTTAGCGTCAGAGGTCTGGATGGGGTAAAACTTGTAAGAAGTGTCCAGGAAAGTTTTCTAGAGCAATATGTCAATAGTCCGAGGGAAGGGGCCATATTGGATCTGGTACTGTGGAACGAGCCAGGACCGGTGATAGAAGCTGCGGTGGGGGATTTCTTTGGGAACAGTGACCATCATTCTGTAAGTTTTAGAATACTCGTAGATAAAGAAGAGAGCGGTCCTAAGGGAAGAGTACTAAACTGGGCCAAGGCCAGTTATATCAAAATTGGGGCAGGAGCTCAGAAATATGGATTGGACACAGCTATTTGAAAGAAAGTCCCCACATTTGAGATGTGGGAGGCTTTCAAAGATAGTGCCGGATAGGCATGTCCTGTTGAAGGCTAAGGATAGGAAGGGCAAGATTCATGAACCGTGAATGGAGGATGACGGGAGAAATTGTATGACCAGCCAAGAGGAAAAGGGACGCATACGTAAGGTCTAGGCAGCTAAGAACAGAACAGGCCCCGGAAGAATATCGGAAGTGTAGGACAAGTCTTAAACGAAGAATCAAGCGGGCTATAAGGGGTCATGAAATAGCTTTAGCGAGCAGAATTAAGGAGAATCCCAAAGCATTTTATTCTTATATAAGAAGCAAGCGGGTAGCTAGAGAAAGGATTGGTCCACTAAAGGATAACAAAGGAAGGCTATGTGTCAAATCTGAGAGAATGGGTGAGATTCTGAATGATTACTTTGCATCAGTGTTCACTGAGGAGAGGAACATGATGAATGTTGAGATTCGAGATAGAAGTTTGATTAGTCTGGATCGTGTTGACATAAGTAGGGAAGATGTGTTGGGTAGGCTAGAGGTTATTAAGTGGACAAATGCCCAGGAGTGGAAAGGATCTATCCCCGGTTGCTGAGGGAGGCAAGAGAGGAAATAGCTGGGGCCCTGACAGATATCTTTGTGGCATCCTTAAATACAGGTAAGGTGCCGGAGGACTGGAGGGTTGCTTATGTTGTCCCCTGTACAAAAAGGGTAGTAGGGATATTCCAGGTAACTACAGACCAGTGAGCCTGACGTCAGTGGTGGGAAAGTTGCTGGAGAAGGTACTGAGGGATAGGATCTATTTACAATTAGAAAATAATGGGCTTATCAGTGATAGGCAACATGGTTTTGTGCGAGGGAGATCGTGCCTTACCAACTTGGAGTTCTTCGAGGAAGTGACCAAATTATTGATGGAGGGGCTGTTGATGTCATATACGTGGACTTTAGTAAGGCATTTGATAAGGTTTCCCGTGGTAGACGAATGGAGAAAGTGAAGTCACATGGCGTGCAGGGTGTTCTAGCTAGGTGGATAAAGAACTGATTGAGCAATAGGAGACAGTAGTAGTTAAAGGAAGTTTCTCGAAATGGAGAAAGGTGACCAGTGGTGTTCCACAGGGGTCAGTGTTGGGACCACTGTTGTTTGTAATATACACTGTGATCTGGAAGAGGGCACTGTTGGTATGATCAGAAAGTTTGTAGATGACACGACGATTGGTGGAGTAGCAGAAAGCATAAGGGACTATCAGAGAATACAGGAGGATATAGATTGACTGGAGAGTTGGGTGGAAAAGTGGCAGATGGCTTTCAATCCAGACAAATGTGAGGTGATGCATTTAGGCAAGACTGATTCTAGAGTGAATTATACAATGAACGGAAGAGCTTTGGGAAAAGTTGATGGACAGAGAGATCCGGGAGTGCGTGTCCATTGTACCCTGAAGGTTACTGCACAGATGGATAGAGTGGTCAAGAAAGCATATAGTATGTTTGCCTTCATTGGATGGGGTATTGAGTACAAGAACTAGCAAGTAACGTTAAAATTGTACAAGACATTGGTTCAGTCGCATTTAGAATACTGTGTACAGTTCTGATCGCCACATTACCAAAAGGATGTGGACACTTTGGAGAGGGTGCAGAGAAGATAATGTTGATGAGGATGTTGCCTGGTATGTAAGGTGCTAGCTATGAAGAAAGGTTGAGTAGGTTATTTTTATTTTCTTTAGAAAAAAGGAGATTGAGGGGGGACCTGATTGAGGTTTACAAAATCATGAAGGGCATAGACAGGGTGGATAGAGACCAGCTTTTCCCCAGGGTGAAGGATCCAATAACAAGAGGTCATGCTTTCAAGGTGAGAGATGGAAAGTTTAAGGGGGACACATGCTGCAAGTGCTTCACACAGAGGGTGGTGGGCATTTGGAACGTGTTACCAGCTGAGGTGGTAGAGGCAGGCATGGTAGATTCATTTAAGATGCGTCTGGACAAATGCATGAGTAGGTGGGGAGCAGAGGGATACAGATGCTTAGGAATTGACCGACAGGTTTAGACAGTACATGCGAATCGGCTCAGGCTTGGAGGGCTGAAGGGCCGGTTCCTGGGCCGTACATTTTCTTGTACCTCTGGAGCTGGTGGATCTTGAATCCAGGGCTTTTGGCCCAGTGATAGGGCCACTCCTACAGCTACATCTGCTGTTATACTGTTTGCCATCCTTTAATGGAGAAGGTTGGGAAGAGATAAAATTAGACAGAAACTTTGACAGCCATTGTGACCAGGAATTGAGATGAACAGGCTTCAAGAATGTCTGTCTGTGTAGGCCAGTTTCTTGACTGAGAACTGGGGAATTCCAATTAGCCTCCATTTCCAGTGTGCGTGTATGTGTATGTATGCATGTTGGAGTAGTGGTCTTTTAATTCCCTTGAAATATCCACCTAGTGGCCAGCAGGGAACCAGCAGTTCAGGCTAGTCTACGTGCCCTCATTGCTTATCTGGATGCGAGTGCAGCAAGTGAGAAGCCTCCCCACATACCTAACATTGTCAACCAACCAAGCTGCTTTCTTTATTCTTATTTGAAATGTTAAAGTAGTTGCTGATATGTCTTATGACCGAAATGAGAGGAAAATGTTGATCATCAAGTCCCATTATTCCATCACTTGCACCATTAGTGTAAATATTGAACGCCCAATCACCAAAATGGCCAATTGTTTCTCTTTGCTCCTGCTACCCAGAATAAGAGGCTTTTTTTTTACCAATAAACTTAAAATAATTAGTTTATTATGACACAAACTTATTCAAGCAAGTGACCAAACAATTCAATACCTTTTCAGTCTTCACACAGTCCATAAATATAAACATGCAATCCCAACACAGGGTGTATGAATACCTTGCCTTTAAGAAAATTCATCTTAAGTGCTCTCTGTACTGTGTGTTTAAACTGTGCCTGGCAGTTAGTCTACCGTGCATCTGCAAGCTACGCACACTCGGGAATCAGTTGGTTTGCTGCAATATCTACCTCATGCTTATAATGTGCTTTACTGTTTTAAATAAACTAGCCCACAGAGTGAATCAATCCCTGATGAAATGTCCTCTGTTTCTTAACTTTAACTGCTGCCTGATGTTTCTCCCAAGTTGAAAAGCCATCATTTCAGTAATACAGGATCGTTGTCAAAATCTCAAAGAATTGCTGTTTCCTTTCTAAGCAGCAATATCAGTTCTTCCTCCTGGTCTCTTCTTCCAAGTGAAAATTCTGCACATTGTTTCTGATCTACGAAATTCTCTATTCAGCCACCAGGAAGGCTAAAGAAGCAGATGAAGGCTGGTCCATCTATTTATCATTCTTGCACAGATACCTGTTTAATTAATGCCATTATCTCTGGCAACATCTCTCTGCAGTGTCACTTAATGTGCACTTGTGTAAAATTGCTGAACAACCTGATTGAAGTATTGGTTTGTCAACAGTGGTCAAATTACTCAAGAAATATTAAGTTACATTATGCTGTCTTTGAGGTTTGCTTATGTTTTGCAGTTAGCAGCGAGGAATAGAGCTCTCTGACCTCAAAGAAAGTCACCCAAATTTCTATCGTATGCATGTTTCCCTTTCCTAATGTTATGTTGAAAATGGTGCCAAATTGAGAGGATGTCCAGGCATCCAGCAACAGTGATGTCTTAAGAGTGGGGTAAGTAGCCAATAATAATATCAAAGTATTTCATAGACATCAAAAGCAGTAAGTGTTCAGAAATTGTCACTTCTAATTCAAAGTTTTAACTTGAGCATAATAACTAATCAAGGCATGGATATGGCCATACGTTTGAACACAATGTCATAAATAATTTTTAATAAAATAACCTTTTTTAAAAAAATATAACATGGTTTCACAAGCATAAACATTATCTTTTCAGGGACAGTGAGGTTATTCAAAAGTAATTATAAACTTAGGTGTTAAGTAACCAGTTATCTCATTCAACAAGGGTAAACCTTCTAATACAGCAAGTCTATTAATGTAATTGTTTTGAACAGGTGTCTGATTTTTACTCGATTGAGGTATGTGTGGACTACAATGGGGATCCTTAGAGGAATCACTGGCAGCAATTTCTGGATATCTGCATTGAACTGTGTGTGTGTGTGCAGGCTCCAGACATTGCTCTCAGGTACCAAGGATTATCAACAGAGAACATCAATAATTTCACCATCATTTCCACTATATCATCTGGGCCATAACTTTAGATGTGTTACATGCTATTAGAGCTGGCCTCAATTATACAAGACCCTGTATGGTCTGATTTCATTGATATTATACCTTGTCCTGCTTATATAGAAGAGAGCTGAAATATGTTTCTTTTATGTTGCTCTTGCACTCAGACAATACCTGCCACATTGATTTCAGAATTAGTGCATCAGTGACTTGTAATTATACATCAATCACATTGAGACAACTAATTTCTTGATCCACCCGTGGAACCTAGGTGTTTGCAAATTATAAACCAATGATGGTTTATAATTTTATATTTGAAAGGAGTTTTAATTAGAGGATGTTTGAGTAATAATTATTTTTTAATACTTTCACAGCAGCTTCCTATAATTGGACTTCCTTCTTTGAATTGAAACAATTCTCTTTTCTGTAATTTTTCAGAATTTATTATCCATGTCATTAATAATTACCTTCTTGGGATACAGCTGTGGTACTGCTCTCTTCAACTTGGCAGAACATCAAACTTAAGACTACTTTTTAACAAGTTACTGAAACTGAAATATTTATAAAAACATGGGAAATTAAGCATAAATATATTTAGACAAATACTGTAACAAATGCATACAAACCTAAAAGTATCAAGAAATGTTTAAATTATGAGTGAATTAGTGTTTCTAAGAAAAACCTTTTTAGATGCCCTCATGTTGGTGCTGGTGTTGCATGGAACTGAGGACGGTCAGTAATGGGTGGGTGGAGTGTTCAAACCCTGACAATTGGCCTTAATTGGATCCAGTATGTGACCTGGAATCCCTTTAACCTTGAGTCTGCAAGATACAGATACCTAATAGGTTTTCTGAGGCAGTCAGCAGTGAAGCAAAACAGAAGATCAGGTCAGGTACTCCAGCTGAGGGCCTTCCCTCAGCTATCTGATCAAAGCTCTGGGTCAGCTACATATTTAGGTAATTGTGTTTTAAACACTTAACCCAAGGTTGATTAGGACCCTTTAGTACCACCTGAATGACAAAAGCTGCCAGATACTTCATAAAACCAATATTACTGAGTAGCTTTTGAATAGAAAAGAAGCATCTTGTTTTCCATTTGTCTGTTTTGTGCTTTATGGTAGTTGGTGCAGTTTCAATTCGTAATGAACCTACATAATCCGTTAAAGGCTGATGGGATTGCTTGATGTCTGAGATACTGGCACAGCGCTGTCACATTTCTAGATCCAAATGTAATATCATTGTCTCTAGTTTCCTAAATGATTATTCACAGAAATTAGATTACAAGCTTGATTGGAAAATCAATCAATTTTTAATTTTTTTTTGTGACCGGCTTTCTGAATAACAAAGTATTGCTCTTAGAATGCTGTCATTGAAGTAATGATTTAGAGTAGGTATTGAATAACAATCCATGATAAAACTAACACTCATATACAAAATGTTTATTGGCAGTTTGAAAGGTGAAAAGAAATGTCTTTATATAGTGACTTCTGCAAATATCATGTGCACCAAAGGGTTTTAATGCCAATGAAATACTGTCACAGTCATTATGTAGGAAATGCAGCAGCTAACTGGTGCACAACATGGTCCCAAACAGTAATGTGATCATGACAGACAATCTGTTTATTGGGGTGTTGACTGAGGCAAAAAATGGCACCTCTGCTCTTCCTTGAAACAGAACCATGGGGCTGAATTTTCCTAGTTTTTGACAAGGTGTTGGCTTCATGGTGTGCAGGGTGGGTCGGCCCTGGTCAACTTCTCTCAGGAAATCACCCGGTCTTCAGCTCATCACTACTTATTCACCTGGTAGAGTGCCTGATTCATGGGATCATGCAGCAGGAGGGGCGTAAGTGCTTGAAGCCATCTGGACTTTGTGACCTTCACAGTGCAGGTGTCATGTTTAAATCCCAGTTCCACAGCCCTTCAAGCTCTCTACCCAAAGTCTTTACACCACCTCGTGCTGCAAGCCAAGAACTGTCCTGCACAGTGTGCTGTTTGACTCCCATCACTGAGGACATGCACAGAAAGGCATGTTAGCCCCTTGCTTCACTGATAGGGACCCAGGGGCATTGGCAGTTGTGGTGCCATCAGGGATGGAGATGCCTCAGGGCTGCTCCTACCCTGTGTCCATCATGAGGCACGTCACTGTACAATATTCAAATATCATATGTTAATTGAAACCTTAAAAGCCAATTAACGTGAGCAGAATACAATGCTTTGGACTTCTACTGCTGATGCTTTCTTACTCATGGTGTGTAGCACAGTAATGTACAGATTCTTTACAGAGAGATCACCAAATGATATCACACATGCAATCACATGGACAGGTAAACTTTTATTTAGCAACTCTTTTTTTTTAATGCATATAGAAATAACCAGGTCCACGTGAACTGTGAACTGACCAGGGGCTGCTTTCCTTTAAACCAACAGAAAGTTACTCAATGACAAAGTCCAAACATGAATTCTTCTTGCTGGGAGTGGGATTCAATGAAATTCTGTCTGGCCTCATGTGCTGAACAGTGCACAGCTCTATCATGGTTTCCGAGATGTCCCTTCTGGTATCATCCTTAGAAGATTATTCTCAATCCTGCATTTCCTCTGCATCCAGGACTTGCTCCCTTTGTTGGCTCCCAGGAGCCATCCCTGTATTACCATGAACCCCCATCCCCACACCTTCCACAGGACTTCATGGAAGACCCCATGATAAGCCCCTTTGTGGCACAGCTGCTGGCAGGAAAGTCCCAGCTGAGAACAGCCCAGCTCCCGGATGGTCATTTTCACAGCACCTTGACTGACATACCTGCTTGTACTTGACCAGTATGACAAACGATGGCCCAATCCCCAAACTGCAAGGACACAGAATCCCAGACTCCAGTAGGATCAAGCACCTGGCATGTTGTGGTCAACCCCTCAGATTGGGAGTGGATGAGTTCCTTAACTGGCTGTAGTAGTAACCTAATTGAAGAAAAATAGCTCCCTTCTCTCCACTGAAGACTATTCAAGTTTAACTTACGGAGATGGCCATTTCTTTGCAGCTCGTGCAGTGATTTTGCTGCACACCTGCTGGTACATGCTGTGGGTATGACATTAACATACTACTGCAGCAGTGTCCTGGCTGTTAAAACACAGATTGCTATCGTAGTCAAACAGCAAGGGATGCTGGGTACATTAGCAACTTTAGACTTTTGCTTAGCTTATGATATTAGCAGAATGTAAAAAGTAACAGTTATCCTGGATAGACAAATCCCCAACAATATATCCACTAAATAAAGGAGGGCCCAGACAGAAAGGCACAGGATCCTGCTACTTAAAGAAACAAGCAGTAGCAAGCCATCCAAATGATTGACAATGTTTCAAACTATTAACTCTGTCTCCCTGATTGGCCAGAATTGGAGAAAGTTCCAGAAAACCATCCAAAAAGATATAAAAACAGGGTTTACCTACAGACCAATCTCCTGGATCCTCTTGGTTTTTCTGAGGAGAGCAGCATGGCAAATGGCAGAGACCCACTGACTGTCCAGAGAGAGAGACAGAAAGCAGCTTCACAGTCCAACAGAGTTTGGGGGGGGGGGGGGGGATTTGGCTGCACAAATCTGCAAAAAACTTGAAATATTGTAAGCTTAAGGGGCCGAACAGAATTAGAAATTGTACTGTTTTGTAGGAAAAGCTATTGTAATTTGTTGCCTAATAATGTTGGTACTGGTTTGCATTGGTACCAGCTTGTGTTCATAGTCACTTGATCGCTTTGGTGATGTGGGACAACTCAGCAAATGCGTTCATAACATTCTGGTTGGAGTTGTCTTTCTTGTTTTAAGGAGGAACTAGACAGCACCATGCTGCTGAACAACAACATGTTCACCCCCTTCACTGTTCAGTGCTCTACATCAGTGATGAACTGGCTGCCTTTCTCCCTACACTAAAGAGCAATGCAAGTCACAAAATTTGACAGTCTGTAAGTTAGGACTGATGAGTCTATTTGCTTAAATGGGGCTATACTGATTGGAATATAGAAGAATGAGGGGCGGACCTATAAATAAATAAGATAGAAGCAGGGAGGATGTTCCATTGGCAGGTGAAACTCGAACTAGGGGGCATAGCCTCAAAATAAGGGGGAGCAGATTCAGGACTGAGTTAAGGAGGAACTTCTTCACCCAAAGGGTTGTGAATCCCTTGTGGAATTCCCTGCCCAATAAAGCAGTTGAGGCTACCTTGTTGGATGCTTTTCAGACAAAGAGATTTTGAACAGTAAAGGAATGAAGGGTTATGGTGTACGGGTGGATAAATGAAGCTGAGTCCACGAAAAGATCAGTGTTACGACCCAGTGGTAAACCCTTCTGCTAATTAAACCAAACACAGAAAAGCTCACCTCGCCTTGTAATCTGTTAAAGTATGAGTGACAGAGAACTGCCTAAATTCCACTATTTAAAGAAAAAAATAACAACTTTATTATTTAACTCTGAAATGAACATTAAACAACAACTATTTACAACTCTAAGCCTCCTTTCTCTTAAAGGTTTGTTGTCTACCTCCCACTCTATAAGAATATACTGATCCAATCAAGCCCCTATTAAATTTAAAGCAACTCCATTTTCAAACACAGTGGCTGTCATCTCCGGTATCAACCTTCCTCTGTTTGTAGATCTCCCTGGGTTGTCTTCAGTCTTCTGCTGCACAGATGTTTCATATGAAAAAGGTACCTTTGACAGAGTGTGGTGAATAACAGTCTTTCGATGGCAGTTGTTGCTCTTCTGGCCAACTGTCCAAAATGCCTGTTTTTTTTTAAATATCCCAAACATTGGACTATCTCATTGGTTTGATATTGTCAAAACAGTAAAATTCAAATTTGATTGGATTTTAGTATCTTGGGGCATAATTTAAGCCAATTGGCTAAATTCAAACTGCTGTGAAAACAACTGGTATCTAGGTTACAGCCAAAATGTTACATCTTTCAATTTTGCGGCACTTTCTATGACATGACAGGCACTTGCAAGCTTTCAGCTTTCACTCTCTTAAAGGTACAGTACACACCTTCAATTTTGTAACAATCAGCCATGATGTTATTGAATGCTGAAGCAGGCTCGTGGGGCCGGATAGTCTACCCCTGCTCCTGTTTCTTATGTTCTTATCATGCATGTGTTCATGGGTTTCAGTTAATTGGGCAGTGGCACGAATACCAGGTAGGATGGAATGATTCTGGTGACGTGGGCTTTACTTGAACTATGCTGAGACAAGTGTCTGGTGAATTAAATAGCTAAAGCAGGAGACAGCACTTTAAACTAATTAGATGGAGGACACTATGGAAGAGGGGAAAATATAGGCTTACAAAGCAAGGGTATAAGGCCAACTACTTGGATAATGATGCCCAAAGGGACAGGAAGGGACAAAGTATACAGAGTCAAAGGGGGGAAATGGTAAAAAGGTAAAGTTAACATCTCTTGAATGCAAGTCGTACTTGGAACATAATAAATAAATTAACAGCACAGATGCAGGTGAATGGTTTGTTATTATAGCCAATATGGACATTGGTTACCTGGAGTTCAAATGTTCAGGGTATGTGACTTTTTGACAGGGCTGCCAAGACGGAAAGGGTGGTGAGGTAGCATTCTTAGTAAAGCAGTAAATAGCACAGGAAAGCAAGATCTAGGATTGGAAGATGTAGAATCCATATAGATGGAAGTAAGAAATAACAAAGGAAGGAGTAGTTTCCTTAACAGCCACTAAATGATGGTACAGACAATAAATCAGGAGATAATTAGGGCATGTAACAAAGGCAGTACGTTAATCAAAAGTGTGTGATCGGGTAGGTGCAGAGATGTTGTTCCCCTTGTGGGAGAGTCTAGGTCCATACAATATAATCACAGGGTTGTTGGATCGCCCATTTAAGACAGAGATGAGGAATTTCCGCTCTAGAGGGTAGCAAATCTGTGGAATTCTTTAGCACAAAGGTCTGTTGTGGTTGGGTCACCAAGTATATTAAAGGCTGAGATAGACAGATTCTAATCCGTAAGGGAGTCAGGCTCATGGGAAAAAGGCAGGAAAATGGAGTTGTTATCAGATCAGCATGATCTCATTGAATGGGTTGATTGGCTTACTATTGCTCCTCCATCTTATGGTCTTAAGATCTAAAGAGCAATGCAAGCCTGAGAGGTTGACAGCTGTTATGTTAACACAAAGTGAATGAGAGTTAAGACAGAAAGGTAAGCAACATAAGATGCATCCTGTGTAAGTGAGCCAAATGTACCTGAGTCCGTGTATGCAAGAAATCTGGAAAAAATGTGCAAGTCACAAATATCCATGAGCTCCAAAGTGAGGTACTGAATGGCTGAAGTTATTGGTGAGATATTCCGAAAGACTCCATGATCATGCAGTGAGGCTTGTGGCTTGGTAATGCCAGTTTTCATGGAAAAGAACAGTGTCCATGGAGCACGAATGAAATGGGGGTGTCTGAGGGTCTAGAGAAGCAAGTAGTATACTGCTGCCACCCGGAAAATACTCTGACTTTCATTTTTGGAAATTGACATCGTCTGAGTTCCCAGGGAAGACAGGAGGGCTGGAAGGTACAGAGAAATGAGGTGATATTAGCTAATAAACAGATTCAGATGCCTGGGGTAGTCAGCACTCACTAATGAAAATCAGAATTTGCCATTTAAGCCCTCTGAGGAAGTTCAGAACTTTTCTCCTTGACATCAGTAATATTATTTTGTTCATTTTCACTGATTTCTCCTAACTTTCCATTGCTAAGGCAATGGAAAATTTCATCCATGAGATCTTTTACATACACTGGAGAAGGCAGATGAGGCCTCAGTTTAACAGCTCATTTGAAAGGCAGCTCCACCAGAGTGCAGTACACTCTCAGTACTGCAGTAGAGAGTTATGGTGTAGAAGTGTGGCCCACAACTTTCTGATCTCGAGACAAGAGTGTTGTCAATTGAGCCGAAGCAGGAATTCACAAGCTTCTACATAAGAAACAAATTGGTATCACCAATAAATGAAGTGCGTCAATCACAAAGCAGCCTTAGTTACCTGGAGGAAGCATCACGAGGCATGAGTGAAACTTTTCCCTACTCCTCCAAAATATCATGATTCACAATTCACACAATATATCTCCCTTGGCTCATCTTGCATCCACATCTTCGCTTTCATGACACATCCTAAGGCATACAGCAAAACCTTCAAAAGATGGTAAGAATTCAACATTAAAGTGTTGTCAAATGCTGAAACTTTAAATTATTACCTCAGTGCAGTCAGTGGAACCTTAAACAGTGAGTTCCACTTCTTCTAAAAAGAAAAAAAAGTCTTTGGCTCTCAGAACCAGTTGTTATTGATTGCTTTTAAGATGCAGTAAAACGTATGAATTTGAAACCATGTAATACAGAGTTCTAACACTCAGAACACAAGGTTATTAATTTACTTGCTGTGAGCGCAATGAGTTATCACTTTAATAACTCTTTTCATTTTAGCTCTGAAGTTCAAACTCTTCCAACTGGTCGACATGGAGCCCCACATGCGCCTTATGCTCACTTGGAATTCTGTGAATTCCCTGGGACATTCAGAATCTGCTTCATGATCCTGATCTCTTTAGGTCCCTGTGCCTTGATAGATGTGGGCTGCAGGACATGATGTCAGTGCTTTGCCTGATAATGATTCAAATGAGCTCTTTCCCTTATGTCTGTCACATACCATGACTCAATGAATGACATGGATTTCTAAAATATCCCAATACAGAGGAGGGGCAAGTGGAGCATGACAACAGCTGCAGAGAGAGACAAACAATTCAGAGTCTGGGCAGAAAATGTGGATATTTGTCTTGGTTTAAGAGGAGGTGGGAAAGTGTACCAGTCAAGCAACTGCAGTGTACCAAATTCTGAAAATGCAGTAAGGTCCAAAATCATTTTATTAATAAATCAAATGAAATGGCTTCGCCTGAGGAATTTGACCCTTGAAGCTCCAATGCTGATTAGTATAATGTGAACTTCTGATGCAGAGAACCAAGTTGCAGTTCTCTCTCACTCCCCTTAATGCAAGCAAATGTATTGATTTTCTGTGTTTCTGGAAGATATTCATGTACTACAATCATGTTATTTTGCTAAAATTGAAGGAGCCTCATTATACTCTCAAAGAGTACAGGAGCCAATTTCTGGTAATTGAATAAACAAAAGAGAAGCAAAAAGTATTCAGGAAAAGGGACCTAACAGGCAACTTCTTCACACAGACGGTAGCGTGTGTATAGAGTGAGCTTTCAGACGAAGTGGTGGAACCTGGGACAATTGCAAAATTTAAAAGGCATCTGAATGGGTATATGAATAGGAAGGGTTTGGAGGGATATGGACCGGGTGCTTGGCAGGTGGGACTAGATTAGGTTAGGATATCTGGTCGGCATGGATGAGTTGGTCTGAAGGGTCTGTTTCTGTGCTGTACATCTCCATAACTCTATGACACTGCCTGCCAGGCATTAATATTGATATTGATACAGTTTTAGTACAGGTTTAGTTCACTTTTACTGTTGCCAATCCAAGATGATCATTTCAAGTCTGCATTAGCAATGTTTCTCCTTTTCTGAAAGCACAATGAGTTTAATGCATTGTCATCAATTGGGGCAACACAGTTAGATCTCTCCGTACCCTAATCTCAATGAGGTAACATTCCTATTTTACAGACATCCCTGGCAAGACTGGCATCATTGCCCGGTCCTACTTGCCCTTGAGAAAGTGATGGTCAGCTGCCATCTTGAACAGTTACAGTCCATGTATTGCAGGTATGCCCACAACACTGTTAGATAGGAGACTCCAGGATCTTGACCTGGTGATGAAATAATGATATTTCTCCAAGCAAGATCATGGTGGGTCTTCTCCTAAAAATGCTACAGCCCAGACAGAAGATTATGACAAGCTAGTTCTGCAAAAGAAATCAGAGGTCCAGGGTTCAGCTAGAATCATATAGAACAGAAGGAGATCATGTTGCTAGTCACAACTATGCTCGTTCTTTTAAAGAGTTATCCAATTAGTTTCCTTACCATGTTGTTTTGTCATGATCCCCATAGAACCAATAGCTTTAAAAGAGATTTGAGCTTTCACTGACTGAAAGGATCATGACAAGATTTCAAGTTTTAAATACGTTGACTGCAACAAACCAAGTAAAAGAAACATAACTAATGTTATTTTGAATACTTTAACTTTGAAAGAGAAAAACAGTTTCCCCTAGTTAACTTTTAAAGAAACTAATCATCCCACTCCATGGTTAGACATTGCATCTTTTTTTTTAAAACGCAAACATTTTGTTGCCCATGAACCAGTTTAAAGTGATTCTTAACTTCCAAGTGTTTGATTCCTTTCATTTCATTTCCCAACCAGATGCCTCCTAATCCCATGACTAACTTTGACAGTGAGGACTGATTGGAGATTCTTTCCTCTAGCCAAGCTGAAGATATCATTCAGTTTTGATTCAATCCTCTTCAGCTTGATATCTTCAGAATGTAAGCTCTTACTGCTTTTTGCATGGTGATTGACAGGGTTAACATTTCCTCTGCTTGAGGTATAGAACCAGCTGCCTCTATCATTCCTGCTCTCTCTTTGTCTTAATTTCTTGTGCACTAACCTGTCTCTGACATTCAGGGATATCTTAAAGGCACCACCAGCTGATACTAAATAGCTTTCTATGGTTTGTTCTCCTTTCAAAGTTCATATCCGTGGTAATCACATGGATCTTGTATCCAGGTAGAAATGCCTATTAGCTATCTTCTGATGAATCCAAGATGGCGGCAACCTGCTAGGATCACATTTGTTGGGCTCCACACTACAACATCAACAGGAGAGAACTGGAACCTGTCCCATCCATGTTCCTGTGGGGGGAAAAAACACAGTAAAGGATCTAGAGAACCTAAAAAAAAAGTCACTTACCTTTATTTTTACTGCGGGAGAATGCCAAAGAAAGGAGGAAGCTCGCCCGGGGCTGGGGCCATTGCTCAGCCTACTGAAGCAGCAGGCTTGCTTACTCACCAGACCCTTGTGGTGGAGCTGGCCAAATCTCATGAGGTCCTGGAGAAGCAGATCGAAGAATAAAATTGAGGAGAAGCTGGCTCTAGTATCTGCTCTGCGCAAGACCTGGGGATAAGGACTGATGAACTCTAGCACTGGGCTGCAGGGTTAGAGGCAGAGACTGACTCCTCCAACAGCTGGATTGAAGTCCTGGAAACACAGGTCCGTGGTTTGTTGTATCTGGTGGATGATCTTGAAAACAGTGGCAGAAGAAAGCACCTGGGTATTGTTGGCATACCGGAGGGGATGGAAGGTGAATGACCAGTGGAGTTCTTTGAGAAGAGGTTCCCAGAACTCCTTAGTTTGGAGGCTGAGAAGGAAAGGATAAAGATTGACAGAACCACTGGGGGTCATGGCACTTAAGCCAGGTATGGACCAGTGCCCCTGCCATGTCCTGATTACTATTTCTTCATTGTGAAGACGAGCAGAGAATCATGGAAGCTTCCAGAGCCAAGGGGAGGGATCCGAGGGTGGTGTTGTATGGGAGCTCCAGGGTCATGTTCTTTCAAGACTTCTTGGCAGCAGTGGTCCAGAAAAGGAAGGCCTACAATGGCATCAAGAAGAGGTTTGAGAGAGCTTGGGATCCAAAACTCTTTAAGATATCCAGTGGTGCTCCGAATCAATCAAATTACAATGGATCCATACGTTTATCTGATTCACGAGAAAAAGTGAGGAATTTTGTGGACATGCTGACTTAAGTCGGACAATCAAATAGGCATAGAGGACAAAGCTGTACGGATTTGTTCCTCTTTAAAGAGCACTTGGTGGAGTCTTCTTTCTGTTGGTAATAATAAATGGTGTTCGGGATGAATAGAGCATTTACTTTTAATCTCTAAGCCAAGTTTTATACCAAGGAATGGGTGACATTTATTTTTAATTTTACTTCTTTATCTACCTAATCTTGTTTTTGTTTATTTCCCCCTACCGGGTTGCCGGTGTATGTGGTGTGACTGTAGCTGGAAGGAGTTGAGGATGGTTGGAGTAGTTAGTAGGGTTGTGGGATGTATAGGTACCCCCTCTGAATTGGGGGTAAATTTCTTTCATCAGTGCCTTTAGCAATTTTTTGTTTTTCTCTTTCTGGTGTGTATAGTTTTTGTAAGTTTTTGTAGATTTGTTGGCTGTAGTTATTTTAGTTTGTATAACTTTTGGGCTTTGTGGATTTTTCTTGCAGTGAAGCTCAATGGTCTGTAGTTTTAATTCTCCCTCACTGGAGTCTAAATGGTGCTATAGAAGGTTATGGCTAAGGATGTGTTTAAGTGGTGCACCTGGAATATTAAGGGGAGTCATTCGCTGGTCAAAAGGAAGAAGGTACTTTCCAGTCTTTAAAGGGAGAGGGTGGATGTTGCTTTATTACAAGAAACACACCTAGATGATGCTGAGCATTTGAAACAGAATGGGTATGACCGAGTTTGTTTCTCATCTTTCAATACAAGGAGTAGAGAGGTGGCCATTTTAGTTAGAAAGAATCTCCCATTTAAGTTGTTAGTGTATTAAACACACATGAAATTTGTAATCCTTAAAACTCTGATACTTGGGAAAGAATATGGGCTCTTAAAGTTTACTGTCCTCCAGCCCACCCCCTTAAGTTCTTGAAAGACACACTTTCTAGACTGGTTAACCTTGCATCTCAGCATATTATGGTAGGAGGGGATGCCTGTTGTCTAATAGACCCTATGGTAGACAGATTGCTCAAAAGTCCTCCAATACCTTCTTTGCAATCTAATCAAATAATGGATTTGTGTGCTGAACTGGGATTGGTAGATGTTTGGAGGCACCTTCACCCTACTGGCAGAGATTTCACATTCTTCTCAAATCTGCATAAATCCTCATAATAAATTCTCAAATCTCCATACCAGGATTGATCCTTTTTGACCCCCGCAGCGTATCTGGGCTCAGTGGTGTCATGTACAATTGGCAATATCACTATTTCCAATAATGGTTAAGAGTAAGGATACAGTGGTAGGCTCAAGGCACTGGCGACTGAATCCCTTCATCCTCAAGGATAGCAAGTCTACTGAATTTGTTTCTACTGAATTCAGGGCTTTTCTCGACATTAATTCAGGCTCGATCAGTAATCCATCCATTCTTTGGGAAACTGTGAAGGTTGTGGTTAGTTATTTCCTATTCGGCCAGTAAGAAATGGCAGATGGGTGAGCAGCAATGCTTGCTCAAGACACATATTTGAAAGCACATGAAAAGGCATACTTTGAGAGTCCCTCGCTGGCTAAACTGCAGAGGATCACAGCACTTCGGTCTACGCTGAACTCCACGCTCACATGGACAGCCAAGAAGGAGCTTACATTTGCAAGCCAAAAGTTATTTGAGCAGGGGCATAAGCCAGCAAGTACTTAGCGTATCTTGGCAGGAAAAGGAGTGCTCCCCAAGCCATTACCTCAATTAGGGAGGACACTAGAAATTTAGTTCATGATTCTAAAAGGATTAATGCAGTATTTCATAAATTTTGCTCTGAACTATACCAGTCTGAAAGTTGTGAGGATGGAGTCTTTAAGAATTTGAGCCTTCCGGGAGTGACTCCTGAACAAGAGTCTGTCCTCAATGCCCCGTTGTCAGAGCAAGAGGTGCAGGAGGCTGTGAGGCAGCTCCAGAATGGGAAGGAGCAGGGTCCTGATAGGCTCCCCAATGAGTTCTATAAGGAATTTATCACTATATTGGCAGGGCCGATGCTTAGTGTGTTTAACGACTCTCACAGTCAAGGCCTCCTCCCACCATCTCTGAGAGAGGCAAACATCTCTCTCATTCTTAAAAAAGGGAAGGCCCCAGAGGATTGTGCTTCCTATAGGCCTATTTCACTCCTGAATGTCGATTTCAAAATCCTGTCTAAGACTTTTGCACTAAGACTGGAAACTATGCTGCCCTCCTTCATTAAGGAGGATCAGATGGGTTTTATAAAAGGTCACAGATCATCGAATAAATTCAAGTTACTTAATATGATCCAAGTACGTCAACAATGATTAGTGATCTCTCTAGACACAGAAGGCATTTGACTGGGTCGAGTGGCCATATCTTTTTTATACTTTTAAAGTGTATTAGCGTGGGTGAGGCATTTCAGATGGGTGAAAGTTTTGTATACTGACTCTCTTGCCATGGTCCTCACCAGTGGTGTGCGGTCAAACAATTTCAATATTCTTAGGAGCAGTCGACAGGACTGTCCCTTATCACCGTTGCCTTTTACACTGGTGATTGAACCACTGGCGGAGGCAATACGTAGGGATCCTAATATAATCACCCCAGAAGTGGGGACAAAGGCAAATAAGATTGCATTGTATGCGGGTGACGTCCTTGTCTTCTCAAACCCAACAGTTTCAGTGCAGCATTTGATACAATGCATTAATTTACTTGATGTCTTTTCGGGTTATAAGATTAACTTTGCAAAATCAGAGGCCATGCCCCTAAGGTGGTCTCCCAAGAATGCCCCGATCCTGAGAGGGATTCTCAATTTCCCTTTAGATGGTTGGTTGCAAGAGGGCTTTCTCTACTTAGGTATATTCATTACTCCCATCTTTTATCAGCTATTTAAAATAAATTTTGCCCATTCATTCAACAGAATCAAGCAGGACCTTCATAGATGAGAGGTGCTTCCGGTCTCTTGGTTAGGTCAGATAGCCCTCATCAAAATGAATGTTCTGCCCAATCTGCTGCATCCTATGCGAATGCTTCCTCTGCTTTTTACTAAGCAAATATTTAGAAGACTGAATAGCTGGTTCAGTTCCTTTATCTGGTCTCGCAAATGACCTCTAATTAAACCAACTAAACTGCAGTTACCTACAGGTTGGGAGGAGTGGGCCTCCCAGATATCAAAAACTATCAGTTAAGCTCTTTGCTATCTTACATGAGTGACTGGGCCCAGAGGACCCTCATTCAGTTTGGTTGGACATCGAACCATCTCAGGCAAGCTGCCCCCTTATTAGCCTGCTGTTCTTGGACAAAATGAGGACAGTTAAGGAATATTGCCATAGTCTAATATTTATTAATACTGTCAAGGCGTGGAGGGCAATGCATCAGTTTGAGGGCAATATTGCCAAAACATTGTTTTTCACACCCATAGTTGGTCTGCTGGGATTTCGGCCAGGGTGATGGACTTGGGGTTTAAATTATGGACAGCTAGGGGTGTGTCTTGCCTGGGTGATTTATTCAAAGGGAACACACTGATGTCTTTTGGCCAGTTGGCTCTGAAATATGAGTTGCCCAGTCAGGAAATCTTCCATTTTTATCAAATTAGAAGTTTCATACAAAAAGAGGTGACACTTCTTCTGACTGATTGTTATAGGTCTGACATGGAGAAGAGGGTGCTGAGTGCTGAGGGTATGCTTTCTATTAGCAATGCTTATCGCCTATTGGGAGAAGGTCCGAACGGCTCTGTAAGGTATGGGAGAGGGAGCTGGATGTTGAGATTTCTTCTGAAGTATGCGAGGATATCTGGGAAAATGCAAGAAGGATTTCAATTTGCAACAGAACCCATGCCTTGCACTTGAAGGTTCTTCACAGGGTTTACTTGGGTCCAGACTGCCTCACAAAATTGAAAGCGAGAGCATCTCCAATGTGTCCTAAGTCAAAGTGCATATGGGCACACTCACTCATTGTCTCCGGTCCTGCCGCAGACTGCGGGCATACTGGAGCGCTGTGGTAGAGGAAATAGAGAAGGTCTGGTATTTCTCCTTCTTGGCCTTATTTTCATTTTCATTCACTTTCATTAGATGCACACAAAAACAGGCTTTTCCGTATCCTCACATTTTTTGTGCAAGAAAGAACATTGTTAGGATAGGTGTCTGTAAATCCCCCGGGTCTATCGGGCTGGCGTAAGCTAGTCATGAATACGTCCCCTTAGACTCTCTTACGAGTATGGTTCACCATAAAACTGAGAATTTTTATAAGACATGGCGGCCCTTTTTGGACTATTTTAGTGCAGATTTGTCTGCCATTCCAATTAGAGGCTTTACATAGCCATAACAATTCTGTTTAATGAATGTGGTATCCAGAGAGGAGGAACTACAAACATATGAATATGTATAAATTTATGCGTTCGACGGTCAAGGGCTATTGCTTTGTTTCATTGAGCTCTTAGTATTACTGTTATGATTTCCATTTTTTAGTTATTTATAATTTATTTATCTAACTATATAATTAGTGGGGTTTGTTTCTAACATTGGTTTGAATTGTTTGAGTTTGTATTTGTTGTAATATTCAAAAAAAATCTGAACTCCCAGCTTGATTTTACCTTGGAATTAAGCAGACAGTTTGAAGTATTATCAGTTACAAAACCTAGTGTATCTAGCCCCTGTGACTTGGAAGCTTAAAGCTTACCAACCATCAACATAGCTGCCCTGGTCATTGTTCATAGACGTGAATATTTCACGCCTTCTTCCAAGTCAGACTACTTAGGCTTCCTTTTAACTATCAAGGGATAAATTAGAACAGATTACATAACTTTATATTGATTTCAATATAGTTTTAGTCCATTTTACCCTAATTAAAAAGGCAATGCCAAAACAGAAAGGTATTACGATGCTTTAAATCATAGAACATAGAATAGTATAGCACAGGAACAGGCCCTTCAGCCCACCACTTCTGTGGTTCCATCATTTTAATTCTAGTGAATTCAGTTTGTGACTTTGGTCAGATTTTGTTTTACTGAAGTACCTAAAGTTAAGTGGCAATTCCCATAGATTACCTGAGAAGCTTGAAGTACTCCTTTCTTCTCTCTGATTTTCAATTGCTGTTCACTCATTTCTCAGGTGAATGAACAAATGCTCACTAGTTGAGAAACCCTTGATTGTTTTAGCAGTATAATTGATTTTCTGGGACTGCCAATCTACAATACTTAAGGGTAAAGTGCCCTCAGTAAATTACTCAACTGGCTATAGTTCACAGGTACTGAGCACTAACAATTTGCCTATCACAAAATAAAATGATACATTATGTTACAGCCCGGGTATCTCTGAAGAAGGAGTACACGGTGTCCACCAACATCCTGGAGTCGTTCAGGGAGAGGTGGGCGCCGCAGGGAGTGGAGTGCATCATTTCTCCCTCCAACTCTATTTTGATTTAGTCCCTACCCTCCCCTTCACTGTTTTGCTCACACAGCATTGCCCTTTGGTTTGAAGGGCAGTGCTTGTCACTGGCCACTCGGGTATTTTTCATATCTTCCTGGTGGTGGAAATTGAATAAAGATTCGTGCACTTTGTGTCTCTCACTATGTCTCACACCTGCACACACACACCATGGGTGCTGGGGAAAAAAATAAGCACTACCGAGATTAGGCGGTAGTGTGGGGGTTAATAAAAAAAAAGAAAAAAAAAGAAAGAAAAAAAAATAAAAAAATAAAATGATACATTATGTTACAGCCCGGGTATCTCTGGAGAAGGAGTACACGGTGTCCACCAACATCCTGGAGCTGTTCAGGGAGAGGTGGGCGCCGCAGGGAGTGGAGTGTATTATTTCCCCCTCCAACTCTATTTTGATTTAGTCCCTACCCTCCCCTCCACTGTTTTTGATCACACAGCATTGCCCTTTGATGAGAAGGGCAGTGCTTGTCACTGGCCACTTGGATGTTTTTCATATCTTCCTGGTGGTGGAAAAAAAAATAAAACATAATGAAAGACACAAAGTGAAGATCTGTGTTTCACACCTGCACACACACACCATGGGGGCTGAGGGAAAATAAGCACTACCTCAGTAAGGCGGTAGTGTGGGGGTTAAAAAACAAAAATATTTTAAAAAAAGAAAAAAAAACAGCAAATAAAAAAAAATAAGCAGGAGTGTTACCCAGTACGGAGGAAGGAGGGCAGGTCTGAAGACACAGCCTTTTGTGAAGGGCACTGCTTGTCACTGGCCACTCGGGTGTTTTCCTTTCTTCCTGGTGGCGGAAATTGAATAAAGATTCGTAAACCTTGTGTGTCTCACTGTGTCTCACACAAGAAAAAAAAAGAAGAAAAAAAAATGATACATTATGTTACAGCCCGGGTATCTCTAGAGAAGGAGTACACGGTGTCCACCAACATCCTGGAGTTGTTCAGGGAGAGGTGGGCGCCTCAGGGAGTGGAGTGCATTATTTCCCCCTCCAACTCTATTTTGATTTAGTCCCTACCCTCCCCTTCACTGTTTTGATCACACAGCATTGCCCTCTGATGTGAAGGGCAGTGCTTGTCACTGGCCACTTGGGTGTTTTTCCTATCTTCCTGGAGGTGGAAATTGAATAAAAATTCATGCAC
Organism: Chiloscyllium punctatum; assembly: GCF_047496795.1. Classification (NCBI taxonomy): domain Eukaryota; kingdom Metazoa; phylum Chordata; class Chondrichthyes; order Orectolobiformes; family Hemiscylliidae; genus Chiloscyllium; species Chiloscyllium punctatum. The sequence continues at coordinate 19,047,914 of NC_092775.1, forward strand.
TTTGTGTCTTTCACTGTGTCTCACACCTGCACACACACACCATGGGTGCTGGGGAAAGAATATGCACTACCGCAGTTAGGCAGTAATGTGGGGGTTAAATTTAAAAAAGAGAACAGGTGTATCTGATCACACAGCATTGCCCTTTGGTTTGAAGGGCCACTGCTTGTCACTGGCCACTTGGGTGTTTTGCCTATCTTGAGAATTGGATCGGAAAAGAAAAATAAAAATAAAAAAAGAAGAAGAAATAAATAAAATGATGCATTACGTTACAGCCCAGGTGTCTCTGGAGAAGGAGTACACGGTGTCCACCAACATCCTGGAGCTGTCCAGGGAGAGGTGGGTGCTGCAGGGAGTGGAGTGCATTATTTCCCCCTCCAACTCTCTTTTGATTTAATCCCTGCCCTCCCCTTCACTGTTTTGATCACACAGCATTGCCCTTTGATGTCAAGGGCACTACTTGTCACTGGCCACTCGGGTGTTTCCTTTCTTCCTGGTGATGGAAACCGAATAAAGATCCGTGCACCTTGTATCTTTCACTGTGTCTCGCACCTGCACACACACACAACATGGGTGCTGGGGAAAATAAGCACTACCGAAAAAAAAAGAAAAATAAAATGATGCATGTCTGCACATGGACTGGCACAGAAATTTGAGCATGCCTGTTTTGCACATATCTTCCCAATATTAACATCCTGTATTTAAATGGAGTTGTTCAAAGAACCTCAGATCTTGAGTCTCTGCTCTCTTTGTAATGAAGATGATATTATGTTAGGAACCGGCACAGGATCATACTGCACTTTTCACCTTGAGGATTAGTTTGGATCTCAAGGAACTGAAGGAGAAACAAGTGGGCTTCAATATCCATGATGATCCATTGTGATGGAGACACCATGTATACAAAGACCAACTGAGGACAATGTTCAGGAGAATGAGTGAACCACAATTCTTGTCCCCATTAACGAGGCATCATATCAAATACCTGAGGCATTTAACTGGCAGAGAAGAGCCACTAAAATTAGATAATTGTTTCAACAGTGGAAGAGAGGTTCTAAGACATAAACTCCTTTAAGTTTTACTGGAAATATCTTTGACAAAATCGCTTGAATGATGAAATCCTGTGTGGGAGAGAAGATTCTGAGACATGACCAGATTAAATTAGATATGGAAATACAATGGTAATTACCATGTTGATTCATTGGGTGATAATCATTTTGAACATGTGGTTTCAATGCATTAAGAGCATCAGCAGCTATGATGCTGCTGGGAGAAGACATGAGTAGGGCCCTTTCTTCATCCCTCTCCCTTCACACCGTCTGGAAAGCTTTGAAACTGTGGCTGACTTGACCATTGAGAGAGAGTCTCTTCCTGCAGCAGAGATCTCAAGAAGGAAATCAATCCTCCACTACCATCTGCAAGAGAACAGTAAATTATGTATTTGTTTTGTGTATGCACCTACAAGTGAGTAGACCATAAACTAGTGTCATTCATACCACTTTCACAGCAAGTGATGTATTACCTCCACTACTTGTAGGCAGCTTGCAAGATAGAATGTAGATGTATAATATCTAACTCCCAGTGAACATTCCACTTACATGGTCTGATCTTCAAATAAAAACCCACATTATTGCTTCACCAATCCTTAGTATGATTGGTACAAGAAGAATGTAACATAGTGGCAGTATCGGGAGTAGTGTTTGAAGATTTGACAAAGCAGAATACCAGTCTCAAACTCTTCACATCCAGCAAAACACAAGTGCTCATGTGAAAGTGAAACAACTATCACACCTTACTGTGAGAAAGGATTCTGCTGTGCTATAAGAATTCTGCACATTGTAGCTTCATTCTGAGTTCACGTCTTACTCCAGAGACCAGACATTGGGTTCAAGTAGGATTGTTTAAATGTGAGAACTTAATTCGTAAAAGTCAAACTCATGCAACGTTTAAGGAACAGAAATTAACATCTAACTGCTGTTATGGACTAGACTAAAACTCCTCAAAACATATTAAGAAGATAGCCCAGGCCAAAATGTTTTCTTATTTTTAAAGGCAATTGTAAAGCATTGTGTTTCAAATGTAATTAAATAGGACAAACTACTAGGCTTGAAGCAAAACATACTTAATTCCTACACTATAGTTAAAATATAAACAGAAGGAAGAAGAATTGGAATAACTGAACTCTACTGGAAAACTCAACAAACTAATAGATTATTTAATCATGAAACTGTAACTATTCCAATGTAGTAACATCCCATAAATGCACCCTTACCAAAGGCAGATTCTGTAAAATGGATAGTCTCACATGCAATTCTCCAGTCCAGGAGGAAAGAACATCAAGAGAATACTCTGAGCGAGATAACTCAAGTGTTTTGCTGTAAAAGGGAGAGATGTTTAGCAGCTTCCAAACCCCAACAGCTACTGCAAGTTAAACTAAAACCCTGGTTCCGTGGGAGCTGGACCCCACCTCTTCATGCTACTTCTATTGTTCCAACTTTAAAATTAAAACCTCAAGACCTCACAAGCTGTTTACTTTGTTGCCTTGGAACAGTCAGCTCGATACCTCAACCTCTCTTCATAAAAATAACAGGACAAGATACACGTCTTAAAGCTATAATATCAGCAAACTGCAAATAATCCCACTCTCAGTGGAACTCCACAGACAGAAGCATTCATGGCTAAAGTTAAAAAGTGCAGACTGGGCTTGGGACAAGAATACATACACCCAACAGAATTCTATTTTAAAAAAGTACCTTTTTTCATTCTTTACGTTCATCTTTTAAATCTGCAGCTACCTTCCTGTCCAAATCACTGTATTGTTGGAGTTAAGAGCTAAAACCAGAAAACATTGGAAAAAGTTCAACAGCACCAATATTGCTGTCAAGCAGTAACCTATGACCAGCTAGAGCTGTTGCCACTAAAGATATTAAAATTCAGAGCCAAATTCTCTTAAATCCAAGGGAACTGAAGGAAACTCGCATTGTCAAAAGCTCCAGATGGCATTAAAGATTTTGCAAAAAAAAAAGACCACAATATTCATTACATTCAGTAAAACACAAAGGACCTACTGTCTAAAGTTGCTTTGTTCCATAATGTGTCCAAGGCCTCCACAGACTGCGGTGTGTGTGTGGCACCCATCTTATACATCCTGATAAAATAGATATAGGTCAACTTCATAATATACTTCTGGAACGCATATTTTTTAAGCAACAAATAGGATAGATCTTTGACCAATTCATAATTAGATGCAGAGACAACCGCAGCACATCAACTGCGTGGCTGTAGAGCTAGCTGACAGAATAATTGAGCTTCTGATAACGCTGATCACAATGGAAGCATTCAATAAAGATATCTTAAGGTTACACTGTGAAAGTAGAATACAAAGCAGTTATGATTACAGTGCCATGCTAAAAAGTGAATGGAGTCTGTAGACTGTGCATAATGTATCCACCATTAGCACAATAGTCAATATAGACAAACAATGCAAGCAAAATGGCCTCATACATACACTCAGAAAATGTCAAGCTTTTAACACTGTATGCAAAGTACATGGCACCAGAGGGCACTGGAAGCACCAATGCAGAAAGCAAAGGCTAGCACAAATAGTTCAGTGACATCTGAAGTCATAGCCAGGGGCCAGATATGTACAGTATGTTCTAACCAACTGAAGAATACCCTAAATAGTACAAAGCAGGATCCATGATCCACAGAAATTCACTAAGACTCTTTAGACAGCATTTTCTAACCCCACAACCAGTTCCATCTGGAAGGATTAGGGCAGCAGATACAAGGGAACATGACTACCTACAAGTTCCCCTCCAAGCCATTCACTATCCTAACTTGGAAATATATCACCATTCCCTCAGTGTGGCTGGAACAAAATCCTGGAACTCTCTACATCAATCCATTGTGGATCTACCTACAGCTCATGGACTACAGTGATTCAAGAAGGAAGCTCACCACCAACTTCCCAAGGGCAATTAAGGATGGATAAGAAATGCTGGTCCCAGTAGTAAAGTCCACATTCCATAATTGAATAAAGAAAGGTCGAGTCAAACTATATGCTCAGATAACTGTAACATCAACACACAAAGTGAGCTGACAATCAATGCAAAACTGTATACTAGTGCTGGAGCAAACATATTTTCAATTTTATTCTGCAATGTAAGTACCCAATATGTAGCTCATGCTGATTCTACCAAACAATATAAAACTCACTTTGTACAAGGACTCAGTGATTTAATGGGATTTTAATGGGATCCATTACACTCAGACATTGCTACAAAACTCACCCTGGTTACGTTTGGTCTTTTATATTGTTGACAGCATAGATCCAGGTGTAAGTAACACTGTGGAAGGATCTGCCATTGGTCATTATCTATGGTATTAGCAAGACAGTGATGACGAAGACCAGATACTATGAACAGTAACATGGGCAACCCCATATTGACACTGACAGAACATAGCCTAAGATTGCAATATAGATGCAATGCAATTATTCTTTACTGCCATGTTTATAATTTGATTCCTTAAAGCGAAACTTTAATTAGAAAACAATTTTTTGAGGGGTGAAAAGGGGGACGGGATGTGGTGGTGTTTGGTAGGTGGTATGATATGATGTGCATGTGCCTTTCGGGAAGATAATGTTAAATTATTGCAAATCAATGCCACTTTTTCCTGGATATATCATAGATTCACAGATGTTGGCCAGGGTTCCTAAACTGAACTTGTCCCATTTGCCTGCATTTGGCACATATCCCTCTAAGCCCTTCCTATACACGTACTGGTCCAAATGTCATTTAAATATTGTAATTCTACCAGCCTCTACCACTTCCTCTGGAAGCTTGTTCCATATATGCATTATCTTCTGTGAAAACGTTGCCCCTCAGGTCTCTTTTAAATCTTTACCCTCTCACCTTAAACCTATTCCCTCTACTCCCCTCCTCTGGAGCAAAGGCTTAGGATTTTCACCTCATCTAGCCCCTCATCATTTTATAAACATCTATAAGTTCACTCCTCAGCTGCTACCCTCCAGGGAACAAAGTCCCAGCCTATGCAGCCTCCCTTGAACAGCTTGTCTTGTACAGCTGTAAAATACTGTCCCAAATCCTATACTCAATACTCTGACCAATGAAGGCAAGTGTGCCAAATGCCTTCTTCATCACCTTGTCTACCTGTGATGCCACTTTCAAGGAATTACCTATAGCCCCTCGGTCTGTCTGTTCAACAACAGTCCCCAGGACCATATCATTGACTGTGTAAGTCCTGTCCTGGCTTGTCTTACCAAAATGCAACACCTTTAACTCCATAGCCATTCATTGGCCCACTGGCCCAATTGATCGAGATCCCATTGTACTCTTAGATAATCTGTGTACTAGTTTTATGACTTGTATCACTGCAACGAGCCAAGTCACAAGCCTTCACGAAAATATATATCTTTTATTTCCTGGATTTTAATTTGATTAATCTATCCTTCCAAGCTCTATGATCTGTTGGAATTTTGAGTGCTAAGCTCCGTCTGGTTTATTATTTTCAGGCAGATTGAGTTAAGTACATTAAAACTAACCTCTATCTTTGTTAACTTCAAGAAAATCTTGCCTGGTTGGTTATTTTATGGTTTCAGCATATAAACATTCAAACATTCACTGAGTTGACAATTACTTCCTTTTGAAATAGTGTTATGGACTAAGCCAGACCACTCAAAACATTCTTAAGTAGGCAGTTCAGATCATAACTTTGCAATTTGTTTCAGTAAGTGAACATTGAAAATTACCCAAATTGTTAGCTAGGTTGATTACTAGATTTTAAAACAGACAAAAATTTATTCACAAAATAACACAATGAAACACAAAGAACAGAATAAAGAACCCCTACAGAACTCAGCCTATCCAACTATACTTAATTATGCTGTTCCAAACATACGCAACAGTCCCAATAAGCAAACTCCCTTTAAAAACCAATAAAAATGAAACACATGCTTACAGGTTGAATTTGAAGAGCAATAAGAGAGCATTTCCACACAGCTCCCTGTTGAACTTCTAACCAGTTCAAGACTGAACTAAAACTGACCACTCCCCTTTTTTATACAGGTCACTTCTAAAACATGACCACTTTGGTCTGAGGTCTCAAATGTTTACATATAAACAAAATACCTCTCAAAATCCTTTTCATCTCTGTACCAAGCCAGACTGATCAAAGCCCAGCCCAGTTTATTACCCATAGTAAAAAAATTAAGGACAGAGTATCCCTGAACCTAGGAGAAGCTCTTATAAAAAAGGGACTAGCTTTGTGACATTAGTGGTCAATGAGGAATTGGAAAACAGGAGAGCCAATCACTTCCTCTTCAGATGATTGTATCAGATTTCATTTTTGCATATAGAACATGACTTACTTGTCCTTTACCAAGATAAAATTGTCCGTTTACACAATGGATTCCATTTTGGCTTTCAACTGACATGCACAATGCCCAAACATTGCTTGCTACAGATTTTGCATGTAAGAACCTTCACCAATGCATGCTATATACAATGTGAAGATCCCTCCTAGTTCCAATGTTCATGAGCCTGTTTGTTGTGGTTGTACCACAACTTCAGCTAAGGTTAGCCAAGTCAGCATTGATAGAGCTAAAACTTGAACGTTTTCTGGTTCAGTGACCTTAATCATTGACTTTAAAATCTCACTAAATTAAACTTTCCATATATTTCTCTGCTCCTCCAGCCGATTATTAAATTTTGACTTGCATTCTGACAATTAGGAAACATAATTGAAATGTTTCAATGCCATTTCTCAAATACAAATACTGACTAATCTATTGTGTATTATTTTCTGGCTGAACATTCAATTGGTTTGTTTCTTATAAATGTCTTCCATTTACATCACCAAAATCCATCATAATTCTATGGTTTTTAGTCCCTTTCACCTTTTCTTCCAATTTCGAGGTGAAATGCAATATAGTTAGAAGAAGAAGAAAGCTTCCAGCTCTCTACCCCATGAACCGAGCTCATTCGAAAACCTTGGAACAGCACTTCCTGCAAGAGTGACACCTTTCCATTTTCTGCACCTGCCTGAAGTCTCACTGAATGAGAGTGCCAATTTAATGCCAAATTAGGAGCAGTTTTGTGTTGCAGAGTGAATTTATAGAGATAGTCATTTACCATCTGTGTAGCACAAGTACAGAGCTACTGTGTGTAGAAGTTGCTCAACCGGATTGATTCACCACACACACTGCACCTATTGTTCTACCTGGTCTGTGATAATTCTCAGTGCAGCTGTTCACTGACCCTACCCTTCAGGGAGTGCTGCGCCAAGGACTACAATAGAAAATAGACTTCAGTCACTTTAACGTTTTATCAAAAGACGTCCCAAAAGTCCGGTGCAAATGTGACCTTGCTGGCTTGTATCATGTTTCAGCCCTTGTCTGCCTGATGTAACCAGGGAAAGAAAAGAACAATCACTAATGACTTGGAAAAACAAAATGCATCATAACTGAAGCAAGCTTATGAAACTACTATAATTATTGCTAAACTTGTTAGTATCTATAAACTACCTACTGAGGTTAAAAAGGGTTGTTTTAAATGAGGTCAGATGATTCAGCAAAATGGTTTGAAGAATATCAAGTCACATTATGTACAAGAACAGATACCATAAATTTGGAATGGAGGGTGCTGATTGAGTCTATCATCCAGAGTTACTTCTGCTCCTATGTCTTGACTCAAGTGTCTCCTCATTAAGCTCTAACCTGTCACCTAAAGCAGGTATTATTTTGGATGGCTAAGTTCAGGCATACATGAAATAAAGGGTAGGAACTACATAACACTTCATCTCTTCTATATTTCACACTTTGCATTTTTTAAAAATAAATTTCTGAGTGTTGTTGGCAAAGTTGTTATTTATTTCTCATCCCTTTTGTGCCCATCTACGAGGTGCAAATGACCATGTTCATCATCTGAGTCTTGATAGAGTTTATGTTTGCACTTAGGTGACTGCTAGGTCTGATTTGCATCTGGTAAGTTATGTTGCATCCCTAGTTGTTTTTAAGTGGCAGTAGCAAAGCTCTTTTCTTGAACTACTTAATAGAACACCATGTAAATAGTCAACTGCATACCAAGGAAAGGAGAGCATTTTTCCATCTCTCAAGAACATTAGTGAATCAATTTGTTTTTTGAGACAATGTCCAATGTTACTGATATTAGCTTTTATACATTCAAATTTTTATGCATATTTATTAATGTTCAACAGGATCAATAACATAATCAGTAAGCCACTATATCCTGTAAAATATTAAATGAGAATCCACAATTAAGGTACTTCCAAACTTTAAGGTAAGAAAAGTTTAGGATTAAACAAATGTAAACAACAACATTGATTGCTCTGTTGAAGAATACAACTTGCAATAGGGCTCCTTATGGCATCTGCACCAAATCTCAATAGGGCTCCCCTTGCACCTAAAATGGTACCATTTTTCTGCAGATGGCTGTTAAATTCAGTGAAGCCAATGAAATACTGCACTATTATCAAATATATCTGAACTCTCTTGGTAGAACAACATTACCCTTTGCACCTTTGCTGCTGTTCAAGCTCATGACCTCTTTCATTATTACAGAGCTGAATGTCAAGGTCAGAATAGCTCAGTATTAGGGGCCCAGGATGATTTTTCCAGTGCAAATGGCAAACTACGAAATCTATAAAGCTGTCTTTATCAATTAAAAGTAGTAGATGCATGTGGAAAATGAACATATTTCGAAAAAAGGATGTTGGCTTTCCATTAATAAAAATAATATGTTGACAAAGTAAAATTGGAAAACACCTCAGAAATAGCTTTCCTTCACAACTGTACGTACAGGGTTAATTATGTAAACCGGATGCCCTCAGCCGGGCATGCAAAGCGAAGGATAAGAGCTACTATGCTGTCGTTTTATCTCCAAACTGCATTCCCTGGTGGCTTAACTCCACTTTCGAAGCAGGAATTTGCAAGGTTACACTATTTGGATGTTTATTTTGGATTTTTGTTATGAAAGACTCTGGTATGTTTCAGGACCCAATTGTTAATTAATGAACCATTTCATACATGTTACCCAATGTTTCTTAAATTAATATTTCTGTTTGGCTTATTCAAAGGCTTCTCAGTGAGGGTGCGAATGACTGAGGCATATAGCTATTTATATTGGAACCCTTTCTTGAATAAATAAACCATTTCTCTGCCATATTCTAATTGAATTCAATTTTTAAAAACAAATTACACAGAGTTTTCTTCTGATTCCTCCCTTCCCTTTCTAAAGGTATTGTCTCATCCTTGGATAAATACTGACTGTAGTCCACAATCTAATTGTCCATTTTTTATCTGTATAGCCCAAACAATAAACATTAGCTGACTATGTGACAACAAAGCATATTAGACAACAAAATATATTAGAGTTAATCCCAAGTCTGCCCGACCTGGAGCTATGCTAGCTGTTACACACATATTCTTACAAAGTATTGGATCTGTATAAAAAACTGGGGAGAAATTCTATTAGAAAATGATATATAACTTTTCATCTACATCTTAGAGTCATAGAGTCATCGAGTCATACAGCACGGATACAGATGCTTTCGTCTAACCAGTCCATGTTGACCATAATCTCAAATTAAACTAGTCCCACCTGCCTGTGTTTGGCCCATATCTCTCCAAGTGTTTCTTAGTCATTAGCAACTTTTGAAAAGATTTGTAGCTCAGGTTGATGATAAGTATGTAAGTTAGCTCGCTGAGTTTGACGGTTTGTTTTCAGACATTTCGTCACCATGACTAGGTCACATAATCAGCGAGGGTCTCCAGTGAAGTGCTGGTGGTATGTCCCACCTCTCCATTTATAAGTCTTGGTTTCTTAAGGTGGGCGATGCCATTTCCGGTTCTTTTGTTCAAGGGAAGGTAGATAGGGTCTAAATCGATGTATTTATTGATGGAGTTCTGGTTAGAATGTAATGCCTCTAAGAATTCTTATGCGTGTCTTTGTTTCACCTGTCCTAGGATGTGTGTGTAGCCCCATTCAAAGTGGTGCCCTTCTTTGTGTGTACGTATAGAAGCTAGTGATAGTGGCTCATGTCTTTTGGTGGCCATTTTGTGTCCATGTATCCTGGTGGCAAGTTTCCTGCTAGTTTGTCCAATGTGGTGCTTTTTACAGTTCTTGTATGGTATCTTGTAAATGACATTAGTTTTGATGGTAGCATCTAATCAATCATTCAGGTTCATTAGTCACATTATTTCAATGAGCTTCATCACACTGTAGCACCCAAGAACTACAGAAAGCAGAAGAAAAATATCTATACAATGTTTTCAAGAAATATGGGTGCCCAATAAACACAATCCATCAATTCCTCAGAAACAAACCCAAACAAGCAGACATAACACAACCAAAAACTATAGCCACTTTATCTTAAATCAAAGACATATCAGAAATAGTTTCCAAACTACTCAGACCCCTTGGCATCATGGTAGCCCACAAACCTACCAACACACTTAAACAACGACTCACGAACCTAAAAGATCCATTAGATACCACCAGCAAAATTAACATCATTTACAAGCTAACATGCAAAAACTGAAAAGCACTACATCAGACAAACTAGCAGGAAACTTGCCACCAGGATGTATGAATACCAACTGAACTGTCGCTGATGTTGTTACCTAGTATAGTGATGAAACATCTAAAAATAAACCTTCAAGCTCAGTGAGCTAACTTACATACTTATTTCTTATTCATGTTCTAATCCAAATATCTTTTAAACATTGTAACTGTACCTGCAGCCACCACTTTCTCTGGAAATTCATTCCACAGACAAACCACACTCTACGTAACAAAATGCCCCTCATGTCTTTTTTAAATTCTTTCTCATCTCGCCTTAAATATATGTCCCCTTGTCTTGAAATCCGCCATCCTAATGAAAAGACACCTGCCATTCAGGTGTCTGCCCTTATCTATGCTTCTCATGATTTTATAAACCCCTATAAGGTCACCTCCAAGCTCCAGTGAAAAAACTCCCCACCTATCCAGCCTCTTCTCATAATTCAAATTTTCCATCCTGGAAACATTCTTGTAAATCTCTTCCAAACCCTCACCAGTTTGATAATATCCTTCCTATAACAGGGTCAATAGAATTGGACACAGGAGTCCAGAAGAGACCTCACCAACCTTCTGTACAATCTCAAACCAACGTCCCAACGTCAAGACGCACAGGTCTGAGCAAGGAAGCAATTTTACAGCTATTCTCAGCATGACTTCCACCCTCAAAAGGATTAATGGCAGCTTTATCTGAACATTGTTAAGATTGAAATGAGGATCATGAGAAACTCTATATGAGTGAGGAATGAGTTATCAACAAAGATTCTGAGTCAAGATTTCAAACTATGAACCAGCATTTCTTTGATTCTATCAAATCACCATCCCATGAACAGAAGCGAACACTACATTTTCATCCTTATAACATGATCACACCAGCTAATATTAACTTTTACTGCAGCAACAGCAGAGGGTGACCCAGGTAGTTTAGAAGAAAAAGATAAATGTTCTACTGCAGAAGAGGCAGCAATTTTCAATGAACAGCACAGCAATGTATAAGGACCTGGATAATATATTTGTTGATTCACAGGGATAGTGAACTATTCACATTGCACCATCATTGGCAATAAGAATCATCATTGCTCTCAACTTAATACCACTGGGACTTGCCAGGGCCTCAAAAGGAATACCTCAGGAGCACATTCATAACTAGAAGCACCTAGCTACCATCAATCACTAGTAGAAATAACTACCTCCTTACAATATCAAGTACAGGGCACCATTAATTGTTCACATATAATCGTTTATGCAACTACCAGCAATCCTATAGAATCTGCATAGGAAGGATTATTAATCTGTCAAATAATGTATGAATCATTTTGGAACTCTGACATTAAACAATGTGCATTAATGCATGCTTCCATAATGTTTAGAGGGGTGTGGACAATGATAAATGCTGCTTTCAACCTGGAGCAATCAAACAAGGCACAATTCTTTGAAGGGGAACAAACGGCCAGTTCTTCAAAGACATGGACTATACAATGCAATTGAAACTGATGGCACCTCTGTACAAAACTATAACAGAGAATGGATCTGTGATGGACTAGGCTACACCACTCAAAACATTCTTAAGCAGGCAGCCTAGACCATAACTTTGCGATTTATTTCAATAAGTGTACAGTGAAAATTACACAGAGTGAGGTAGCTGGATTGACTAGTAGATTTTAAAACAGACAGAAATTTATCCACAGAATTACACAATGAAACACAAAGAACAGAATAAAGAACCCCTACAGAACTCAGTCTATACAGTCTATTCCATTTTACCAGAGCGACGAGGAGAGAAGGAGTGGTGAAGCGAGGGCTGCTGGGAAGGGTGAGTTTTCTCACATTAAAAGGGACTTACCTCAGGAGTTGGGCCTTCATTTGCTGAGACATGCAAGAGAGAAGCAAAGGACTTCTGGGAAGTCATATATTTGTGTGGTTGCGTTACCTAAAACACTACTCGGGTAGTGTGTCCCACCTATCCTCCTCCTCAAACCATAAAAAAGGTTCTGTGCGCCAGATTGGTAAGGTAACGAGTTTATGTTTTATTCCTTATTTTTCAAAAGTCTCTTTGGGAATTTAGAATAGTGGGAATGGAGGTGAGGGCAGTAGAATGTTCCTCCTGCAGAATGTGGAAGGGAAGGGTCACCACTAGTGTCCCTGCTGACTACATCTGCGGGAAGTGCACCCAACTCCATCTCCTCAAAAACCGTGTTAGGGAACTGAAGCTAGAGCTGGATGAAGTTCGGATCATTCGGGAGGCAGGGGGTTTATTGAGAGGAGTTACAGGGAGGTAGTCACTCCTCAGGTACAAGAAAAAGGCAGATGGGTTACAGTCAGGGGAAGGAAAGGGAACCGGCAGGCAGTACAGGGATCCCCTGTGGCCATTCCCCTCAACAATAAGTATACCGTTTTGGATACTGTTGGGGGGGGGAATTTACCAGGGGAAAGCAGTGGGGCACAGGGCTCGGTCAAAGAGTCTGTCCCTGCTGCTCAGAAGGGAAGGGGAAAGAGGAGCAGAGCAATTGTCATTGGGGACTCCATTGGGGGCAGATAGGAGGTTCTGTGGGGACGAGAGAGACTCATGGTTGGTGTGTTACCTCCAAGGTGCCAGGGTTTGTGATGTCTCTGATCGTGTTTTTGGGATCCTTAATGGGGAGGGGGAGCAGCCCCAAGTCATGGTCCACATAGGCACCAACGACATAGGTAGGAAGAGAGATGGGGATTTAAGGCAGAAACTCAGGGAGCTAGGATGGAAGCTTAGAGCTAGGACGAACAGAGTTGTTGTTTCTGGTTTGTTGCCCATGTTAGTGAGGCGAGGAATAGAGAGAAAGAGGAGTTGAACACGTGGCTAAAGGGATGGTGGAGAAGGGATGGTTTTGGATTCTTGGATAATTGGGGCTCTTTCTGGGCTAGGTGGGACCTCTACAAGCAGGATGGTCTTCATCTGAACTAGAGGGGTACCAATATCCTGGCGGGGAAATTTGCTAAGCCTATTGGGGTGGGTTTAAACCAATCCAACAGGAGGATGGGAACCAAAATTGTAGTTCAAGTATAGAAAACGTTGAGAGTAGGGAGGTCCGAAATCAAGTTTCAGGGACGGAAGATGGCACCGGCAAGCAAGAAGTTGGTTTGAAGTGTGTCTACTTTAATGCCAGGAGCATCCAGAATAAGGTGGGTGAACTTGCAGCATGGGTTGGTACCTGGGACTTCGATGTTGTGGCCATTTCGGAGACATGGATAGAGCAGGGACAGGAATGGTTGTTGCAGGTTCCAGGATTTAGCTGTTTCAGTAAGAACAGAGAAGATGGTAAAAGAGGAGGAGGTGTGGCATTGTTGATCACGGACAGTATTACAGTTGCAGAAAGGATGTTTGGGGACTCGTCAACTGAGGTAGTATGGGCTGAGGTTAGAAACAGGAAAGGAGAGGTTACCCTGTTGGGAGTTTTCTATAGGCCTCCGAATCCGAATAGTTCCAGAGATGCAGAGGAAAGGACAGCAAAGATGATTCTCAATAGGAGTGAGAGTGACAGGGTAGTTGTCATCAGGGACTTCAACTTCCCAAATAGTGACTGGGAACACTATAAAACGAGTACTATAGATAGGTCAGTTTTTGTCCAGTGTGTGCAGGAGGGCTTCCTGACACAGTATGTGGACAGGCCAACAAGGGGCGAAGCCACATTAGATTTGGTACTGGGTAATGAGCCCGGCCAGGTGTTAGACTTGGAAGGAGGTGAGCACTTAGGTGATAGCGATCACAATTCTGTTATGTTTACTTTAGTGATAGAAAGGGATAGGTGTATACCACTGGGCAAGAGTTACAGGTGGGGTAAAGGCAATTACGATGTGATTAGGCAAGATTTAGGAAGCATAGGATGGGGAAGGAAACTGCAGGGGATAGACACATTAGAAATGTGGAGCTTATTCAAGGAAAAGCTCCTGAATGTCCTAGATAAGTATGTACCTGTCAGGCAGGGAGGAAGCTGTAGAGCATGGGAGCCGTGGTTTACGAAGGAAGTGGAATCTCTGGTCAAGAGGAAGAAGACGGCTTATGTTAGGATGAGATGTGAAGGCTCAGTTAGGGTGCTTGAGGGTTACAAGGTAGCCAGGAAAGACCTAAAGAGAGAGCTCAGAAGAGCCAGGAGGAGACATGAGAAGTTGTTGGTGGATAGGATCAGGGTAAACCCTAAGGCTTTCTATAGGTATTTAAGGAATAAAAGAATGACGAGAGTAAGATTAGGGCCAATCAAAGATAGTAGTCGGAAGTTGTGTGTGGAGTCAGAGGAGATAGGGGAAGCACTAAATGATTATTTTTCAACAGTATTCACTCTAGAAAATGACAATGTGGTCAAGGAGAATTCTGAGATACAGGCTACTAGACTAGGTGGGATTGAGGTTCACAAGGAAGAGGTATTAGAAATCCTGCAGTGAGTGAAAATAGATAAGTCCCCTGGGCCGGATGGAATTTATCCTAGGATCCTCTGGGAATCCAGGGAGGAGATTGCCGAGCCTTTGGCATTGAGCTTTAAATCGTCATTGTCTACAGGAATAGTGCCAGAAGACTGGAGGATAGCAAATGTGGTTCCCCTGTTCAAGAAGGGGAGTAGAGACAGCCCTGGTAATTATAGACCAGTGAGCCTAACTTCAGTTGTTGGTAAAGTGTTGGAAAAGATTATAAGAGATAGAATTTATAATCATCTAGAAAAGAATAATTTGATTAGGGATAGTCAGCAAAGTTTTGTGAGGGGTAGGTCGTGCCTCACAAAGCTTATTGAGTTCTTTTGAGAAGGTGACCAAACAGGTAGATGAGAGTAAACCGGTTGATGTGGTCTATATGGATTTCAGCAAGGCACTCGCTAAGGTTCCCCACAGTGGGCTATTGTACAAAATGCGGAGGAATGGAATTGTGGGAGATATAGCAGTTTGGATCAGTAATTGGCTTGCTGAAAGAAGACAGAGGGTGGTGGTTGATGGGAAATGTTCATCCTGGAGTCCAGTTACTAGTGGTGTACCGCAAGGGTCGGTATTGGGTCCACTGCTGTTCATCATTTTTTGTCCCTAAATTGTTCCACAAATGTCACTGGGTTATGATCAGTGTATACGATTGTCTCGGATGCATTGCTGGTAATATAAACACTGAAATGTTGTAATGCCGACACCAAGCTCAAAGTCTCTTTCTCCGCCATTGAATATTTCTGTTGATGAATGTTCAATGTCCTGAAAAAATACCCGATGAGTCTTTCTATTCCCTCGTCATCCTCCTGCAGGAGCACCGCACTGACACCCACATCACTGGTATTGATAGCCACTTTGAAAGGCTTTGTGTAATCCGTGTGGCTAATACTGGGGCAGTAGTTAACACAGTTTTTAGGCTGTGAAATGCCTTCTGACAGCCTGCTGTCCACTGAAATTTCTTGCCTTTTTTTAACAAATTGGTGAGTGGAGCAGCCACACTGCTAAAGTTCGGCACAAACTTTCAGTAAAATCCACTCAGTCCCAGAAACCATAGTACTGCTTTTTTTGTCAACGGTGTGGGAAATTCCCCAATTACTTTAATTTTCATGTCCCGTGGGACCATTTGTCCATGTCCAATAATATGATCCAGGAAGGTGACTTGGGCTTTGACAAATTTACTTTTGGCTAGGTTTACCACCAAGTCTGCCTTCTGAAGTCAATTGAACAAGTCCAATAAATGCTGTAAATGTTCCTTCCATGAGTGACTAAAAATCACCAGGTCATCAATGTACACCACACTGTTGGGTAATCCGGCAATGAACTTATTAGTCAGTCTTTAGAATGTGGTTGGAGCGTATTTCATACCAAATAGCATGATTTGAACTGATATAGTCCATTTGGCGTTACAAAGTTGCCTTTGCTCTCGCTGATAGAGGTATTGCCAGTAGTCTCTGAGCAAGTCCAACTTAGAAATGTAAGTTGCTTCTCCCATTTTTTTGATGCAGTTCTCCAACCATGGAATTAGGTATGCATCAGTCTTTGTAAAAGCATTGACTTTGTGATAGTCCACACATAACAGCTGGGGAACATCTGGCTTCGGCACCATGACTATGGGTGAGCTCCAGTCACTGTTATTCATTTTGATTACGTCGCCTTGGAGCATGCACTCTATCCTCTTCTGAACCTTTGCCAACTTTAGAGGGTCATGCCTATTCGGATGTTGTTCAATTGGAACAGCATCTCCTATCTCTACATCATGCACAATTAGGTTAGTACTTCGCAATTCCTTTCCGCATATCTCCCTATGTGATAGTAATAACTCTTTCAAGTCATTTCGATTTTCTTGTGGAAGGTACGCTCATAATTTATCCCAATTTTTGACAACTTCCTCATTGTCCAATTTGATTTGAGGAATGTCCAATTCAGAATCCTCTGAACTTGGTTCTTATTTCTTTGCTGTAATCATTAACACCTTCCCCTCTTGCTTTCCTTTCTGATCAAAATACCTTTTGAGCATATTCACATGACACTCTCTGTGAGATTTCTTCCTGTCTGGAGTCCCTATCAAGTAGTTCACCTCACTCAATTTCTTCTCGATTTGATAAGGTCCACTAACCTTGCTGTTAAAGGCTTACCTGTTCCTGGAAGTAACATCAATACCCAATTGCAAAATTGCGAATTTGTGATTTCTTATGCACTTCTTGTTCTATTGTGTGCTGTGATTCTTCTAAATGCTGTCTAGCCAACTCTCCAGTTCTATTTAATCATTCTCTAAAATTTGACACATAGTCCAAATGGGTAATCTCTGAATTCTGACTTATTAATTTCTCCTTAATCAATTTTAGTGGTCCTCTTACTTCATGCCCAAACATTATTTCAAATGGACTGAATTTGGTTGATTCATTCAGTGCATCTCTGATCACAAAAAGTACAAACGGAAATCCCTTATCCTAATCATCTGGATAATCCTGACTATAAGACCTCATCATGGCCTTTAGTATTTGATGCCATCTCTCATGCTCCCTGCGATTCCAGCTGGTACACACTAGATTTGAATTACTTTATTCTCAAGTTATCCTTAACCTCCTTGAATAGTTTGGATGTGATGTTTGATTCTTGATCTGACTGGATTTCTATTGGTAGCCCGTTTCTAGGAAAAAGTTTAAGTAGTTCTTCTACCACCCTTTTAGATGTGATGTTGCATAATGGGACTGCCTCTGGAAATCTAATCAACACATCCATCATTGTTAATAAATACTTATTCCTACTTTTTGTTTGAGGTAGGGGACCTATGCAATCAATCAAGACTCTTGTGAAAGGTTCCTCAAATGCTGGAATAGGTATAAAAGGTGCAGGTTTTATTAATACCTGTGGTTTTCCAATTAGCTGATGTCTATGATATGTCTGGCAAAACTCAACTACATCCTTGTGGAGTCCAGGCCAGTAACAATGTCTTTGTATTTCAGTCTGTATTTTCCTCACCCCTAAATGACCTCCAAGTGGTAGCTCATGAGCCACTCACAGCACCTCCTTTCTATACCCTACTGGCAAAACCACTTGATGAATCCCTGCCCATTCATCTGCTTGAATGTATGATGGTCTCCATTTCCTCATTAAGACATCATTTGTTAAGTAATAACACACAGGAATACAATCACTTTCCTTCTCTGTAAATACCTTTGATACAACTGTTTTAAGGTTCTAATCTTTTTGCTGTAATTCAATCAGCTTAGCAGAACTAAAGATACTTGCATGTTTACCTATTTGCTCCTGCTCTGTGCCACGTAACTGATCAAAAAAAGTTTCTGATAAAGCTATGTCAGCTTCCTTATCTGTGCCTTTTGATCTCTCTGCATTAGCTTGTGCCTCTGTGATCTTGTGATCACACAATCAGGGAAAATTCCTGGATAAACATTCTCCAAGTCTTCAGTTGCCTGAGTCTCCACTGGCTTCTCAACTAGAGTAGGCAGCATGTCTACCTGGGCATCAGCAATATCATTTGCAAGGACAAATTGTATTCCTGGAGCTGAGAGTTTGTTCAGGACTCGTACCACAAATACCCCACTCTTCTCTGGACTCTCTAGCCTCACTTTACATAATTGAGCACTTTTGTCTCACCATGAATTCCTGTTACCAGTATTTTTTCTAGCATTAGTCCCTCACGTGTACATACCTTCTCATCCTTCAGCCCCTTAATATTGAAACCTCCTTACTTACTGCTCCTGGCCTGTTTGAATAAACTTTACCCTTGCAGGTATATTTTTTAAGCAGACCTGGCACTTCCTCCTTAATCAACCTCTGATTATCTTGTACACTCTGATGCAGTTGTCTAACTCCTGTTATGCTTTTTTGTTACTAGTCCAACAGTACTCCCAGGCTTGTCTGGTTTTCCTACACCTGGCTTTCTCCTAACCCACCAACACTGTGATTTCGTGTGGCCCACTTTATTACAATGAAAACACTGGAGCTTTTTAACTTCTTTGTCCCCCTCAAAAGTTTCTTTTTTTACCCTGTGATAAGTTATCCTTATGACCTTCACGGAGATGTACCTTTCCCTTTCCATGTGAGGATTTCTCTTTGCCCCATATTCTATCCCTCATGGACTGAAATTTATTCTGGAAGCCAAACTGTTTTATGGACCAGAGCAAAATCATCAGTCTCTTCAGCTGCTAACCTTGCCATTTCAACTCTCTCATCTTTCACATGAGCTTGCACTACTTCCTCGTCCTTTATCTCCAGCCTTTTACTTTCTTTTTTAAGTGTCAGTTTTTGAAATTCAAAAGCTCTCTCTTTTTCTTTCTCTGCACTCTTTTTCCCTCTCTTCTGCTTTTAATAGTAACTCAAATTGTTTCATTCCTGCTGTCCTTTCTTTAGCACTCGCCCCTAACTCAAGCTGCTTGATTTGCAATCCAATTCTTGCCATCTCTATAGATTCTGGTGGTTTCTCCAGCAAGTTTAAATGCTGAGTTACTGTTGTAATTATCTCTCCTTTCCTCACATAAGCAGGCAGTCCCAATTCCAGCTCCTCTGCTAACTCCTGCAGCTTGGTCTTATTCACTTTTTGCAAGACTTCCAAAGTCACCGCATCCACTTCCAAAAAGCTTTTGGTGTCTCAAAGAGCCATTTACTATCCCAAGCATTGTTTACCCAATCAAATCAACACCCTAAATAAAGACATTAGCACTTACCACTCGCTGATTAAAATCCCACAAAGAGCCCCATTCTGTATGGACTCGGCCAGACCATTCAAAACATTCTTAAGCAGGTAGCCCAGACCATAACTTTGCAATTTATTTCAGTAAGTGTACAGTGAAAATTACCCGGAGTGAGGTAGCTAGGTTGACTACTAGATTTTAAAACAGACTGAAATTTATTCACAAAATTACACAATGAAACACAAAGAACAGAATAAAGAACCCCTACAGAATTCAGACTATTCAAACTAGATTTAGTTATGCTGTTCTGAATGTACGCAACAGTCCCAATAAGCCAATCCATTTAAAAATTAGTATAAATGGAAGCGATGCTTATAAGTTGAAGTTAGAAGGGCAGAAAGAGAGAGAGTTGTTTCCACACAGCTCACTGTTGAACTCCCAACTAGTTCTGGACTGAGCTAAACTGCTCAGCTAGAGAGCTGACCATTCATTATACAGGTAAAAACAATGACTGCAGATGCTGGAAACCAGATTCTGGATTAGTGGTGCTGGAAGAGCACAGCAGTTCAGGCAGCATCCAAGAAGCTTTGAAATCGACGTTTCAGGCAAAAGCCCTTCATCAGGAACTGCTGTGCTCTTCCAGCACCACTAATCCAGAATTCATTATACAGGTCACTTCTAAAACTTGACCACTTTGGATGGGGTCTCACCTGTTTATGTTTAGACACAAAAGCCTCTCAATACCCTTTAATCTCTGTACCAAACCAGTCTAATTGGCACCGGAAGCTGATTATGACCCCTCTGAAACAAACCAAGGACATAGTATCCTTGAGAAAAGGAACAGCTTTTAGAAAAAACAAACCAGTTTTGTGACAATACATCAAAGTACATGATTAAGCAAAGATATTCACTGTTTACATTGCTTTGGTGCTAAGTGGTATGGTTGCTGACATAATTTGGAAGCTGTTATGCTCCACAGAAGAGTGGCAAAGTTTTAAAAGTGCATTGCATATTGCATCGCAATGTTATGCTTAAGGGCCTCACCATCAACTCAAATAACTACAAGTTTTTTTTTAGTTCTCTCACAAGATGTGAACATCACTGGCAAGGCTGTATTTGTTGTTCATCATTACTACCCTGAAAAAATTTTAAAAAGGCCAGAATGACGCTTGTGTCTAGAAATGAATGTCTTCACTATCATGAATCAATAATCTGGAGGCAATTTGGAAATTTCACAGTATTTCAGTGAAATTTCAGGATCTAGGGAAGTGCATTGAGACTAAGGGGGGACAATATCAGGTTCAGAGTCGGTGGGAGGGATCAGGTCTGGCAGTATAGGAAGGGAGTGTGTCAGATCTGGAGTGGAAGACATCTGGTCCAGTAGTAGAGGAAGGTGGGTTCAGTTCCTCAATGGTGGAAGTGGGGTCAGGTCTGGTGGCAAGAGAGTGAAATTGGAGTGGTGGTGGGGGTAGAGTGTCAGCTTGAAAAGTGTGGTGCTGGAAAAGCGCAGCAGGCCAGGCAGCATCTGAGGAGCAGCAGAATCAACATTTCCGGCATAAGCCCCTCTTCAGGAAGGATTCCTGAAGAAGGGCTTATGCCCGAAACATCGATTCTCCTGCTCCTCAGATGCTGCCTGGCCTGCTGCGCTTTTCCAGCACCACACGTTTCAACTCTGGTCAGCATCTGCAGTCCTCACTTTCTCCTAGTAGAGTGTCAGGTCACAGGGGTAAAGGGATTTAGATTGGATCAAGAGGTCTGGGGTGTTTGGATCCATGCATGGGGGGAGGGGGGGGGGGGGGGGCGGGTGGGGGGGGGGGGGGTGTCATTCCTGTGGGGGGCTTGCTGGGTCCGGATGCAGACAGGGATGTCAGGTCAGGGTTTAGGTTATGTTGGGGATGTGGCAAAGCTTGTAGTTGGGTTGTGTGAAATTATTTAGAGATCAGTTGAGAGTTATTCAAGTGTACTAATAATCTATCTTCTCTTAAGCAACTAAGTTACTTAATTTTATCTGAATTCTCCAAATCCTCTGTTTGAAATGGAGACTTTTGGAGGGTTTCAGATTTAGAGGAAAACATCATTTTCCAGGCAATTCCCTCAGTCTTCTATGATGAGGACACTGCAGGGTCCCCATGAGCAACACCTATCGACATCAATGTAAAAGATAATGCTGAAGATTTTGCAACAACTTTTTAGCCAGAAATGCAAAGTGATTAAGAATCCTGCAGTGAGTAACTCATCTCCTGACTCTGCAAAGTCACCTTCAATAAGACAGAAAACATTATCTGTTCATCAGAAAACCCAGCCTATTATTTCTGATGTCATGTCTTCCTAATACGATTATTTATTTTTAGTGAGGTTTGAAAAGATTTGCAGATTATTTATTTTAATTCCCTAACCCACTTGCATTTTACAGTAATAGCAATTTTGCTGCTTTGGATTGCTGTACTGGAAAGTTTTCTAGCATTTTGTGGCCAAAATGAAGGATTCTGTCATTTCAAAGTTAAAGTGGAAGACTCCCGCTTTTATCATAGAATCCCCTAGAGTGGGGAAACAAGCTATTTGGCCCAAGAAGTCCCCACTGATCCTCCGAAGTGTATTCCACCCAAACCCATTCCCCTGACTAATGAACCTAACCTACACATCCCTAAACACCGTGGGCAATTTAGCATGGCCAGTTTACCTAAACTGCATATCTTTGGACTGTGGGAGGAAATCAGATCACCCAGAGGAAACCCACGCAGACACAGGGAGAATATGTAAACACTACACAGACAGTCACCCAAGGGTGGAATCGAACCTGGGTCCTTGGTATTGTAATGTAGCAGTGCTAACCACTGAGTCACCATGCCACCCCATGGCTAAAATGAATGATTCTTGTCTTTGTTGCAGCTTCTCTGGCTGAAAGTTGCTGTTTGAGGTTTTAAAACCTGATTTCTGTTTAATTAATGTTGTTTTCCAGATGTTTTCAGCTTGCGCTGGGAATTAAGTATCACCCTAGCAGCGTCATAAACAAGTAAACTGAAATTATTCCTTGTGAAACAAGTAGCAGGTACAGTGAGAAAATACCAGATAAATTGCACTCAAAAGATCTGGTGCTGTGATTTATGGAACTACCTTGAAGCAACAGCAAAAATGTACATTTTCACAACAAACTTAACAAAGAAAACCACCCCAGTGTCCTCAGGAAAGGCGCAACCAGAAAATAGGCAGAATGATTAAAAGCTGGATCACAGAGTTGAAGGAAGTGGAGTGGAGGTTGAAGAGATGAAGGGAAAGGATATCAAATTAGTTCAGCAACAGCTTGATATTGTCATGCTCTCAGAATCACACCTTAACACACAGCGTCTCAGTCAACACCATCACTAGCCTTGGGTATGTCACTGATAGGACAGACCCAGCAGAGATGGCAGCACAGTCATAAAAAATTGAAAAGGTGTTATATTGGGATTCCTCAACATTGACTTCACTATTGTGAAATTTCATTGTATCAGGTCAAACATGGACCAGGAAACTTCCTGCTGATTACCCTCGCCCCTCCCTCAGCAGATAAATCTGTGCTCCCCCATGTCGAACACCCCTTGGTGAAAGCACTGCAAGTGACCAGGGTGCAGAATATACTCTGCGTGATAGACATCAAAGTTCATCACCTAAAGTAGCACACCAGAACCACTATTAACCAAGCTGGTCAAATCCTAAAGGAGGTGGTGAGAGAACCAATGAAGAGGAAAAGAAAAGCCTTACCCTCACTAATCTGCCTGCTGTAGATGCATCTGTGCATTATGATATCGGTGACAGTGACAACAGCTAGTCTTTGTGGAGAATGAAATCCTGTCTTCTATTGAGGATATCTTCCATTGTGTCGAATAGCACTGTCTTTGGTTTAAATGGAATAGACTATGGACAGACCTAGCTACTCAAGCCTGGGCACCAATGAGGTGCTATGGACCATCAGCAGCAACAGAATTATGCATAAACACAATTTGCAACTGGGTCAACTCTGGTTTGATGAAGAGTGCAGGAGGGTTTGTCAGAAACAGCATCACTCATACCTGAAAACAAGGTGCCAACCTGGTGAAGCTACTTATGTGTCAAGTAGCACAAACACTCAGTGATAGAACTGAGCAATTCCACAAGCAATTAATCAGATCTAAACTCTGCAGTCCTGCCACGTCCAATTGTGAATGATGGTGGACTCTGGGAGAGGAGACTCCACAAATATCCCTATCCTCAATGTTGGGAGAGGCCAACAGATCAACGTAAAAGATAATGCTGAAGATTTTGCAACAATTTTTAGCCATAAATGCTGAGTGACTAAGAATCCTTCAGTGAGTAACTCATTTCCTGACTCTACAAAGTCACCTTCTACAAGGCATGAGTTAGAAGTGTAATGGAATACTCCCCACTTCATTGGATGAGTGCAGCTCAACAACATTCAAAAAGTTTAATACTATTCAAGGCAAAGCAGCCCGCTTGATGTATCCACAACCATTTCCACAAACTTCCACACCCTCCATTACTGAAGTTCAGTTGTATCAGTATCTGCCTATTCCAGAAGTTCCTAGCATCAAGCATATCTATCATCAGCCAGTTCAGTTCACTCCACATGATGTCAAGAAATGGCTGGACTATTGGAATTCCATAGGAACTGGGTCCTGACAACATTCTGACAATAGTATTGAAAAAATGTGCTTCAAAACTTGCTGCACCCATAACCAACCTGTTCCAGTACATTTTCCACCCTAGCACCTACCCAACAACATGGGACATTTCCCAAATATATCCTGTACACAAAAAACAGGATAAATCCAACCAAGTCAATTGCCGACTCATCAGACAGTCTACTCTCATTGTATACAGTGATGGGAGATGTCATTAACAGTGCTACCAGACAGCATTTGCTTAGCAATAACTTGCTCAGTGATGCCCAGCTTTGGCTCCACCCGGACCACTCAGCTCTATACCTCATTACAGCCTTGGTTCAAACATGGGAAAAACATGCACTCATCCAATGAAGTGGGGAGTATTCCATTACACTTCTAACTCATGCCTTGCAGAAGGTGAAGTTGCAGAGTCAGGAGATGAGTTACTCACTGCAGCATTCTTAGCCACTGAGCATTTCTGGCTAAAAAGTTGTTGCAAAATCTTCAGCATTATCTTTTATATTGATCTGTTGGCCTCTCCCAACATTGAGGATAGAGATATTTGTGGAGTCTCCTCCCCCAGAGTCCACCACCATTCGCAACAGAGATGAGGTATGAATGACAGCTGTTGACATCAAGACTGCATTTGACTGAATGTGGCATCAAGGAGCCATTGCAAATCTAGTGTTGGAACAAACTGTCTTTTAGTTGGAGTCATGCCTAACAGAAAAGAAAATGGCTGTGGATGTTTGAGATCAGCCATCCCAGCTCCAGGACTTCTCTGCAAGAGTTGCTCAGCCTGGTGTCCAAGGTGCAACTATCTTCATCTGCAATCATGACCTTCCCTCCAATGGTAAGGTCAGAAATGGGATGTTCACTAATGATTGCAGAATGTTCAGCACCATACGTGACTCATCAGCTACTGAAACAGTCCTTGCAAAAGTAGCAAGACATGGACAATATCCAGATTTTGACTGACAATTGGCAACTAACATATGTGCCACACAAATGTCAGGCAATAATCATCTTCAAAAAGGGAGAACCTAACCATCATTCCTTGATATTCAATGGTGTACCATCACAGAATTCCTTGCTATCAACATCCTGGGAGGTTACCATTGACCAAAAACTGAAATGGACTAGTCATATAAATATTGTGACTACAGGAAGAGGTCAGGGGCTAAGAATCCTCCGGTGAGCAACTCATCTCCTAACTCTGCAGTCAGCTTCTACAAGGCATGAGTTAGAAATGTGATGGAATACTCCCCACTTCATTGGATGAGTGAAGCTCCAACAACATTCAAAAAGTTTGATACTATGCAGGGCAAAGCAACCCACTTAATTGGCACCATATCCACAAACTTCCACGCCCTCCATCACTGAAGTTCAGTAGCATCAGTATGTACCATCTACAACACGTACTGCAGAAATTCACCAAAGCTCCTGAGGCAACAACATCCAAATCCACGATTACTTCAATCTAGAATGACAAGAGCAACGGACATAAGCGGATACCATCTGAAAGTTTCCCTCCAAGCCACTCACCATCCAAACTTCATAATGTATCTCCACTTCTTCAGTGCTACTTGGACAAAACCCTGGAGCTATGATCCCAATGGTTTGTAGATCTACAAATACACAATTGATTTCAGTAATTCAAGAAGGCTGCACCCCATCAACATCTCAAGGGTGTCTAGGGATGGGAAATAAATGCTGTCCCAGCCAGTGACGCTCACATCTCATGAATGAATATTTAAAAAAACTGTCTCTAAGATGAGCTATGTAGATATACAAGAGGACAAAGTCAGTGAAATGGAAAATACTCTGGATAAATGAACAGGTGGAAGAAGTTAAGCGATAGTGAGAGCTGGAACCACATAGAGAGTTAAAAATGAGGTTGGAAAGTTTGACTGCATAAGAGTTTGACTGCTGTCAAACTTCGACACACAACTGTTAGAACATAGCATGATAAGAATGACTGCTAGAGATGTTCCAGAGGAGCAATAACTTACATTGACCAATCTGGTGAGGTTATTTAACATTTGACTGTGCTCCAACATGGTCTTTGCGTTCAATGGGGTGCACTTATTAACACAACAAACTTCCTCCACAAAATATGTTTCACTTACTTGATAGGTCCCTGAGCCATATTCCAAAAGAGACAGTTCTTTCTAGTCCATTACTCCATTTGAAGACACACCTGTTTAACCAAATGTTTGGTTCCCTTTCTCAATATCTCCTCCTACATTCAGTGTGCTATATAAATGCAAGTTTTTGTGAATGATAGACCTGATGGTCAAATGGCATGACAACATTCGCTGAGTGAATTTTGAGCAATGGGCTGTTGGATGAAGAATTAGGAAGAAGCTGCTAGCTCTGCTATCAAATGGCAGTCTGCACTCAGGGAATGTGACCATGTGTCATCACATCATCATGTCATTAAGATAAGGACAAAACTGAGAGAAGGCTTCTTGCATTAGTTACAATATGAAATCTTGGATACAGCAACATCTGGGACATGCAAGATGGAAAAAGTAACAAAAGTTCGTAATGATTTAACAGAAAGATGCATGTCCATTTCGTGATATATCTAGATGCGAATAAATCCTTCAGTGCAATAAATCATATGTGCTTAGTCTTTTATTCCGTGCAGCCTAATTCTTTAAGCATGCAATTTTCTCAAGGTCTTGAAGGTCTTTTCCTCATAGAACGTACTTCACCCCACCCCCAAGCTCCCTTGTGGCCCATCGTATTGCTTAGCTGTTACCATACAGTAATGCATGGATGAATCGATAAAATGATGACTATGCAATCTGTAAAATAACAAGCTTGTTGAAATACTGTCCTCAGCTGCACAGCGCTGAAGTTAATAATTAATAACATATTGACGGAGAGTATATATTGATGGATTGCATACTACTCCAATATCAGGGACATGGAGAGAGTTCTATTAAAGATCTGCCCTCTCTTTAGAGAGATTGATTTCTAAGGCAGTAAGTAAAATGCAGCTGGTATTCAATATTTAGGAGAAAGCTGTGCAAATTTCCCAGAATTTGTGCTTTTGAGAAGAAATCTATTGGCAGTACATTTTTATTTTCCCTTCCCCAAAACTGAATATAATTGGATAGTATAAAGGTGACATTTACACCCCACATGGGAAAACAAAGGATATTACACTTATTGTGCTTGATCATTAATTTATTTCATGACTGTTAATGAATGATGATGGCCTCACAACAGTGAGTGATAAGATTTAGTAATCATTGTTTTCAACATCTAGTCTGTTTATTTGGTTTATTACTTGAGGAAAAGACTAGATTTCTAGTTTGGATTGCACAACTGATAACAATGTGATTTCTTAACTGTTCTCAAAATTGAACTGGGTACCAATTTAAGATTATCAGTCAGACTTGGAATGCAATTCATTCACAAAAGCTGGAAGCTATGTAGATTAAAACACAGGACTCTGCTTTTTGTAGACCAAAGGAATTGATCTATATATTGTGTCATTTTCACGGAAGAAAGGATCATGGAGACTACCAAACCATTTTGCATTTCCCTTGGCAATGATCTGAATAATCAAAGGCTATTTGCCTGGGCTGAGTTTAAATCAGAGGCTATTTGCCCAGTCTGAGTCTAAATCAGAGACGATTTGCCTTGGCTGAGTTTAATTGGCTGTTGCTAACTGTTGCTACACATCTCCATGCCAACCATGGTCTAACCAATCAGCACTCTTCTCATGCTGTAGAAATTGACCCTCCCCAAGTTTGGTTTTTTTGTTTTCCAATGCTGATGTGTATAAGACAAGACTTTTCAGTTCTACGCTTCTTTTTGGTATTACTTAAATTCTCTACTATCAGCCAATTATTTATAATATAAGTAAGTGCAATTCTCTCTAAAGAAAGGAAAATACACAGTATTGCACAAACTTGCAAACACAAAGACAAATCAAGTCTGTGAAATACATCCCAAATATTCAGGCAGTGGCAATGACTCTGTTTCTGGTTGTATGGTGGAAGCAACCTTATCCTGATGGTGGGAAATGATTGCATTTCTAAGATTGGGAATATTGCAGAAATGTTCCTGGTCATAACAACTAAGTCCTCCACATCTCTCTGCACTGATGTTTTAAAAGCATTGAATAAAACTCCTTTTACAGATATAGAAGCTGGAATAAGGATGTGAGAAATAGAAGGAGGGCTAGGTTACATAACTGAAGAGGTTAAATTAATAAGGATTAAAG
The DNA here is from genome assembly GCF_047496795.1 of Chiloscyllium punctatum. Classification (NCBI taxonomy): domain Eukaryota; kingdom Metazoa; phylum Chordata; class Chondrichthyes; order Orectolobiformes; family Hemiscylliidae; genus Chiloscyllium; species Chiloscyllium punctatum. The sequence goes on from NC_092775.1 coordinate 19,076,481, forward strand.
CTTCAGCTGTACAGTCAGCAATAAGCAAATGAGCATTGGAACTAACAACAAAGGACACCCACACTGTCAAGGTTATTAGACAGATAATGCCTACAAAGACTTGGGAAACCAATGTAACATGGATGTTGAACTGTAGGAATTATAATTGTGATTATAATTTGTACACTGTATATGTAATCTGTGTAAAACTCAAAGGCGTTCTGTAATTTTCAGCAGAGCAAGCTTTGACGCTCTGTTAAAGCTTTTCACCTTGCACACATGAAATAAATGATTACAAGTATGGAGTCCTCTATCAATTTATCAAGTACTTCCGCTGCAGTAACAGTTCAAGCCTGTTCTGCTATTCAACGGTTCAACTTCATGTGAAAACCATTTTTCTACATTATCCCCAGATCCTTTGACGTGTTTAATATGTACAGCAGAGAGATGTGGAAGAGGTAGTTGTTACGCCTTTGGGCACCTTTGCAATATTCTCAATGTTAGATATGCAATTGTTTCCCTTCATTAGGGCAAGGATGCTGAGACATATCAACCCCTTTCTGAACTCTTGTTTTAACAAGAATTAGGCTAATGAGCAATAATTGAGAGAATGGTAAAGATAGTGGTAGTAAGGGGGGCATTGACATTTTAGACACAAAGACGTTTTGCAGTAGATTGAGTTCAAATGGTAATTCAAGGCTAAAATGATGGATCCTTCTTTAAATTTGTCAGCATTAACAGTGTGCATTCAGGCAAGTTGCTTCCATAGCCTCTGACTTCACATGTCCTCAGTACATCACATCTGGTACATATTCATTCAGTTAGCTCCACTTTGAATCAATCCATCTGTTCACCTTGAGTGCATATCAATACTTCAGCCTTGGCACCGATTTTCAACTAACCTTGATTCTGTATTTTGTGCACCTGCTCCAGACTCTGTAGTTTTGTGTCATATCTGTCCAGCTCACATGGTTGACATCAGAAGCCTGTTGCCTGCCTTTGACTTTGACTTTGACTTCAATGTTGCAGCTCACATGTCATTGTTTGCCTCAATGAGTCACATGCATGCCCTTGACTCCAATATTCGCATGTTCTTCTTGCTTCAGCATTTTAGCTGTCTATCCTTAACTGTGCAGCATGTGGAGGCTCCTTCCCCAACTCAAAAAGAGCAGTGAAAAATAAAAGCTTGTGAACAAAACTCCATTCTTGTACATTTTTGTTCAAGATTGTTATTCTGTGGTGTTAATCAACAAGGGAAGCCATTTTGTCAGTCTTTCTTAAGTAAGAATTAAATTATGGCCACCAGAGCCAAATGTAAACATTTTTTGTTGCCCTCAGATGCATGAAGCTGGGCTATTCGTTTTATCCTGCAGCAGACAAACAAGAAAGAAGAAAATACAAGCTGAGGGCAAACCAACATGTTTCAATTTAACATATCTGTTGGCAATCTCCAAGGCAGTGTATCAATAATCTGACCTCGAGCTTCATGTCAATCACCTGAGAGCCCTAAGTAACAGTGCTTGTGCTCATAATGAATTGCACCACAAATGAAAAGAAGATGGATTGAAAAATCCAAAAGTCCGCCTGTCTCGTGCATAATTGATGAAATCCTGAGCGATGCTTTAGTAGCTAATAAATTATTAAAATCAAGCTCATTAGGGAAGATTTCATTATGGGATAATTTAATTAAATGACAGGTAAAAGGGTTTTAGAGGCTGAATTCTCCTTTGACTTCACCAGCTATTGATGGATTTGGGATGAGAGTGAATGATAATGGACTAAAATCTATAATTTATTAATGGAATCTGAAAGCTCAGAAACATTTGCCTCAGTTGGAAAGCTTTCAAAACAGAGAGTAAGAACGATGCAGTTTTATGTAAGGCCAAACTGAAATCTAAAAAAAAAACATGCTTTGCATGGGGGTCACCAGGAAAAGGAGCAATAAATATAAATTAATGAATTATTTTTGAAAAATATGACTAAAAATAATCTAATTTGAACAAAAGCATGCTGTCTTTCACACACTCTCTTGCCAAGGTAACCAGTTTGAGTGTCCTCTAACATACCCCTTATCTTCCTACCCAGCCGGTACTCTAAATTTTATAAGATATTTATAGTTACTTTCAATAAGTTTAACGTCTGTCATAAATATCTAGCGTTTCAGAAGTATTGGACAAAAACAGTTATAGGCATACTGCATATCGACAACTCCAGTTGCTCTACGCATTTTAAAGGTTTTATTCTATGCAGGAATTGCTCTCAAAATTCAAGTCTGGAAAGTTAAGGCAAAGTTTAATTGAACTGTTAGACCTTTACAGGAAAAGTGTTCACTGGTATCTGCATGCCTGGTGCTCAAAAGAGATGACTCACATACTCAAACACATTAATTGTTCATTTGAGTTACGTGAAGTTACACGTGTCATTGTGTGATAAAGAATGATTATTCAAAATATAAACACATCTATATTGAGGGGCATCGATAAGGTGACTAAGCAAAGGTCTTTTCCCTAAAATGGAAGAGTTCCAAACTAGGCAGCATATTTTTAAGGT